>NC_090405.1:23065655-23805573 GCF_036365525.1 Heterodontus francisci | reverse complement strand
TGCTAAAGAAATGCAAGTCTTTTCTTTCTTTATCACAACACATTGCAGTGTAAAAAATGGTTCTTCATGTCACCTCTGGTTCTTCTGCCAATCACCTGATATCTGTGTCCTCTGCTTACTGACCCTTTTACCACTGGAAACAGTTTCTCCTTATTTAAAATATTGAAAACCTTCATGATTTTGAACAAATGTGTCAAATCTCTTCTGAATTTTCTCTGCTGCAAGGAGAACAACCCCAGCTTCTCCAATCTCTCCACATAACTGAAATCCCTCACCCTGCTACCATTGTGGTAAATCTCTTTTTTATTCTTTCATGGGATGTGGGCACTGCTGACACAATGTGATTCCTGTCAACGGAGCGGTCCGCTGACATCATCGGACTGTGCCAAGCTGCGCATAGGCACAGCTACATCTTGCCAGGATTAAGTGGCACATGCGCAGGATGATGTCATTGCACAGCGCCAACGTCATCGCATATCTGCGCCTGGTCCATCTTCGCACATGTGCGCTAAAGCCTCATCGGGTATCCAGCCTCTCACTCAGCTGGAGGAAGCGGCTGAATAGGAGACTTTGAGGCTGGAGCTCTTCCCCCTCGGCAACTCGCTCCAGACCTCGACGCTTCCTCCCCTCAGCCGCTCGCTCCACACCTCGATGCTCCCCTGGCCGATTGTTCCCCACTCGCGTCATCCAGCTCTATGGCCGCTTGCTCTCTGCCCCCCAACCCCTGCTCCAGCCGCCAGCTCTAGGCCGTGCCACTTCCCTCCTCTAGGCCACTCACTACTCGCTCCTACGTCACACTTTGCAGCCCACCTTACTTCTTCGGGCGGCGCGTGGAGACTGGACAAACGTGGGAGCAAGGAGCCGAGAGAAGGGAAGCAGCGCGGCCTCGAGCTAGTGGCTGGAGGGGAGGGGGGGGGGGTGGGGAGTGAGCGAACGACCGGAGAATGGGGTGACATGATCGGGAGACAATCGGCCAGGGAAGTAGGGGGGCGAGCAGCGAGGTCTGGAGCGAGCGACTGTGGAGGGTGGAAGCGGCCGGTGCGAAGGAGGGGGAGAAAGCGAGTTGTGCCACCTAGTGGTTGCGTTGTCAGCAAACGCAGCCTTTATTGTCCATCCTTAATTGCCCTTGAGAAGGTGGTGGTGAGCCGCCTTTTTGGAGCTGCTGCAGTCCATGTGTTGTACGTAAACCCACAGTGCTGTTAGGAAGGGAGTTCCAAGATTTTGATCCAGTGACAGTGAAGGAATGGTGATATAGTTCCCAGTCAGGACAGTGTGTAACTTGGAGGGGAGCTTGCAGATGGTGGTGTTCCCATTCATCCAATGTCCTTCTAGGTGGTCGAGGTTGGGGGTTTGGAAGGTGCTGTCGAAGGAGGCTTGGTGAGTTGCTGCAGTGCATCTTGTAGATGGTACACACTGCTGCCACTGTTCACTGGTGGTGCAGGAAGTGAATATTTAAAGTAGTGGATGGAGTGCTGATCAAGTGATCTGCTTTGTCCTGGATGGTGTTGAGTTTCTTTGGTGTTGTTGGAGCTCCACTCATCCAGGCAAGTGGGGAGTATTACATCACACTCCTGACTTGTGCCTTGTAGATGGTGGACAGGAGGTGAGTTCCTTGCAGCAGAATTCCCAGCCTCTGACCTGCTCTTGTAGCTACGGTATTTATATGACTGATCCAATTCAGTTTCTGCTCATTGGTAAACCCCCCGGATGTTGATTGTGAAGGATTCAGCAATGGTAATGTCATTGACTGTCAAGGGGAGATGGTTAGATTCACTCTTGTTGGAAATGGTCATTGCCTGGCATTTTTGTGGCGTGCATGTTACTTGCCACTTATCAGTCCAAGCCCAATCTTGCCCAGGTCTCTCTACATGTGGACACGGACTGCTTCAGTATCTGAGGAGTTACTAATGCAACTGAACATTTTGCAATCATCAGTGAACATTTCCACTTCTGACCTTCTCTGATGGAAGGAAGTTTATTGATGAAGCAACTGAAGACTGTTGGGGCCTAGGACACGACCCTGAGGAACTCCTGAGCGATGTCTGGTACTGAGATGATTGGCCACCAACAACCAGCACCATATTCCTTTGCACAAGGTATGACTCCAACCAGTGGAGATTTTTCTCCTTGATTGCCATTGACTTCAATTTTGCAAGGGCTCCTTGATGCCCTTGGCAAGAGCAGTCACTGTCACCTCACCTCACCTCCTGAATTCAGCTCTTCTGTCCATATTTGGGCCAAGGCCATAATGAGGTCAGGAACTAAGTGGCCCTGGCGGAACCCAAAATGAGCGTTGGTGAGTAGGTTATGGCTGTGTAAGTGCTGCTTGATAGCACTGTCAACGACACCTTCCATCACTTTACTGATGATCAAGAGGAGGCTGATGGGGCAGGAATTGACCGGGTTGGATTTGTCCTGCCTTTTGTATACAGAACATACCTGGGCAATTTTCCACATTGCTGGGTAGATGCCAGTGTTGTAGCTTGGCGGGCGGCGTGGCTAGTACTGGAGCACAAGTCTTCAGCACTGCAGCCAGGATGTTGTCAGTATCCAGAGCCTTCAGCCTTTTCTTGATATCATGTGGAGTGAAGTGGATTTAGCTGAAGATTGGCAACTGTGATGCTGGGGACCTCAGGAGGAGGCCGAGATTGATCATCTACTTGGCACTTCTGGCTGAAGATGGTTGCAAATGATTCAACCTTGTATTTTGCACTGATATACTGGTCTCCCCTATCATTAAGGATGGGGATATTTGTGGAGCCTCGTCCTCCTGTTAATTGTTTAATTATCCACCACCATTCAGGACTGGATGTGGCAGGACTGCAGAGCTTTGATCTGATCTGTTGGTTGTGAGATCACTCAGCTCTGTCTATTGCATGCTGCTTCCGCTATATGACATGCAAGTAATCCTGTGTTGTAGCTTCACTCATTTTTAGGTCTGCTTGGTGCTGTTCCTGACATGCCCTCCTGCACACTTCATTGAACCACTATTGCTCCCTTGGCTTGATGGTAATGGTAGAGTGAGGGATATGTCAGGCCATGAGGTAACATATTGTGTTTAAATACAATTCTGCTGCTGCTGATGGCCCACAGTGCCTCATGGATGCCCAGTTTTGAGCTGCCAGATCTGTTCATTTCTTCCCTCAGATATAATTGAAAAAAAAATTCTGAAGAAATGCATGAACTAAATAAAAAGGAGAGAGAAATAAATACTGACAAAATAGATGGCAGCATTTGGAAGGTAAAAAGATTTCAGTTTTCTTATTGATGAGTGAGAGGAATATATCACACTTTGGGGCTTCTGGAAGTGGATTTACTGATAATCTGGGGAATTGATAGGAAACTGCTTCATAGTTGGTGGAACAAATTCCCGCCCTTGGGGTGGAGCCAACAGCTGCACCCGCCCAATAACAGACAGAGTAGAAGTACTGTATCAGGCCTTGTTAACTCAGTTGGTAGAGCATGAGACTTTTAATCTCAGGGTCTTGGATTTGAGACCCTTGTTGTGTGGTTGTTCTTCCCTTTTTCAGTCTTCATCAGCAGAGAGTTCAAGGATTGTTTGAAATTAAATTCAACAACATCACCAGATTTCAACTACTCCCACCCCGTCCCCTCCCAGTGTAATTGACAGGACTCTCAACCTCTGCCTTCCCCCTTCCCCTCCCTCCCAGAACTGCGACAGGGTTCCCCTTGTCCTCATTTTCCACCCCACCTGCCTTCACATCCAAAGGATCATCCTCCACCATTTCCGCCACCACCAGCGTGATGCCACCACCAAACGCATCCTCCCCTCCCCTGTCAGCATTCCGAAGGGATTGTTCCCTCCGCGACACCCTGGTCCACTCCTCCATTACCCCCAATACCTCGTCCCCTTCCCAAGGCACCTTCCCATGCAATCGCAGGAGATATAATACCTGCCCTTTTCCCTCCTCTCTGCTCATTATCTAAAGCCCCAAACACTCCTTTTAGGTGAAGCAGCGATTTACTTGTACTTCTTTCAATTATGTATACTGTATTCACTGCTCACAATGCGGTCTCCTCTAAACTGGGGAGACCAAACGCAGATTAGATGGAACACCTCTGCTCAGGCCGAAAGCATGATCCTGAGCTTCTGGTTGCTTGCCATTTCAACACTCCCCCCTGCTCTCATGTCAACATTTCTGTCTTTGGCCTGTTCCAGTGTTCCAGTGAAAATCAACCCAAGCTCGAGGAGCAGCACCTGACCTTTTGATTCGGCACTCTACAGCCTTGTGGATTGAACATTGTGTTCAATAACATCAGAGCATGACTGGTGTCAGGCAACCACAAGCAAAAACACACTCTTTGCCTTTGTCCCAGGACAGCTTTGTTATTTAATCTCTCCTGCCCTCTGCCCTATCAAACACCTTCCCCTTTGTTCTCTCCCACATGCCCCTCCCCTTCACTTGTTTAAAACCGAATTCTTTTCTAACCTGTGTCAGTTCTGATGAAAGGTCACAGACCAGAAACGTTAACTCTGTTTCTCTCACCACAGATGCTGCCAGAGCTATTGAGTATTTCCAGCACTTTTTGTTTTTATTTCAGATTGCCAGCATCTGCAGTATTTTGCTTTTATTGTGTCAGAAAGTCTTTCCTTGATTCAGGACTCTTACCTCTTGCTGCTAAAGATTGAACTTTATCTCATTTCACTCACAGCTCAGGGTCAGTGTGGCACAGTGGGACTTCTGGCTGTCTCCCACTTCACAATCCATCAGTACTGAGAAAACAATGGGGAATATTACTCACATGTTGTGTTCTGTAACTTTTTACAAACACTTTAATGTATATATTGTCTTCCAAAGCAGTGACAGAATGGTGGCTTTAGTGTGTTGTTGAAATAGCTTTGTTGAGTTCGTGCTGTACTAACAGTTAAACAGTTCTTGGTTCAATCCCAGGTTTTGGCACTTTCAACCTCTCCTGTGTCTTTTTCTTTGGCTCCAATTGTCAAGCTGCATGATTTACTCTGAAATTAGCACCAGAGAACCAAGGCACCAGCGAGCATGAGGAGCTGAAATTAGCACAGATCAAATCCACTCAATATTTGCTTTTACTCTATGCCTCTATTAATAAAGCCAAGTGTCCTGTTTGCTCTTAGCAACCTTTTCAAACCTTGATCAAAAAAGATTGGTGTACATTGTCTCATTCTTCCTCCCAAACTGTATCACTTCACAATTCTCTGTGTAAAATTTTATCTGTTGTGTGAAAGCCCATTTTACCAGTGTGTTTAAGTTCCTCTGAAGTGTGTTACTGTCACTGGCATAGGACGAAATTCACGAGCATTCTTTGATGCTATCTCCGTGGAAAGAGCAATCTTACACACTAGCTCAAATTGGGATTTTGTGTGTTTAGTATCTTTCCTCATCCACCAATATAAGCACAAATCTGTCTCATAATGTACGGTCTAAGAATGTGCCAATGTTGCAATGTGGTGATAAATTCTTCAGTGTCACAATGTACTCACCAACTGTTTCACTACTTTTCTGATTTCTGGATCCAAGTTTGTAGCTTTCCGCGATCTCTAGTGGCTTAGGGTTGAGCCTCACTTCAACGAAGAAACGGAAAATTATGATTTAAAGATTACACTGTCAATCATTCACATCTCTGTCTTCTCCTGAACTTCGAGTTCAAATTTGTTAGTGACGTTGAGTCACACGTTAAGACAGCACAGTCTTTGTCTTTGTGAAGGAAGTGATTTGGGAATGGCTGTTTGAAACTGTCCCTTCTTGCACAGAAATTCAGTGCAAATACTTGATCACTCACAATTTCCTTGAGAGAAATTTGTTCACAATCGCATTCGACACGGAAACTGCGTCAGCATTAATCTCACTGAAGCAGAATATGACCGTGTTGTTTGTTTCAGAATGTTGGTGCTGTTATTTGTCGCTTTTAACCGAGACTGGGACACAGGGAAAGGTTCATCCGAGTTTGGAATATATTATCATTCAGGAGGAAGAAAAATCAACAGGAACCAAATAAGAAAACCCAGTCTCCAGATTTGAGAATCTGGAGATCCGCTTTGGGAAAGTGAATCAGAGCAGAATGAAGGGTGAACAGTCCAACTGCCCAGAAGAGATGAAGACACAGCTCAGTCAACACGTTCCCCTGGTTTATGATGCTGGAACATTCCTCACACAGAAATGATTCAACCCAATGACAAACATTCTTACAGCTGATAATTTATGCTACTGATTTAAGGACTGTCTCATGTGGTTACCGAGTGACGACGAGAAGATATTAAACTTTGTTCTATTCAATCTAGCTGTGATGAAGTTTGAATTTTTCTACCTTTTATAAACAGTATTTGAAGGGTCTCGGTAACAATGTTCAGTGTTGATGAGAGTGGGGTCTGGGTGAGAAGCTGCTGAGTGTGACAGGGTCAGGACTGGATGCAGGAAGTTCTCTGACAGTCTCCCTCTATCTCTCTAATGGGTTTGAGTTGATTTACGACTGGTAGCTTTTATTTTCCTTTTCTTATTTAGAGATACAGCACTGAAACAGGCCCTTCGGCCCACCGAGTCTGTGCCAACCAGCAACCACCCATTTATACTAATCCTACATTAATCCCATATTCTCTACCAGATCCCCACCATTCTCCTACCACGTACCTACACTAGGGACAATTTACAATGGCCAATTTACCTATCAACCTGCAACCTCTCCCACTGTCAGAGTGATGATGTAACAGTCACATGAGATGAAGTTTGGGAGAAGAGAGAGCAGCACCAAGGATGCTAGCTTAGCAGGCTTGATGAGTGTGTTTCGAGTATTGTGTAAATTAGAAAAGATTTCTTAGTTCTTTCAGCAGGAACTGTGTCCAGAAAATATCGAGAAACTCACAATTTTATTATTCAGGAGTCGGAACACAGATATTAATTCCAAGTGACAGTTCTGGGACCAATTAACAAAAAAAGTAGAGAATAATATTGCTCACTGATTGAAATCCCCCAGTGAGGAGACAGTTAAACAGGTGATCTGTTGGGGCATCCTTCGATCCAAGGTTTCAGCAACATTTAATCTCCCTTTTTGGTGAAATTCTCTGTTATTTGCAACTTTTTTTATCAGCTTTGATGGGCGAGTGAAAAAACTGAAAAAATTGAACAGTTCCATCCTTTCTTTTCTTCCTTCTTCTCTTCTTTCCATCAGTTTCTCTTTTCTGTCCCAGATCAATACAATGATGAGAATCCCAATTTAATCTGCTGTTTCTGGTGTTTTATCCATTCCAATCAAAATTTCAACATTCCAATCAAATCTATTTGTTATTCCACAGTGTCTCTCCATGTGTTTTATTCTGTTGTATTCTCTCACAGTCTGTTTGATGATCAATGTTACATCTCACTCTCTGTTCTGGTGAAGATCAGAAGCAGTGATATCTGTTTACACCACCCGACAAGTCGGCCTGAGGCTGTGCCTCACTGATCATGTGGAGTTAAAGCAATTCTTCCAGTCAGTTAGTTCAGTTGTCATTTCATGAGAAATTCGGTCATCATGACTTCGTCAGTGACCTAATGGTTCAGGTGTCTGAGTGATGTTAATCATGATGTGATGAAATGATTATATGTTCCAGTCTTTCCGTGGTGGGTTTTCACACTGAGTAGAAACGTGTTTGCCATGGTCTGGAAATGTTTCACACCACTCCATTCCCAACTTCATTTACTGACAGAAGATATATTTCCATCATTACACAGCTGGCTGCACAGCCAGAAGCTGTGCTGAAGGTGACAGCTATGCCTATGCAATTGACAAGGTGGCTGAGAGGTTAAGGCGATGGACTGCTAATCTATTGTGCTCTGCACACGTGGGTTGGAATCCCATCCTTGTTGCTAGTTTATGAACTGTTCAGTGTATTGTTTATGTGTAAAGTCAGCCTCGAAACCTGTTCTTGTCAATGTCCAGACAGTGATTCCAGAATTTGTTATACTTTATTAAAATTGAGACAGACAATTGGAATTCTTCACCCAAACTGCACTGGAATGAAGATCAAATAGGGATCACGAAACGGAGCAGGATTTTTCCTCCCCTCCTTCCTTCCATCTTTACTTTCTCTGGATTTGCACCAAGTGAAAGACAAATGGGAAAAGCAAATGGCGAGGGAGCAGATGCCGAAAATTATCCTTTGGCAAGAAATTTATTTTCAAATCTTCTTGATAGATTAAGTGAGTGAGCAATGCTTTGGCAGATGGAGTTTAAAATGAGGGGTCATCTAGTACCGACGATAGATCAGAGTGTTTTTTTGTCAGAGGTGAGATGTTAGAAACGGCGGAGGAGCAGAGACCCGAATACTGAATTAATAAAAGCTAGTGGACTGGTAGAAAATAATGTGAAAAGTGAACAGAATCTGAAGATTGGAACTCATGTTGCAGTGATATAAAGCTTTGTGCTCCTGAAGTAAATGTCCAAGCCCAGATTGTGGGGAATCTGTGGAGAGTGATTTGGTCTTTATTCATTCTTGGGTGTGAGTATCGCTGATAAGGCTAGCATTTATTACCCATTCCTATTGCCGTTGAGAAGGTGGTGGAGAGCTGCCTTCTTGAACTGATGCAGTCCATATGGTGCAGGAACACCCACAGTGCTATTGGGGAGGGAGTTCCAGGATTGTGACCCAACAACAGTGAAGAAATGGCTATATTGTTCCAAGTCAGGATGGTGAGTGACTTGGAGGGGAACCTGCAGGTAGTGAGTTCCCATGCATCTGCTGCCCTTGTCCTTCGAGGTGGTAGTGGTCACGAGTTTGGAAGGTGCTGTTGAAGGATACTTGGCGAGTTGCTGCAGTGCATATGGAGATGGTACACACTGCAGCCATTGTTTATTGGTTGTGGAGGGATTGAATGTTTAAGGTGGCGGGTGAGGTGCCGATCAAGTGCGCTGCTTTGTCCTGGATGGTGTTGAGCTTCTTGAGTGTTGTTGAGTGGGATGTATTCCATCACACTCCTGACTTGTGCCTTGTAGATGGTGGACAGGATTTGGGGTGTCAGGAGGTGAGATACTTGCTGCAGAATTCGTAATCTCTGACCTGCGCTTATAGCCACAGCATAGATGTGACTGGTCCAGTTACGTTTCTGGTCAAGATGTTGATGGTGGGGGATTTAATGATGATAATGCTTCTGAATATCAAAAGGTAGATTTTTTTTCTCTCTCATTGGAGATGTTCACTGCTTGGCACTTGTGTGGCCAGAAGGTTGCTTGTCACTTATCAGCTCAAGCCTGAATGTTGCTCAGGTCTTGCTGCTTGCAGGCACAAACTGCTTCAGTATCTGAAGAGTTGTGAATCATCATCTAACATTCCCACTTCTGACTTATGTTGAAGAGAAAGTTGTCAATGAAACAGCTGGGATGTTTGGGTCTAGGACACTACCCTGAGAAACTCCTGAGGCAATGTCCTGGGCTGAGATGATTGGCCTCCACTAACCACAACATCTTGTTTTGTGCGAGGTATGACTTCAACAAGTGCAGGGTTTTCCCCCTGATTCCCATTGACTTCAATTTTGCTGGGGATCCTTGATGCCACACTCACTCAAGGGCAATCACTCTCACCTCTCCTCTGGAATTCCAGTCTTTCGTCTCTGTTTGGACCAAGCTGCAATGAGATCATAAGAACAGAAGATCGGAAGAACTCATAGCAGGAGTAGGCCATTTGGCCCCTCGAGCTTGCTCCGCCATTCAATAGGATCATGGCTGACCTGATCATGACCTCAACCCCACTTTCTTGCCTGCCCACATAACCCTTGGCTCTCTTGTAGATAAAAATCTTGAAGACATTCAATGACCCAGCCTCCACTGCTCTCTGCGGTAAAGAATTCCAAAGATTAATGACCCTCTGAGAGAAGAAATACCTTCTTAAATGAAAAAGCCCTAAATCTGAAACTGTGTCCCCTAGTTCTAGATTCCACCACGAGAGGAAACATCCTCTCAGCATCTACCCTGTCAAGTCCCCTCAGAATCTTATATGTCTCAATACGTTCTCCTTTCATTTTTCTCAACTCCAATGAGTATCGGTCCAACCTGCTCAACTTTCCTCATGAGACAACACCTCCATCACAGGAATTAATCCAATGAACCTTCTCTGAACTGCCTCCAATGCAAGTATATCCCTCCTTAAATAAGGAGACCAAAACTGTACACAGTACTCTCGGTGTGGTTTCACCAGCACCATGTACATTTGTAGCAAGACTTCTCTACTTTTATACTCCATCCCCCTTGCAATAAAGGGTAACATTCCATTTGCCTTCCTAATTATTTGCTGTACCTGCATGGTAACTTTTTGTGATTCATGTACGAGGACACCCAGATCCTTCTACACCGCAGCATTCTGTAATCTCTCACAATTTAAATAATATTTTCCTTTTCTATTCTTCCTACCAAAGTGGATAACCTCACATTTTCCCACATTCTCCTCTATCTGCCAAATTATTTCCTGGAGCTGAGAGACCCTGGCAGAACCTAAATTGAGCATCGATCATCAGATTATTGCTAAGTGTGTGGTGCTTGATAGCACTGTTGGTGACATCTTCCATCACTTTGCTGATGATTGATAGTGGACTGATGGGGCGGCAATTGGTCAGATTGGATTTGTCCTGCATTTTTTTTATGGAGAGGGCACACTTGGGCAACTTTCCACATTGTCAAGTAGATGCCCGTGTTGTAGCTCTACTGGAACAGCTTGGCTGAGGGCGCAGCTAGTTCTGGAGCACAAGTCTTCAGTACTAGTGTGGAAGTGAGCAGAAAGGCATGGCACTATGCTTAATGGGAAATATAGCCAAGTTAGGAATAGTAGCTTTGCTGAGCTTTGATTTTAAGTGGCATAAACCACAATGAAATAGTTAAAAGTAAAGGCAGAGCGTGTGAGACTGTAAAGACTAGCCGACACTGGTAATTGCAAAGACATCTGTTCTTTATGGCCTGATTGTGTGACTCCCTGTGGTTTGGAACAAATGGACTCCTGTGAATCAAATGATGTCCATCCCTGTGTGAGTGATAAGGAGTGCTAGGCCCCTCTTATCTTCGTGAACTGCCACGACTTGATGTAGCTGCAGACTGCACGAAACACTCAGGAATGTACACCTAATAGAGATAGCAGGATGCGCCGCAATTACTTGTCACAAGGTAGAGACAGACTCATGATCCATGTAGGGAGTGAGACGAGAATGATTATTGATGATTCCTATGCTCTTGCCAATTAGCTTGCTTGTCCGCTTTGTTTTCTCTTGCTGGTACAAAACAATATTTTATTAGTAACAAGTATGTCTTGAAAATGGAGTGTATTGTAACCTGAGTAACAGATGTACTGCATGTCACCACATGGGTGAAGTCGAATTGTATCGCACTGATTGGTTAAACAAGGGGGTGTAGCATGAATCTTAATGTATAAACAGTAGTACCTGTATCAAAAAACTTCACTTACTCTAGTGGACCAGACAGACTCTGGGTGGAGTCAGTGTCGTTGCATTAGAGTAAGTCAGCCGGCTAAATGCGCAAATAAAGTAATTGATTTTACCTACACATCCGACTCAGTATATTTACTGAACCAGACTGAAGGCAAAAAGAACTCAGATTTACACTAGAGCCGGAATGTTGTTAGGGCCCATAGTCTTTGCTGTATCGAGTGTCTTCAGCTGTTTCTTGCCATTATGTGGAGTGAAGCAAATTGGCTGAAAACTGGAAGCTGTGATGCTGGGGAACTCAAGAGGCCAAGTTGAATCATCCACTGAGCAATTTCTGACTGAAGATGGTTTCAAATGCTTCAGCTTCACCTTTTGCACTGACGTGCTCGGCTCCACCAACATTGAGGATAGGGATGTTTTTGGAGCCTCCTCATCTGGTTCGTTATTTAATTGTCCTCCACCTTTCATGACTGGATACCTAGTTTCTCAGGGCAGTGTCCAAGGCCCAACCATCCTCAGCTGTTTCATCGATGGCTTTCTCTTCAACATAAGTGAGAAGTGGGAATGTTCGCTGATGATTCACAACTCCTCAGATACTGAAGCAGTCTGTGCCTGCAAGCAGCAAGACCTGAACAACATTCAGGCTTGAGCTGATAAGTGACAAGCAACATTCTTTGATCGGATCCTGATTGAGATATCCGTGCGTGGAGTGGCGGGATGTATGGAGAGTGATTCTGAAGAGGATGTCTGAGCCTGGAGGGCAGAATCTGTGGAGAGTGGTCCTCAAAGGATGTCCGTGTCTGGAGATTTAGGATCTCTGAAGAGGGTCTCCGAGCCCATAGTGCTGGGATCAATGGAGAGTGATCCTGAAGTGGGTGTCCGAACATGGAATGGCGGGATCTGTGGAGAGTGATCCTGAAGTGGGTGTCTGAGCCTGGAGGGCAGAATCTGTGGAGCGTGATCCTGACGCGTGTGTGTAAACCTGGAATGGAAGCTTTCTGTAGAGGTACAGGTGGAGGCCATTCGTTCCCAGTATTTTATAAAGGTTTAGCATAACTTATATGTTTTTACTCTATGCCTCTATTAATAAAGCCAAGTGTCCTGTTTGCTCTTAGCTACCTTTTCAATCCTTCTAACATTGGTGTACATTGTCTCTCTGCTCCTGCACCCAGTTTAGAATTGTAACGTTTCATTTATATGGCATTCTTCCTTCCAATTTGTATCACTTCACACTTCTCTGTGTAAAATTTCATCTGTTATGTGAAAGCCCATTTTACCATTTTTTTTTAAGTTCCCCTGAAGTGTGTTACGATCACTGGCACAGGACAAAATTCCTGAGCATTCTTTGATGCTATCTCCATCGACAGAGCAATCTTTTACGCGAGCTCAAATGTAGGATTTTGTGTGTTTAGTATCTTATTTCACCCACCAATATAAGCACAAATATGTCACGTAAATCTTGTTCACTGCAGTCCCTGCTGCTGTTTGCTGCCTATATTTACAGACTTTAATCTCAACCTCGTCACCATGTTCTCTAATATATTCAGGGGGCATCAGCAGAGAAAATGTTCACCAACCATGGCAAGTGCAAGGAAATGTTTATTTATGTCATTATGTCATGAACATAATTGACAAATTTCACATGTGTGAATCATCAATATGTGTCTTCATAAATGGAACCCCGTCACAATAAACACTATCACCTTTCAATGTTTAGCAGACAGGTTTGACGGCCTGATGTGTGTGATTCCCATATTAATGTGTTTGTACAAAGTTCGGGGAAAGATGGAGATACGAATAATTTACAGGGAAATCTTTTAAGCATATTACCACATCTCTCACTCACAAAGATCTGCAAACGCATGGATTCCAAAAGAACCTGAGTACAAAATCACCTAAAATAAACACAGCCAGAGAGACTTGCAATAACCTGTAGCTCAGGGAAAGTACATGATGTTATGGAAGGGATTCTGTTTCTTTTGTTAAAATATTTTTTGAAGAAGTCATAATCAAACTGAATAAATGTAGGACCAGTTCTTTTTCAAGAGAGCACCAAAAGAACCAATTTGGCAACTATGTTTACTGGTTGTCTCATGATTCAAGTTAAATATAGAACAGAAACCATGGTAACCGGGAGAAATGTGGTTAGTGAAGTCAGTCATGCCCCTTGATTGGACAACCTTGGCAGCAGCAGCGCAAACCTAAGACAGCAGAAAACTCACAACCTTTGGTTGTAGCAGTAAGTGTGTTTTACCTGCTGGAGTGAGCAGCTGATAAAGTTAGCCTGAAGAATCGTCAAGGAAGGAGAGAAGACCACAACCCAGTTTGTTTTCCAGAAAATCTTTAAAAGACCCTGAGAAGTCCACTGAGTTAATTCATCTTGTCGCATGTCTTTGAAGAAGGCCTGCGAAAATTAATTCTCAATGCCTTCTGAAATGAACTGTTCAGAAATACCCTAGTGACCTGTCTACGTATACTCGGAAGTTAGACTGTATTCCAATTTTGGAGCAACGTATCTCATCTGATGTTTTCTTCAAAAATGAGCAAATAAACAGCCCAAGAGGTTTTTTTTGTCTGTAACAGAGTGCTGAATTAAAAAAAAAATCCCTTTTATTTTTTCAGCTATCCGGTGTGTGTGTGTGTGTGTGCGTGTGGCTCGAAGATAAAAAAAAGGACTTTAAAAGTTGTTCAAGGTGAAAAAGGAACTTTTAAAATTTCCACCTGTGTGTTTATGCTTTACTTCATGACTAGTTAAAACTTGTTCGACAATAAATGGATAATTTTGTTGTTCATTAAAGAAACCTGGTCAGTGTCTTCTATTCTGGGAAAAATAGAGTATATGATTGACTGTATCAGTATGTGGGAAAAGTTCACATAGATGTTGTCACCTGTGGAGAAGTGGGATGAGAATAAAGAGTGCCCTCCTCTGCCCTTAGTTGTCACAGCACTTGTGATCTGGCTCAGCAGCTTAATTGGTTCGAGTGTTTGTCTAATAATCGGAAAATCTTGGATTCATATCATGGCTTCAAAAGTTTAGCTATCAATCATTTACATCCATTTTCTTGTGAACTTTAACTTTTCTTATGAATTTCATTCACAAAAGAAAACAGCTCAGTGGTTGCCTTTGTGAAGGATGTGAGTTTGAAATGGCTGTTCCTGCTCGTACAGATGTCCAGTGCTAATATTTCAATGGCAACTCAATCCCCTACAATTTCTTTGAGAGCAATGTGTTTGCAGTTGCATTTAACCTGGAAAACAGCTCAACATTAATCTCACTGAAGGAAAGTGTGACCGTGTTGTATGTTTCAGAGTGTTTGTGTCATTTTGTGTCTCTTTTAACCAAGACTATAACACGACGCAAAGGGGAGGGTTGATCCGAGGTTTAGAATATATTGTCATTCAGGAGCAAGAAAAATCAAAAGGAACAAAATAAGAAAACCCAGTCTCCAGATTTGAGAATCTGTAGATCCGCTTTGGGAAAGTGAATCAGAGCAGAATGAAGGGTGAACTGTCCGACTGCCCAGAAGAGATGAAGACACAGCTCAGTCAGCACGTTCCCCTGGTTTATGATGCTGGAACATTCCTCACACAGAAATTATTCAATCAATATTCATCTGCCAAGTCGGTCTGAGGCTGTGCCTCTCTGATCATGTGGAATTAAAGCAATTCTTCCAGTCAGTGAGTTTAGTTGTCATTTCATGAGAAATTAGAAGTCATCATGACTTCGTCAGTGACCTCATGGTTCAGGTGTCTGAGTGATGTTAATCATGATGTGATCAAATGATTGTATGTTCCAGTCTTTCCGTGGTGGATTTTCACACTGAGTCGAAACGTGTTGGACATGGTCTGGAAATGTTTCACACCGCTCCATTCCCAACAGGCCATCACCTGATGTGATGGAAATTTCATTTACTTACAGAAGCTGCATTTCCATCATTGCACATCTGGCTGCACAGCCAGGATCTGTACTGTCCAAACAGCTGACAAGGTGGTCGAGAGGTTAAGACGGTGGCGTACTAATGCATTTTGCTTTGCATGTGTTGGTTCGGATCCCAATTTTGTCATTAGTTTATGAAGTGTCTAGTACATTGTTGTGGGGGAGCTTTTGTGGAAAGTTGGCCTGGAAACATGTTCTTATCAATATCTCGCTGGTGATTCCAGAATTGTTTATACTTTATTAAAATTGAGACAGACAATTGGAATTCTTCACCCAAATTGGACTGGAATGAAGATCAAATAGGGATCACGAAAAGGAGGAAGATTTTTCCCTCCCTCCTTCCTTCCATCTTTACTTTCTCTGGATTTACACCAAATGAAATACTAACGGGAAAAGCAAACGGCGAGGGAGCAGAAGCAGAACATTATCCTTTGGCAAGAAATTTATTTTCAAATCTTCTTGATAGATTAAGTGAGTGAGCAATGTTTTGGCAGATGGAGTTTAAAATGTGGGGTCATCTGGGACCGACGAAAGATAGATCAGAGTGTTTTTTATAAGTGGTGAGATGTTAGAAACTGGAGAAGCAGAGACCCGAGTGCTGAATCACTAAACACTAACGGACTGGTAGAAAATAATGTGAAAGGCGAATGGAATCTGAAGATTGGAACTCACGTTGTAGTTATATAAAGCTCTGTGCTCCTGAAGTAAATGTCCAAGCCTGAATTGTGGGGAATCTGTGGAGAATGATTTGTTTTTTATTTATTCTTGGGTGTGAGTATCGCTGGCAAGGCTGGCATTTATTGTCCATTCCTAATTGCCCTTGAGAATGTGGTCGGGAGCTGCCTTCTTGAACTGCTGCAGTCAATGTGGTGTAGGAACACCCACAGTGCTATTGCGGAGGGAGTTCCAGGATTTTGACCTAACAACAGTGAAGAAATGGTGATATAATTCCAAGTCATGATGGTGAGTGACTTGGAGGTGAACCTGCAGGTGGTGGTGTTCCCATGCATCTGCTGCCCTTGTCCTTCGAGGTAGTGATCACGGGTTTGGATGGTGCTGTCGAACGTTACTTAGCGAGTTACTGCAGTGCATCTTGTATGTGGTACATACTGCTGCCACTGTGCTCTGGTGGTGGAGGGAGTGAATGTTTAAGGTGGTGGGTGAGGTACCGATGAAGAGGACTGCTTTGTCCTGGGTGGTATTGAGCATTTTATGTGTTTTTGGAGCTGCAGCTATCCAGAAAAGTGGAGAGTATTCCATCACACTCCTGACTTGTGCCTTGTAGACAATGGACAGGCTTTGGCATGTCAGGAGGTGAGATACTTGCTGCAGAATTCCCAATTTCTGACCTACGCTAAAAGCCGCAGCATCGATGTGACTGGTCCAGTTTAGTTTATAATCAATGGTAACCCCCAAGATGTTGTTGGTGAGGGATTCAGTGATGATAATGCTGCTGAGTATTAAAAGGTAGATGGTTTGATTCTCTCTCATTGGAGATGTTCACTGCGTGGCACTTTTGTGGCAACCAAGTCGCTTGTCACTTATCAGCTCAAGCCTGAATGTTGTTCAGGTCTCGCTGCTTGCGGACATGGACTGCTTCAGTATCTGAGGAGTTGTGAATCATCACCTAACATTCCCACTTCTGACTTAAGTTGAGGGGAAACTCATTAATAAAACAGCTGAGGATGGTTGAGCCTAGGACACTACCCTGAGAAACTCCTGAGGCAATGTCCTGGATTGAGATGATCGGCCTCCACCAACCATAATCATCTTGCTTTGTGCTAGGTATGACTCCAACAAGTGGACAATTTTCCCCTGATTCCCATTGATTTCAATTTTGCTAGGGATCCTTGATGCCACACTCACTCAAAGGTAATTACTCTCACCTCTCCTCTGGAATTCCACTCTTTCGTCTCTATTTGGAACAAGCTGCAATGAGAACAGAAATAGTAGCAGCAGGAGGCCATTTGGCCCCTCGAGCCTTCTTCGGCATTCAATAGGATCATGGCTGATCTGATCATGGCATCAACCCCACTTTCTTGCCTGCCCCCCATAACCCTTGACTTCCTTGTAGATTAAAATCCAAAGATGAACGACTGTCTGAGAGAAGAAATTCCTCCTCATTTCCTTCTGAAATGGAAAATCCCTAATTCTGAAACTGTGTCCCCTAGTTCTAGATTCCACCACGAGGGGAAACATTCTCTCAGCATCTACCCTGTCAAGACCCTTCAGAATCTTATATGTCTCAATACGATCACCTCTCATGTTTCTAAACTCCAATCAGTATAGGTCCAACCTGCTCAATCCTCCTCACAAGACAACCCCTTCATCACAGGAATAAATCCAGTGAACCCTCTCTGAACTTTTTTTTTTATTTCCAACATATACTTTATTCGTTAAAAAAACTATAAAAAGATACATTACAAAACAGTTCAAAAACAGCACCAAGTCAACAATACAAAGATTGCAAAGGAGATCAGTTTCCTTCAGTACAGGAGTGAATTGCCTCACAACCCTTCCATTTCATTTTACCTGCCATGTACTTTTTGCAGCAAACAAATATTTTCTGGAATAAAAACAAGAAATACTGGAACCACTCAGCAGGTCTGGCAGCATCTGTGGAAAGAGAAGCAGAGTTAACGTTTCGGGTCACTGACCCTTCTTCGGAACTGACAAATATTAAAAATGTCACAGGTTATAAGCAAGTGAGGTGGGGGTGGGGCAAGAGATAACAAAGGAGAAGGTGCAGGTTGGACAAGGCCACATAGCTGACCAAAAGGTCATGGAGCAAAGGCAAACAATATGTTAATGGTGTGTTGAAAGACAAAGCATTAGTACAGAATAGGTGTTAACGGACTGAATATTGAACAGCAGCAAGTGCAAACCTGAAAAAAAACAGTGGGTAAGCAAACTGAATAAACTAAGATGAAATGAAATAAATGCAATATAAAAGGTTGTAAAAAATGTAAAAAAGCAAAAAAGAAGAAAAAAGAAAAAACAACTAAAAATGAAAGTAAAATGGGGGGCTGTCATGCTCTGAAATTATTGAACTCAATGTTCAGTCCGGCAGGCTGTAGTGTGCCTAATCGATAGATGAGATGCTGTTCCTCGAGCTTGCGTTGATGTTCACTGGAACACTGCAGCAATCCCAGGACAGAGATGTGAGCATGAGAGCAGGGGGGAGTGTTGAAATGGCAAGAAACCGGAAGCTCAGGGTCCTGCTTGCGGACCGAGCTGAGGTGTTCCACAAAACGGTCACCCAGTCTGCGCTTGGTCTCCCCAATATAGAGGAGACCACATTGTGAGCAGCGAATACAGTATACTACATCGAAAGAAGTAAATCGCTGCTTCACCTGAAAGGAGTATTTGGGGCCTGGGATAGTGAGGAGAGAGGAGGTAAATGGGCAGGTATTACACCTCCTGCGATTGCAGGGGAAGGTGCCATGGGATGGGGATGAGGTGGTGGGGGTAATGGAGGAGTGGACCAGGTTGTCGCGGAGGGAACGATCCCTTCGGAATGCTGACAGGGGAAGGGGGGGAAGATGCGTTTGGTAGTGGCATCACGCTGGAGGTGGCGAAAATGGCAGAGGATGATCCTTTGGATATGGAGGCTGATGGGGTGGAAAGTGAGGACAAGGGGAACCCTGTCACGGTTCTGGGAGGGAGGGGAAGGGTTGAGGGCAGAAGTACGGGAAATGGGCCGGACACGGTTGAGGGCCCTGTCAACAACAGTGGGGGGGATTCCTCGGTTGAGGAAAAAGGAGGTCATACCAGAAGCACCGTCATGGAAGGTAGCATCATCAGAGCAGATGCGTCGAAGACGGAGAAACTGGGAGAATGGAATGGAGTCCTTACAGGAAGCAGGGTGTGAAGAAGTGTAGTCGAGGTAGCTGTGGGAGTCGGTGGGCTTATAATGGATATTGGGAGACAACCTATCCCCAGAGATGGAGACAGAGAAGTCGAGGAAGGGAAGGGAAGTGTCAGAGATGGACCACGTATGGGTGAGAGAAGAGTGGAAATTGGAAGCAAAGTTGATAAAGTTTTCCAGTTCGGGGCGGGAGCAGGAAACGGCACCGATACAGTCATCAATGTACCGGAAAAAGAGTTGGGGGAGGGGGCCTGAGTAGGGCTGGAACAAAGAATGCTCGACATATCCCACAAAAAGACAGTCATAACTAGGACCCATGCGGGTACCCATAGCGACACCTTTTACTTGAAGGAAGTGTGTGGAGTTGAAGGAGAAGTTGTTCAATGTGAGAACAAGTTCAGCCAGGTGGAGGAGGGTGGTGGTGGATGGGGACTGGTTGGGCCTCTGTTCCAGGAAGAAGCGGAGAGCCCTCAAACCATCCTGGCGGGGGATGGAGGTGCAGCGCGATTGAACGTCTATTGTGAAGAGGAGGCGGTTGGGACCAGGAAACTGGAAATTGTCAAAATGACGTAAGGCGTCAGAAGAGTCACGGATGTAGTTGGGAAGAGACTGGACCACCGGAGAAAAGAAAGAGTCAAGATAGGAAGAAATAAGTTCAGTGGGGCAGGAGCAGGCTGACACAATGGGTCTGCCGGGACGTACCCGTTTGTGGATTGTGGGAAGGAGGTAGAAGCGGGCTGTCCGGGGTTGCGGGACTATGAGGTTGGAAGCTGTAGAGGGAAGATCTCCAGAGGAGATGAGGTCAGTGACAGTCCTTTGGACGGTGGCTTGATGTTCGGTGATGGGGTCATGGTCCAGAGGGAGGTAGGAAGAAGTGTCTGTGAGTTGGCGCTGAGCCTCTGCAAGGTAGAGGTCGGTACGCCATACAACAACAGCACCACCCTTGTCTGCAGGTTTGATGACCATGTCGGGGTTAGACCTGAGAGAACGGAGTGCCTCAAGATCAGAGGGGGACAGGTTAGAGTGAGTGAGGGGGGCAAAGAAATTGAGATGACAACTGTCTAGCCGACAGTTTTCAATGAAGAGATCAAGAGCGGGTAAGTGGCCAGGGGGAGGGGTCCAAGTAGAGGGAGAATGCTGGAGGTGGGAGAATGGGTCTGCTGGTCAGGAGGAGGACTCCTGGTCAAAGAAGTGAGCCTGGAGGCGGAGAAATATTTTCTGGATACAGCCCGAGGGGATTTCCATGGATCCAGTCCCTCACTTCACCTTGGTGGGGGTACCTTACACAGTGGTCTTCCCCAGTGAACCTTTGCAGCGGCTGCCCCAAGCTGCAGTGCGTCCCTCAGCACGTAGTCTTGGACCTTGGAATGTGCCAGTCTGCAACATTAGGTCGTGGACAACTCTTTGCGCTGGAAGACCAGCAAGTTTCGGGCAGACCAAAGGGCGTCTTTCACCGAATTGATAGTCCTTCAGCAGCAGTTGATGTTTATCTCGGTGTGCATCCCTGAGAACAGGGATGTAGAGCACAGACTCCTGTGTTACACAGCTGCTTGGGATGAACCGCGATAAAAACCACTGCATCTTTTTCTACACCTGCTTTGCAAAGACAGACAGGGCAGTCCTCTCTCCTCTGTCTTGTTTGTTTGCTGTATTGAACCCTTTGCTGAGTCTATTAGGAAGGATGCAAGCATAAGGGGGGGGTTACAATCCGAGGCAGTGGAGTCACTCAGGTTAAAACTTCCCTGTCCCTGGATGACGTCGCCGTCTTTTGCTCGGATCCGCTGTCCGTTCGCAGACTGATCAGCATCTGCGACCAGTTCAAACTCACCTCGGGAGCCAAAGTTAACCACGGCAAGTGCGAGTCCATGTTCTTTGGGAACTGGGCTGACCGATCCTTTGTCCCCTTCATCGTCAGATCAGACTACCTAAAGGTGCTGGGGATATGGTTTGGAAGGGCCGGGTCGTGCACCAAAACCTGGAAGGAGCGAGTAGCCAGGATACACCATAAGCTGAGCATGTGGGAGCAGCAATCTTTCTCCATTGTGGGTAAGAACCTGGTCATCAGGTGCGAGGCGCTCACATTGCTGTACGTGGTGCAGCTCTGGCCCATACGCCACTCCTGCGCTGTGGCGATCACCCGAGCCATTTTCCGCTTCATCTGGGGTTCCAAAATGGACCAGGTCTGGAGGGACACGATGTTCAAACCCCTGGATAAGGGCGGGAAAAATGTACCCAACGTCGCCCTCATCCTGATGACTACCTTCGTGTGCAGCTGCATCAAGCTGTGCGCAGATTCCCAGTACACAATCTCCAAGTGTCACTACGTGCTGAGGTTCTATCTGTCCCCAGCGTTGTGAAGGATGGGCCTGGTCACATTGCCGCGGAATGCTCCATCCAGTTGGACCGTGCCGTACCACCTATCCTTCGTGGGAAAGTTTCTGTGGAAAAACATCTTTGACCACCAATCCTTCAGGTAGTGGTCTGCACGGAATGTCCTCAAGGCCCTACGGGAAAAGGAGATGGTGGATCCAGTCGGATGGTTCCCCGAGCAAACTTCCAAAGTAATTTTGCGGAATGCCTCATCACCAGAACATTCAAACAAGCACCAAGATGAAACTTGGCTGGTGGTGAGAAGAGCCCTCCCCATCAGATCCTTCCTGCACGCCCGAAGTCTCACCCCCTCCGCACAATGCCCTCGAGGTGGCTGTGGTGGGGAAGAGACAGTTGCCCACCTCTTTCTGTGAATTGCCTCCAATGCAAGTATATCCCTCCTTAAATAAGGAGACCAAAACTGTACACAGTACTCCAGGTGTGGTTTCACCAACACCCTGTACATTTGTAGCAAGGCTTCTCTCCTTTTATACTCCATTCCCCTTGTAATAAAGGGTAACATTCCATTTGCCTTCCTAATTATTTGCTCTACCTGCATGCTAACTTTTTGTGATTCAAGTACGAAGACACCCAGATCCTTCTATACCGCAGCATTCTGTCGTCTCTCGCAATTTAAATAATATTTAATTTATCTGTTCTTACTACCAAAGTGAATAACCTCACATTTTCCCACATTATACTCCAGCTTCCAAATGTTTGCCTGGATCCGAGAGGCCCTGGCGGAATCTAAACTGAGCATCGATGAGCAGATTATTGCTAAATGCGTGGTGATTGATAGCACTGTTGATGACATCTTCCATCACTTTGCTGATGATTGATAGTAGACTGATGGGGCGGTAATTGGTCAGATTGGATTTGTCCTGCTTTTTTTTTATGGACAGGACACACCTGGGCAATTTTCCACATTGTCGAGTAGCTGTTTGTGTTGTAGCTCAAAAAAAAATTATCTTAATAAATTATTGGCTGTAAGCACGTTTGTCATCGGGTTGAATAATTTCTGTGTGAGGAATGTTCCAGCATCATAAACCAGGGGAACGTGCTGACTGAGCTGTGTCTTCATCTCTTCTGGGCAGTCGGACAGTTCACCCTTCATTCTGCTCTGATTCACTTTCCCAAAGCGGATCTACAGATTCTCACATCTGGAGACTGGGTTTTCTTGTTAGGTTCCTTTTGATTTTTCTTGCTCCTGAATGATAATATATGCCAACCTTGGATCAACCTTGCGTTGTGTCCCAGTCTTGGTTAAGAGCGACACATAACGGCACCAACACTCTGAAACAAACAACACAGTCACACTTTCCTTCAGTGAGATTAATGTTGAGGCGGTTTCCATGTTGAATGCAATTGTGAACAAATTTCTCACGAAGAAATTGTGGGTGATTTGAGTATTTGCACTGAATTTCTGTGCAAGGAGGGGCAGTTTCAAACAGCCATTCCCAAATCACTTCCTTCACAAAGACAAAGACTGTGCTGTCTTAACGTGTCACTCAACTTCACAAACAAATTTGAACTCGAAGTTCAGGAGAAGACAGAGTGGTGAATGATTGATAGTGTAATCTTTGGATGAGAAAAGATACTAAACATACAAAATCCAACATTTGAGCTAGCGTGTAAGATTGATCTTTCCATGGAGATGTTCATTGGAATACTGGAACAGGCCCAAGACAGAAATGTTGACATGAGAGCAGGGGGCAGTGTTGAAATGGCAAGGAACCAGAAGCTCGGGGTCATGCCTTCGGACTGAGCAGAGGTGTTCGACATAATCTGCGTTTGGTCTCCCCAATTTGGAGGAGACTGCAATGTGAGCAGCGAATACAGTACACTAAATTGAAAGAAGTACAAGTAAATCGCTGCTTCACCTGAAAGGAGTGTTTGGGCTTCAAATAATGAGCAGAGAGGAGGGAAAAGGGTAGGTATTATATCTCCTGCGATTGCATGAGAAGGTGCCTTGGGAAGGGGATGAGGTGTCAGGGATAATGGAGGAGTGGACCAAGGTGTCGTGGAGGGAACGATCTCTTCGGAATGCTGACAGGGGAGGGGAGGATGCGTTTGGTGGTGGCATCACGCTGGAGGTGGTGGAAATGGTGGAGGATGATCCTTTGGATGTGGAGGCAGGTGGGGTGGAAAGTGAGGACAAGGGGAACCCTGTCGCAGTTCTGGGAGGGAGGGGAAGGGGGAAGGCAGAGGTTGAGAGTCCTGTCAACTACACTGGGACGGGGGGGAGGGGGGAGGGCAGAGGTTGTGGGTCCTGTCAACTACACTGGGATGGGGGCAAGGGGGGGGAGTAGTTGAAATCTGGTGATGTTGTTGAATTTAATTTCAAACACTCCTTGAACTCTCTGCCGATGAAGACTGTAAAAGGGAAGAACAACCACACAACAAGGGTCTCAAATCCAAGACCCTGAGATTAAAAGTCTCATGCTCTACCAACTGAGCTAACAAGGCCTGATACAGTACTTCTACTCTGATACAGTAAATCCACTTACAGAAGCCCCAAAGTGTGAGAAATTCCTCTCACTCATCAATAATAAAACTGAAATCTTTTTACCTTCCAAATGCTGCCATCTATTTTGTCAGTATTTATTTCTCTCTCCTTTTTATTTAGTTCATGCATTTCTTCAGAATTTTTTTATTTCAATTATATCTGAGGGAACAAATGAACAGATCTGGCAGCTCAAAACTGGGCACCCATGAGGCACTGTGGGTCATCAGCAGCAGAATTGTATTTAAACACAATATGTTACCTCCGAGCCTGGCATATCCCTCACTCTACCATTACCATCAAGCCAAGGGAGCAATAGTGGTTCAATGAAGTGTGCAGGAGGGCATGTCAGGAGCAGCACCAAGCAGACCTAAAAATGAGGTGTCAACCTGGTGAAGCTACAACACAGGATTACTTGCATGTCAAATAGCGGAAGCAGCATGCAATAGACAGAGCTAAGCAATCTCACAATCAACACATCAGATCAAAGCTCTGCAGTCCTGCCACATCCAGTCCTGAATGGTGGTGGATAATTAAACAATTAACAGGAGTCACAGAGCGTCATAGAGTCGTACAGCATAGAACCAGGCCCTTCGGCCCACCGCGTCCATGCCGACCATAATGCCTATCTATACTAATCCGACCTGCCTGCATTAATTCCATATCCCTCCATGCCTTGCTCATTCAAGTACCTGTCCAGATGCCTCTTAAATGTCACTACTGTTCCTGCCTCCACCAGGCAGCTCATTCCAGATACCCACTATTCTTTCTGTGAAAACTTTACCCCTTTGACCCCCTTTAAACCTCCTCCCTCTTAGCTTAAATCTATGCCCTCTAGTTTTAGTCACCCCTACCATGGGAAACAGACTCTGGCTATCTACACTATCTATGCCTCTCATAACGTGTGACGTAGGAGTGAAGAACGAGTGGCCAAGAGGAGGGAAGTGGCACGGCCTAGAGCTAATGGCTGGAGTGGGGGTTGGGGGGCTGGGAGCGAGTGGCAGGAGAGCTGGGTGACGCGAACGGAGAACATTCATCCAGGGGAGCAGCGAGGTGGAGAGCGAGCAGCTGAGGAGAAGAAGCGTCAAGGCCGAGGGGGGAGAGCTCCAACCTCAAAGTCTCCCATTCAGCCGCTTCCTTCAGCTGAGTGAGAGGCTGGATACCCGATGACGCTTTAGCGTGAATGTGCGAAGATGGACCATGGGCGGATATGCGATGATGTTGGTGCTGAACCATGACATCATCCTGTGCATGTGCCACTTAATCCTGGCAAGATGTAGCTGTGCCAATGCACAGCTTGGCACTCTCCGATGATGTCAGCGGGCCACTGCGTTGACAGGAATCACATTGTGTCAGCAGTGCCCACATCACATGAAAGAATAAAAAAGAGATTTACCATAATGGTAGCAGGGTGAGGGATTTCAGTTATGTGGAGAGATTGGAGAAGCTGGGGTTGTTCTCCTTGCAGCAGAGAAAATTCAGAAAAGATTTGACACATTTGTTCAAAATCATGGAGGTTTTCAATACTTTAAATAAGGAGAAACTGTTTCCAGTGGTAAAAGGGTCAGTAAGCAGAGGACACAGATATCAGGTGATTGGCAAAAGAACCAGAGGTGACATGAAGAACCATTTTTTACACAGTAATATGTTGTGATAAAGAAAGAAAAGACTTGCATTTATATAGCACCTTTCAAGACCACTGGACATATCAAAGCACTTTGTAGACAATGAAATACTTTTGAAGTGTAATCACTGTTGTAATGTCAGAAATGCAGCAGCTGATATTCACAAACAGCAATGTGATAAATACCAACTGATCTGATTGAGGGGCAAATATTGATCACAACACCAGGGAGAATTGCTCTTCACTTGTTTGAAATTGCAGCATGGGATCTTTTACATTCACCCAAACATGCAGACCAGGTCTTGGTTTAACATCACACCTGAAAGGCAGCACCTTCAACACCCTCAGTGCTGCACTGGAGTGTCAGCTGTGAAATCTGAACCCAGAAGCTTGTGATTTCGAGGTGAGTGTGACCAACTGAGCCACAGCTTTTACCTGAGTCTCAATCCTTCTACCAACAGTTTCTCTCTATCGGGTCTGTCACGACCCCTCATGATTGTGAACACCTCTATCAAATCTCCTCTCTAAGGAGAACAACCCCAGCTTCTCCAATCTATCCACATAACTGAAATCCTAACCCCACGTTGCAGAAAGGAATTTTTCTTCAAGTTCCTTCTGGTTTTGTGAGTCACTTTAAATCTGTAACCTTCAGTTATTGACCGTTCAGCAGTTAGAAACAGTTCCTCAGTATTTACTCGACCTCAAACCTTCAAGGAAGCTCTGCAAAGTAACTGAAAATCAAGTTGTCAGAAGTGGGATTTAAACACATGCCTCCAGTGAAAGCTGCAACCTGAACAGAGAAGCTGAATCCGCTCAGTCACCTCAACTGTTCAGACCTTTTTGACCTCGTCATCACTTCTGTACTTTGAAAGGTTCACTCAGTTCAGGAACTTGTTCAATGTTGCTGGAATGCTCAGTGACTGGGATGTTAACTCCCCCTGGTTTTCCTGAGCTTGTTCTCGGTGTATGGGGATGTTTATCCTGGGCTGTGGAATCTTGCATCCCTGTAATGGACATTAACCCACTGATTGAATCTGTATTCGCAGCTTTCCGCTGGTGCTGGGTAATTGCAGAGCGTGGGGCTGGAATGTTGCTGCTTGTCCCGGCCTCACTCACTCTGGGAAAGAGTGAATAATTGATGCATCTGTTTCCGTATCTGAAATGTGACTTAGATCTGCTGTTATTAACCGAGGCAGCGCTGCAGGAGGATACGTTAATAATCTCTCACTAATCAACTGTCAATAGTCAGAATGTGTAACTTTGAGCAGCGCTTTCTGCACCGTCAGGGCTGGAAAGTTGAGGGAGGGAGAGACACTGTCAGTATCTGAGTGTATACAGCACTGTACAGAGAAAGAGCCAATATACCGGGGCTGAGACACAGTGCATCTTTTCACATTTAATCACAATAATATCCACAGTCAGGAGCTGAAAATGATGAAAAACCGAATAGCAAGAGCAAAATTAAGAAATGTAAGTAATTATAGATTAGCTGATCAGCTTTCACTGTGTTACCTGGTAGTCTACTGTTTTATATTCAATGCTGTCTCCACTGTGGCCAGGGAATGATTTCTTCTCAAAGGCTGAACATTAACAAAACTGCTTGTAATTTAAAATCTTTTAAAAGTAATTCCATGGAGCTAATGGGGCAAAGTCAAATAACTGCATCAATTATAGGAGAGCTGGTTGGTGATGACGTGGATGTGTCTGCAGTGTGCAGGACCAGACTGTTTCTATAGCTTCACAATGAATGTTCCACCCTTTATTTATAACAGTAAAACTGATCGTGGACAATGGCTATTCTGGTTGCAGCAACCTGAAGCTTTAACTCATTAACACCCTACTTTAGGGTAATCTAGAAAGAACAACATGCAGCTCTGTCAGTTAGTATGTTTGTTTGTTCACCCACAATTTGATGGTTCAAGCACATAATTGGATGAGGCTTTATTAAATTAAACTCTTCTACATCTGCTATATTACTCTTGCTGTTGATTTTTCAAAGATAAGGTTAATCAAGTCTTTCTTTATGAAATCCATGCTGACTGTGTTTTATTATTTTTCATTTCCATCTGTATTTTCTACTTTGGTGGATTACAGGATATTATCATTTTTTTTATTCATTCATGGGAGGTGGGTGTCGCTGGCTCGGCCAGCATTTATTATCCATCCCTAATTGCCTTGAGAAGGTGGTGCTGAGCTGCCTTCTTGAACCACTGCAGTCCATGTGCTGCTGTTATGAAGAGAGTTCCAGGATTTTGACCCAGCAACAGTGAAGGAACGGTGATACAGTTACAATTCAGGATGGTGTGTGGCTTGGAGGGGAACTTGCAGGTTGTGGTGTTCCCATGCATCTGCTGCCCTTGTCCTTCTAGGTGATAAAGGTCACGGGTTTGGAAGGTGCTGTCTCAGGAGCCTTGGCACATTGCTGCAGTGCATCTTGTGGATGGTACACACTGCTGCCACTGTGTGCCAGTGATGGAGGGCATGAAAGTTGTAAATGGGGTGCCAATCAAGCGGGCTGCTTTGTCCTGTTGAGTTTCTTGAGTATTGTTGGAGCTGCACCCAGCCAGACAAGTGGAGAGTATTCCATCACATTCCTGACTTGAGGACAGGCTTTGGGGAGTCAGGAGGTGAGTTACTTGCCGCAGGATTCCTAGTCTCTGACCTGCTCTTGTAGCCATAATATTTATATGGCTACTGCAGTTCAGTTTCTGCTCAATGCTAACCCCCAGGTTGTTGATAGTGGGGGATTCAGCGATGGTAATGCCATTGAATGTCAAAGGGAGATGGTTAGATTCTCTCTTGTTTGGGATGGTCATCGTCTGGCAGTTGTGTGGTGGGAATCTTATACATCTTTATTGCAGAGTACTCTATTGTACTGATGAGTGACGACACTTGAAAAGTCGTGAAATGCAAGTCTTGCTTTTTCCATTGTTATCAGTGTCATTGTGATCAAAAGATAGGATTCATGAGCACAAAGTTTAAATCAATTTTGATTAAAATAATGTAAAAGCATCTATAATTTTGTACTATACTTAATAATCTCCATCTTCCTATCCTTACCAAATACAATGTCTTTGACCCTGAAATTGATTCCACAATCTCAGTCACTCAGACAATTTCAGCTCAGTTCTGATGAAAGGTCACAGATCTGAAACGTTAACTCTGTCTCTCTCTCCACAGATGCTCCCAGACCTGCTGAATATTTCCAGCATTTTCTGTTTTTATTTCAGATTTCCAGTATCTGCAGTATTTTGCTTCTGTGTTACTTTGAAAGTTAAAACTGGCCCACCTGTCTACAATTCACACTGGGGTCTCCCATGAAATGATTCTGTATAATGTTGATGTAATGAATACAGACTCCGGGCACAGAGCTTCCTGTGGGGAATTGGGGATATGAAAACCAGCAGACTCTGCAGGAATTTCCACTGGGAGCACAAATTCACAAAATCTACCTTTTATATATCGATTCATTTTGATTGTCCTTCTGGAAAATTATTTTGAAACAATTTAAACATCAACCCACAGCTCCATGACTGGGTCAATTATGAGGTCATCCTCTGACAGGTCATGTGACAGCTGGAGCCACAAGACATCAGAACCAGATTTGTGACTGGATTAAAACCCGGAATCCTGTCACAATGGCTTTTCAAATAAAGCTGTTGCTGTTTGAAGACACAGCAGTTAAACTTTCTGCCTGACCATGAGGGGAGCTAGGGAGAAATTTACAAAACTAAATCCTTTTACAAAATAGTTCAAAAACCATTCACTGAAAAATCATGTGAGGACTCATAAGCAGAATACAGAAAGTACAGAGCTGAAAAAGGAAATGAGATCAGCAAGATGTATGAGAAAAGATTAGCAGGTCACATAACTGGGAACACTGAAGTCTTTTACCAAACACATGGACAGTCAATGAAAGGGTGGGTCAATTAGGAGATCCTGTGGAGGCAGAGGGTGTGGCTGAGGTACTAATTAAGTACATTTCATCTGTCATCACAAAACAAACGGATGATGCAAATGTCACAGTAAAGGAGGAGGAAGTGGAGAATTTGGAGGGGATGAAAATAGATAAAGAGGAGACAATTACAAGGTTAGCAGTGCTCACAGTAGAAAGGTCACCCGGTCTGGATGGGCTGCATCCTGGGTTGCTGAGGGAAGTCAGGGTGGAAATAGCGGAGACTCGAACCACAATCTTTCAATCCTCCTTGAATATGCGAATGATGCCAGAGGACTGGAGGATGGAGGTAAGCGTGGGTAGCTCGATCTTAGTTTAACTTGACCATTTTTATAATGTATCCATTGTCAAAACTAACAACGTTACGAAAGCCATTTTATAATTAACACATGACCAAAGGAACCATTTTGTGTTCAGTCCTAATGTTTATATCCTGTATAATTAATGAGTAGCTACCCATCCTGAAACAGATGATTGTAAAAGTAATGAACCTTGATTGAGTTATAATTAATGAATCAATAATCATTTTCGAGAGAATGGGTTTTCATTTAAAGTTTGTTCAATCTAATTACTGTGAGTTTCTGTGTCTTTGTGGGAAAGGGCAGTTTCAGCTAAATTTATTCAAACAATGGACCTTTCTAGGACCCCTGATAAAACCCATGGTCTGGTACATCGTGACCTTCAAGAGTCTAGATTTAATGAACAGGAAACTTGTTTCAGATCAGATTGGGAGACAGTGTGAAACCACTCCATTGTACTCATGTCTGAGATTCTGAGGACAGGTGACTGTTAGTGGAAGACATTATTAAGAACTAATTAAATGTACCTAGCAACAGCTAGGACCAATTATTATTTTACATGGTGGTGTGATGGCCATCCAGGGGTTAAAAGTAGGGACCTTGTAAGGTTTCAGTGTGCAGGAACACTAGAAGATCTCAGGGGTAAAGGCTCAGATCATCGACCAAGTTCTCCACCTGATGAGGGATCTAGACTGGACAAAGAGGACCGTGACACTCTGAGACCAAGCTCGACCAGTCCCCAGAGCTGTAAAGTTATATTCCCCAAGTTTGTGAAGTATAATTTTACTTTCAATTATTAAGTACTATTTTACTCTCAATAAAGGTTCTGGACTTATTAATCAAGTATCCTGTTGCTTTAATTGGTTAAAGCCATGCCCAAAGTGATTGTCCACAATAGACTTTCCAGAATTAAAAGATAAGTCTGCAAGGGTTGTGAATATTACAGCCCTGTTTAAAAAGAGAGATAAACCCAGGAACTACAGACCAATTAGTCTAATGTCGGTGGTGGGGAAACTTTTAGAGACAATTATCCAGGAGAAAATTAACTGTCACTTGGTAGAACATGGGCTAATAAACGACAGCCAGTACAGATTGGTTAACAGAAGATTGTGTCTGAAATAATTAATGAATTAATTTCTTTGATGAAGTTTCAGAGAGAGTTGACGAGGGTGGTGAGGTTGATGGTACGTGTCTGGACATCAAAATTGTGTTTGAAAAGATACCAAAAGCTAGACTTGGGGCAGCACAATGGCACAGTGGTTGGCACTGCAACCTCACAGCTCTCGCAACCCAGGTTCAGTTCTGGGTACTGCCTGTGCAGAGTTTGCAAGTTCTCCCTGTGACTGTGTGTGTTTCTGCTGGGTGCTCTGGTTTCCTCCCACAAGCAAAGACTGCAGGTTGATAGGTAAATTGGCTATTGCAAATTGCCCCGAGTGTAGGTAAGAGAATGGTGGGGATGTGGTAGGGAATATGGGATTATGGTGTAGGATTACTATAAATGGGTGGTGGTTGGTCAGCACAGACTCAGTGGGCCGGATGGCCTGTTTCAGTTTTGCATCTCTCTATGACTTGTTAACAAAATTCAAGCAGATGGGATTAAAGAGGCAGTGGCAGTGTGGATCCAAAATTGGCTGCAGGGTAAAAAGTAAGGTGAATGCTTGTTTTTCAGAATGGAGGGAGTTATACAGTAATGTCCTTGTTGTTGCAATATGTTCAATGTCAGACCCCGAGCTGTCCTAGGGATGGGGCAATTTGTGATGTTCCTGTGGTTGCAATATTTGCAGTGTCTGACCTTGATCTGTCACAGGGACGTGGCATTTATGAGGTCCCTGTGGGGTGCTGTTTGTTTGGTGTATCACACTGACCTGTCCCAGAGAGCGGGAAGGTTGTGATGTCCTTGTGGGTTGCAATCTGCTCAGTGTCTGACTCTGATCTGTACCAGAGATGGGGCAGTGTGTGATATCCTTGTGCATGTCATACAGGCCCACTGGTGTGTGGTTCCATCCTGATGCCAAGAAACAAAGCCCCATCTCTGGGCAAAAAGTCTCACTTCTCAAGGGGTGTCTCGAGAAGACACAGTGGCGCAGTGGTTAGCACCGCAGCCTCACACCTCTAGTGACCCGCGTTCGATTCTGGGTACTGTCTGTGCAGAGTTTACAAGTTCTCCCTGTGACTGCGTGGGTTTCTGCCGGGTGCTCTGGTTTCCTCCCACAGCCAAAGACTTGCAGGTTGATAGGTAAATTGGCCATTGTAAATTGCCCCTAGTGTAGGTAGGTGGTAGGGGAATTGAGGGGATGTGGTAGGAATATGGGATTAATGTAGGATTAGTATAAATGGGTGGTTGATGGTCGGTACAGACTCGGTGGGCTGGAAGGACCTGTTTCAGTACTGTATCTCTAAATAAATAAATAAGAAGGCTGAGGCAGTAAACCTGGACAGTAAATCCGGAGTGGAGTCCTGGAGGCGGTTACCTGTGACTTATCAGGCAGTTTTCCAGCAACTCCTACAGCAGAACTGGTAACAAACAGTACTGGTTTTTCCTTTCCTTTGGACAATACGAGCAATGCTGAGAGGGGGTCCTGATGCTCAGGGTCTCCATACTGTTTGCCCAGGCCTGTGCCCTAGAGAGGACACTCCAGCTTCGTGGTTAAACATGAGCACAACCCGGGAATAAACAGTTACTGATTATAAGCTCTCATTCAATTGGTGTAGAGTATGAGCGCCAGGGGTTACTTCGGACAGTGGGAGAGCTCTTAGTGTCTCATTGGATAGCTACCATTCACTCCAAGCTGGGCAGCCCCCAGTCAGTTAGGTGCTGTGAAGCCACGACCTGCTTGCTTCAATGGGTGCTTGGAGCTTAGAGAGTCATCTCTCAACAGGCGGATTGATAATCTATGCACCAAGAAAAACAAACTCAACAAAGAAGACACCAGTCCTTCGCATCACAAGCTGGAATGTAAGGACCATGTGTCCTGGCTTTACCGACAACCTTCTGCAGGTTGATGACACACACAAGACAGCTGTGATCGACAAGGAACTCACAAGGCTCAATGTGGACATTGCTGTGCTGCAAGAAACTAGACTCGTTCAAAGTGGATCCCTCAAAGAGAAACACTACACCTTCTTCTGGCAGGGGAAAGCCCAAGAGGCAACTCGTGAGCATGGAGTGGGTTTCACAGTAAAATACACGCCACTTGAGATGAGTGAACCACCCACAGTAGGCTCAGAGAGACTTCTTACTCTTCACTTGTCAACAAGTGTGGGCCCAGTTAATCTCATGTGCATCTATGTCCCGACACTCACCTCCACCCCAGATGTCAAGGATCAATTCTATGTGACACTTGACACGGCCATCAGTAGAATTCCCAGCACTGAGGGACTGTACCTTCCAGGAGACTTCAACACAAGCTTGGGTACTGACTACACAGCTTTGCCAATGTGCATAGGGCACCAGGGGATTGGCAAGATGAACAAAAATGGACAGAGGTTGCTGGAGCTATGCTGTCACCATGGATTCTGTGTGATGAACAGCTACTTCCAGGTCAAGCTGTGTTATAAGGTGCCCTGGAGACATCTGAGATCACACCACTGGCACCAGCTAGACCTTATCTTCACCAGACATACCACCCTCAGCAGTGTCCTCATCACTCGCAGTTATCACAGCACTGACTGTGACACTGATCACTCCCTGGTGTGTAACAAGGTCAGGCTTCAGACAAGGAAGCTTCATCCATCCATGATAAAAGCTCGTCTTCTGATCAACACTTGCCGAACCACTGATCCAGAAAGGACCCAGGAGTTCCTCAACATCCTCGATCAGGCTCTTTCAGACAACAATGCTCAGGGCCTCAGTGCAGTGTCAAAGTGGAATCATCTGCACACCACCATCTATAACTCTGCACTCACTGTGTATAGGAAAAAAGATGGGAGGAATGCTGACTGGTTTGAGGCTTATTGGACTGAAATGGAGTCAGTTACTGTAACTAAGAGGAGAGCCCACATGAACTACAAACAAGTCCCCAGCAAACAACATCTAAATGCTCTCAGAGCTGCCAGAAACAAGTCTCTGCAGACTGCTTGGCACTGCACCAATCAATACTGGTTAAAACTCTGCTGATGAATCCGGGGATGCTAGAGGGATGTATGAAGGAATGAAGAAAGCAATGGGCCCAGTAGTAACTAAATCAGCACCTTTTGAAGACAAAGAGAGGGGTGATCATCACTGAACCTAACAAGCAGATGGAAAGGTGAGTGGAGCATTATCTTGAACTCTACATAACGGAGAACATTGTCATTGAAGTAGCTCTCAGTGCCATTCCAGACTTCCCTGTCATGGAGGAACTGGACAGTGAGCCCTCCATAGTCGAGCTCAACAAAGGCTCAAAACATGCGTGATGCAAACATTGTCACCTTGTACAAAATTAAGGGGGATCGCAGTGACTGCAGCAATTATCGGAGCCAGCTACTCAGTTCCACTCACCTGCTCGATCCCTTTCCTCCTGCAAGTTCCTTTGCTTCAAGTATCCATCCAATTTCCTTTTCAAATCATTGATTGTCTGTACTTCCACCACACTCGTGGGTCAGGACATTACCACTCACAGCATAAAAAAATTCCACCTCACCCAAGGATGGGAAATATTTATATCTTCTATATTTAGCTTATTCCCTATCTCTACGAGAATAGAATGGCAGTCAACATGAAAGGGAACCCAAAAATCTTCGAGCAGCATATAAATAATAAGCAGGTAGTAAGCGGTGAAGTGGGCCCCATTAGGGACAAAGAGGGTAATATATACTTCGAGCTGCAGGGCAATGTTAATCTAGTTAATAAGTACCTTGTACCAATGATCACTAAGGAAGTGGAATTTGACAAAATATCAGGAGAAGTGGAGAGTGTAGAGGCAATGGAGAGGGTACAAATTGAGAGAGGGAGGTACTAAAAAGGCTGGTTATGCTTCAGGAAGATAAATTACCTGGTCCAGATGGCTTTCATCTCAGATTGCGAAAGGAAATGTGGATGCAGATAACAGAAAGGCTTTCTATAATCTTCCAATCTTCCCTGGATACGGGGGAGGTGTCAGAGGATTAAACAGTTGCAAATGTGACACCCTTATTCAAGAAAGGGTGTAAGGACAGTCCGGCTAACTACAGGCCAGTTAGATTAACAGCAGTGGTGGGTAAGGTTTTAGAAAGAACAATCAGGGAAAAAATCAACAGTCACTTGTAGAGGTTTGAGTTAATTAAGGAGAGTGAGCATGCATTTATAAATGGGAGTTCATGCTTGACTAATCTAACTGCATTTTTTGATGAACTAACAGAGAAGGTTTATGAAGGGCATGCAGTGGATGTTGTTTCTTTGGATTTTAAGAAACGACACATAAAAGGATGATTAACAACATTGAGGTTCATGGAATAGGAGGGTCAGTGTCCAATTGGATAGAAAATTGGCTTAAGGACAGAAAACAGCAAGTCGTAATAAATGATTCATTCTCAGACTGGAAGGTTGTCGACAGTGCTGTTCCCCAAGGGTCACTGCTGGAACCACTGCTTTTTACTTGCGACAGATAAATGACTTGGATCTTGGAATATAGAGTAGAATCTCAAAATATGCCGATAACACCAAACTTGGAGAAGTGGCAAACAGTGAGGATGAAATGAACCACCTGCAACAAGACAGTGATAGGCTAGCAGAATGGGCAGACAGGTGCAGATGGATTTTAATAGTGACTAGTGTGAGGTGATGCATTTTAGCAGAAGGAATAGGGAGAGGCAATATATACTTAATGGCACAGTTCTAAAGAGTGTGCAGGAATAGAGGGACCTGTTCACTGAACAATGAACAACGTGAACAATTACTTCTTGTTGTGTGCTCTCAGATTTGTCACCTTCACTGTACTGGAGTGAGGTGACATCTACTGGCAGGAAGCAAGAACTGCAATCAAGCAGCAGAAATTCCATCGTCTGTCAGGGTGAAAGAAACATTGCAATGTGAGGAAATAGTGAATGGGTTTGATTGGGTTGGTGGAGACATGATTCCACTTGTGGTGGAGTCCAAAGCAAAGGCCAGAAATATAAAATTGTCATTATTAAAAGATATGAGGAATTCATGATAAATGTATTTAGGTAGTGAGTGGGTGGAATCTAGATAAAATAGAAAGTGAGATTGGGTGGACAGAAGCAGTGTGAAAGGATGGCTCAAACAAAAGGTAAACGCCCTGAAAGGTGAACTCTGTTTCTCTCTCCACAGATGCTGCCAGAGTTTCTGAACATTTCCAACACTTTCTGTTTTTATTTCAGAACTTGCAAGATGTTGCTTTGCTCTGAAAAAAAAATGGATGGTCGGCTTTGGCTGCCAGTGAAATTCCACAGCAGCTAAAAGGAAGTTCTGATATCAGTGGCATGTTGATCTAGGGGTATGATCCTTGCTTAGGGTGAGTGATTAATTAATGTGTGAGAGATCCTGGGTTCAAATCCTGGACAAGTCCTTCTTCTTTGGCATTTTTAGTTTAAGGGCATTGATTGGTTTCAGCCTTGCAGAAGGCGGAATTGATTTCCATGCGGAGCCTGCTTGAGGACCAGAGAGCTGGATTCAAAGAGCTTGATTAACTAAATGTACAGATAGCCAAGTGGGAATATAAAGTTGTTGCAGTAATTGTGACCTGACTCCAAAAACAACAGGACTGGGTTCTGGACTGGAATGGAATGGAATTCTTCAGTGTTTCTGTTGTTTGGCTTGCATTGACTCATCGATTTTCTTGTTTTTCACTTTGTCGATGCCTTTGAATAATTGTGGATCCTTCTTCAGATTGTCATCTTTCACCAGGTAGTTCTGACCTCTGATGATGATGATCGTAATGAGCTTCAATTCGCTGATAGTTTTGGAACTGCACAGATTTCCTTTGCTTGAGTCTACAACATGGAACTCAGTCTGACATGTGGACCCATGGGAGGATTTGAATGCCACCCCTGCGTTGGAGAATACAGTTGCATCCATCCAATAAGAGACCGAGTAGAAGTGACAGTTCAGTCAGTCAAACATTAAACTTTTAATTTCAGGGTGGTGAGTTTGAGTGCCATTTTGTTTTTCCCTTTTTTAAGGCTTCATTAGCAGAGAGTACAAGGAGTGTTTGAAATGAAATTCAGCAAAAGTATGAGAAAGTCTCACTTTGATTCGGGACTCATCTCTCTGCAGCATCTCGCTGTGAAAGATTGAACTTCATCTCATTTCATTCCCAGCTCGGGGTCAGTGCGGCTCAGTGGGACTTCTGGCTGTCTCCTGCTTCACAATCCATCAGTGCTGAGAAAGCAATGGGGAATATTATTGACGGCTCTGTAACCTGAGGACACCGACTTAAGGTGAATGGCAAAAGAACCAAAGGCAACATGAGGAAAAACTTATTTTGCACAGCGAGTGGTTAAGATCTGATATGCACTGCTTGAGAGTGTGATGGAGGCTGATTCAACCATGGCTGGAGCAGGGCCTCAGGGCCACAATAAGATGGAACAATCCCATCTGTATCCCTGCGGATGGCGGTGGTGAAGCTTTTCCCGGTGAGGCTTCCCGAAACGGCGTCTATAAATGGATAAGAATTGGGGACTGGGCAGGGAGCGTCTCTAAATGAATAAAATTTGGGTACTGGTCAGGGAGCGTCTGTAAATGGATAAGAATTGGGGACTGGGCAGGGAGCGTCTGCAAATGGATAAGAATTGGGGGACTGGGCAGGGAGCGTCTCTAAATGAATAAGATTTGGGTACTGGTCAGGAAGCGTCTGTAAATGAATAAGATTTGGGGACTGGGCAGGGAGCGTCGATAAATGCTTAAGAATTGGGGACTGGTTCGGGAGCGTTTTTTTATTCGTTCGTGGGATGTGGGCGTCGCTGGCTCGATCTCAGCTCGAGTAATGTGTCCAGTTCTGGGCACCAGGCTTCAGAAAGGACATCAAAGCTTCTGAGACAGTTCAGAGGAGATTTACTAGAATGATACCAGAGATGAGGGGTGTCAGTTCTCTGGACAGGCTGGTGAAGCTCGGATTGTTCTCTTCAGAGTAGAGAAGGTTAAGGGAAGATTTAATAGAGGTGTTCAGAATCATGAAGGATTTTCATAGGGTAGAGAGGGAGAAACTGTTTCCACTGTCCTGGGGGTCAGTAACCAGAGGACACAGATTTAAAATAATTGGCCAAAAATGTCAAGGGGAGGTGAGGAGAGATCTTTTTACCCAGTAACTGATTCGGATTTGGAATGAATTGTCTGACAGGGTGGTGGAAACAGATTCAAATTATAACTTTCATAAAGGAATTGGACAAATATTTCAAATTGAAATTCTCCAGGATTATGGGGAAATAGGCAGGGGGTTGGACTAATTGCATCTTTTTGTCAGAGAGTCAGCAGAGGCACAATGGGGCCGAATGGCCTCCTTCTGTGCTGTATTATTCGATGAACATAAGAACGAGGAGCCGGAGTCGGCAAGTCAGCCGCTCGAGCCTGCTCTGCCATTCAATACAATCATGGCTGATCTCATCACGGCAGTTCTTGTTTCTTGCCAGTAGATGTCACTTCACTCCAATACAGTGAAGTTTACAAATCTGAGAGAGACACAACAGGAAATAATTGTTCACATTATAGTGAATGTGTGGGATTTAGAAATACTAGGAGTGGAGACGAGTTATTACTTGTCTGCTCGATCCCCATAGCCCTGTAAAATTATTTCCTTCAAGTGCCCATTCAAATTCCTTTTGTAATCCTCGATTGTCTCCATTTCCACCGCCCTCGTGGGCAGCGAGTTACAGATCATCACCAATCAGTGTAAGAAAGTTCTTCCGCACATTCCCCCTGTACCTCCTGTCCAAAACCTTCAATCTGTGTCCCCTAGTCCTTGTACCAATAGTTAACGGGAACAATGTTTCCTTGCCAACTTATTTAAAACTGTCATAGCCGAAAACACATCTATCAATTCTCCCCTCACTCTCCTTTGATGCAGGTAGAACAACCCTAGCTTTTCCAACCTAACCTTGTAACTAAAATCCTCCATCCCTGGATCCATTCTGGTGAATTTCCTCTGCACCCTCACAAGGACGCTCACATTCTTTCTTAAGTGTGGTAAGCAAAACTGGAAGCAACACGCCAACTGGGGCCTAACCAGAGCTTTATAATGGTTCAGCATAACTTCCCTGCTTTGTACTCAATGCCTCTTTTTTTCAAGCCCAAGATCCCATATGCTTTGCTAACCACTCTCGCAATATGTCTTGCCACCTTCAAAGATTGATGCACATGAACCCCAAGTCCCTCTATTCCAACACACACTTTAGAACTGTGCCATTAAGTAAATATTGCCTCTCCCTATTCCTTATGCCAAAATACATCACCTCACACTTGTCACTATTAAATTCCATCTGCCACCTGTCTGCCCATTCTGCTCGCCTATCATTGTCCTGTTGCAGGCAGTTCATATCATCCTCACTGTTTGCCACTCCTCCAAGTTTGTTGTCATCGGGATATTTTGAGATTCTACTCAATATTCCAAGATCCAAGTCATTTATCTTTAGCAAAAAAAGCAGTGGTTCTAGCACTGACCCTTGGGGAACACCTCTGTCGACTATCCTCCAGTCTGACAAAGAATCATTTCATAAGACTCCCTGTTTTCTGTCCTTAAACCAATTTTCTATCCAATTGGACACTGACCCTCTTATACCACGAACCTCAATTTTGTTAACCGCCCTTTTATGTGGTACCTTGTCAAACGCTTCCTTAAAATCCATATAAACAACATCCACTGCATTCCCTTCATCAAGCTGCTCTGTTAGTTCATCAAAAAATGCAGTTAGATTAGTCAAGCATGAACTCCCATTTATAAATCCATGCTCACTCTACTTAATTAACTCGAACCTCTCCAAGTGACTGTTGATTTTTTACCCTGATTATTCTTTCTAAAACCTTACCCACCGCTGCTGTTAATCTAACTAGCCTGTAGTTAGCCGGACTGTCCTTACACCCTTTCTTGAATAAGGGTGTCGCATTTGCCACTGTTTACTCCTGGCACCTCTCCCGTATCCAGGGAAGATTGGAAGATTATGGCAAACTCTTCCATTATCTGCATCCGCATTTCCTTTCGCAACCTGGGATGCCAGCCATCCAGACCAGGTGATTTATCTACCCTAAGCACAGCCAGCCTTTTTAGTACCTCCCTCTCTCAATTTGTACCCTCTGCATTGACTCTACTCTCTTCACTTCGACTGATATTTTGTCAAATTCCACTTCCTTAGTGATCACTGATACAAAGTACTCATTAAGTAGATTAACATTGCCCTGCACCTCTAAGCTTATATTATCCTTTTTGTCCCTAATAGGCCCGACTCAACCTCTTACTACCCACTTATCATTTTCATGCTGCTCGAAGATTTTTGGGTTTCCTTTCATGTTGACTGCCAGTCTATTCTCATAGAAATAGAGAATAAGCAAATATAGAAGATGTAAGTATTTCCCATCCTTGATGAGGTGGAATTTTTTATGTTGTGGGTGGTAATGTCTTGGCCCACGAGTGTGGTGGAAGCAGAGAAAATCAATGATTTGAAAAGAAAATTGGATGGATACTTGAAGGAAAGAAACTTGCAGGAGGAAAGGGATCGAGCTGGTGAGTGGAACTGACTAGATTGCTCCGGGGAGAGCCAGCATGGACGTGATAGGCCAAATGACCACCTTCTATGTTGTAAATGACTCTGTGTTGTTTCTCAAATTCAATCCACTGGTGCTTGGTAAATAATTTCAAAGTAAATTGTGCAACTGGAAAATCAGAACCAAGGCAAGGGACGCATAAGGAAGCAAAATTGCTGAAACCCGGGATTGAACCAGGGACCTTTAGATCTTCAGTCTAACACTCTCCCAACTGAGCTATTTCAGCTCTACATTAACAATGGCTTGTTGTCCTTGTTTTGGAAGAAAATACATACATTCAAGTTTTCCAAAAAATTAAAGAACCCAACATGTGAGTAATATTCCCCATTGCTTTCTCAGTACTGATGGATTGTGAAGCGGGAGACAGCCAGAAGTGCCATTGAGCCGCACAGACCCCGAGCTGAGAATGAAATGAGATCAAATTCAATCTTTCATAGTGAGATGCTGCTGAGAGGTAAGAGTCCTGAATCAAAGCGAGACTTGCTCATTTCAAACACTCCCTGTACTCTCTGCTCATGAAGCCTTAAAAAAGGGAAAAACAGAATGGCACTCAAACTCACAACCCTGCCATTAAAAGTCTCATATTCGACTGACAGAACTGTCACTTCTACTCGGTCTCTTATTGGATGGATGCAACTCCAACGCAGGGATGGCATTCAAATCCTCCCATGGGTCCACATGTCAGACTGAGTTCCATGTTGTAGACTCAAGCAAAGGAAATCTGCTCACTTCCAAAACTATCAGCGAATTGAAGCTGATTACAATCAACATCATCAGAGGTCAGAACTACCTGGTGAAAGAAGGCACCCTGAAGAAGGATCCACAATTATTCAAAGGCATCGACAAAGTGAAAAACAAGAAAATCGATGAGTCAATGCAAGCCAAATAACAGAAACACTGAAGAATTCCATTCCATTCCAGTCCAGATGTTTTTGGAGTCAGGTCACAATTACAGCAACAACTTTATATTCCCACTTGGCTATCTGTACATTTAGTTAATGACAATTTTGTCGACAAGCTCTTTGAATCCAGTTGTCTGGTCCTCAAGCCAGCTCCGGATGGAAGTCAATTCCACCTTCTGCAAGGCTGAAACCAATAGATAACCTTAATCTAAAAATGCCAGCAGACCAGGGCTCGTCCGGGACTTGAACCCGGGATCTCTCGCATGTTAATTAACCATACTCCCTAAGCGAGAATCATACCCCTAGACCAACGAGCCACTGACAGGTCAGGCTTTATTAGCTGCTGTGGAATTTCACTGGAACCCCCCAGCCAATCATCCATTTTTTTTCAGATCAAAGCAACATCCTGCAAATGCTGAAATAAAAACAGAAAGTGCTGGAAATGTTCAGCAGCTCTGGCAGCATCTGTGCTGTGAGAAACACAGTTAACGTTTCAGGGCAATCACCTTTTGTTTCAGCCATCCTTTCAGACTGCTTCTGTCCATCCAATCTCACTTTCTATTCTATCCACATTCTAACCATTCACTACGTTACTACATTTTTCATGAATTCCTCATTTCTTTTATTAATGACAATTTTGTATTTCTGGCCTTTGCTTCAGACACCACCACAAGTGGAATCATGTCTCCATCTACCCAATCAAACCACTTCGCTGCATCCTCACATTGCAATGTTTCTTTAACCCTGACAGACTGTGGAGTTTCTGCTGCTTGATTGCAGTTCTTGCTTCCCGCCAGTAGATGTCACCTCACTCCAATACAGTGAAGTTTACAAATCTGAGAGAGACACAACAGGAAATAATTGTTCACATTATAGTGAATGTGTGGGATTTAGAAATACTCGGAGTGGAGACGAGTTATTATTGCACTCTGCTATTACATCTTTTATAATGGACTCCAGCATTTTCCCCACGACTGATGTCAGGCTAACCGGTATATAATTCGCTGTTTTCTTTCTGCCTCCTTTTTTAAATAGCGGAGTTACATTAACTACCGTCCAATCCATTGGAACTGTTCCAGAGTCGATAGAATTTTGAAAAAAGACCAGATATGCATCTGCTATTTCAAGGGCCACTTCCTTAAGTACTCTGGGATGTAGATTATCAGGCCCTGGGGATTTATCGGCCTTCAATCCCATCAATTTCCCAAACATTCCCTACTAATACTGATTTCATACAGTTCCTCCTTCTCACTAGACCCTATGTTCCCCAACATTTCTGGGAGATAATTTGTATCCTCCTTTGTGAAGACAGATCCAAAGTATGTATTTAATTGGTCTGCCATTTCTTTGTTCCCCATTATAAATTCCCCCGTTTCTGACTGTAAGGGGCCCACATTTGTCTTCACTAATCTTTTTCTCTACACATATCTATAGAAGCTTTTACAGTCAGTTTTTATGTTCTCTGCTAGCTTACTCTCATACTCTATTTCCCCCTTCTTAATCAATCCTTTTGTCCTCCTCTGCTAAATTCCAAACTGCTCACAATCTTCAGGTTTGCTGCTTGTTCTGGCCATTTTATATTTCTCCTCCTTGGATCTAATACTTTCCTTAATTTCTTTTGTAAGCCACAGTTGAGCCACCCTTCCTGTTTTACTTTTGCACAGACAGGAATGAACAATTGTTGTAAATCATCCATGCGCTCTTTAAATGCTAGCCATTCCCTTTCCACTGTCAACCCTTTAAGTAACGTTCCCCAATCTATCATAGCCAACTCCCGCCTCATACCTTCATAGTTTCCTTTGTTTAGATTCAGGACCCGAGTCTCGGAATCAACTCTCTCACTCTCCATCTTAATGAAGAATTTTATCATATTATGGGCGCACTTCCCCAAGGGACCCCACACAACAAGATTGTTAACTAATCCTTTCTCATTACACAATACCCAGTCCAGGATGGCCTGTTCTCTAGAGGTGTTATACACCTCTATCAATTCTCCACTCAATCTCCTTTGAGAAAGGCAGAATAATCCTAGCTTTTCCAACCTAACCTTGTAACTAAAATCCCCCATCCCTGGATCCATTCTGGTAAATCGCCTCTGCGTCCTCTCAAGGACCCTCACATTCTTTCTAAAGTCTGCTGAGCAGAACTGGAAGCAACACTCCAATTGGGGCCTAACCAGAGTTTTATAATGGTTCAGCATAACTTCCCTGCTTTTGTACTCAATGCCTCTATTTATAAAGCCCAAGATCCCATATGCTTTGCGAACCACTCTCGCAATATGACTTGCCTCCTTCAAAGATTGATGCACATGAACCCCAAGTCCCTCTATTCCAGTACACTCTTTAGAACTGTGCCATTAAGTATATATTGCCTCTCCCTATTCCTTATGCCAAAATACATCACCTCACACTTGTCACTATTAAATTCCATCTGCCACCTGTCTGCCCATTCTGCTAGCCTATCACTGTCCTGTTGCAGGCAGTTCATATCATCCTCACTGTTTGCCACTCCTCCAGGTTTGGTGTCATCGGGAAATTTTGAGATTCTACTCTGTATTCCAAGATCCAAGTCAATTACCTTGAGTAAAAAAAGCAGTGGTTCTAGCACTGACCCTTGGGGAACACCACTGTCGACTATCCTCCAGTCTGACAAAGAACCATTTAATAAGACTCGCTGTTTTCTGTCCTTAAACCAATTTTCTATCCAATTGGACACTGACCCTCCTATACCACGAACCTCAATTTTGTTAACCGCCCTTTTCTGTGGTACCTTGTCAAACGCTTCCTTAAAATCCATATAAACAACATCCACTGCATTCCCTTCATCAACCTGCTCTGTTCGTTCATCAAAAAATGCAGTTAGATTAGTCAAGCATGAACTCCCATTTATAAATCCATGCTCACTCTCCTTAATTAACTCGAACCTCTCCAAGTGACTGTTGATTTTTTACCCTGATTATTCTTTCTAAAACCTTACCCACCGCTGCTGTTAATCTAACTAGCCTGTAGTTACCCGGACTGTCCTTACACCCTTTCTTGAATAAGGGTGTCGCATTTGCCACTGTTTAATCCTCTGGCACCTCCCCCGTATCCAGGGAAGATTGGAAGATTATAGCAAGCCCTTCCGTTATCTGCATCCGCATTTCCTTTCGCAACCTGGGATGTGAGCCATCCGGACCAGGTGATTTATCTTCCCTAAGCACAGCCAGCCTTTTTAGTACCTCCCTCTCCTAATTTGTAGTCTCTCCATTGCCTCTACTTTCTTCACTTCAACTGATATTTTGTCAAATTCCACTTCCTTAGTGATCACTGATGCAAAGTACTCATTAAGTAGATTAACATTGCCCTGCACCTCTAAGCTCATATTATCCTTTTTGTCCCTAATAGGCCCGACTCAACTTCTTACTACCCACTTATCATTTACATGCTGCTCGAAGATTTTTGGGTTTCCTTTCATGTTGACTGCCAGTCTATTCTCATAGAAATAGAGAATAAGCAAATATAGAAGATGTAAGTATTTCCCATCCTTGATGAGGTGGAATTTTTTATGTTGTGGGTGGTAATGTCTTGGCCCACGAGTGTGGTGGAAGCAGAGACAATCAATGATTTGAAAAGGAAATTGGATGGATACTTGAAGGGAAGAAACTTGCAGGAGGAAAGGGATCGAGCTGGTGAGTGGAACTGACTAGATTGCTCTGGGGAGCAATGGACGTGATAGGCCAAATGACCACCTTCTATGTTGTAAATGATTCTGTGTTGTTTCTCAAATTCAATCCACTGGTGCTTGGGAAATAATCTCAAAGTTAATTGTGCAACTGGAAAATCAGAACCAAGGCAAGGGACACATAAGGAAGCGAAATTGCTGAAACCCGGGATTGAACCAGGGACCTTTAGATCTTCAGTCTAACGCTCTCCCAACTGAGCTATTTCAGCCTTACATTAACTGTGGCTTGGTGTCCTTGTTTTGGAAGAAAATACATACATTCAAGTTTTCCAAATAATTAAAGAACACAACATGTGAGTAATATTCCCCATTGCTTTCTCAGTATTGATGGATTGTGAAGCGGGAGACAGCCAGAAGTGCCACTGAGCCGCACAGACCCCGAGCTGAGAATGAAATGAGATCAAATTCAATCTTTCATAGAGAGATGCTGCGGAGAGGTAAGTGTCCTGAATCAAAGCGAGACTTGCTCATTTCAAACACTCCCTGTACTCTCTGCTCATGAAGCCTTAAAAAAGGGAAAAACAAAATGGCACTCAAACTCACAAAAATAACAGCAAAATACTGCGGATGCTGGAAATCTGAAACAAAAACAAGAAATACTGCAACCACTCAGCAGGTCTGGCAGCATCTGTGGAAAGAGAAGCAGAGTTAACGTTTCGGGTCAGTGACCCTTCTTCGGAACTGACAAATATTAGAAAAGTCACAGATTATAAGCAAGTGAGGTGGGGGTGGGGCAAGAGATAACAAAGGAGAAGGTGCAGATTGGACCAGGCCACATAGCTGACCAAAAGGTCACGGAGCAAAGGCAAACAATATGTTGATGGTGTGTTGAAAGACAAAGCATTAGTACAGATTAGGTGTGAATACACTGAATATTGAACAGCAGCAAGTGCAAACCTGAAAAAAAACCTGAAAAAAAACAGTGGGTAAGCAAACTGAACAAACTAAGATGAAATGAAATAAATGCAAAAAAAGATTGTAAAAAATGTAAAAAAGAATGTAAAAAAAAAGGAAGAAAAAATAACTAAAAATGAAAGTAAAATGGGGGGCTGTCATGCTCTGAAATTATTGAACTCAATGTTCAGTCCGGCAGGCTGTAGTGTGCCTAATCGGTAGATGAGATGCTGTTCCTCGAGCTTGCGTTGATGTTCACTGGAACACTGCAGCAATCCCAGGACAGAGATGTGAGCATGAGAGCAGGGGGGAGTGTTGAAATGGCAAGCAACCGGAAGCTCAGGGTCCTGCTTGCGGACTGAGCGGAGATGTTCCGCAAAGCGGTCACCCAGTCTGCGCTTGGTCTCCCCAATGTAGAGGAGACCACACTGTGAGCAGCGAATACAGTATACTACATTGAAAGAAGTACAAGTAAATAGCTGCTTCACCTGAAAGGAGTGTTTGGGGCCTGGGATAGTGAGGAGAGAGGAGGTAAATGGGCAGGTATTACATCTCCTGCGATTGCAGGGGAAGGTACCCTGAGACGGGGACGAGGTGGTGGGGGTAATGGAGGAGTGGACCAGGGTGTCGCGGAGGGAACGATCCCTTCGGAATGCTGACAGGGGAAGGGAGGGGAAGATGCGACTGGTAGTGGCATCACGCTGGAGGTGGCGAAAATGGCGGAGGATGATCCTTTGGATATGGAGGCTGGTGGGATGAAAAGTGATGACAAGGGGAACCCTGTCACGGTTCTGGTAGGGTTGGGAAGGGGTGAGGGTAGAGGTGCGGGGAATGGGTCGGACACGGTTGAGGGCCCTGGCAACCACAGTGGGGGGAAATCCTCGGTTGAGGAAAAAGGAGGTCATATCAGAAGCACCGTCATGGAAGGTAGCATCATCAGAGCAGATGCGTCGGAGAAGGAGAAACTGGGAGAATGGAATGGAGTCCTTACAGGAGGCAGGGTGTGAAGAAGTGTAGTCGAGGTAGCTGTGGGAGTCGGTGGGCTTATAATGGATGTTGGTAGACAACCTATTCCCAGAGATGGAGACAGTGAAGTCGAGGAAGGGAAGGGAAGTGTCAGAGATGGACCATGTGAAGGTGAGAGAAGGGTGGAAATTGGAAGCAAAGTTGATAAAGTTTTCTAGTTCGGGGCGGGAGCAGGAAACGGCACCGATACAGTCATCAATGTACCGGAAAAAGAGTTGGGGGAGGGGGCCTGAGTAGGACTGGAACAAAGAATGCTCGACATATCCCACAAAAAGACAGGCATAACTAGGACCCATGCGGGTACCCATAGCGACACCTTTTACTTGAAGGAAGTGCGTGGAGTTGAAAGAGAAGTTGTTCAATGTGAGAACAAGTTCAGCCAGGCGGAGGAGGGTGGTGGTGGATGGGGACTGGTTGGGCCACTGTTCCAGGAAGAAGCGGAGAGCCCTCAAACCATCCTGGTGGGGGATGGAGGTGTAGAGCGATTGGACGTCCATAGTGAAGAGGAGGCGGTTGGGACCAGGAAAGTGGAAATTGTCAAAATGACGTAGGGCGTCAGAAGAGTCACGGATTTTGGGAAGGAGGTAGAAGCGGGCTGTCCGGGGTTGTGGGACTATGAGGTTGGAAGCTGTAGAGGGAAGATCTCCAGAGGAGATGAGGTCAGTGACAGTCCTTTGGATGGTGGCTTGATGTTCGGTGGTGGGGTCATGGTCCAGAGGGAGGTAGGAAGAGGTGTCTGTGAGTTGGCGTTGAGCTTCTGCAAGGTAGAGGTCGGTACACCATACAACAACAGCACCACCCTTGTCTGCAGGTTTGATGACCATGTCGGGGTTAGACCTGAGAGAACGGAGTGCCTCAAGTTCAGAGGGGGACAATGTTCTCACATTGAACAACTTCTCCTTCAACTCCACGCACTTCCTTCAAGTAAAAGGTGTCGCTATGGGTACCCGCATGGGTCCTAGTTATGCCTGTCTTTTTGTGGGATATGTCGAGCATTCTTTGTTCCAGTCCTACTCAGGCCCCCTCCCCCAACTCTTTTTCTGGTACATTGATGACTGTATCGGTGCCGTTTCCTGCTCCCGCCCCGAACTAGAAAACTTTATCAACTTTGCTTCCAATTTCCACCCTTCTCTCACCTTCACATGGTTCATCACTGACACTTCCCTTCCCTTCCTCGACTTCTCTGTCTCCATCTCTGGGAATAGGTTGCCTACCAATATCCATTATAAGCCCACCGACTCCCACAGCTACCTCGACTACACTTCTTCACACCCTACCTCCTGTAAGGACTCCATTCCATTCTCCCAGTTTCTCCGTCTCCGACGCATCTGCTCTGATGATGCTACCTTCCATGACGGTGCTTCTGATATGACCTCCTTTTTCCTCAACCGAGGATTTCCCCCCACTGTGGTTGCCAGGGCCCTCAACCGTGTCCGACCCATTCCCCGCACCTCTACCCTCACCCCTTCCCCTCCCTCCCAGAACCGTGACAGGGTTCCCCTTGTCCTCACTTTTCATCCCACCAGCCTCCATATCCAAAGGATCATCCTCCGCCATTTTCGCCACCTCCAGCGTGATGCCACTACCAGTCGCATCTTCCCCTCCCTTCCCCTGTCAGCATTCCGAAGGGATCGTTCCCTCCGCGACACCCTGGTCCACTCCTCCATTACCCCCACCACCTCGTCCCCGTCCCAGGGCACCTTCCCCTGCAATCGCAGGAGGTGTAATACCTGCCCATTTACCTCCTCTCTCCTCACTATCCCAGGCCCCAAACACTCCTTTCAGGTGAAGCAGCGATTTACTTGTATTTCTTTCAATGTAGTAAACTGTATTCGCTGCTCACAGTGTGGTCTCCTCTACATTGGGGAGACCAAGCGCAGACTGGGTGACCGCTTTGCGGAACATCTCCGCTCAGTCCGCAAGCAGGACCCTGAGCTTCCGGTTGCTTGCCATTTCAACACTCCCCCCTGCTCTCATGCTCACATCTCTGTCCTGGGATTGCTGCAGTGTTCCAGTGAACATCAACGCAAGCTCGAGGAACAGCATCTCATCTACCGATTAGGCACACTACAGCCTGCCGGACTGAACATTGAGTTCAATAATTTCAGAGCATGACAGCCCCCCATTTTACTTTCATTTTTAGTTATTTTTTCTTCCTTTTTTTTTACATTCTTTTTTACATTTTTTACAATCTTTTTTTGCATTTATTTCATTTCATCTTAGTTTGTTCAGTTTGCTGACCCACTGTTTTTTTTCAGGTTTTTTTTCAGGTTTGCACTTGCTGCTGTTCAATATTCAGTGTATTCACACCTAATCTGTACTAATGCTTTGTCTTTCAACACACCAATAACATATTGTTTGCCTTTGCTCCGTGACCTTTTGGTCAGCTATGTGGCCTGGTCCAATCTGCACCTTCTCCTTTGTTATCTCTTGCCCCACCCCCACCTCACTTGCTTATAATCTGTGACTTTTCTAATATTTGTCAGTTCCGAAGAAGGGTCACTGACCCGAAACGTTAACTCTGCTTCTCTTTCCATAGATGCTGCCAGACCTGCTGAGTGATTCCAGCATTTCTTGTATTTGACTCAAACTCACAACCCTGCCATTAAAAATCTCATATTCGACTGACAGAACTGTCACTTCTACTCGGTCTCTTATTGGATGGATGCAACTCCAACGCAGGGGTGGCATTCAAATCCTCCCATGGGTCCACATGTTAGACTGAGTTCCATGTTGTAGACTCAAGCAAAGGAAATCTGCTCAGTTCCAAAATTATCAGCGAATTGAAGCTGATTACAATCAACATCATCAGAGGTCAGAACTACCTGGTGAAAGAATACACTCTGAAGAAGGATCCACAATTATTCAAAGGCATCGACAAAGTGAAAAACAAGAAAATCGATGAGTCAATGCAAGCCAAACAACAGAAACACTGAAGAATTCCATTCCAGAACCCAGTCCTGTTGTTTTTGGAGTCAGGTCTCAATTACTGCGACAACTTTATATTCTCACTTGGCTATCTGTACATTTTGTAAATTTCAATTTTGTCGACAAGCTCTTTGAATCCAGTTCTCTGATCCTGAAGCCAGCTCCGTAAGGCTGACACCAATCAGTAACATTAAACTAAAAATGCCAAGAGCTCATTGGTGATTTGAACCTGGGGTCGCTCACACTTTCATTTATCACACTTCTTAAACAAGAATCACACCCGTTGACCAAGGAGCCACTGACAGCAAGGTGTTGTATTAGCTCCTGTGGAATTTCACGGGCACCCACAGTGGATCATCCAACCCATAATCCTGAGATTAAAAGTGTCCTGTTCCACTGACTGAACTGTCACTTCTACTCTGTCTCTTATTGGACGGATGCAGTTGTAGGCTCCTCCCCAGGGTTGGCAGTTTTTTCTCTGTGAACCAGCTTCCTCTCAATTCCCAAATTCATCAGTAAATCCACTGACAAAATCTCCAAAGTGTTATTTATTCCTCTCACTCCTCGACAATAAAATTTCGATCTCTTTGCTCTTTTTACCTTCCAAACATTGATATCCATTTTGCTCAGCATTTATTTCTCTCTCCTTTTTATTTAGTTCATGCATTTTCTTAGAAACATTTCATTTTAATTATTTCTGGGGCAAGAAATGAACAGAAGAGATTTGCTGCAATGATACCAGGGGTGAAGGATTTCAGTTATGTGGAGAGATTGGAGAAGCTGGGGTTGTTCTTCTTGGAGCAGAGAACGTTCAGAAGAGATTTGTCCGAGGTGTTCAAAATCATGATGGTTCTCAACACTTTCAATCAGGAGAAACTGTTTCCTGTGGCAAAAGGGTCAGTAAGCAGAGGACACAGATATCAGGTGATTGGCAAAAGAACTAGAGGTGACATGAAGAACCATTTGTTACACAGTAATGTGTTGTGATCTGGAATGCACTGCCTGATTGGGAGATGAAAGCAGATTCAATCGTAACTTTCAAAAGGGATATGGATAGATGCTGGAAGGGAAAATGTACAGGATTACAGGAAAAAGCCACGCAGCAGGACTAATTGTAATTTGTCTCTACCAAAGAGACAACACTGGCATGATGGACCAAATGGTCTCTTTGTTCGTCATTCTGTGATTCCATAGACATCATGTTACTAGAATTCCCTCTGACCTGGAAGAGAATCAAACCGATTCGAGGTATTGTAAACACCACCCATGCCATGTTGTTTATTCTCTGTTTTTCACATTGGCTGCCCCTCGTTCTTTATGTGTTTCCAGCCTGGTCTGCTCCTCTGACCTTAATTCCTGACACTCTATCGACCGTGGCTGACTCATTGTTTGCAATGTTGTGTAATGGTGACTTCACCTTTAAGAAACTGTACCTTTAAGAGACCAAGCCACTGATGCAACAGATGACATCATCATACATATATAAGGAGACACCATTTTGAGAGACACATTCTACACATGGCTTGTAGAGAGCGCACACACACCAATGAGAAAAAGACCTGGGACCTGTGATCATGCCATGTAGATAAGAAAGACAATAAATACTGTTTGTATTGAATCTGAATATAAAGCCTGGGGCCATCAGTTAATGTAGACGTAAGAACACAGCACAACACTATATTTTTCTGACATTGAGGATTAAAAAGAAGTAATCACACAGACAACCAGGGACATACAGAAGACTTACATTGACAATTCCAGATTTAAATAAATAACAATCATCATGTGTACACAACAACAGCCAGTCTTTCCAGCCTTTCCAGAGATAGACAGCAACCCAGGGCCACACTGGAGCAAATGGCTCACAAGACTTGAACTCCAAATGATGGCACTCGCTATCAATACACCCCGAAGAAAGAGAGCGTTACTCCTACACTCTGCTGGACCAAAAGTTGACAATACCTTCAATACACTCAGAGACACTGGAACCGATAATGATTATGATGTTGCGATGCATTTTCTAACAAGATATTTTCAAGCAAGGGCAAATCCTCACTCTGAAATTTATGTTTCAGGCAAGCAAAACAATATGGTGCGAGACTCTTGACCACTACATGATGAGACTCAGAAGTCTGAGAAAGAGGCAAATAACGTGACGACGAGATTCCCCTGAGAAACACACAAAACACAAAGACACAGAGGAAACCCAGAGAAAGGTCAAGGAAGACCAAGACAGAAGTCACAATCACATTCAAACATCCAATCATTGCAGTGGTGAGGATCCTTATTACAAAACTTGTCCTTCGAGAGGGAAGAAGTGTCAAGTCTGCAGAAAAATGGGACATTTCACTACAGTATGCTGATCGAAGCCTGCAGGAAACATTCATAGATTTAAATGCCAGAAGGAAGATTACATATTTGCAGCACGAGAGAAGATTTTTGTTGCTCGCGACCACAAGTCCCGACACATGCCCATGTGTGATGTGTTCAGAGGCAATTCGACAACATCTGCAGTAATTGACTCGGAGCAATGATCAACATAATGGATGCTCCGACATTCCACAAGTAACAGAGAAAACAGAAACTGTAATTGAACAAGCTGATATCTAAAATCTTCTCCCATGGATCAGATACTCCTCCACCAGTCCTAGGGATCATCCAAGTTACTTTTAAGTCCTCCCAGGGGTCCACATGTCAGACTCAGTTCCATGTTGTAGAATCAAGCAAAGAAAATGTGCTCAGTTCCAAAACTATCAGCAAGTTGAAGCTGATTACGATCAACATCACCAGAGGTCAGAACTACATTGTGAAAGAAGACAGTCTGAAGAAGGATCCACAATATATACAAAGACATCGGCAAAGTAAAAAAGAAAACTTTATTTTAGTTTGTTCAGTTTGTTTCTACTGTGCCTACCCACTGTTTTTTTCATGTTTGTGATTGTGGCTGTTTAGTTTTTCAGTCCATTAACACCCTATCTGCACTAATGCTTTGTCTTTCAGCACACCATTAACATATTGTTTGCCTTTTTCTGGTCAACAATTCTGTGGCCTTGTCCTATCTACACCTTCTCCTTTGTCATCTCTTGCCCCACCCCCGCTTTACTTGCTTATAATCTTTTACATTTCTAATATTTGCCAGTTCTGAAGAAGGGTCAGTGACCTGAAACGTTAACTCTGCTTCTCTCTCCACAGATGCTGCCAGACCTGCTGAGTCTTGTCAGCACTTTCAGTTTTTATTTCAGATTTCCAGCATCCGCAGTATTTTGCTTTTAAGAAATTCGATGAATCAGTTTCCTTATTTATTTCTGACAAATGATAGATTTGAGTTAGGTAAGGTACCAAGGGTTACAGAAACAAGCAGACAAATGGTGTTAATATACAGATCAGCAAATATCTAATTGAATGGTGGAACAGACTCGAAAGGCTGAATGTCCTCGTCAAGTTCCTATGTTTCTCTTCATTGTCCAAACCACAACAGTAAACGTCTTTGTTCTCTCCATAGATGTTGAATGAGCCATCGTGTGTTTCCAGTGTTTTGACTTGTTTAAAGGTCGGTTTTTGGGATGAGCCGATGGAATTTAAAACAGATATCCGGCTTCAAACTGCTATTAACCGAGGCCACGCCATTGTCGGATCATTCAATGACCACTCAAAATTCACCTGAGACCAGTGTTAGTGTGCAGCTATGAGAGGGGATTTCTGTACAGTCAGGGCAGGGAACAGCAGTGAGACCAGTGTTAATGTGCAGCTATGAGAGGGGATTTCTGTCCAGTCAGAGCAGGGAACAGCAGTGAGACCAGTGTTAATGTGCAGCTATGAGAGGGGATTTCTGTACAGTCAGGGCAGGGAACAGCAGTGAGACCAGTGTTAATGTGCAGCTATGAGAGGGGATTTCTGTACAGTCAGAGCAGGGAACAGCAGTGAGACCAGTGTTAATGTGCAGCTATGAGAGGGGATTTCTGTACAGTCAGAGCAGGGAACAGCAGTGAGACCAGTGTTAATGTGCAGCTATGAGAGGGGATTTCTGTACAGTCAGGGCAGGGAACAGCAGTGAGACCAGTGTTAATGTGCAGCTATGAGAGGGGATTTCTGTACAGTCAGAGCAGGAAACAGCAGTGAGACCAGTGTTAATGTGCAGCTATGAGAGGGGATTTCTGTACAGTCAGAGCAGGGAACAGCAGTGAGACCAGTGTTAATGTGCAGCTATGAGAGGGGATTTCTGTACAGTCAGAGCAGGGAACAGCAGTGAGACCAGCGTTAATGTGCAGCTATGAGAGGGGATTTCTGTACCGTCAGGGCAGGGAACAGCAGTGAGACCAGTGTTAATGTGCAGCTATGAGAGGGGATTTATGTACCGTCAGGGCAGGGAACAGCAGTGAGACCAGTGTTAATGTGCAGCTATGAGAGGGGACTTTTGTACAGTCAGGGCAGGGAACAGCACTGAGACCAGTGTTAATGTGCAGCTATGGGAGGGGATTTTTGTACAGTCAGGGCAGGGAACAGCAGTGAGACCAGTGTTAATGTGCAGCTATGAGAGGGAATTTCTGTACAGTCAGGGAATGAAACAGCAGTGAGACCAGTGTTAATGTGCAGCTATGAGAGGGGATTTCTGTACAGTCAGGGAATGAAACAGCAGTGAGACCAGTGTTAATGTGCAGCTATGAGAGGGGACTTTTGTACAGTCAGGGCAGGGAACAGCAGTGAGACCAGTGTTAATGTGCAGCTATGGGAGGGGAGTTTTGTACAGTCAGGGCAGAGAACAGCAGTGAGACCAGTGTTAATGTGCAGTTATGAGAGGGGATTTCTGTACAGTCAGGGAATGAAACAGCAGTGAGACCAGTGTTAACGTGCAGCTATGAGAGGGGATTTCTGTACAGTCAGGGAATGGAACAGCAGTGAGACCAGTGTTAATGTGCAGCTATGAGAGGGGATTTCTGTACAGTCAGGGAATGAAACAGCAGTGAGACCAGTGTTAATGTGCAGCTATGAGAGGGGATTTCTGCACCATCAGGGCAGGGAAAAGCAGTGAGACCAGTGTTAATGTGCAGCTTTGAGAGGGGATTTCTGTACAGTCAGGGCGGAGAACAGCAGTGAGGGAGAGAAGCTGTCGGTATCTGGGCAGGGTCTGAGTTTATCGAATAGTATCAAGAAAGAGCAATTATATTGGGACTGGGTTGTGTTCTCTCTCACACACAGACAGTTGCTCTCCCTCCCTCTGTCTTGCTCTCTCTCACAGACACATACCCAATTTTTTCTCTCTCTTGTGAACTCTGTCTCATACTCTTTCTCTCTGCCCATTTTCCAGTAGAAATAGAAAGCCTTCTACTATTTTGGAGAATCTGGAGTTGTTCTTCTTTGGGAAGAGAAGGTTGAGATGAGATTTGATAGAGGTGTTCAAAATCATGAAGGGTTTGGACAGAGTAGATAGGGAGAAACTATTCTCATTGGCAGAAGTGTCAAGAACCAGAGGGCACAGATTTAAGGTGAAAGGCCAAAGAACCAGAGGCAACATGAGGAAAAACTTTTTTATGCAGCGACTGGTTAGGATCTGGATTGCACTGCCTGACAGTGTGGTGGAGGCAGATTCAATCATGACTTTTGAAAGAGAATTTAATAATTATCTGAAGAAAAGAAAATGCAGGGTTACAGGCAAAGGCGGGGGAGTGTGACTAGCTGGCTTGTTCTTGCAGAGAGCTGGCATGGACACAAAGGGCTGAATGGCCTCCTTCTGTGCTGTCACCTGTCTATGATTCTATGACTCTAAGCCGAGAGATTACCAGTGCCTGTGAGTGCCTCAAATGTCTGCAGGTGGTGAACCAGCCCACAAACCAAGGAATGAAGCAGTAATTAAAGTTCAGAAATCCTAAGGTATCAGGATGTGGGAGGGACTATTGCTCTCAGTTTAAAGTACTGATTTCATTAATTGAATATCCTTAGTGTCCCAGCTCAGTGTAATCCTGAGCAATAATTGCCAGCAGGTTTTTGAAGTGACAATTAAATGAGGCCCTGTTGGTGGATGTTAAAGATTCCCCAGCGCTATTGAAAGAATCACAGGGAATTCTCGCACTGTCCTGACCAACATTCCTGACTCAGTAACATCACCTGAAACAGCTGAACACAAAGAACTAACTGAAGGGTCAAAGTGTAAGGGAGAAAAACCAAACCCGTGTCAACTTCACACAGGAACCCATCGACCATCAGAAAACACACTTCATGAGCTGCAATGTCTGATCATTGAGTCACAGGTATCTCCTCCTGCCTGGCTTCGTTCCGTGTGGGAATGGGAATTAGAATGTTTCAGCAACTCATGAAGGTATCCCCGGAGCAGTTGAAACAGCATTCCCCGTGTTTCAATAAGAAATTCTGATCTGAAATGAAGAAAAAACAGAAAATGCTGGTAATACTCAGCAGATCTGTCCATCGCAGGACTGATACAAGCTCAATTCTCAATTCAAACAGTGAGAGATCCAAACACTGAGACAGAATATGAACAGAGAGAGAAAAAACAGGTTAACTGTGCTGTGAGAGTAAAAGCAGGAAATGCTGGAAATACTCAGCAGGTTTTGGCAGCATCTGTGTAGAGAGAGAAGCAGAGGTAACATTTCAAGTCAGTTACCCTTCATCACAGCTGACAAATATTATAAATGAAAAGGTTTTAAGCAAGTAAAGCTGGGGGTGGGGCAAGAGATAACAAAAGAGGTGTTGATTGGACAAGGTCACAGAGAATAACTGACCAGAAGGGCATGGAACAAAGGCGAACAGTGCTGAACAGTGCTCAATGGTGTGCTGAAAGACAAAGACTGCAGATACTGGAAATCTGAAATAAAAACAGAAAATGCTGGAAATACTCAGCAGGTCTGGCAGCATCTGTGGAGAGAGAAACAGAGTTAACGTTTCTGGTCTGTGACCTTTCATCAGAACTCGGCTGAAATTGTTTGTGGAACAGACACGATGGGCCAAGTGGCCTCTTTCTGTGCCTTAAACTTTCTCTGACTCTGTGATTCCATGAGATTGTGGAATCAATTTCAGGGTCGATGACATTGCACTCTGTAAGGATAGGAAGATGGAGATTATTAAGTACAGTGCAAGAATATAGATGCTTTTACATTATTTTAATCGAAATTGATTTAAATTTTGTGCTCACGAATCCTATCTTTTGATCACAATGACACTGATAACAATGGAAAAAGCAAGACTTGCATTTCACGACCACAGGACGTTGCAAAGCCTTTTACAGCCAATGAAGGACTTTCCAAGTGTAGTCACTGTAGTCATGTAGGAAACATGGTGGCCAATGTGCGCACAGCAAGCTCCCAGAAACAACAATGTGATAAAAACCAGATAATCTGTTTTTAAGTGATGTTGATTCAGGGTTAAACAATGACCAGCACCCCAGAAATAATTCCCCTTCTATTCTCTGAAATAGTGCCATGGTACCTTTAACATCCACCTGAGAGGGCAGAGGGATCCTCAGTTTTCTGTCTCACCTGAAAAACAGCATTTCTGATAGTGCAGCACTGCCTTAGTACTGTACTGGAGTGTCAGCCATTTTTAAAGGGCTGTTAGTCCTACCGGAAAATATTTAAAGGAAGATTAAATGAAATGAAATAAATACATTGCTTTTGCCTCTCTCCCATCCCCCCAATAACAGTTAAATTAATTATTTGCCCTTCCCTCCCAAAACCTACCTTTACAATCTGACCTTCCGCCCAAAACTGCAGAAACTGTAAACTATAACCCTTCCCACCATCCCCTACACCCATGACATTAATTTGACTCCGTCCCCCCACCCCCACACTGAGAAACTTACCTTCTCCCCCCTCCCCACCAGTGTTGCACCTCATTTGCCCGGATGGGGCTCCGAAGGCACGGCAGTGCCAGCCACTGGGCTGAAGATCGCAGCGGGATATCAGGAAGTGATGGGATAATAATTAATGCAGGTTTGTGGTCCCGTTGCCGAGCGGTGGGTGTCCCCCACAAGGCCTCGCCGTCGCCGGCAATATCGAGCCAGGCCCTGCCAGCGTTGAGGTCCGTGGCGGGCCTCATCCGGGGCCATCTTCAGGCGGCCCCCACCCCACCCCCACCACAGATCTCGACGTCGAGGGCTCTATAGAATCCAGCCCATTGTTTCTGTCAATCTCAACTCCACAAGGATTTGTCTGTTAATTGTAGAAAAATTAAAGCTCTATAACCTTTTGATAAAAGGGGGTTCAAATCCATTTCCAAACAAATGATAGTTCTCATTGTATGTAGAACATGTTTTCTGACATACAAACATACCAATTAGGAGCAGGAGTAGACCACTCGGCCCCTCGAGCCTGCTCCACCATTCAATAAGATCATGGCTGATCTGATTGTAACCTCAACTCCACATTCCCACCTGCCCCCGATAACCTTTCACCCCCTTGTTTATCAAGAATCTATCTACCTCTATCTTAAAATATTTCAGAATTTCTGTCGTCCAGCAACTCTCACTTTATTTCCTGGATTTCACCTAAAAAATGTATTTCCACACTTTGGATATCCTGTACTTCATTAATGTTTTTGCTCTCTGGGGATTTCCCTTTAATTATATTCAGTGCTGGTATTTTACTGAGACACACTGACTGAAAGTGTCCCATCTTTCTGCAGGAAAAACACTCAGCTTCTTTGGCGAGGCAGTTTTCCCACTTGTGTCTCTCTCGGCCACACCTACTGCAATTGGTTGCAGCTACCACTAGATGCTCTTCCCGTCTTTCTTGTCTTTTACCACTAATTTTTCCTTTTGTTTTCTTAACAAATTCAATTGAGTCTGCAACTCTGGAGATCAGACTCTCCCTGTCCCCTTGGACAACGGATTGGTTAAACTTTCTAACCTCTGTTTGTCTGCTCAATTGAAACTCTTTCGTTAATGTGAGATCAGCCCTGGACTGTAGATGATCTGAAAGGGTGTTGTCTAATACCCCGAACACAATCCTGTCTCCATTCAGCTCTTCTCTTAAGTTGCGGTATTCACAATCCTCCGTGAGATTGTACAAGTCATTGATAAATGAATGAATACTCTCCTCTTTCTGTTTTGTACGCTTATTAAACTCAAAGTGATTCCTGACAATGCAGCTGCCAGCCGACGTCATCAGAGCGCTCCAAGCTGCGCACATGCACAAACAGTCTCCTGCGCTCTGAGATGCTGCGCATGCTCAGCCGACGTCTTCCAGGACGAAGTGGCGCATGCGCGGGAAAACTCTCTACCTCCTCTCAGCCACTCACTCCAGGCCGCTCACTGCCCGCTCCTCACTACCCCGCTCCCCCGCCCTCCGGCCGCTTGCTACCCCCCCACCCCCGCACTGCCCTCTCTCCGTCCACTCACGCCCCGCTTCCCCCCCATGTCCCTCCAGACACTAGCTCTAAGCCATGCTGCTTCCCTGCTCTCGGCCTCTCGCTCCAACATTCGATCATTCTTCACCGCACCACCCGATAAAGCAAGGCGAGCCTCGAGGGGTGTTGGGGCAATGTTGGAGCGAGTGGCCGAGAGGAGGGAAGCGGCAGAGCCCATGGCCTGGAGTGTGAGCGGCTAGAGAGCAGGATGGGGCTGGTGGTGGGGGAAGCGGGGAGTGAGCAGTCAGAGAGTGGGATGGGGGGAAGCGGGGAATGATCGTCCGGAGAATGGGATGGCACTGTTTAGAGGGGATTTGAGGAAAAAATGTTTCACCTCGAGGGTGGTTGGAATCTGGAACACACTGCCTGAAGGGGTGGTAGAGGCAGGAACCCTCACAACATTTAAGAAGTATCTAGATGAGCACTCAAAACGCCACAGAATACAAGGCTGCGGGCCACGTGCTGGAAAATGGAATTAGAATAGATAGGTACTTGATGGCCGGCACGGACATGATGGCCGAAGGGCCTGTTTCTGTGCTGTATAACTCTCTGCTCTATGAAACCTCACTGAATTGCAGCACTGTCAGAGGTGCTGTCCTTCTGATGAGACTTCAAACAGCGCAACGTTCTCCGAGTATCAACCAAAACATGTCCATTGTGTAGATATGTGCCATATTTGCTTATGAAATGACAGTCACTGCTCCGAAAGTAATTCACTTTAGGTGAATTAAGATGACTTGGTACTATATAACTGGCGAATGCACAAGAAGGAGCGGGGGACTGTTGGGGGTGGGACGGAGGCGGCGATCGCAACCTTTGAGGGGATTTTTGGGTCGAAGTTGTTTTCTGTGATAAATTGAGTAGCTCCATCTTTAATCCTGGCAGCTGCCTGAATGTCACAGACAGTGACGTTTCAGTGGAAGAGGCTGCATTTGCGCATGTGCTAGTACAGCGTCACCTGGTGGTTGCGTTGTCAGCAAATGCAGCGTTTTAACTTTGGCTCCACGATGACATTTTTTTCCTCAATTAAAATAGGTCTTGAGTGCCTTAATAACTTCTTCACATGTAGCCTTCTGTTCTTCATGAGGATGTTGCCTGCACACTCCCTTCATTGCAGACAATCGCGTACTGACCTGTTCCATGTCTGGCTTCTGCACGAGACCCGATGCAGTACGATACCTTGCAAACCTCTGGAACCATCTCGGCCACTCCTCGGCTTGGTTCAGTCCAGTGACCTTTTCAAAGGTACAGGCAAAGATTTCTCCATCTTCGCTATGGTTTACTGTGGCCCCCATATAATATTCTGATATCTGTCAAGGCTTAGTACAGAATTTATAAGAATCTGACGTTTAAAATAACCTGAGTTTACTCTACACATCTTGCATTGAAGGTTTCATCTACAACTCTCCATGAGGTGCCGTACAGATTATATTACATCACTTCCTGTGATGATGCACATAGTCTATTTATATAATCTGCCCAGTAACAACCCAATGTCCACTCTTATATTATTGTACAGATGTGAGAAAAGCTGAGGATGGGAATGGAACGTCTGAATGAAGATTTCATGATGCTGATGATGGAAATGAGGCTGATCTGTTCCCCATTCCACAATCCCTTTATTTCTGTGCATGTTTCTCGATGCTGTTTCAACCAAATTGAAAAAGAATCACAAATCCTCCTCTGGAGCCTCAGGTATCCATTCGGAAAAGGCATGGTGGCCAAGTGGTAAGGCGTCAGTCTCGTAAACTGAAGATTACAGGTTCAATCCCTGTCCGTGCCTTATGATTAGTTTCTCACTTTAAATGTGATGTTTCCACAAAAGATGTCTGTTGCATTTGTTTCGGCCATCTGGAAATCAGTGTCATGTTATACTTTATCCTGGATACGGGGAAGAACATGAGGAGTAGCCACATGGTCCCGTGAGCCTTCTCTGCCATTGATAGAGTGAAAATAACTGAGGTCCAAGCACTGAACCTTATTACTGTGCATTTGCTTGATATTTAACAGAGCTATTCTATTAATCCCACATCCCGCACTCCTGTCCTTTCCCCCATTGCCCTGTTAGATTTTCCATGTCAGGTATATATCCAATTCCATTCAGAGTTTACATTGAATCTGCTTCCACTGACCTTTCAGGATTGCATTCCAGACCAGAACAACACACTGCTGAAAAAACAATCTCCTCATCACAACTCGAATTCTTCTGTCAATTACTTTCAATGTGTTTCCTCTGGTTACTGATGCTTCTGTCACTGGCAACACTTTCTCCTTCTTCACTCTATCAAAACTCTTCAGGATTTGCATTTCCTGCTGCCTTTGCTGATATAACAAGGCTGAGCACACATCACCAAAAGGAATATGATTGGCTCTGAATCACATTTATCCTTCCTGTCAATCTGATGTGGATCTTGTATTTTCCCGGAACCAAACAACCTGAGCAACAAGTGTGGGTTCCAGTGATTCCCACCGCTCTGAGAGAGAGAGGATGTGATAATGAGCCAGATAGAAGAAAGGAGTGAGATAGAGAGTAAAATAGCCCTGGTCTGTTTCTACTAACTCCCGGCCCCCTACTTAAAATGGCATCATTTTCTCCTGCCTCTCCACATTCTAATCCATTGATTAATGCAATCCTTTCATCTGGAACATAGAACAGTACAGCACAGTACAGGCCCGTCGGCCCACGATGTTGTGCCGAACCTTTAACCTACTCTAAGATCAAACTACCTACATACCCTTCATTCTACTATCATCCATGTACCTATCCAAGAGTCGCTTAAATGTCCCTAATGTATCTGCTTCTACTACCACCGCTGGCAGTGCATTCCACGCACCCATCACTCTCTGTGTAAAGAACCTACCTCTGACATCTCCCCGAAACCTTCCTCCATCACTTTAAAATTATGCCCCCTGGTGATAGCCCTTTCTGCCCTGGGAAAAAGTCTCTGGCTATCCACTCTATCTATGCCTCTCATCATCTTGTACCCCTCTATCAAGTCACCTCTCATCCTTCTTCGTTCCAATGAGAAAAGCCCTAGCACCCTCAACCTTTCTTCGTAAAACATACCCTCCAGTCCAGGCAGCATCCTGGTAAATCTCCTCTGCACCCTCTCTAAAGCTTCCACATCCTTCCTATAATGAGGCGACCAGAACTGAACACAATATTCCAAGTGTGGTCTAACCAGGGCTTTATAGAGCTGCAGCATAACCTCGCGGCTCTTAAACTCAATCCCCCTGTTAATGAAAGCTAACACACCATATGCCTTCTTAACAACCCTATCAACTTGGGTGGCAACTTTGAGCGATCTATGGACATGGACCCCAAGATCCCTCTGTTCCTCCACACTACCAAGAATCCTGTTTTTTAGCCTGTATTCTGCATTCAAATTCGACCTTCCAAAATGAATCAGTTCACACTTTTCCAGGTTGAACTCCATCTGTCCCTTTAATTCCTGTTTCCTAATCCATTGATGTTTCACAATGTACTGAACTGTCCCAATCCATTGATATAACTCAGTCTATAGAATTTCCCAATCCACTGATATTTTCCAGTCCATTGACTTTCCCAATCCATTAATGGTTCCTGACCATTGACATTCCCAATCCATTTATATTGCCTGTGATTTCAAAGCAACTGTGGAATACAAATAGTATCAGTATTATCAGATACATCGAGACGAGGTGCAATAGCCAAGTGGACAGATGTCAAGTTTATAAAGAAAAAAGCACTGGCTCGATATTTGTTCAGTCGATCACTGGATCTGAACTCTCAACCTACTGTTTTTCTGTGGGTCTGCTGACTTGTATATGTGAAGAACCATTGGATGTTTCTCAATCCTCTGACTTTTCTCATTCTTGTGCCATATTTGTTCCTTTGGGTTCACCAGTGAAGAAAATTATTCCCTATTACATTTGGTGAAGACTTTAATAACCTCACATCCTTGTGTCTCACCATCTCAGGTCAAACTCCCTACAGAAACTTTAAACATTTAACTATTCTGCTGGAAACATTTTCAAGGGCGCAGCCATTCCTTCATTACGCTTCCTTCTTTGACATGTGATTGACAAATATGTGTGTAATGGAGAGAGAGAGAGAGTGAAAAAAAAAGAGAGAGAGAGTGCGATAGAAAGTTAGAGGACCAGCTAAAGACAGATAGAGAGAGAGAGGCAGAGAGAGGTAAAGCGATAGACAGAGAGAGAGAGAGAGAAGGAGAGAGAGTCATTGAGTCATGGAGTCACTACAGTACAGGAAGTCATTTTGCCCATCAAGCCCATGTAAATCAATCCATTCAGTCCCATTCCCCCGCTCTATCCCCATAGCCCTGTAAGTTATCTAAACCTGTCATATTTATTATAGTCTTGTACATGTCTATCAAATCTCCCCTCAATCTCCTTTGCTGCAGGGAGAACAACCCCAGCTTCTCCAACCTAACCTTACAGCTAAAATCCCTCATGTCTGGAACCATTCTGATAAATCTCCTCCACCCTCTCAAGGACACTCACATCCCTCCAAACGTGTGTTGACTAGAACTGGATGCAATTCTCTGGTTGTGGCCCGACTAGAAATTTATACAGGTTCAGCATAACTTCCCTACTTTTGTCCTCAATACCTCTATTTATGAAGGCCAAGATCCGATATGCTTTGCTAACTACTTTCTCAATGTGTCCTGCCACCTTCAAAGAACTATGCATATGAATCCCCAGGTTTTTATTCCTAAAAATATGCTTTATTCATATAAATCTGTAAAAAATGCATTATACAACAGTTCAAAACAGCACCAAGTTGACATTCCAAAAAGTGCAAAGGAAATCAGTTTTCTTCAATACAGGAGTGAGTTGCCTCACAACCCTTCCACTCCGTTTTACCTGACATGGACATTTTACAGCAAACCCATATCTGGTGTATACAGCACGAGGGGTTTCCCATGGGTCCAGCTGCTCAGTTCACTATGGCGGGGGGACCTTACACAGTGGTCTTTCCCCATTGAGCCTTTGCAGTGGCTACCCCAAGCTTTAGTGTGTCCCTCAGCACGTTGTCCTGGATCTTGGAATGTGCCAGTCTGCAAAACTCGGTCGTGGACAACTCTTTGCGCTGCAAGACCAGCAGGTTTCGGGCAGACCAAAGAGTGTATATCACCAAATTGATGGTCCTCCAGCAGCAGTTAATGTTTATCTCGGTGTGCATCCCTGGGAACAGCCCATAGAGCACAGACTCCTGTGTTACAGAGCTGCTTGGGATGAACCTCAACAAAAACCACTGCATCTCTTTCCACACCTACTTTGCAAAGACACATTCCAGAAGGAGGTGGGCAACTGTCTCTTCCCCACCACAGCCACCTCGAGGGCCGTGTGTGGAGGGGGCGAGACTTCGGGCATGCAGGAAGGATCTGACAGGAAGGGCTCTTCTCACCACCAGCCAAGCTACGTCTTGGTGCTTGTTTGAAAGTTCTGGTGATGAGGCATTTTGCCAAATGACTTTGGCAGTCTGCTCGGGGAACCATCCGACCGGATCCGCCATCTCCTTTTCCCGTAGGGCCTTGAGGACATTCCGTGCAGACCACTGCCTGATGGATTGGTGGTCAAAGCTGTTTTCCCGCAGAAACATTCCCACGAAGGATAGCAGGTACGGCACGGTCCAACTGGATGAAGCGATCCGCGGCAATGTGACCAGACCCATCCTTCGCAAGACCGGGGACAGATAAAACCTCAGCACATAGTGACACTTGGTGTTTGTGTACTGGGGCTCTACACACAGCTTGATGCAGCTGCACACGGAGGTGGTCATCAGGATGAGGGCGACATTGGGTACATTTTTCCTGCCCTTGTCCAGAGGTTTGAACATCGTGTCCCTCCCGCCCTGGTCCATTTTAGATCTCCAGAAAAAGCGGAAAATGGCTCGGGTGACTGCCACAGTGCAGGAGTGGGGAACGGGCCAGACCTGCGCCACGTACAGCAACAACGAGAGTGCCTCGCACCTGATGACCATTTTCTTACCCACAATGGAGAGAAATCGCTGCTCGCACACACTCAGTTTATTGTGTACCCTGGCCACTCGCTCCTTCCAGGTTTTGGAGCAGGCCCCGGCCCTTCCGAACCGTATCCCCAGCACCTTCAGGTAGTCTGACCTGATGGTGAAGGGGACAAAGGATCGGTCGGCCCGGTTCCCAAAGAACATGGCCTCACTCTTGCCATAGTTGACTTTGGTTCGAGCTGGTCGCAGATGCTCATCTGTCTGCGAGGGGATGGTAGATCCGAGCAGAAGACAGCAACATTGTCCATGTACAGGGAGGCTTTTACCTGAGTGCGTCCACTGACTGGGATTGTCACCTCTCTTCTGCCTGCATCCTTCCTAATGGACTCAGCAAAAGGTTTGATACAGCAATCATACAAGACAGGGGAGAGAGGACAGCCCTGTCTGACTCCATATTGGATCAGGAAACTTTATGATTCCCACCTATTGATTGAGACTGCACTACTGATGTTTGTGTAAAGCAGTTTGAACCAATTGCAGATTCCCTCCCCAAACCCCATTTTGGAGAGCACGTCCATCATGAATGTGTGCAATATCCCGTCAAAAACCTTCTCCTGGTCCAAGCTGATGAGGCAGATGTCCATATCCCTGAGTAGTGTGAGACTATCAGAGATCTTCCTGCTGAGTACAGTACAGGTCTGATCAGGGTGAATCACCAACTGCAGACCAGACTTGACTCGACTGGCGATGACTTTGGACAGAATCCTGTAATCTACATTAAACAGTGAGATGGGCCGCCAATTTCTGATTTCCGCCCTGTTGGAGAAAATCCAGATTGTGCCCAATTGCTGAACAAATTCTCCAGACTCAGACGTTGAGAACAAACACTTTATTGCATGATATCATGGGGCAGCACACCTTACCTAAATGCGGTCCAGTGCTACTCCCCCAGAGCTACAGATCGCTGTGGATTTATGTAGTATAACAGAGGCAGAGCTAACAGTTTCACAATCAGATAAACACCCACAAGATGATCACAACACCGCCTACGTGACTGTGCACCATGCAGAGTTCGAGGTCAGTAGAGCATCAGTTTCAACAATAACAAGCTAGTTCCTTAATTCAATGCCCATTCCAGATACTATATCTGGCCGTTACTTCTGGTTAGGTTGCACAAACATGATAAAAGCGGAAGAGTCAGTAACGAACAGTCTGCGTCCACTTCCCCAAAATCCAGCATGAGCTCTGTCCCTTCCTAAGCCAGATGATTGTGATCAGTTGCTCTGTCTACATTTCCTGACCATTGGTTAGGTTAGCTACAAGCTGTGTCCTGCTTTTCTGCTTCTACAAAGTTAAGTAATAATTAGCAAAGCTCAGAAAAATTTCTCCAACAATCCCTCCTTTTATCATACCATGATAACACAATATCATCGTATGTAGAGGGGAGAGGTATTTAAAGTAGTCATTGAAGCATAATATCTTTCCTGCCATCGCGCTGTAGCAGCCGCAAGGCCAAGCTAGCAATACATGATTGATTAATCTCAGCTTAAATGTCCCCATAAAATTCTGTTCTTAAAATTCTAAAATTCCGTTCTCACAGTCCCCTCTTGACTCTTCAACAACCCTTTTAAGAATCCTTCCCTTGATCCCACCTAGGTGCCTTTAATGGTCTCTATTTGTCTAGAAACAGTCTTCAACACCCGGAGGGGTCGCACTCAATACGTCGCCTGCTTATATCACAAGGGGGCAGCGGGAACTATGTAAAGGCATAAGTTTTGCAGGGGCTTCAAATACTTGCTTACAACATAAAAGGTGGTACACTTGTACAATTATAAATTCATTTAAACATCACTGTTACATTATCGATTGTACAAACATAATACAATTTCATATCGCACATTGATCATTCATTAGCTCACTTTAAGTATATATGAAAAGGTTATACAATTACCCTTTTTATGGCATAACTAATTGTCCCTCCTTTGACAGAGTAAGTTCGAACACTAATTGCTTTTCGGGTAGCTGTCCAACCTGTGTTCATACATCCTCTTGCATTGCCTAATTAATTTCTTAAATTGCCAAATTAAGTATGTCACATCTAACACCATGATACCCAAAACCACTATCAGGACATGGGAGATAATTCTAAACCAGGGGTGTATCTGCACGTCTGACCCCCAGTTCCATAAGTCCTCCTGCCAGGTAGAATAATTTATCTCGTCAATCTCATCTTGCAGCATCTTCGACTGTTGTTCCAAATTGTAGTACACTACAGCAATGACTTCTAGCTGCTGTCTCTCTTTACCCAAGCGTGTGGGCAATGGCTGAATAGTATATTCATAGTTCCGGAGGTAATTTGTCAAATCCTCCTTAATACTTTCTATCACAGTTATCGTTTCTGTCTTTTTGTTCATGTATCTGTACCAACTCCATCTTCCCTACTCGGGTTGGTATTTGTGGGTTGAACCAAAATGTACTGTTGCTCACCGGACAAGTCCGTTTATGTCCATACTGGTACTCCTTCGCTGTGGTGGTTAAGCAATATCTCCCCTTTCCCATATAGGCTACATGGGTTAGTCCTGACAATGCTTTCCTAGCCTCCCTGGTGCAATTTACAGTGGCATTAAATCCACATTTTGATTCTGCCGTTTTATATTTAGGATGAGGACATATGATCACCTGGTTTTCCAGACTACACTCAGGCAATGGACAATGTTGTTCCAATTACCTCTTTTCTAATTTCCATAACATAGGGTAACACATCATTGTATTTTATGTAATCTTTTTATCATTTTCTCATTACCAAATTCCTGTCTCAACAATTGTTACAGTAATATCTTGTACAACTCTCGGGTCTTCTCAGGGCACCAGTCAGGTAGCTGGATATCTGAGAAAAGCAATATTACCGGAACCAACTCAAGCTTTACATTATCATATACAATTTTATTAGGTTTTATTATCGCAAGTCTATTTTCGAGTCCTGTAGTCAAGACCGGGCAAAGGAGACCAGTCACTTGTGGCTGTTGGGTCGTAACCTTACTCGTCAGTAATTCGGATGTGGGGTTAACCGTGGGGGTTGTTGCTTCTTGTCTGTTTAATCTCATAACCAGAAATAGGAACAGTCCTTTTTTTTCCAGAGCTTTAATATCTTGCGCTAGGGGAGTTCGAGGATTGTCTGCAATCACTTTTGCTCTGTCTCATGCTTTCCCTGTGTTATTATTATTCCCAAATAAGAAACCTTTTCCTTCATTATCGGTGCCATTTTAAGCTTAACTTTCACTCTAACCTTCTGAAGGAAGGTGGAATATCGATGGATTATTATAAAATCCCTGGGAGAGACACGTCCAGATGTACTGTTGTCCCTTGAACGTAAATGCAAATTTATATTGACTCTTGTGCCAACTGTATGGACCAGAATCCATTGCTAATGTCCAACACAGTAAACCACTGATTTGTTATTTTCTAAAACTTTGATTGTCCTCTTAAATATCAGATAAATTTCCCTTTTAGTGCTTTAAATAACCACTCATATCAGTTAAATTTTGTTTATTGATTCCAATTTCTTATGCCCAGACTTGGTTGTACATTTTGTACGTTAAGGACAGAAATGCTTGCAACTATCTTTCCTTCTTAAGCATTTTGTCTTATTGATAAAGATGCTGTGATATTTGATGTCTGCAATTAGGTTTTCAATTCTCAAAGCTGCTGGATCTCTTGTTGTGGCATCAGTTCTCATGTGGCCTTGGAACCTGCCGTCACCTGCTTAAAAAGAATCCATTGTGCTTCTGCCCCTGAACCCAATGGGTTAATTTGTCCAATTCTATCTGTTAACTTAGAAATGTAAAATTTGGCAATGTCAAATATGTATAAATTTGACTCTCAGCAATGCAAAAAACTGCAGCGGGTTAAGTTCTTTGTTTGTATCCAAGGGGGCGGAGCAAAACATTCTCAGCTACGTCACTTTACGAAACCTTTTCTGATCGAAAAGAACTATCCATTTAAAATTTTTTCAATCCTTTTGGTATCCTTAGTGTTTAAAAACAATAAAATCATGTGCAACATTTTCAATTTCAAAGGAAAGCATCTCCATCAGGAAAGACAGCATTTTAGATTAAACTCCAATTGTTTCCAAACTTTTTGTATCTCTTGTAAGAGGTTCCTAATCCAAGGATTTTTATAACAAAGATGATTCCAATTCCAATTCATTGCAATAATATTTTTTTAAAAATCAAAACTGCCGATGTTATATGAGTGAGTCCCACGTCCGGAACTTAAGACTCCTCCAAAACATGACATCATAAACTTGAAAGTTCATTGTTGCAACAAATGAAATTTCCAGTTCTTCAACTTAAACAGGTCAATTAACCTTAACAGTATTAATTCAATTCAGACTTATTAACTTATAATACTTATTAACTACACACAACAGAACAGAATAGCACGTGCTTATTTTAAAAGATAGGTAAATTACGTCATTTCTTGCTCTTTCTTCAGGCGCCTTTTCAAATGACTGTAATAAAACCAAAAACTAAAGAAAAAGTTATTTAACATTCTTACAACAAAAGATTTAACACCAGGTCCTTACACAAACTTTATCTTTCCCATTATCTCCTTTGTTTATTTATCTCTCCCTTAAAACAATAGAACAGTCAGTAAAACATGTCTTCAAATTTAGACTCCAAAAACTAGAACAGATTTTAAACGGGAACTCCAATTAAAGCAGGAGTTGTAAACTTCAAATTAGATTTCTGCCAGACATCTTCAAACCTTCAAGGCTGAAGCTTATCCCTCAGAAAATTGTTCATTGCCTTTTCACAGTTGCAAAACCAACTAAAAATAAAACTTTAACTTAAAATATAATTCAATTTTATATCCCATTCCTGGGTGCACAATCTTAAATCGAAATGAACACACTCAACAATCACTTTTCACACTCATTTAATTCCAAACAACTTAATAGACTCATGCTTTTAACATTAAAGCCAGACAACAAAGAGTTAACGACAGTCAGTTCTACAGAACACAAACTGTAAAATCCAGATATTCAATTCATTCGCGGAAGCTTACGACATTCTCACAGTCGAATCAAAGACACAGTTACTTGTTTTTACTCTAAAACATACCTATCTTTAAAACACATTTTTACCGTGGCGCTTCTGCGTCTTCTTCGAGGGGGGAAACGGACGTCGGTCGCCTTTCTCCAGAGGACATGGTTTACTTGTCCTCGGGGGCAACCCTTCCTTCTTGGAAGCCATTTAGTCCATTCTTACTTCTACTTTCTCAAAACCTTCTAATTTTACGAGTTCTTGTCTATGGAGTAAACAACATTAACACAAACAAAAGACAAAACCACACACATGGAGACGAACAGGCGCAGTTAATGTTAAATTCTCAAGGTCAGCTAACCGGCTCTTCCCTGTCTCTTCAGGTCAACGGTATTTTCGTTCTCCAACTCTTGTCACCCGCATCTTTCTCTAGGGCCAGATCAGCGGGTGTACTCAGGAGCCCCGAAAACGTGCCTGTTGGGTCAATTTGGTAATTTAGTTACAGCCCCAGTCATCTCTGTCCCATATCTTGTCACCGTATTTTACTCACTTCCCATGTGTGAGATTTAACTTACTCAATTTTAGAACTTTTCTGATCAGGTTTCAGCCAATTCTTCCTTGACCCCTCTAGTCCCCCTCTCCCAGTTATCTGGCTTTCACGTGGGGCACAGTCGCCCTCTTAATTCCGGCTCAGGCTGGGTGATTGAGACACTAGGGTCGCAGAAAAGTTGACTTACCCCTGATCCTGTCGATTAGTTTTTTTCACTAGGTTCTCTTGGATCCCGTGAACTCAGGGATCCTGCTGACTACGCCAAATCTGTTGGAGAAAATCCAGATTGTGCCCAATTGCTGAACAAATTCTCCAGACTCAGACGTTGAGAACAAACACTTTATTGCATGATATCATGGGGCAGCACACCTTACCTAAATGCGGTCCAGTGCTACTCCCCCAGAGCTACAGATCGCTGTGGATTTATGTAGTATAACAGAGGCAGATCTAACAGTTTCACAATTAGATAAACACCCACAAGATGATCACAACACCGCCTACGTGACTGTGCACCATGCAGAGTTCGAGGTCAGTAGAGCATCAGTTTCAACAATAACAAGCTAGTTCCTTAATTCAATGCCCACTCCAGATACTATATCTGGCCGTTACTTCTGGCTAGGTTGCACAAACATGATAAAAGCGGAAGAGTCAGTAACGAACAGTCTGCGTCCACTTCCCCAAAATCCATCATGAGCTCTGTCCCTTCCTAAGCCAGATGATTGTGGTCAGTTGCTCTGTCTACATTTCCTGACCATTGGTTAGGTTAGCTACAAGCTGTGTCCTGCTTTTCTGCTTCTACAAAGTTAAGAAATAATTAGCAAAGCTCAGAAAAATTTCTCCAACACGCCCTCACCCCCTTCCGCTTGTAGATGAGGGTGATGATGCCTTTCCTCATGGATTCTGACATGCTGCCGGCCAGGAACATACTCTCGTATACTTCCAGCAGGTCTGGGCCGACCCAGTCCCACAGGGCCGAATACAACTCAACCGGTAAGCCGTCGCTTCCGGGAGATGTACTCGTCTCGATGGACCTGATGGCCTTTGTCAGCTCGTCCAGAGTTAGCGGCTTGTCCAGTCTCTCCCTCATGCGGTCTTCTAAGACCTCTGTGATAGATGACAGGAAGAACTGGGAAGCCGTGCTGTCTGTGGGCTTCGCGTCTTACAGCCCAGCAAAAAAGGATTTGCTGATCTTTAATTTTTTTTTAGAGATACAGCACTGAAACAGGCCCTTCGTCCCACCAAGTCTGTGCCGACCATCAACCACCCATTTATACTAATCCCATATTCCTACCATATCACCACCTGTTCCTATATTTCCCTACCACCTACCTCTACTAGGGGCAATTTATAATGGCCAATTTACCTACCAACCTGCAAGTCTTTTGGCAGGAAACCGGAGCACCCGGAGAAAACCCACGCAGACACAGGGAGAACTTGCAAACTCCACACAGGCAGTCTCCAGAATTGAACCCATGTCACTGGAGCTGTGAGGCTGCAGTGCTAACCACTGCGCCACTGTGCTGCTATATTGGACTGCGACGACCTTACTGAGCCATCCTGTTCCTTCAAGCTGCTGATAACAGAGCTCTCTCTTTTGGAAGAAGAAACGCGAGCACGTCTCATCCTGCTCAATGGAGAGGACTCTGGACTGGAAGATGATCTTGGAGGCCTCCGTGGCAAAGAGCGAGGCCTGCTGGTTCTTCACCTCTTGGAAGTCCTCCTTGACCTCGACCCCCATCGACTGCAGCCAGAGCAGATTTTGCATTCTTTTCTGGAGTCGGGACATTTCCCTCTGTCTCTCTCTCGCCCTCTGAACACCTTTGAAGAGAAAGAACCTTTATCTTAATAACCTTAATAAAAATGTGCAGCCTGCATGGGAACTTTCATGGTCTGATAGATTGGAGGGAATATTGACCGTGATCTCTTTAGTCCCCTTGTGGTCCATTGTGAAGTCAGGTTCAGTTCTCAAACTGCTTCATTCTGCTTAGACCAGGGGTCTGCAACCCTCAGCTCCGGAACAGAATGTGGTTCTTCACCATCTCATTGTGGTCGCCAACATAAAAATCGTTAAGTCTAGAAAATAAGAGCCATGTTTTTATTGTGGGGATAAAGGGCTACACTTTATGGTTTCAAATATTTATTCTAATGAAAAACATCATTCTGCTCCAAATAAACCTTTCACGTGGTTATCGCTACACCCAGGTTATACATAAAATAAAAGCAAAATACTGCAGATGCTGGAAATCTGAAATAAAAACAAGAAATGCTGGAAATACTCAGCAGGTCTGGCAGCATCTGTGGAGAGAGAAGCAGAGTTAACGTTTCAGGTCAGTGACCCTTCTTCAGAATTGGCAATTATTAGAAATGTAAAAGATTATAAGCAAGTAAAGCGTGGAGTGAGGCAAGAGATAACAAAGGAGGTGTAGATAGGACAAGGTCACAGAATAGCTGACCAGAAGGTCATGGAGCAAAGGCAAACAATATGTCAACGGTGTGTTGAAAGACAAAGCATTAGTACAGATAGGGTGTTAACGGACTGAAAATTGAACAGCAGCAAGTATAAACATGAAAAAAAAACAGTGGGTAAGCAAACTGAACAAACTAAGATGAAAAAAAATAAACATGCAAAAAAAATGTAAAAAAGAAAAAAATAACTAAAAATTAAAGTAAAATGGGGGGCCGGTCATGCTCTGAAATTATTGAACTCAATGTTCAACATTAATTGGGATAGTCATCGTGTTAAGGGCTTAGATGGAGTGGAGTTCTTAAAATGTATACAGGAGAACTTTTTAGCTCAATATGTCGAGGATTTTTTTTTTTTTTCCAAAATATACTTTATTCATAAAAATCTGGAAAAAATACATGACAAAACAGTTCCAAACAGCACCAAGTCAAAAAATACAAACAGTGCAAAGGAGGTCAGTTTCCTTCAATACAGGAGTGAGTTGCCTCCCAACCCTTCCATTTCATTTTTCATGCCATGTACATTTTACAGCACACGAAAATTTTCCCGATACAGTTCGAGGGATTTCCCATGGATCCAGCCCCTCCGTTCAGCTTGTTGGGGGGACCTTACACAGTGGTCTTTCCCCATTGAGCCTTTGCTGCAGCTGCCCCAAGCTTTAGTGCGTCCCTCAGCACGTAGTCCTGGACCTTGGAATGTGCCAGTCTGCAACATTCGGTTGTGGACAACTCTTTGCACTGGAAGACCAGCAAGTTTAGGGCAGACCAAAGGGCGTCTTTCACCGAATTGATAGTCCTCCAGCAGCAGTTGATGTTTATCTCAGTGTGCGTCCCTGGGAACATCCTGTAGAGCACAGACTCCTGTGTTACAGAGCTGCTCCATTGCTTTTTCCAAAGTATCAGATTTGGAATGGTGTTTCAAAGGAAGAGAAGGCAAACAATTACTTCCTGGTGGCCTGAAGGAAGGCAACTGAGCGGCGGGGTGGAGCGTGTTGATATCCTTTTAAGGGTAATATGCACATGAGCATTGCAGGCCCTGGATACATGCAGTATTTTCTTGAAAGGTCTAATAAATGATACAGTGCAATAGCTGCAAAGAATTACCATGTCAACGTAGCATCAGATTCTGAATAGTGTGACAAGATGATTTATACAACTGTGTATTGAAATCGTAAGAGGTGGTGTGTGATGTCAGGTGTCAGTGTGCGGCAATTCATAGCATACTTACCAAGCATAGAAAAAACTATGATCAAAAAAAAGAGTCTAATCAATGCAGTGCTTTTTGTCATGGTTTATTCCAAGCAGCTTGGTAACACAGGAGTCTGTGGACTGTTCCCAGGGATGCACACTGATACAAACATCAACTGTTGCTGGAGGACTATCAATTCAGTGAAAGACACCCTTTGGTCTGCCTGAAATTTGCTGGTCTTCCAGTGCGAAGAGTTGTACACGACTGAATGTTGCAGACCGGCATGTTTCAAGGTCCAGGACTACGTGCTGAGGGGCGCAGCTTGGAGCAGCCGCAGCAAAGGCTCAATGAGGAAAGGCTGCAGTGTAAGGTCCCTTCACCAAGCTAAACTGAGGGGCTGGATCCATGGGAAACCCCTCGAACTGTATCGGGAAAATTCTGTGTGCTGCAAATGTAAAATGACAATGAAATGGAAGAGTTGTGAGGCAACTCACTCCTGTATTGAAGGAAACTGATCACCTTTGCACTGTTTGTATTTTTTGACTTGATGCTGTTTTAAACTGTTTGGGAATGTAATTTTTACAGATTTTTATGAATAAAGTATATTTTGGAAATAAAGAAAAAAGTTCTCCCAGGATGAGGCTAACCTATTGTACTGTGGATTTGCTGATGCCTGCGATGTCTTCAAATGTGGGATATTCAACTGCAGAATTTGTGATAGTTGGGGGTCTGCTTTTGCGCTCACCCCTGATTATATGAATCAAAAATAGAATTTACTAGCTGTTGCTGGACAGTGTTTCTGCTCCCAAATATTTTTTGCTATAAACACTCGTGCTCGTTTCTTCGCAGCTCCAAGTACGCACTTCTCCACCTCAATGCTTGGACTTAGCTGGCAAGGGAGAGACCGTGATCAGTGGCATTTGATAATGCAGGTGCTGTTTTTGTGTTTTTTTGCGGGGGTTGGGAGGTGGTTTCAGCACCGTATTTAGGGCATTCCGCCCTTTGGGATTATAGATCTACCGTGGTGGTGGTTTCCCTGTCAGTTGAGGATTTAGTACTTGTCCCAGGAAAACGTCAAGTAAAAATGGCTGCAACCAACACCAGAGCTCCAGGCCAGGGGGTGCGTAACACCGTTAGGGTGGTGGTGAAAGATAGTGAAGGAGTTGCACCCATCGACTGCGCCTACTTCATTAAGAATTTTGTTTTTCCAAAATATACTTTATTCATAAAAATCTGGAAAAAAACACTGCAGCCTCACAGCTCCAGCGACCCGGGTTCGGTTCTGGGTACTGCCTGTGTGGAGTTTGCAAGTTCTCCCTGTGACCGCGTGGGTTTCCGCTGGGTGCTCTGGTTTCCTCCCACAGCCAAAGGCTTGCCGGTTGACAGGTAAATTGGCCATTGTAAATTGCCCCGAGTGCAGGTAGGTGGTAGGAGAATTGAGGGAAGGTGGGGATGTGGTAGGGAATATGGGATTAATGTAGGATTAGTGTAAATGGGTGGTTGGTGGTCAGCACAGACTCGGTGGGCCGAAGGGCCTGTTTTAGTGCTGTATCTCTCCATGACTCTATGACATTCCAAAAAGTGTGAAAGAAATCAGTTTTCTTCAATAGAGGAGTGAGTTGCCTCACAACCCTTCCATTCCATTTTACCTGCCATGTACATTTTACAGCAAAACCATATTTGGTGTATACAGCCCGAGGGGTTTCCCATGGGTCCAGTTCCTTAGTTCACTATGGCGGGAGGACCTTACACAATGGTCTTTCCCCATTAAGCCTTTGCAGCGGCTACCCCAAGCTTTAGTGTGTCCCTCAGCATGTAGTCCTGGACCTTGGAATGTGCCAGTCTGCAACACTCGGTCGTGGACAACTTTTTGCGCTGGAAGACCAGCAAGTTTAGGGCAGACCAAAGAGTGTCTATCACCAAATTGATGGTCCTCCAGCAGCAGTTGATGTTTATCTCGGTGTGCGTCCCTGGGAACAGCCCGTAGAGCACAGACTCCTGTGTTACAGAGCTGCTTGGGATGAACCTCAACAAAAACCACTGCATCTCTTTCCACACCTGCTTTGCAAAGACACATTCCAGAAGGAGGTGGGCAACTGTCTCTTCCCCACCTACTCAGCAGAGATGACATCTGTTATTGAAGCAAAAAGCAGAACCGACCTGATGCACAACATCAAACCAGCAGCCAGAACATTATATGACTTGAAATTAGCCAAGGCAGTTGTGCAAAAGACAGTGAGACACTGCGCAAATAAACACTGGACAAAATCACAAATGTAACAATGCTTTCAAAAGCAAATCTCCCGAGTATGCTCACACTCGTCAAGCAGAGGTGACTTTGCTGGCTCAGGCACGTTTGCAGGATGGAAGATGACACATTCCTAAGGGTATTCTGTATGGGGAGGTCGCCGGAGACAGAAGACCAGTTGGATGCCCAAAGCCCCACTTCAAGGATGCCTGCAAGCAGGACATGAAGGCCCGAAACATCGATTTTCACACATGGGAGACACTGGCCAACAACAGAGGGAAATGGTGATATTACCCCTGGACTGGTGTGTGCGTCACCATGACGATCAGTGACTACAGCAGCTTGACAGCAGGTGCCAACATGGAAAACAGCGACACCTGATAATCCCACCTCATATGTGTCACTTGTGGAAGAACCTGCCTCTCACAGATTGACCTCTTCAGCTATCAGACAAAGTGCACCATGGGAAACTATCCCATCACCAATGGATTTGCTGCAAGTCCATCATCTCACATAGAAGGAAGGATGACGACGACGACATCTACAACCAGGGCGGCCCATCGTGCCTGTGGCAGCTCTTTCATTTCCTTTCAACTATTTATCGAAATTCCCTTTTCAACCTTACGATTGAGTCTCCTTCCACCATCCTCTCAGGCAATACATTCCAGACCAAAAACAACAACAACTTGTGTGTAAATTTATAGAGCACCTTTAACGTAATACAACATTCCATGGCACTTCACAGGAGTGTCGGAAAGTAAATTTGGACCCCAAGCCACACAAGACCGTATTCGAGCAGATGGCCAAAAGCTTGGTCACAGAAGTAGGCTTCCATGAGTGTTTTAAAGGAGGGAAGAGAGGTCGAGAGGCAGAGAGTTCAGGGAGGGAAATCTCAGGCTTCGAGCCTGGACAGCTGATGTCACAGCTGCCAGCGGTGGAGCGATAAAAATCAGCGATGCTCAAAAGACCAGAATTGGAGCAGGGCCGGAATCTCGGGGGGAGTGAACCAAATAAAATCCGGCCCTTTGTATCCCCCTCACAGCTGACATTCCCACCGAGCTTTTTATTATCAATCAATTTCCCTCTTGCAGTTCTATTTCACACCAAGAGATGTCAGTCTCATGCCATTTCACAGCAAGCTGCAGACAAGCTACTTTACTGCCAGTCTAATACTGTGTTGAGTGGACAAGGATGTGTGTGGTGTGCAGCGTGTGGTATGCAGCAAGGTTAGACTCAAACCAAAGAAGCTGCATCACTCCAAGCGGAAGGGCCGCCTGCACAGCAACACTAGCAGAATTTCTTATCCACAGCTGTTACGTAATTTCTAAATTCACTTGATAAAGTCCTTCAAAACACTCCTACAGGGGATGCAGAGACCAAGTGGGCCCACATCAGAGATGCCATCTATGACTCAGCTATGATCACCTATGGCAAACGTGTGAAGCAGAATGCAGACTGGTTTCAATCAAACTTTGAAGAGCTGGAACCTGTCATATCCGCTAAGCGCATTGCACTGTTGAACTACAAGAAAGCCCCCAGCGAGTTAACATCCGTAGCTCTTAAAGCAGCCAGAAGCGCTGCACAAAGAACAGCCAGGCACTGTGCAAATGACTACTGGCAACACCTATGCAGTCATATTCAGCTGGCCTCTGACACTGGAAACATCAGAGGAATGTATGATGGCATTAAGAGAGCTTTTGGGCCAACCATCAAGAAGATCGCCCCCCTCAAATCTAAATCAGGGGACATAATCACTGACCAACGGAAGTCAATGGACTGCTGGGTGGAGCACTACCTAGAACTGTACTCCAGGGAAAATGTTGTCACTGAGACCGCCCTCAATGCAGCCCAGTCTCTGCCAGTCATGGATGAGCTGGACGGACAGCCAACAAAATCGGAACTCAGTGATGCCATTCATTCTCTAGCCAGCAGAAAAGCACCTGGGAAGCACAGCATTACCCTGAAATAATCAAGAGTACCAAGCCTGCTATACTTCCAGCACTCTACGGACTGCTTTGCCTGTGCTGGGACGAGGGAGCAGTACCACAGGACATGCGCGATGGCAATATCATCACCCTCTATGAGAACAAGGGTGACCGTGGTGACTGCAACAATTACCGTGGAATCTCCCTGTTCAGGATAGTGGGGAAAGTCTTCACTCGAGTCGCTTTAAACAGGCTCCAGAAGCTGGCTGAGCGTGTCTACCCTGAGGCACAGTGTAGCTTTAGAGCAGAGAGATCCAACATTGACATGCTGTTCTCCCTTTACCAGCTACAGGAGAAATGCCGTGAACAACAGATGCCCCTCTACGTTGCTTTCATAGATCTCACCAAAGCCTTTGACCTCGTCAGCAGACGTGATCTCTTCGGACTACGAGAAAAGATTGGATGTCCACCAAAGCTACTAAGTATCATCACCTCATTCCATGACAATATGAAAGGCACAATTCAGCAAAGCGGCACCTCATCAGACCCCTTTCCTATCCTGAGTGGCATGAAACAGGGCTGTGTTCTCGCACCTACATTGTTTGGGGTCTTCTTCTCCCTGCTGCTCTCACATACGTTCAACCCTTCAGAAGAAGGAATTTTCCTCCACACAAGATCAGGTGGCAGGTTGCCCGTCTAAGAGCTAAGACCAAAGTACGGAAAGTCCTCATCAGGGAACCCCTCTTTGCTGACGATGCTGCATTAATATCTCACACTGAAGAGTGGCTGCAGAGTCTCATCGACAGGTTTGCAGCTGCCTGCAACGAATATGGCCTAACCATCAGCCTCAAGAAAAAGAACATCATGGGACAGGATGTCAGAAATGCTCCATCCATCAATATCGGCGACCACGCTCTGGAAGTGGTTCAAGAGTTCACCTATCTAGGCTCAACTATCACCAGTAACCTGTCTCTCGATGCAGAAATCAACAAGTGCATGGGAAAGGCTTCCACTGCTATATCCAGACTGGCCAAGAGAGTGTGGGAAAATGGCGCACTGACACGGAACACAAAAGTCCAAGTGTATCAAGCCTGTGACTAAGTACCTTGCTCTACGGCAGCGAGGCCTGGACAACGTATGTCAGCCAAGAGCGACGTCTCAATTCATTCCATCTTCGCAGCGTCCGGAGGATCCTTGGCATCAAGTGGCAGGACCGTATCTCCAACACATCCCCAGCATATACACCCTACTGAGCCAGTGGCACTTGAGATGGCTTGGCCATGTGAGCCCAATGGAAGATGGCAGGATCCCCAAGGACACATTGTACAGCGAGCTCATCACTGGTATCAGACCCACCGGCCGTCCATGTCTCCGCTTAAAAGACGTCTGCAAACGCGATATGAAGTCCTGTGACATTGATCACAAGTCGTGGGAGTCAGTTGCCAGTGATCGCCAGAGCTGGCGGGCAGCCATAAAGGTGGGGCTAAAGTGTGGCGAGTCGAAGAGACTTCGCAGTTGGCAGGAAAAAAGACAGAAGCGCAAGGGGAGAGCCAACTGTGTAACAGCCCTGACAACCAATTTTATCTGCAGCACCTGTGGAAGAGTCTATCACTCTAGAATTGGCCTTTGTAGCCACTCCAGGCGCTGCTTCACAAACCACTGACCACCTCCAGGTGCTTACCCATTGTCTCTCGAGACAAGGAGTCCAAAGAAGAAGAAGATTCTTACACCTCTCTGAGATTTGCCTACATATTTTCTCCTCTATCTCTTCCTGTCTGTTTAGAGGCCTGTAGTACACTCCCAGCCAAGTGATTGTCCCCTTTTTGTTTTTAAGTTCTACCCATATGGCCTCATTTGAGGAATTTCTAAGATATCATCCTTCCTTACTGCAGTAATTGACTCCTTGATCAACAGTGCAATGCCACCTCCTCTTTTACCCCCTCACCTGTCTTGCCTGTAGATTCTGTACCCTGGAATACTGAGCTGCCAGTCCAGCCCCTCCCTCAACCATGTCTCTGTGATAGGAATAAGATCATAATCCCATGTGCTAATCATCGCCCTCAATTCATCTGCCTTATTAGTAAGACTCCTTGCATTAAAATAGATGCAATCCAGCCTTGCATTTTTCACTTGTGCCATAACAGGTCTATATTTGCTCTGCCTTCCAGACTGACTCAGTTTCTCTTTTAAATTTGACTGTGTTTAACCCCCTACTGTACCTCCACTCTGTATCCGACCCCCCTGCCAAATTAATTTAAACCCCCCCTACCCCCCAAAACAGCACTGGCAAACCTCTCAGCAAGTATGTTGGTCCCGTTCCAGTTCAGGTGCAACCCGTCCAACTTGTACAGGTAGGTCCCAAAATGCCAGAAACAGACCCAGTGGTCGAGGAAACTAAGGCCCTCTCTCCTGCACCATATCCTCAGCCAAGCATTCATCTGCTCTCCCCTCTTACTCCTATACTCATTAGCATGTGGCATTGGGAGTAATCCAGAGATTACAACCTTTGAGGTCCTGCTTTTTAATCTGCTATCTAGCTCCCTAAATTCTGGTTGCAGGACCTCATCCCTCTTTCTACCTATGTCATTGGTGCCAATGTGTACCATGACCTCTGACTGTTCACCCTCTCCCTTGTCCTGCAGCCACTCTGTGACATCCTTGACCCTAGCACCAGGGAGGCAACATACCATCCTGGAGTCACGTTTTCAGCCACAGAAATGCCTATCTGTACCTCTTACGATAGAATCCCCTATCACTATAGCTCTTCTACTCCTTTTCCTCCCCTCTTGTGCAGCTGATCCACCTGTGGTGCCACAGACTTGGTTCTTGCTGCATTCCCCTGAAAAGCTATCTCCTCCAACAGTATTCAAAGTGGAAAATCTGTTAGAAAGCGAGATGGATACAGGGGACTCCTTCACTACCTGCCTAGTTCTTCTACTCTGCCTGGTGGTCACCCATTCCCTTTCTACCTGAGCAGTCTTTACCTGCGGTGTGACCACCTCCCTATACGTGCTATCCATGATGATCTCAGCCTCGCGGATGATCCACAGTATCTCCAGCCGCCGCTCCAGATCCGAAACGTGGATTTCGAGTAGCTGCAGCTGGAGACACTTCCTGCACACGTGTTCGCCCTGGACACTGGAAGTGTCCCTGACTTCCCACATTGCACAGGAGGATCACTCCACATTGCTGAGCTGCCCTGCCATGACTTACCCTTAATTTATCCCCTTAAATTACCCAAAAATTAAATTATTTACATTTGGGACCTTGATTCTCCCCCAAAAAACACGACCTCCTTTATTGAAAAAACTGTAGACCTTTCCCTTTACTTTTAGTTACTTACCCAGCTATTTAGAGTAACTCCCTAACAGCAGATACTCACCAACCAATCACCTTGCAGCCTTCCTGTGACATCACTGCTCACTTTGTTTTCAAACTCCGGCGTGCCTGGACTGCTCTCCGCTCCTCTCCCGGAAGGTGAGTGACTAGGCCGCGATCCTCAGGCTCAATTTATCGGCTCCACTGTCGGTGTTCTCCCCACAGGTCCAGACCTCTCCCGGAAGGTGAGTGACTGGGCCGTGATCCTTGGGCTCAATTTATTGGTTCTGCTCTCGGCGTTCTCCCCACAGGTCCACTCCTCTCTGCTCCGCTCCCGGAAGGAAAGTAAGTCTGGTATCTGTGACGGACAATGAGGAGAAACACAATATGAGGAGAGAGTGAAATACATTTTACTCTTTAGACGATATTATTTATTATATTTCAGCTGTTCCTTGTTTCACAAATATTTTTGCGGGCTTTTCAAATTTGTGAATGGGTTTCAGCTCTGACAATTTGCCGCTGCCAATCTCCGCCCCATTTTCTCATTGCCCTTTGATGATCGGCAAAATAGCAGCTACCTGATTGGTGACATGAACCAGCCAATGAGATTCAGCAGACAGCAACCAATCAGAAGCAGCCGGACTGCATTCCTCCAGAAGGTAAAGCAGGGAAGTGCGGGAGGAATTCCTCACTCTTTGTGAAAGTATTTGTGAGATTGTGGAAATGTCTGGAAGAGGAGCAGGGGAGAGACCATGATCCTGTCTCAGGTAAGTTTTTGAGTAAAATGGCTGTAACCAATTCTGTAACTTCAGGCCAGGGAGTGTGTAACACCGTTCGGGTGGTAGTGAAGGATAATGATGGAGATGCACCGGTTGATCGTACCTTCTTCATTAAGAAAATCCTTATTGATTGCTGTGGATTCCAAGCTGTAAACATCTTCTGCCTGCAGGACTTCCCCAGCTGTGGATATTTTGACGTGACGTCCAAGAACATGGCGGATGCATCAAGTTCCTGAAGGTGTTCAAGGAGAAGGGAAACCAGGCGCCGCTGTCAATCCTCACAGTGGAGCCGCTCTTCACACTGCCATCGCAACGTGACCGGGTGGTGAGAAGCCACCTCTACAACCTCCATGTTCCTGTCGTGGATGTACTCACCTTCCTCACCAGGTATGTTGAGGTGGCCGGCGGCAGCACTGATGTCAAGGACCCATTTGGATTTGGACCAGCTAGCGGCAGGTCAAGGTGACCTTGAAGGTCGATGCCAACGGAGCCATCATCCATCCTCCCTCCAGCTTCACTTTCGGGGGAAGTCGAGGCTTCATGGTCTATGCGGAGCAGCCCAGAGTTTGTCGTACCTGCGGCAAATCTGGTCACGTGGCAGCTCACTGCAGCACAGTCGTCTGCAAGAACTGCAAGAAGGAAGGCCATCAGACCAAGGACTGTAAACAGAGTAAGTAATGCAACCTGTGAGGTGGGGCAGGCCACCTCTACAAAACCTGCCCAAACGCTGCCTCAGTTATGCTCAGGCAGCAAGGACCAAGGAAAGACCGGGTTAAGGAACGGTGAGCATGTCTGGTGCTGGGAGGGAAACAAGCAATCCTCCCCACAGCGATGAAAGTCTATCTGAGAAAGAGAAGAAAGGGGAGGCAGCTGCAACCAGTGACCCAACACCTACTCCGTGCCTGGAAACTCCTCCTCCACAGACAGAATTAATGGAGGAGGAGGCAGCAGATGGACAAACAGGTCAGTGGCAGGTGGTACAAAGGAAGACCAGAAAGAAAAAAGCTCCAATCAAATAACAGGTCAACACCCAACCAGTGGCAAGAGGAGGCTACCGTCTGAGACAGACTACAGCAGCTCCTCCTCACTGGACGAGGAAGGGCCGGAACGATGGCACCTCCAAAAGAAGCAGCAGAACTCAAAGGAGCTGGAAGATAAAGCCCACCAGCTCCGGGGCACTGGAAGCTGTGACACGCCCAGCGCACCCCAAACCAAAAGCATGGAACCCAAGGAGATGCTCAGTGCACCCCAGCTCCGGGAGACCGAGAGCAGCGAAGTATCCTGCGCACTCCAGCTCCAGCTCCGGGAAGTCAGGAACAGTGATGTCTTCGAGGAGGGACCAAAGGGAAAGACACCAACAATAGAGGACAACCCAAGCCTTGCTGCCTACAAGACCCGCCCCCCCACCCGCCGATGTCACCCCAGTGGAACAAAACCCTCATGAATAACCATGAGGGGATTCTGGGCTCAACGAATGTGAAACAGCTTGCGTACACTATGGGTATGCAGGAACATACTCAAGGACCGGGACTAGCAAGGAAACCTGGTGTGGTAAGCAACACCCAACTTTATAGTGGATATAAAGATTGCTTCGATTAACATGCATTGTGTTAAATCCACCACGTGATGTGTTTCAACCTTGGATGACTTCGCAAAGGTCAAAGCCGGCGTACTGTTTCGTCAGGAGTGTGGAATCCTGCACCGCAGCACTTACAGGCAATGGTCACGATGGTGATCCCATGGGACCTCGATCTGGTCCAGAGGAAATGGTTCCTGTTCCTCCGGCCTGGAGATTCTGCTGCGGGAAGGCAACTTAACCATCTCTGAAGTTAAGATGCTGGTGGGCGGTCGCCTTCTTGTAGCAGATGTAATGTACAACAATGCTCCGCTCCAGTTAAGCAACGTGTATGCCCCGGTCCAATGCAACGAGTGGCTGACCATCCTCCAGCAACTCCCACTGCTGCTGGTGACACCCAGGCCGGTCATTCTTGGCGGTGACTTCAACTGCATCATTGATGCAGCTGGACGATCTGGCAGTGACGACAGAAAAGTGGACGCTATGCCCAGATTCTTAAAGGAAACAGTATAAAATGCCAAACTGCACAATGTCTTCAGCAAACCTGCAGACAGAGAGCAGCGTAGATACACCTGGTCAAGATTGGACGGGTCTGCCCGTTCCAGGATTGACTTCCTGTATGTGTCCCCTGCTTTCACGGTCAGATCCACCGACGTCAAGCCGGTGTTCTTCTCCGACCACTGCCTCTTACTGGTTGACTGTCACTTACAGGATGACCAGCGGGTTGGCAGGGAGACATGGAAGCTCAATGCTACAGTGCTAACCTCAGAGAACATTGAGGAACTCAAAAGAGATTGAAAAAGTTGGAGAACAGTGAGACCCTCTTTGAGTATCCGGTGAACAGGTGGGAAGTGATCAAGGAGAACATCAAGAGGTTCTTTATCTCCAAAGGTGTTCAGAGGGTGAGAGAGACAGAGGGAAATGTCCGCACTCCAGAAAAGAATGCAAAATCTGCTCTGGCTGCAGTCGATGGGGGTTGAGGTCAAGGAGGACTTCCAAGAGGTGAAGAGCCAGCAGGCCTCGCTCTTTGCCACGGAGGCCTCCAAGATCATCCTCCGGTCCAGAGTCTGCTCCATTGAGCAGGATGAGACGTGCTCGCGTTTCTTCTTCCAAAAGGTACACAGAGAGAGCTCTGTGATCAGCAGCTTGAAGGAAGAGGATGGCTCGGTCACAACTTCGCAGTCCGACATACTAAGGATTAGCAAATCCTTGAATGCTGGGCTGTAAGACGTGAAGTCTATGGACAGCACGTCCTCCCAGTCCTTCCTGTCATCTATCACAGAGGTCTGAGATGACAGCATGCAGGAGAATCTGGACAAACCGCTAACTCTGGACAAGCTGACAAAGGCCATCAAGTCTTTTGAGACGAAGAAAACTCCCAGAAGCGACGGCTTACCAGTTGAGTTGTATTCGGCCCTGTGGGACTGGGTCAGCCCAGACCTGCTGGAAGTGTACGAGAGTACGCTCCTGGCCGGCAGCATGTCAGAATCCATGAGGAAAGGCATCATCACCCTCATCTACAAGTAGAAGGAGGAGAGGGCAGAAATCAGAAATTGGCGGCCCATCTCACTGCTTAATGTAGACTACAAGGTTCTGTCCAAAGTCATCGCCAGTCGAGTCAACTCTGCTCTGGAGTTGGTGATTCACCCTGACCAGACCTGTACTGTACCCAGCAGGAAGATCTCTGATAGTCTCGTGCTACTCAGGGATACGATCGCCTATGTACGGGTCAGGAGGGTGGACACCTGCCTCATCAGCCTGGACCAGGAGAAGGCTTTTGATAGGATATCGCACACATACATGATGGACGTGCTTTCCAAAATGGGGTTTGGGGAGGGAATCTGCAATTGGATCAAACTGCTCTACACAAACATCAGTCGCACAGTCCAAAAAATTGGGTGGGAATCAGAAAGTTTCCAATCAAATCTGGAGTCAGACAGGGCTGTCCTCTTTCCCCTGCCTTGTGTGTTTGCTGTATCGAACCCTTTGCTGAGTCTATTAGGAAGGATGCGGGCATAAGAGGGGTGACAATGCCAGGCAGTGGAGTCACTCAGGTCAAAGCCTCCCTGTACATAGATGATGTTGCTGTATTCTGATCGGATCCGCTGTCCATTTGCAGACTGATGAGCATCTGCGACCAGTTCCAACTGGATTCGGGAGCCAATGTTAACCATGGCAAGAGCGAGGCCATGTTCCTTGGAAACTGGGCTGACCGATCCTTTGTCCCCTTCACTGTCAGGTCAGACAGTGAGGTCAGAAGGTGCTGGGGATATGGTTTGTAAGGGCCGGGACGTGCACCAAAACCTGGGAGGAGCGAGTAGCCAGGGTACAACATAAACTGAGCAAGTGGGAGCAGCGATCTCTCTCTATTATGGGTAAGAACCTGGTCATCAGGTGCAAGGTGCTCACGTTGTTGCTGTAAGTGGCACAGGTCTGGCCCATACCCCACTCCTGTGCTGTAGCGATCACCCGAGCCATTTCCCGCTTTATCTGAAGACGCAAAATGGACAGGGTCCAGAGGGACACGATGTTCAAACCTCTGGATAAAGGCGAAAAAATGTACTCAACGTCGCCCTCAACCTGATGGCCGCCTTAGTATGTGGCTGCATCAAGCTGTGCGTAGAGCCCCAGTATGCAAACACCAAGTGTCACTACGTGCTGAGGTTCTATCTGACCCCGGTGTTGCGAAGGATGGATCTGGTGACATTGCCACGGAACGCTCCATCCAGTTGGACTGTGCGTTCGTGGAAATGTTTGTGTGGAAAAACACCTTTGACCACCAATCCATCAGGCAGTGGTCTGCACGGAATGTCCTCAAGTCTATTTTTGGAAAAGAAAAGTCTGGAAGAGGAAAGACCGGCGGGAAAGCTCGGTCCAAGGCCAAGTCTCGCTCCTCCCGGGCTGGACTGCAGTTCCCGGTGGGCCGTGTTCACAGGCTCCTGAGAAAGGGCAACTATGCTGAGCGTGTGGGTGCCGGAGCCCCGGTCTATCTGGCTGCTGTGCTCGAGTATCTGACCGCTGAAATCCTCGAGTTGGCCAGTAACGCGGCCCGGGACAACAAGAAGACCCGCAACATCCTCAGACACCTACAGCTGGCTGTCCAGAATGACAAGGAGCTCACCAAGCTGCTGGGAGGGGTGACCATCACTCAGGGCTGGGTGCTGCCTAATATCTCGGCCATGCTGCTGCCCAAGAAAACCAGCGCTCCGGGCACCAAAACCAAGGCAATCTGCCAGGATTTTATCAAATACCCAAAGGTTCTTTTCAGAGCCACCCACAGTATCATTCTTGTAAATCTCCTCTGTACTCTCCACACAGCAATTATGTCCTTTCTGTAATGTGATGACCAGAACTGTACGCAATACTCCAGCTGTGGCCAAACCACCGTTTTAAACAGTTCTCGCATTACATCCCTGCTTTTGTCAACCAAGAAAGGAAAGCATTCCATATGCCTTCTTCACCACTCTATCTACCTATCCTGTCACTTTCAGGGACTTGTGGACATGCACTCCAAAGTCTCTCACTTCTTCTACCCATCTCAATATCTTCCCGTTTATTGTGTATTCCCTTGTTTTGTTTGCCCTCCCCAAATGCATTACCTCACACTTCTCCAGATTGAATTCCATTTGCCACTTTTCCGCCCACTCAATTAATCCGTTCATATCATTCTTAAGTCTACAACTATCCTCCTCACCATCAATTACACGGCCAATTTCCCAATCATAGCTCCCACATATAATTCCAAATAATTAATTTTTTTTTTTGAAGAGATACAGCACTGAAACAGGCCCTTCGGCCCGCCGAGTTTGTGCCGACCATCAACCATCCATGTTATACTAATCCTACACTAATTCCATATTCCTACCACATCCCCACCTGTCCCTATATTTCCCTACCACCTACCTAGGGACAATTTATAATAGCCAATTAACCTATCAACCAGCAAGTCTTTGGCATGTGAGAGGAAACTGGAGCACCCAGAGGAAACCCACACAGGCAGTACCCAGAATTGAACCCGGGTCGCTGGAGCTGTGAGGCTGCGGTGCTAACCGCTGCGCCACTGTGCTGCCCGTGTGGTAACATACACCACAAACAGCAAGGGACCCAACACTGAACCCTGTGGAACGCCACTGAAAACCGCTTTCCATTCGCAAAAACATCCGTTGACTACTATCCTTTGTTTCCTGTCACTGAGTCAATTTTGGATCCAACCTGCCACATTCCCCTGTATCCCATGGGCTTTCATTTTATTGACCAGACTGCCATGTGGGACCTTATCAAATGCCTTACTAAAATCCATGTAAACCACATCCACCGCACTATCCTCATCAATGTTCCTTGTTACTTCCTCAAAAAACTCAATCAAGTTAGTGAGACATGACCTTCCCTTAACAAATCCATGCTGACTATCCCTGATTAATCCATGTCTTTCCAAGTGGTAGTTTATCCTGTCCCTCAGAATTGATTCGAATAATTTACCCACCACTGAGGTCAGACTTACCACATCCTTTTAAAATAATAGTACAACGTTCGCAGACCTCCAATCCTCCGGCACCTCCCCCATATTCAGTGAGGATTTGAAGATGATCCTCAGCGCATCCAGTATTTACTCCTTGGCTTCCTTTAACAACCTCAGATGCAAACCATCTGGCCCTGGTGATTTATTCATTTTCAAGGATGTCAGACTCTCTAGTACTTCCACTCTCATTATGCTTATCGTATCTAATATTTCACACTCCTCTTCTTTTACTACAATGTCTGCATCATCCCTCTCCTTTGTGAAGGCAGAGACAAAAAACTCATTAAGAACCCCACCCACATCTTCTGGATCCACACAGAAGTTCCCTTGTACATCTCTGATAGGCCATACCCTTTCCTTAGTTATCCGCTTGCTCTTAATGGACTGATAAAACATCTTTGGGTTTCCTTCAAGTAGTTGTATCCAGTCCACATCCACCAAATCACCTCTCAGTTTTGTAAAATTTGCCTTCCCCCAATTTCGAACTTTTACTTTTCGAGCTGCCCTGCCTTTACTTAGCTTTACAAACTCATTATTGCTCGTGTAATAATTGTAATAAGTAGAATAATTTACCAGTTACTCACCGATCAGCTTCTTCCCCTGTATCATGGAGGCTGAAAAGGCAGAAGAGAAGAGACCAAAGAGCACCTCCTTCCCCTAGTCAGTGAAGTCCCTCACACATCAACTCACAGCTTTACACTCTGTCCAAACAGCACTTTCTAATTAGTATTTATTCATAAATTACACTAACTAAAACATTAGTAACCTGACCAATTACAAGGTAGCTATTTGAGGGTTTTTAAACAAAGAGCTTTTTTCCCTATCCCAAAGGCTCTTTTCAGATCCACCCACAGTATCTGAAAGGGCTGATTACTGTCTGAAGTCTGCTGTACCCACACCTCTGTCTATCCCTCTTCATCTAGAACAACCAGCGACATCTTCCATTCCTTTCACCATCATGTGTTTAACTCGCTTCTCCTTATAGACAGTCAGATATCAATGTAATAATGAAATGATCTGTGTCAGTGCTGGCCATTTCCCTGTCCTGATTTCAGACCCCACTCTGGACACTTGTTTCCCATTCCAGGACCTTATTGTATTAATATTCAGCACCACCTGTCAGTCAGAAACTTGTCTCAATGAACTGATCCTTTTACTGAACTTCCAACTGCTGCTGTCTATTTCTCGAGGGAAAGAGCAGCTCACTGTGTAAGGATGTGAGGGGAATGTAACCCGGCTGCTGGTGAGAAGGTCCCGTCTTCTCAATCAAAAGCCTTTTATTTTACTACAGTGATTCCCAGATTCCCAGCTGGTCCATTGAGGATTTTGTTTTCACAGAAATATCTTGTTAAATACAAATCTGATTCCAACATGTCAGTAACAGGACAGAATGGGAACCTTTTAAAAGGATGAAGCAACTATTTCAGTGGCTTCTCACTGTCCCCCTGAAGCCTGTGTGAAGGGGAATTACCAATAGTCTGTAATTTATTACTTCCACACCGAGTTTGAGTTATTTGTCGTGTGAAAGATTGCTGAACGGAGTCTTTTACTGTCAGTTACGGATGAGAAGTTGACAACAATTGGCAAAATAAAGCTGTTCATAAAATAGCACCAGCAATTTGAGTCGGTAAAAGCAAAATTGTGTTTTAAAAGTTTATTTAAACCGCTACGGGAAAATAGATTTTTATGTACTTTTCCAGTCGATCACTTCTTTTCCACAGTGAAATTGGCGGCTTTCACAAATTCAAATATTCTGCCAGGTTGACAGGTTCAACCAATGATTTTTTGTATTTTGTGCTTCGAGGTTCTCCAATTGGATCATTCATATAAGCTAATGGTCGTGTGGCCTAATGGATAAGGTATTTGACTTCAGTATATTCTATGATGTTATTAGAAGATTGCAGGTTCGAGTCCTGCCACAGTCATTTTGACCCGCAGGGATTTGGGGATCGAGTCGGGGACTGAACAGATTGGAAACCCGACATGAATTTAATGGGGCGAATGGCCTCCTCATGTGCTGTCACTGACTTTATGAGAAGAGGGTGACCAATCAGAAGTGGGCTGGGGTTACAGCGGGTTCAAACTGCAGGAATTCCAGGTCCCTGAATGACTGAGCTGAAAGTGATCAGTTTCACTGCAGGAAACACCGTCTCGGGGGAAATAACATCACAAATAATTCCATTTGACTAATTATTCAATTATAAAACAATGGGCAGATGTGAAGGTGTGATGTTACTTTTCACTGTGAGGGGAGAATCCGCCATCTGGGTAAATCAGTAACTTTATAACATCGTCTGTACGTTTGGAAAAGAAACGATGAAAACTCTCCCCATAACCCTGGTGTGGTGGAAAGGCTCAATTCAGAGATTGGAATATAACGAGAGCACAACATAAATCATTAACTGATATTTCCGGCATAAAACACACCCCAGCTCCCGTTCCCAGGTCACTGCTGTCCCTATGATGCGGTGGGTGACTCTGAAAAGAGACTTTGTTTTGTGTTTCTGCAGGAAAACCACAAAGATCCTCCCAGGCAGTGAAACTCATCTTCCCAGAATCTCCATACCAGATTGAAACAGAAAACACAAAGACAGTGAGAAAGTTCCAGAGAGTTACTGAGCATTAAAACCAATGAAATAAACCAATTCTAGAGAGATGTTGGTGCAGTTTTTTCAGAGAGATTGTGGGTGGCTCTTAAAAGAGCCGTTGTGTTTCGAGTGTTTTCACTACATGGTGGAGTTTTACTTGGAGTTGATGTACTTGGTCACTCACTTTGTCCCTTCTCACATTCCGAGCGCTTTGTTGGGTGGAAATGTTTCTTCAGGCAGTTTCAACAGCTCAGAGCCGACATTGAGTCAGAAACCAGAAATGGGAGTACGGGACACAGACAAGGAATTGAGGCTGAACCTTTATAAATCTCACTGGTTATAGGCCTCAGCTAGAGCATTGTGTCTAATTCCATGCTCCACACTTTAGCAGGAATGTCAAGGCCTTAGAGAGGGTGCAGAGGAGATTTACTGGAATGGTATCAGAAATGCAGGAATTCAGCTAATGTGGAAAGAATAGGGGTCTGGGGTGTGTGAAGCTGGGGTCCTTCTTCTTAGAGCAGAATGGCAGTTAATAGTTGTGTTCAACATTGTGAAGAGTTTTTATAAGAATAAAGAAGTTTGACTGCAATTAGACAGAGCCTTGGTGAGATCACACATTATGGGCGGCACAGTGGCGCAGTGGTTAGCACCGCAGCCTCACAGCTCCAGCAACCCGGGTTCAATTCTGGGTACTGCCTAGGTGGAGTTTGCAAGTTCTCCCTGTGTCTGTGTGGGTTTTCTCCAGGTGCTCTGGTTTCCTCCCACAAGCCAAAAGACTTGTTGGTAGTTAAACTGGCCATGATAAATTGTCCCTAATATAGGTAGGTGGGAGGGAAATATAGGGTCGGTGGGGATGTGTTAGGAATATGGGATTAGTGTAGGATTAGTATAAATGGGTGGTTGTTGGTTGGCATAGACTCGGTGGGCCGAAGGGCCTTTTTCAGTGCTGTATCTCTCTGTGACTCTAGAGATGTGGATGCTCAATCATTGGGTATATCCAAGAGAGAGATCGATAGGTTTTTGGATACGAAGGGAATCAAGGGATCTGTGCTAATGTGGTAAGATGGAGTTGATGTAGGAAATCAGCTGTGATCTTATTGAATGGCAGAGCTATTTCGATGGGCCGAATGGCCTACTCCTATTTTTTATGTAAAGTTCCATTCCTCTCAGGGAATATTTTATTTTCAAAAAGAGAAATACTGCACACACTGGAAATCTGAATAATAACAGAAGATTCTGGAAACACTCAGCAGTTCCAGCAGTATCTGTGGAGAGAGGAAGGTAGGAGCAATGTTTCAGGTCCATAGAAGGGTCACAGAACTGGACCATTAACCCGAGCTTCTCTTCTCCACAGTTGTTTCCGGACTGGCTGAGTGTTTTCAGTATTTTAGGCTTTTTCTTTCTGTATTTCATCCATTTCCCATTTGACTATTTGCTGTGAAACTTTCAGCGTTGTGCTCAATTCTTTGTGTAGTTAGGTTTTCTTTATTTGAAGTAATGTAAATAGTATCCTGAAATGAATTTGCCAAATGGTTGGGCAAATTGTTACAACCAGTTTTTGAGCAAGTTCTCCACATGCACAGTGAAGGATTCCTTCACATTTGTGAAGACCATACAGGACTTGCATATCGATAGCAATGCCGTGTCCATGTGTTCATTTGACATTGCTAGCCTATTCACCAATGTACCACTTCAGGAAGCCATAGATATTTGCACTGCAGTGCTATATCATGGTGATCTAGACCCGTCACCATTGTGTGAATCAGTATTCATTGAACTTATGAACTCGGCAACTTGCACAGTTGAGTTCAGTTTTATTGACACCATGTATCGCTGGTGTTGCCATGGGATCCCCTCTCGGCCCAGCTCTCACAAACATCTTTGTTGGATTCCATGACAAACCTGTTTATAAGGGAATGACACCTAACCTCCGACCTCTTGCATATTTCCAATATGTAGATGATACGTTTGCTATATTTGAATCCGCAGCTGCATGAAATAACTTCCTTGCACGTCTTCATGGGCTCCATCCTGCAATCAAATTCACCTTTGGAATGGAGCAGTCAAATGAGTTCCCTTTCCTTGATGTACTAGTTGAGAAATCTGCTAAGGGGTTTTCTACCACGGTCTACCGCAAACCTACCTTCACTGGTCAATACACGCGTTGGGATTCTTACAGTTCCACGCGCTATAAGATTGGTCTTATCGACAACCTCATAAATAGGGCTGAGCCATTTGCTCACCATGCAAGCTTGATGCTGAAATAGGGCGAATCAAAGACATCCTGCATTACAATGGCGACACTGATCAGATCATTTCTATCTGTATATCACACAAACTTATAAACGGGCTGAAGGCTGTCGTTTTGAGCCCTGAAAAGTGCCCAGTCTCCCTCAAATTACCCTGGAAGGGTAATATATCCCCAGTATTTGAGTAACAGGTGAAGCGAGCTGTTTCCTGCTGTTACTATGCAGGAGCAACAAGTGTGGTGTTCGCCACTAACAGGATGCTGCTGTCAAGCAAAAGAGACGTCCTGCCTATCACACAAATAAGTAACGTGATATATGAATTTCAATACCAGTGTGATGCTAGGTTTCTAGACCGTACATCCCAAAACTGGCGGATTGTATCAAATAACATGTCCCTTCCGCTGTTCGCAATGGGCCCTACCCAACCAACCCGTGCTTGCAAAACTCAAAACACAGTATCCAACATGAGATGTGATTCCACAATAGGACAACATTTGCTAAATAATTCTCAGTGTGCTAAGAATTACACTGACAACCGATTTAAGACTGTCAGTAGGGCTCGCAGTGTGGTGCATTGGTGTGTCCTGTAAGCGACATATATTAATACACAGGGCCCTGTTCTTTGCAGATAGAAAGAACATGCACACACATTGTGCCTGTTTCAGCTAAACAAAATAAGTGACAGCCATTCACTGGCTCATTCCTCAGGGCAATGCCTTGACCAATCAGAATCAAGCTGCCTGGTTTAAATTTCAAACAAAGCTGGGCAGTTATCTGTCAGTTACCATAAACTGATGCATTCTGAATGGCAATGCCTCGACCAATCAGAGTTCACTTGCCAACCAATCAGCACTCTCTTCTCATACAGAAGAAAGTTGTTGTTTTCCCTTAAATTGGTATTCTTGTGGATTGCCCTGCTGAGTGCAAGACGAAAACAACTGGCTACCAAAGTTTGGACAACATGTCACTATTTTCACGAAATGATTACTTTTATTTTCAATATAAAAATATAAAGCAATATGAGTGTAACATTTACAGACAAATTCTATTACCTCACATTGCCTGATTCTTTCACACTGACAGACTATGTGAACTACTGTCCCGATTTCGCAGTTCTCACTTCCAGTTAGCAAATGTCAGCAATCTGTGATACAGTGCAGTTGACAGACCAGACCGTCACTCACAACATGCAATAATTGTTCAGCTTCTGTTGGACTGGTGGGATTTAGAAATACTAGGAATTGAGATGAGCTGTAATTGCATTTAATTATTTGTTTCATGGGATGTGGACGTCGCCAGCCAGGCCAGCATTTATTGTCCATCCCTAATTGCCCATGAGAAGGTGGTGGTTTTCTTCCTTCTTGAACCACTGCAGTCCATGTGGGGTAGGTACACCCACAGTGCTATTAGGAAGGGAGTTCCAGGATTTTTACCCACGACAGTGAAGGAATAGCGATATAGTTCCAAGTCAGGATGATGTGTAGCTTGGAGGAGAACTTTCAGGTGGTGGTATTCCCATGCATCTGCTGCCCTTGTCCTTCTAGGCAGTAGAGGATGCAGGTTTGGAAGGTGCTGCCTGAGTAGCCTTGGTGCATTGTTGCAGTGCATCTTGTAGATGGTACACACTGCTGCCACTGTACGTCAGTGGTGGAGGGAGTGAATGTTGTGGACGGGGTGCCAATCAAGCGTGTTGCTTTGTCCTGGATGGTGTCGAGCTTCTTGAATGTTGTTGGAGCTGCACCCATCCAGGCAAGTGGATAGTATTCCATCACACTCCAGACTTGTGCCTTGTAAATGGTGGACAGGCTTGGGGAGTCAGGAGGTGAGTTACTCACCGCATGCTTCCTACCCTCTGACCAGCTCATGTAGTCACACTATTTATAAGGCTACTCCAGTTCAGTTTCTGGTCAATGGGAACCCCTAGGAAGTTGATAGTGGGGGATTCAGCGATCGTAATGCCGTTGAATGTCAATGGGAAATCGTTAGATTCTCTCTTGTTCGAGATGGTCATTGCCTGGCACTTGTGTGGCGCGAATGTTACTTGCCACTTATCAGCCCAAGCCTGGATATTGTCCAGGTCTTGCTGCATTTCTACATGGACCTCTTCAGTATCTGAGGAGTCGCGAATGGTGCTAAATTTTGCAATCATCAGTGAACATCCCCACTTCTGACCTTATGATTGAAGGAAGGTCACTGATGAAGTAGTGAAGAAGGTTGGGCCGAGGATACTACCCTGAGGAACTCCAGCAGTAATGTCCTGGAGCTGAGATGATTGACCTCCAACAATCACAACCATTTTCCTTTGTGCTAGGTACGATTCCAACCAGTGGAGAGTTTTCCTCTTGATTCACCCATTGACTCCAGTTTTGCTCTGGCCCCTTGATGCCATACTCAGTCAAATGCTACCTTGATGTCAAGGGCAGACACTCTCACCTCACCTCTTGAGTTCAGCTCTTTTGTCCTTGTTTGAACCAAGACTGTAATGAGGTCAGGAGCTGAATGGCCCTGGCAGAACCAAACTGAGCGTCACTGAACAGGTTATTGCAAAGCAAGTGCCCTGTCGATGACATCTTCCATCACTATACTGATGATTGAGAGTAGACTGATGAGGCAGCAATTGGCTGGGTTGGAATTGTCCTGCTATTTGTGTACAGGACATACCTGGGCAATTTTCCACATTGCCGGGTAGATGCCAGTATTGTAGCTGTACTGGAACAGCTTGGCTAGGGGCGCGCCAAGTTCTGGAGAACAGGTCTTCAGTACTATTGCCGGAATATTGCCAGGGCCCGTAGCCTTTGCTGTATCCAGAGCCTTCAGTCGTTTCTTGATATCACGTTGAGTGAATCGAATTGGCTGAAGACTGGCATCTGTGATGCTGGGGACTTCAGAAGGAGGCCGAGATGGATCATCAACCCGGCACTTCTGGCTGAAGATTGTTTCAAATTCTTCATCCTTATCTTTTGCACTGATGTGCTGGGCTCCCCCATCATTGAGGTTGGGGATATTTGTGGAGCCACCTCCTCCTGTTGGTTGTTTAATTGTCCACCACCATTCATCATTGGATGTGTCAGGGTGTAGATCTGATCCGTTGGTTGTGGGATCACTTAGCCCTGTCTATTACATGCTGCTTCTGCTGTTTGGCATGAAAGTAGTCCTGGGCTGTAGCTTCATCAGGCTGACGCCTCATTTCAAGGTATGCCTGGTGCTGCTCCTGGCATGCCCTCCTGCACTCTTCATTGAATTAGGGTTGATCCCCAGCTTGTTGGTAATGTTAGAGTGGGGGAATATGCCGGGCCATGAGTTTATAGAATGTGGTTGACTACAATTCTGCTGCTGCTCATGGTCCACAGCACCTCATGGATGCCCAGTTATACATTGCTAGATCTGTTCAAAATCTATCCCATTTAGCACAGTGGTAGTGGCACACAACACGATAGAGGGTATCCTCAATGTGAAGACGGGACTTCATCTCCACAAGGACTGTGCAGTGGTCAATCCTACCAATACTGTCATGGACTGATGCATCTGCGGCAGGCAGATTGGTGAGGATGAGGTGAAGTATGTATTTCCCTCTTGTTAGTTCCCTCACCACCTACTGCAGACCCAATCGAGCAGCTGTGTCCATTGGGACTCGGCCAGCATTTTCAGTAGTGGTGCTACCGAGCCACTCATGGTGATAGACATTGAAATCCCCCAGCCAGACTACATTCTGTGCCCTTGCCACCCTCAGTGCTCCCTCCAAGTGGTGTTCGTCAGTCTCTCGCTGTCTCTTGCTGGTTTGCTCAGTACCTTTCTCTGTCTGTTCATTTCTGAGTCCTGATAATCTCTTCCTGGTTTTCTGTGTGTCTTTCTCTGCCTGCCTCATTGTTGGTGCTGTTACTCTGTGTCCTTGTGTCATTGTGCAGTGAGGGTGAGTCCGTCAGCACGTGTGTTGCTGAGTCCGGGATTCTTGAGAAATCCGACTCCAATCCTATTTTTATAAAAACATTGGGGAAATAACAGAAACAGTTCACTTTCAAAACATCAAGTATTTACCCATAATAACAAGATGCTTCCAAAGGCACTCGATTGCAATCAGCTTTTTCCTTCCAGTGAACACATCAATCAGTAACAAATCACTTTTACTCACACGAACACAAGCTGCAAACACGGACCAGCCGAGTCTCTCCCACTTTGTCAACCCCTTCCTGCAGAGCCTCTTCTCCACCACCAGATGGTGATGTTGGCCACAATAAAACCAGGACAAATGGTCACAGTGAGGAGACGGTCAGTCACAGAAAATAAAACAATAACAGGGAAAACCTTTACACAACAACAGGGTACATCTTTACACACCAGGAAATACCTTTAGACAACAGGGAGAATACAATCATACAAATGCCTGGTTTCTCCATCTCAGTCTCGTTGTCTCTCTCTCTGTCCCTCACTTTTGCTTCCTCACAGTCTATTGGTTTTCTGTGTGTTTTTCTCTCTGTCCCGTTGTCGATGGTGTTACTCAGCGTCCTTGTAACATTGTGTAGCCAGGCTGAGCCTCCCAACACCTGTGTTGCTGTAATAAAAATAGAAAATGCTGGAAATGCTCAGTAGGTCTGGCAGCATCTGTGCAGAGAGAAACAGTTAACAGTTCATGTCTGTTTCGTTAGTTCACATTAACTTTGTTCTCTCTCCACAGATGCTGCCAGACCTGCTGATTATTTCAAGCATTTTCTGTTTATGTTTCAGATTTCCAGCATCTGCAGTATTTTGCTTTTGTACGTGTGTTGCTATGTCTGGGACTGTTTGAGTGCAATGCTATTGCTTGATAAACAGCGTTGAAACAAACATTTATCTCGCTAACACACAGCACTAATACACAGCTGGATATAAACAGCAGCCTGCAGCAGAGGGTGCAGTGGAAGTTTATTAACACAAATAATTCACCAACACTATATTTACTGCTATCCCCAATCACACCACACTTCATCTTAACATGTTTTACTCTTTATTTACATCAACTTCTTCCTTCCAGTAAACACTTCAATTTGGAACACAGCTTCCAAATCACCTTTATTCACAAACCCGAACACACATCAGCCCAGACTTTCCCCTTTCTGTCAACCCATTCCTGCATCACTGCCTCTCCACCAACAGTTGTTGCGAGAATCATACAATCATAGAATGGCTACAGCACAGAAGGAGGCCATTCGGCCTGTCGAACCCGTGCTGGCTCTCTGTTAGAGCAACTCACCTCATTTCACTCCCCAGTCAGTTCAATTTTGGAGGTGGGAAAACTTCTCGAAAGAATAATTTGGGACAAAATTAATAGTCCCATGGACAAATGTGGGTTAATTCAAGAAAGCCAGCATGGATTTCTTAACGGAAAATCATGTTTAACTGTCCTGCTGTAGTTTTTTGATGAGGTAACAGAGGGTTGATGAGGGCAATGCTGTTGATGTGGTGTACATGGACTTTCAAAAGGTCTGGCAGCATCTGAAAGGTCACTGACCTGAAACGTTAACTTTGCTTCTCTCTGTACAGATGTTGCCTGACCTGCTGAGTATTTCCAGCATTTCTTGTTTTCATTATGGCACAGAGTTCCCTTTTCAAACTTACAGAATTAACCACAATAATGTACTCTGAGATTCAAGTGAAATATCAGCCCAATATTTACACACATTATGAGTTTATAAGTTTCAGTATGAATTCCCATTAGTGCATCCTGACATATACATTAGATATAACATAACATAAGAACAGAAGAAATAGGAGCAGGAGTAGGCCATTCGGCCCCTCAAGCCTGCCTCGCCATTCAGTAAGATCATGGCTGATCTGCCCCAGACCTCAACTCCTCTTTCATGCCAGCTCTTCATAGCCCTCAACTCTCCAATATTTCAAAAATCTATTTACATCCTCTTTAAATACTTTCAGTGGTTTAGCCTCCAATACTGTCTGGGGTAGAGAATTCCAGACATTCACTACCCTCTGAGAGAAGAAATTCCTTTGCATCTCAGTTTAAATGAGTGTCCCCTTATTCTTTAACTATGTCGCCTAGTTTGAGATTCCCCCACTAGTGGAAACATTTTCTCAACATCTACCCTGTTAATAAAAACAAGAAATGCTGGAAATACTCAGCAGGTCTGGCAGCATCTGTGAAGAGAGAAGCAGAGTTAATGTTTCAGGTCAGAGACCCTTCTTCACCCTGTTAAGCCCCCTCAGAATCTTGTACGTTTCAAAAAGATCACCCCTCATTCTTCTAAACACGAATGAATAACCTGTTTAGCCGTTCTTGATAAGTCAACCCCTTCATCTCAGGAATCAGCTGAGTGAATCTCTTTTGAACTCGTCCAATGCCAGTACATCCTTTCTTAAGTCTAAATCTCAAGTGCGATATCAGATTGAGAGAATCTGAAAGATAGTATAACCTGAGATACAAACTGAGAATTCAGTTTAAAACTCCCCCGGATTGTGAAACTAAAAGATACAATAGCAATTTAATTTGTATAGACTGTGCGTTGGATCATATTCCAGCCCTCATACAGTATCAGACTGGAAGATACTGTAGCAATTCCATTAGTGCAGACTCAGCTCTACATTACAGAGCAGGGAACATATTTAAACAACCCGGAACACTTTTACACAAGATGGATCATATTTACACAACTGAGAAGATCTTTACCCAACAGGGAACCATTTTACACAATAACAGAGAACATCTTTACACAACAGCGAATATAGTTACACAACAGAGAACATATTACACAGCAGGAAATATCTTTAAAAGAACACAGGGAACATCTTTACACAACAGAGAACACAATTACATAAATCATCAGTCTTTCGCTGTCTCTTGCTGGTTTGCTCAGTACCTTTCTCTGTCTGTTCCTTTCTGGGTCCTGATAATATCTTCCTGGTTTTCTGTGTCTTTCTCTGTCTGTTCCTTTCTGAGTCCTGATAATCTCTTCCTGGTTTTCTGTGTGTCTTTCTCTGTCTGTTCCTTTTCTGGGTCCTGATAATCTCTTCCTGGTTTTCTGTGTGTCTTTCTCTGTCTGTTCCTTTCTGGGTCCTGATAATCTCTTCCTGGTTTTCTGTGTGTCTTTCTCTGTCTGTTCCTTTCTGGGTCCTGATAATATCTTCCTGGTTTTCTGTGTGTCTTTCTCTGCCTGCCTCATTGTCGGTGCTGTTACTCTGTGTCCTTGTGTCATTGTGCAGTGAGGGTGAGTCCGTCAGCACGTGTGTTGCTGAGTCCGGGATTCTTGAGAAATCCGACCGCAATCCTATTTTTATAAAAACATTGGGGAAATGAACATATTTCACTAACGGGCAGCTAAAATTTAAACCAGCAGTTAGCAGAGTGGCGCAGCGGCAGCATGCTGGGCCCATAACCCAGAGGTCGATGAATCGAAACCATTCTCTGCTATTTATGTTTGGTAGGAACACAAACCGTTCACTTTCAAAATATCAAGTGTTTCCCCATCATAACAAGATGTGCTCGATTGCAATCAGCTTTTTCCTTCTAGTGAACACATCAATCAGCAACAAATCACTTTTGCTCACACGAACACAAGCTGCAAACACGGACCAGCCGAGTCTCTCCCACTTTGTCAACCCCTTCCTGCAGAGTCTCCTCTCCACCACCAGATGGTGATGTTGGCCACAAGAAAACCAGGACAAATGGTCGCAGTGAGGAGACGGTCAGGAACAGAAAATACAACAAGAACAGGGAAAACCTTTACACAACAATAGGGGACATCTTTACACAACAGAAAACATATTTACACAACAGGAAATACCGTTACACAACAGGGAGAACACAATCATACAAATGCCTTGTTTCTCCATCTCAGTTTCGTTGTCTGTCTCTCTCTCTCCGTTCCTCACTTTTGCTTCCTCACAGTCTATTAGTTTCCTGTGTGTTTTTCTCTCTGTCCCGTTGTCGATGGTGTCACTCAGCGTCCTTGTAACATTGCGTAGCCAGGCTGAGCCTCCCAACACCTGTGTTATAGAACATAGAACAGTACAGCACAGTACAGGCCCTTCGGCCCACGATGTTGTGCCGAACCTTTAATCTACTCGAAGATCAAAACTACCTACATACCCTTCATTCTACTATCATCCATGTACCTATCCAAGAGATGCTTAAATGTCCCTAATGTATCTGCTTCTACTACCACCACTGGCAGTGCATTCCACGCACCCACCACTCTCTGTTTAAAGAACCTACCTCTGACATCTCCCCGAAACCTTCCTCCATCACCTTAAAATTATGCCCCCTGGTGATAGCTCTTTCCACCCTGGGAAAAAGTCTCTGGCTATCCACTCTATCTATTCCTCTCATCATCTTGTACCCCTCTATCAAGTCACCTCTCATCCTTCTTCGTTCCAATGAGAAAAGCCCCAGCTCCCTCAATCTTTCTTCGTAAGACATGCCCTCCAGTCCAGGCAGCATCCTGGTAAATCTCCTCTGCACCTTCTCTAAAGCTTCCACATCCTTCCTATAATGAGACGACCAGAACTGAACACAATATTGCAAGTGTGGTCTAACCAGGGCTTTATAGAGCTGCAGCATAACCTCGCGGCTCTTAAACTCAATCCCCCTGTTAATGAAAGCCAACACACCATACGCCTTCTTAACAACCCTATCAACTTGGGTGGCAACTTTGAGCGATCTATGGACATGGACCCCAAGATCCCTCTGTTCCTCCACACTACCAAGAATCCTGTCTTTAAGCCTGTATTCTGCATTCAAATTCGACCTTCCAAAATGAATCACTTCACACTTTTCCAGGTTGAACTCCATCTGCCACTTCTCAGCCCAGCTCTGCATCCTGTCAATGTCCTGTTGCAACCTACAACAGCCTTCCACACTATCCACAACTCCAGCAACCTTCGTGTCATCGGCAAACTTGCTAACCCAGACTTCCACTTCCTCATCCAAGTCATTTATAAAAATCACAAAGAGCAGAGGTCCCAGAACAGATCCCTGCGGAACACCACTGGTCACCGAGCTCCAGGCTGAATACTTTCCATCTACTACCACCCTCTGTCTTCTCTGGGCCAGCCAATTCTGTATCCAGACAGCCAACTTTCCCTGTATCCCATGCCTCCTTACTTTCTGAATGAGCCTCCCATGGGGAACCTTATCAAACTCCTTGCTGAAATCCATATACACCACATCCACTGCTCTTCCTTCATCAATGTGTTTTGTCACATCTTCAAAGAATTCAATAAGCCTTGTGAGGCATGACCTGCCCCTCACAAAGCCATGCTGACTGTCTCTAATCAAACTCTGCTTTTCCAACTAATCATAAATCCTGTCTCTCAGAATCCTCTCCAATAATTTGCCCACTACCTACGTAAGACTGACTGGTCTGTAATTCCCAGGGTTATCCCTATTCCCTTTCTTGAACAAGGGAATAACATTTGCCACCCTCCAATCATCTGGTACTACTCCAGTGGACAGTGAGGACGCAAAGATCATCGCCAAAGGCGCGGCAATCTCTTCCCTCGCTTCCCGTAATATCCTTGGGTATATCCCGTCTGGCCCCAGGGACTTATCTGTCCTCATGTCTTTCAAAATTTCCAGCACATCCTCCCTCTTAACATCAACCTGTTTGAGCATATCAGCCTGTTTCACGCTGTCCTCACAAACGACCAGGTCCCTCTCACTAGTGAATACTGAAGCAAAGTATTCATTTAGGACCCCCCCTACCTCCTCCGACTCCAGGCACAAGTTCCCTCCACTATCCCTGATCGGCCCTACCCTCACTCTGGCCATCCTCTTGTTCCTCACATAAGTGTAGAACGCATTGGGATTTTCCTTAATCCTACCCGCCAAGACTTTTTCATGTCCCCTTCTAGCTCTCCTAAGTCCATTCTTCAGTTCCTTCCTGGCTACCTTGTAACCCTCTAGAGTCCTGTCTGATCCTTGCTTCCTCAACCTTAAGTAAGCTTCCTTCTTCCTCTTGACTAGCTGTTCCACATTTCTTGTCATCCAAGGTTCCTTCTCTCTACCATCCCTTCCTTGCCTCATTGGGACAAACCTATCCAGCAGTCGCAGCAAGTGCTCCCTAAACAACCTCCACATTTCTGTCGTGCATTTCCCTGAGAACATCTGTTCCCAATTTATGCACCCCAGTTCCTGCCTAATAGCATTGTAATTCCCCCTCCCCCAATTAAATATTTTCCCATCCCGTCCGCTCCTGTCCCTCTCCATGACGATAGTAAAGGTCAGGGAGTTGTGATCACTATCACCGAAATGTTCTCCCACCGAGAGATCTGCCACCTGGCCTGGTTCGTTGCCAAGCATCAAATCCAACATAGCCTCCCCTCTAGTCGGCTTATCTGCATATTGAGTCAGGAAACCTTCCTGGACACAGCTGACAAAAACTGCTCCATCCAAACTATTTGCACTAAGGAGGTTCCAATCAATATTAGGGAAGTTGAAGTCACCCATGACAACAACCCTGTTACTTCTGCACCTTTCCAAAATCTGCCTCCCACTCTGTTCCTCCGTGTCTCTGTTGCTATTGGGGGGTCTATAGAAAACTCCCAATAAAGTGACTGCTCCTTTCCTGTTTCTGACTTCCACCCATAGTGACTCAGTAGACAAACCCTCCTCGATGACCTCCCTTTCTGCAGCTGTGATACTATCCCTGATTAATAATGCAACTCCCCCACTTCTTTTACCTCCCTCCCTATTCCTTTTGAAACATCTAAACCCGGGAACATCCAACATCCATTCCTGCCCCTGTGATCTCCAAGTGTCCGTAATGGCCACAACATCGTAGCTCGAAGTACTGATCCATGCTCTAAGTTCACCACCCTTATTCCTGACACTTCTTGCATTAAAATAGACACACTTCAACCCATCATACTGGCTGAAACTTTGCCCTGTCAACTGTCTAACCTTCCTCACAGACTCTCTGCACTCGGTATCTGCCTGTTCAACAGCTACCCCATCCACTGATCCATAGCTCCGGTTCCCATCCCCCTGCCAAACTAGTTTAAACCCTCCCGAAGAGCTCTAGCAAACCTCCCGCCCAGGATATTGGTGCCCCTCCAGTTCAGATGCAACCCGTCCTTCTTGTACAGGTCCCACCTTCCCCAGAAGGTATCCCAATGATCCACATAACTGAAGCCCTCCCTCCTACACCAGCTCTGTAGCCACGTGTTCAGCTGCACTCGCTCTCTGTTTCTAGCCTCACTAGCACGTGGCACCGGTATCAATCCTGAGATTACTACTCTGCTCGTCCTGCCTTTTAGCTTCCAACCTAACTCCCTATATTCGCTTTTCAGGTCCTCATCCCTTTTCCCAGCTATGTAATTGGTACCGATATGTACCACGACTTCTGGCTGCTCCCCCTCCCCCTTAAGAATCCTGTAGACTCGATCTGAGACATCCCTGACCCTGGCACCCAGGAGGCAACATACCATCTGGGAGTCTCATTCGCGACCACAGAATCTCCTGTCTGTTCCTCTAACCATTGAATCTCCTATCACTATCGCTCTCCTATTCTCCACCCTTCCCTTCTGAGCCGCAGAGCCAGGCTCAGTGCCAGAGACCTGGCCGCTGTGGCTTTCCCCTGGTAGGTTCCCCCCCACAACCGTATCCAAAACGGTATACTTATTATTGAGGGGAACGGCCACAGGGGATCCCTGCACTGTGTGCCTATTCCCTTTCCCTCCCCTGACGGTCACCCAGCTACCTTTATCCTGTGACTGAGGTGTCAGTACTTCCCTATAACTGCTCCCTATCATCCCCTCTGCCTCCCGCATGATCCGAAGTTCATCCAGCTCCAGCTCCGGTTCCCTAACGCGGTCTGTGAGGAGCTGGAGTTGGGTGCACTTCTCACAGGTGAAGTCAGCAGGGACACAAGTGGTGGCCCTTACCTCCCACATCCTGCAAGAGGAGCATGCAACTGCCCTAGCTTCCATCCCCTCTGCTCTAAATTGACAACAGAGAATAAAAAAATATAAAGTAAAACCTTACCTTACCAAACCCTCCACACAAGAGTCCTTTTTTTTGGTTGGAGGAGGAGGATGGGTGGGAGACACTACACATGTAGTGTTTCGGGTTTAGCCACTGCCCGAATATATAAGTTCACTTACCCAGCAGTCCCCGTGTCCGCGTCCGCCGAATCGCCAGGTAAGTACTTTATAGTGAAACGTACCTTCCCGGCTGCCCCCTGGCTCACACTATCACCGCTACTGCTGATCAAAGGTTCTTTTCTTTTGGGCCTCCTTATCTCGAGAGACAATGGATACGCGCCTGGAGGTGGTCAGTGGTTTGTGAAGCAGCGCCTGGAGTGGCTATAAAGGCCAATTCTGGAGTGACAGGCTCTTCCACAGGTGCTGCAGAGAAATTTGTTTGTTGGGGCTGTTGCACAGTTGGCTCTCCCCTTGCGCCTCTGTCTTTTTTCCTGCCAACTACTAAGTCTCTTCGACTCGCCACAATTTAGCCCTGTCTTTATGGCTGCCCGCCAGCTCTGGCGAATGCTGGCAACTGACTCCCACGACTTGTGATCAATGTCACACGATTTCATGTCGCGTTTGCAGACGTCTTTATAACGGAGACATGGACGGCCGGTGGGTCTGATACCAGTGGCGAGCTCGCTGTACAATGTGTCTTTGGGGATCCTGCCATCTTCCATGCGGCTCACATGGCCAAGCCATCTCAAGCGCCGCTGACTCAGTAGTGTGTATAAGCTGGGGATGTTGGCCGCTTCAAGGACTTCTGTGTTGGAGATATAGTCCTGCCACCTGATGCCAAGTATTCTCCGAAGGCAGCGAAGATGGAATGAATTGAGACGTCGCTCTTGGCTGGCATACGTTGTCCAGGCCTCGCTGTCGTAGAGCAAGGTACTGAGGACACAGGCCTGATACACTCGGACTTTTGTGTTCCGTGTCAGTGCGCCATTTTCCCACACTCTCTTGGCCAGTCTGAACATAGCAGTGGAAGCCTTACCCATGCGCTTGTTGATTTCTGCATCTAGAGACAGGTTACTGGTGATAGTTGAGCCTAGGTAGGTGAACTCTTGAACCACTTCCAGAGCGTGGTCGCCAATATTGATGGATGGAGCATTTCTGACATCCTGCCCCATGATGTTCGTTTTCTTGAGGCTGATGGTTAGGCCAAATTCATTGCAGGCAGACGCAAACCTGTCGATGAGACTCTGCAGGCATTCTTCAGTGTGAGATGTTAAAGCAGCATCGTCAGCAAAGAGGAGTTCTCTGATGAGGACTTTCCGTACTTTGGACTTCGCTCTCAGACGGGCAAGGTTGAACAACCTGCCCCCTGATCTTGTGTGGAGGAAAATTCCTTCTTCAGAGGATTTGAACGCATGTGAAAGCAGCAGGGAGAAGAAAATCCCAAAAAGTGTGGGTGCGAGAACACAGCCCTGTTTCACACCACTCAGGATAGGAAAGGGCTCTGATGAGGAGCCACCATGTTGAATTGTGCCTTTCATATTGTCATGGAATGAGGTGATGATACTTAGTAGCTTTGGTGGACATCCGATCTTTTCTAGTAGTCTGAAGAGACCACGTCTGCTGACGAGGTCAAAGGCTTTGGTGAGATCAATGAAAGCAATGTCGAGGGGCATCTGTTGTTCACGGCATTTCTCCTGTATCTGACGAAGGGAGAACAGCATGTCAATAGTCGATCTCTCTGCACGAAAGCCACACTGTGCCTCAGGGTAGACGCGCTCGGCCAGCTTCTGGAGCCTGTTCAGAGCGACTCGAGCAAAGACTTTCCCCACTATGCTGAGCAGGGAGATTCCACGGTAGTTGTTGCAGTCACCGCGGTCACCTTTGTTTTTATAGAGGGTGATGATGTTGGCATCGCGCATGTCCTGGGGTACTGCTCCCTCGTCCCAGCACAGGCATAGCAGTTCATGTAGTGCTGAGAGTATAGCAGGCTTGGCACTCTTGATTATTTCAGGGGTAATGCTGTCCTTCCCAGGGGCTTTTCCGCTGGCTAGGGAATCAATGGCATCACTGAGTTCCGATTTGGTTGGCTGTATGTCCAGCTCATCCATGACTGGTAGAGGCTGGGCTGCATTGAGGGCAGTCTCAGTGACAGCATTCTCCCTGGAGTACAGTTCTAGGTAGTGCTCAACCCAGCGGTCCATCTGTTTGCGTTGGTCAGTGATTATGTCCCCCGATTTAGATTTGAGGGGGGTGATCTTCTTGATGGTTGGCCCAAGAGCTCTCTTCATGCCATCATACATTCCTCTGATGTTTCCGGTGTCTGAGGCCAGCTGAATATGGCTGCATAGGTGTTGCCAGTAGTCGTTTGCGCAACGCCTAGCTGTTCTTTGTGCAGTACTTCTGGCTGCTTTAAGTGCTGCGGATGTTAAATCGCTGGGGGCTTTCTTGTAGTTCAAAAGTGCAATGCGCTTAGCGGCTATGACAGGTTCCAGCTCTTCATTATGAGATTGAAACCAGTCTGCATTTCTTTTCGCACTTTTGCCGTAGGTGGTCAAAGCTGACTCATAGATGGCGTCTCTGATGTGGGCCCACTTGGTCTCAGCATCCCCTGTGGGAGTGTTTTGAAGGGCTGTTACAAGTGAATTTAGAAATTTTTGTAACAGCTGTGGGTGAGAAATTCTGCTCGTGTTGATGCGCGGGTGGCCCTTCTGCTTGGAATGATGCAACTTCTTTGGTCTGAGTCTAACCTTGCTGCACACCAGGGAGTGGTCGGTGTCGCAGTCCGCACTGTGGAAGCTGCGTGTGATTTGAACACTGTTTAAGGCGGCTCGCCTTGTGACAATGAGGTCTAGCTGGTGCCAACGACGTGATCTTGGGTGCCTCCATGAAACCTGGTGACAGGGTTTAGTGTGAAAGAACGAGTTGGTGATGCAGAGGTTATGATAGGTACACAACTCAAGCAGTCTCAGTCAAAGGTGTTGCTGTAATAAAAACAGAAAATGCTGGAAATGCTCAGTAGGTCTGGCAGCATCTGTGCAGAGAGAAACAGTTCACAGTTCAGGTCTGTTTCCTTAGCTCACATTAACTTTGTTTCTTTCTCCACAGATGCTGCCAGACCTGCTGACTATTTCAAGCATTTTCTGTTTATGTTTCAGATTTCCAGCATCTGCAGTATTTTGCTTTTGTATGTGTGTTGCTATGTCTGGGACTGTTTGAGTGCAATGCTATTGCTTTATAAACAGCGTTGAAACAAACGCTTATCTAGTTAACACACAGCACTAATACACAGCTGGATATAAACAGCAGCCTGCAGCAGAGGGTGCAGTGGATGTTTATTAACACAAATAATTCACCTGCACAATATTTACTGCTATCCACAATCACAACACGCTTCATCTTAACACGTTTTATTCTTCATTGACATCAACTTCTTGCTTCCAATAAACACTTCAATTTGGAACACAGCTTCCAAATCACCTTTATTCACAAACCCGAACACAAGCTGCAAATGCTGCAAACACACACCAGCCCAGACTTTCCCCTTTCTGTCAACCCATTCCTGCATCACTGCCTCTCCACCAACAGTTGTCGCTAGAATCATACAATCAGAGAATGGCTACAGCACAGAAGGAGATCGTTCGGCCTGACGAACCCATGTTGGCTCTCTGCTAAAGCAACTCACCACGTCTCACTCCCCAGTCAGTTCAATTTCGGTGGTGGGAAAACTTCTCGAAAGAATAATTCGGGACAAAATTAATAGTCCCATGGACAAATGTGGGTTAATTCAGGAAAGACAGCATGGATTTCTTAAGGCAAAGTCATGTTTAACTGTCCTGCTGGAGTTTTTTGATGAGGTAACAGAGAGGGATGATGAGGGCAATGCTGTTGATGTGGTGTACATGGACTTTCTAAAGGTCTGACAGCATCTGAAAGGTCACTGACCTGAAACGTTAACTCTGCTTCTCTCTCCACAGATGCTGCCAGACCTGCTGAGTATTTCCAGCACTTTTTGTTTACATTTCAGATTTCTAGCATCTGCAGTATTTTGCTTTTATTGACTTTCAAAAGGAGTTTGATACAGTGCAACACAACAGACTTGTGAGCAAAGTTATAACTCATGGAATAAAAGGGACAGTAGTAACATGGATATGGAATTGGCTGAGTGACAGGAAACAAAGAGTAGTGAGCAATGGATGTTCTTCGGGCTAGAGGAAGGTTTGTAGTGGAGTTCCCCAGGAGTCAGTGTTGGGACCCTTGCCTTTCCTGATATATATTAATGACCTAGACCTTGGTGTACAGGGCAGAATTTCAAAGTTTATGGATGATACGAAAATTGGAAGCATTGTGAACTGTAAGGATGATAGTGTAGAACTTCAAAAGGACATAGACAAGTTGGTGGAATGGGAGGACAGATGACAGGTGAAGTTCAATGCAGAGAAATGTGAATTGATTCATTTTGGTAGGAAGAACATGGAGTGACAATATAGAATAAAGGGTACAATTCTAAAGGGGGTGCAGGAGCAGTGGGACCTGGGGGTATATGTCATTGGTTGAGAGAGTGGTTAATAAAGCATACAGTATCCTCGGCTTTAGTAGTAGAGGCATAGAGTACAAGAACAAGGAGGTCATGTTGAACTTGTATAAGACACTAGCCTCAGCTGAAGTACTGAGTCCAGTTCTGGGTGCCACACTTTAGGAAAGATGTGAAGGCATTGGAGAGATTATGGAAAAGATTCATGAGAATGGTTCCAGGGATGAGGAACTTCAGTTATGAAGATAGATTGGAGAAGTTAGGACTGTTTTCCTTGGAGAAAAGAAGGCTAAGAGGAGATTTCATAGTGGTATTCAAAATGATGAGGGGTGTGGACAGAGTGGATAGGGAGAAACTGTTACCACTTGTGAAAGGATCGAGAACGAGAGGGCACAGATTTAAAGTAATTGGTAAAAGAAGCAAATGCGACATGAGGAAAAACTTTTTCACACAGCGAGTGGTTAAAGTATGAACTGCCTGAGAATGTGATGGAGGCAGGTTCAATTGAAGCATTCAAAGGGGAATTAGACTGTTATCTGAAAAGGAAGAATGTGCAGGATTATGGGGAGAAGACGGGGAAGTGACATCAGGTGAATTGCTCATTTGGAGAGTCAGTGCAGACACGATGGGCCAAATGGCCTCCTTCTGGGCAGTAACAATTCTGTGATTCTGTGATTCCAATATTCAAGTCATTTCTATATATGGTGGTCCTGACACTGACCCTTGTGGACATCACTGTTCACCATCTTCCATTCTGAAAAACAACCAAATACCACAACTCGCTTTTCTTGATATTTCATCCATTTTTTAATCCAAGCAGATACTGACCCTCCTATTCCAGGAGCCTCAGTTTTGTTACCCAGCCTTTTATGTGGTAGTCTGTCAAACGCTTTCTTAAAATCCATATAGACAACATCCATTGCTTTCCCTTCATCAACCTTTTCTGTTACTTCATCAAAAAAATCAGTTATATTAGTGAAGAAGTGGAAAGGTGCTGAAGCTCTCAGTTTTCGGTCGACCCAAACCAAGTTCAAGGCCTGAATAATGAACCGATTGCCTCATTAGTTCTGTGAATAATACAATGATTTAATAGACAAAGTTTTGAAACATTCCTGCCCATAAATCTTGGTAACAGAGTGTGTGGATCTCCTGACTCAGAATGTTTAATGGATACAGTCCTCAGATCCGACAAGGAACCCCTGAACATCCACAGTAAAGACAGTGTGGATGAGGAAATGTAAGAGCTGGGAGCTGAAACTCAGGGACGGCCGAGCTCTCCTGTCATTGAGCTTGTGTGTCTGCTCTGCTCGCCGCACTTCCGGCTCTACTTTGTTTCCAATGAAAAGATGAAAAGGGCCGTTCCGTTTTCCTCTCACTGAGAGCGTGTTTCACTCGGGTTAATATAACCCGGGACTTTTGCTGCTGAAATGAATTCTGCAAGGTCCCAGCAAACACACCGGCTCCCTCCTTTCTCCCCTCTTTCTATCGGATTGTTTTACCAGGAGGGGCTCAATAATAACAAACCCCCTGCAGGGAATGACCGCAAATTGAGCATCTAAATGGGGCAAGTGGGCAGCTTTCTGGGTTCTAGGTTCCCCCTACCCCGCCCCTCCCTCCCTCCAGTCCAAGCCCCTCTTCACTTTCTTTGGGACTTTGATGAGGGTGAAATGGGGAAAGTTCCCATAGATGTTTGAATGCTGAATTGCTGCAGAGATCTGCGCACGCGCGGTGTTGCCCCGCCTCCGGTGTGACGTCACAATGTGGAGTGGAGTGCATGCGCATCCTTTCCCAACCCAGTCTGTGAGGCCATTCACTCAATGAGGGGAAGATGCTTTAAATCAGCTGCTAATGGAGACTTCCCGGGCCCGGGGGAAGGGAACAAACAGCATCTGCTTCCAGCAGCCACTGCTTTGGGAGCGTGTCCGCAGATGTGCTCAGAGATTAGCATTGAGTGGTGGGAAGTTGAGGGGGAGTCGGGGAGTGTTTGTAACAGACACTGTGGAGCAGGAGCTGCTCCCGGAACATGGAGTGAGCCGGGGACACGGGGAAGGGAGAGTTCATTCTCGGACAGTGTCTGTACAGGCTCAGGGAGACACAATGGGAAGAAATCACTATTGAAAATCACTGACAATTTCACCACCCAAAGGAGAGGGAATTTTCCTGCTTTAGTTCCAGTCTCTCACTGTTTGTTGGATTGTGAACAGTGGAGGAAAAATAGCCGCAAAATAACGATGTGGACAGTTAGACAAAGAGCATTTATTGCAGACACCAGGTGAGAAGTGTGAAAGGCACATTTTAAATAGTGGCTGCTTGTTTTCCGTTGAAATAGAAATGTGACTGTGTAAAGGTCACTGCTCTATCGGACAGTCCCAGTCATTGAGCAGTGCAGGGCTTGTGTTGTTTCTGAATGTCACAAACTTGTTGTAAAACCACTGCAAACACCTGGTAAACAGAAGCTGAATGCTGCAGTATTGCAGTGGAGTCAGACACTGACACTGTTTGTGTTCCTGGTTTTCATTTTGTGATTGTTCATAATGATTATTATTGGGACGATTACATTGATCGCTTTTGTATCTTCTACCTCACCAGTTCTTTCATTCCTGCAGGAAAATACATGAAGGAACCTGAATGGATGTGGTGATTCTGGGACGCAAGGAAAAGTGCAGTGATCTCGTTCCAACACACAGTCGGTACAGGATCACTCCCAAAGCACAGAGATACTGCCAGCTCATCAGTTCCACTGGAACAAACAAAAGAAGTAGTCAGACAGACACTGATCCCAAAGTCAAGAGACACATTTTCAATCCAACAGTCAAACAACAGCATGAGAGACAGAAGTTGTTTCTATTTCACTCCAATTCAGTACAGCTGACAGGTTGATACATCAATCACAGTCCAAAAACAAACTCACTATCAGATCTAAATAAACTCTGTCACCATGGTCACATTTTAACTATAAAATCTGAAATAGAACAGACAAAATTTACAGAATTGAAAGTTACAGAATGAATGGGTGGCACAGTGGTGCAGCGGTTAGCACCGCAGCCTCACAGCTCCAGGGACCTGGGTTCAATTCTGGGTACCGCCTGTGTGGAGTTTGCAAGTTCTCCCTGTGACCGCATGGGTTTTCGCCGGGTGCTCCAGTTTCCTCCCACTGCCAAAGACTTGCAGGTGATAGGTAAATTGGCCATTGTAAATTGCCCCTAGTGCAGGCAGCTGGTAGGGAATATGGGATTACTGTAGGGTTAGTATAAATGGGTGGTTGTTGGTCGGCACAGACTTGGTGGGCCAAAGGGCCTGTTTCAGTGCTGTATCTCGAAATAAAACATAAATAGAATGCAAGGAGGCTTTAAGGGGATTTGGACAGGTTAAATGAATGGGCAAGAACATGGCAGATGGAATATAATGTAAATAAGTGTGAAGTTCTCCACTTTGGTAGAATAAACAGAAAGATAGAGTATTTCTTAAATGGTGAGAGGCTGGGAAGTGTCGATGTCCAAAGGGACCTGGGTGTCCTTGTTCATGAGACACTAAAAGCTAGTATGCAGGTGCAGCAAGCAATTAGGAAGGCAAATGGTATGTTGTCTTCTTTGAAAGCGTATTTGAGTACATGAGTAAAGATGTATGAAGTCCAGATGAGACCGCACCTGGAGTATTCTGTACAATTTTGGTTTCCTTATCTGAGGAAGGATAGACTTGTCATAGAGGGAGTGCAACAGAGATTCACCGGTCTCATCCCCTAGGATGGTGGGATTGTCTTATGATGAGAGACTGCAAAAACTGGGCCAAAATTCTCTAGAGTTTTGAAGAATGAGAGGTGATCTCATTGAAACAGACAAAGTTCTTACAGAGTGTCACAGGGTAGATATGGATAGGATGTTTCCTCTGTCCAGTGAGTGTAGAACAAGGGGACACAGACTCAGAATAAGGACAGGCCATTTGAGACTGAGATGAGCAGGAATTTCTTTACTCAGAGGGTGAGAAATCTGTGGAATTCTTTATCCCCGAGGGCTGTGGAAGATCAATCATTGAACATATTCAAGACAGAAATCGATAGATTTCTAAATACTAACAAGATCAAGGGATATGGAGATAGCAGGAAAAATGGCGTCGAGGTAGATGATCAGTCACGATCTGTTTGAATGTTGGAGCAGGCTCGATGGGCTGAATGGCCTAATGCCCCTATTTCCTATGATCCTATTAATCCCAATAATGTACATCAGACGTTAGACCAAGTTATGCATTACATACCAGTTCAAAAATCCCACAGAGATTAAGACTGAAAGATACAGTATCAATTCCATTACTACAAAATGAAGGACTTGGAGCTTGCAGACCAGCCCATGTATAAGATTGAAAGTTATATTTTCATTTGCAATCGTTTTCACAGAGCTGAATATTGAATACCAATCCACAACTTGTACAGGATTACCAAATAAAACCTACAACTGTAAAATACAGTTAATCCATATTTTACATTAAACACAAGGCAAATAAATATTGATACATTAAGAGAGCGGGAAACAGTGAGAGCAGAATGGAGCATAAAGAGCCCAGGAGAGGGAGCAAGAGTTCACTCGGAGAGCAGGGAACAGCGAGAGCAGGGCTCAAAAAAGGCAAAGGAATACACAATTAATGGGAGAACACTGAATGGTGTAGAGGAAGTGAGGGACGTTGGAGTGAATGTCCACAGATCCCTGAAGTAGCAGTACAGGTCAATAAGGTGGTTCAGCAGGTAAATGGAATCCTTTCCTTTATTAACTGAGGTATAGAGTATAAGGGTGACCTGGTATCCATGTCAATAAGTCACTGACAGCTAACATGCAGGTGCAGCAAGCAATTAGGAAGGCTAATAGTATGTTAGCCTTTATCGCAAGAGGATTTGAGTACAGGAGTAGTGAATTCTTGCTTCAATTGTATAGAACCCTGGTTAGACTGCACTTGGAGTACTGTGTGCAGTTTTGGTTCCCTCCCCTAAGGAAGGATATTATTGCCAGAGATGGAGTGCAAAGAAGGTTCATCAGACTTGTTCCTGGGATGGTGGGACTGTCCTATGAAGAGAGATTGGGGAAACTGGGGCTGTATTCTCTGGAGTTTTGAAGAATGAGAGGTGATCTCATTGAAACCTACAAAATATTTAAAGGACAGTCAGGGTAGATGCAGCTAAGATGTTTCCCCTGGTTGGGGAGTCGAGAACCAGGGGACGCAATTTCAAAATAAGGGGCAAGCCACTTAGGACAGAGATGAGGAGAAATGTTGTTACTCAGAGGGTTGTGAATCTTTGGAATTCTGTAACCCAGAGGGCTGTGGAAGCTCAGTCATTGAGTATGTTTAAAGCAGAGATTGATAGATTTCTAATTACAAATGACATAAGGGAATATGAGGAATGTGTGGGGAAAAGGGCATTAAAGTGGACGATCAGCCATGATCATATTGAATGGTGGGGCAGGCTCGATGGGCTGAATGGCCGACTCCTGCTCCTATGTTCCTCACTCCACATTATCGATGAGACACAGCCTCAGGCCGACTTGTCGGGTATTGCAAACAGATAACACTGCTTCTGATCTTCACCAGAACAGAGAGTGAGATGTAACATTGATCATCAAACAGACTGTGAGAGAATACAACAGGATAAAACACATGGAGAGACACTGTGGAATAACAAATAGATTTGATTGGAATGTTGAATTTTGATTGGAATGGATAAAACAGCAGAAACAGCAGATTATATCGGGACAGAAAAGAGAAACTGATGGGAAGAAGGAAGAAAAGAAAGGATGGACCTGTTCACTTTTTTCAGTTTTTTCACTGGTCCATCAAAGCTGGATTAAAAAAAGATGCAAAAAACAGAGAATTTCACCAAAAAGGGAGATTAAGTGCCTCCGAAACCTTGGATCGAAGGATGCCCCAACAGATCACCTGTTTAACTGTCTCCTCACTGGGGGATTTCAATCAATGAGCAATATTATTCTCTCCTTTTCTTTTGTTAAATGAAACCACTACTGTCACTTGGAGTTAATATCCCTGTGTTCCAACTCCTGAATAATAAAAATGTGAGTTTTGCGATATTTTCTGGACACATTTCCTGCTGAAAGAACTGAGAACTCTTTTCTAATTTACACAATACTAGATGCACACTCATCAAGCCTCCGAAACTAGCATCCTTGGTGGTGCTCTCTCTTCTCCCAAACCTCATCTCATGTGACTGTTACATCATCACTCTGATTGTGGGAGGGGTTAATCCCACTGTTTTCAGCATTAACCCTTTACATCCTCATACTGCACTGTCTGTCCAAAAAAATTGGTGGAGGGAACTTGAATTATCAAAACTGCAACAGCTGCCAGTTGAAAATCAACTCAACCCATCAGAGAGAGACTGTCAGAGAACTTCCTGCATCCAGTCCTGACCCTGTCACATTAAGCAGCTGCTCACCCAGATCCCACTCTTATCAACACTGAACATTTTTACTGAAACCCTTCAAATACTGTTTATAAAAGGCCGCAAAGATCAAAGTTCACACAGTTATTTTAAATACAACAAAGTTTAATATCTTCTCACCGTTTCTCGGTAACCACATGAGACATAGGTTTTCTTATTTGGTTCCTTTGATTTTTCTTGTTCCTGACTGACAAATATTCCAAACCTCAGATAAACCCTCCCACTTGCGTCATGTCCCAGTCTCGGTTAAAAGCAACACATAATGACACAAACACTCTCCTTCAGTGAGATTAATATCAAGCTGTTTTCCAGGTTGAATGTAACTGTGAACAAATTTATGTCAAAGAAGTTAACTTTGATGTATCAGCACTGAAATTCTGTCCAAGGAGGAACAGCCATTCCAAACTCATATCCTTCACAAAGGCTGTTTTTTTATGTGATTGAAATTCATCATGTATTTTGAATTAAAGTTCACAAGACACAGATGTTAATGTTGATAATGAAACTTTTCAAACATGTTGTTACTGTGAAATAAGGCTCTGCTGGGAGTTGAACCCAAGATCTCCTGTTTACTAGACAGGTGCTTTAACCAACTAAGCTACAGAGCCAGATCATAAATGGGTATACAATTGAAATCAGAGGAAGGCCTTGTAGATGGTGGGCAGGCTTTGGCAAGTCAAGAGCTGAGTTCGTCACGGCAGAGTTCCCAGCCTCTGACTCGCTCTTGTAGTTGTAGCTGTGGTTGTAATTGTAATAGGCAACCGTCCGTCTCGGAAGACGATGGGCTACACTCGGTGTGTACGTCACTTCTGTGTGAAACATCGTTTGTTGTGCTGTAGAGGATGACTCTCGTGAGTGACGATCTCTTCCGCAGCTGGTACAGATGAATATCATTGGCCCGAGGTCGACTGATAATTTTTCCTTCCTCTGAGCTCTCTTTCCCACCATCTGGTCATTTCTTTTGTCCTCTGCTTTTCCCATGGTCTTCCTGAATGCCTTTCTCCAGGAATTCCAGTCAGCAGGAAGGACTTCCCATGCATCGACTCCAATCCCATTCTGCTTGAGATCTCGCTTTGCAGATGTCCTTGTATCACAGACGTGGGTGACCTGTTGGTCTCGTGCTGATAGCAAGCTCGCCAAAGAGCATGTCTTTGGCAAAGCGACCGTCATCCATTCAGCACACATGACCCAGTCAACAGAGTCACTGCTGACTCAAGAGGGCAAACATGCTGCAGATCCCTGCACGCTGGTGTACTTCTGCATTCGGCACTCTGTCCTGCCAGGAGATGCCCAATATCCATCTGAGACAGCGGAGGTGGAAGCTGTTCAGCTGCTTTTCTTGGCTTGCATAAGTTGTTGATGCTTCTCTACGATAAAGGAGGGTGCTGAGAATACAAGCCTGTTACACGCGGAGTTTTGTATTTTCGATCAGTTTGCTGTCGGTTCACACTCGTCTTCTCAACTTTGACATGACAGCTGCAGCATTGACAATCCTGGTGCTGATTTCAGTATCAAGGGACAGATTGCTGGTGATTGTTGATCCAAGGTATGTGAAGCTGTTGATGGAAGATGGAGTCTCTACGTCCTGGCCCATAACTTTGATCTTTCTGATGCTGATCGTCAGTCCAAACTCCTTGCAGGCCAGGGAGAACCGATATACAAACTGCTGTTAATGAACTTCATTATGGGATGTCAGCACAACGTCATCAGCAAACAGCAACTCACAGACCAAGAACTGATTCATGTTGGTCTTGGTGCGCAGTCTTGCCAAGATGAACAGCTTGTCATCAGCTCTGGTATGCAGGTGGACACCCCCATCTGAGTCACAGAAAGTTTAAAATAGCAGCATGGAGAAGAATATGCCAATTGTAAAGGATGTGAGCTGTGAGGAGGTTACAAGGAGGCTTCCAGGGGACTTGGACAGGATAAGTGAATGAAATGACAGATGGAATATAATGTGAATAAGTGTGAAGTTATCCACTTTGGTAGAATAAACAGAAAGACAGAATATTTCTTAAATGGTGAGAGGTTGGGAAGTGTTGATGTCCAAAGGGACCTGTGTGTCCTTGTTCATGAGACACTAAAAGCTCGCATGCAGGTGCAGCAATCAATTAGGAAGGCAAATGGTATGTTGGCCTTAACACAAGGGGTCATGAGTACAGGAGTAAAGATGTCTTGCTGCAATTGTATAGAGCCTTGGTGAGATCGTGCTGGAGTATTGTGTACAGTTTTGGTTTCCTTATCTAAGGAAGGATATACTTGCCACAGAGGGAGTGCAACGGAGGGTCACCAGACTAATCCCTGGGATGGTGGGATTGTCTTCTGAGGAAACTGGGCTTGTATTCCTTAAAGTTTCATTTAAAAGGCCATTTAAAACTGAGATAGGGTGGACTTTCTTCACTCAGAGGGTGGTGAATCTTTGGAATTCTTTACCTCAGGGGTTTGTGAAAGTTCAATCATTGAGCATGTTCAGGACAGAAATTGATAGAAATCTTGATACTCATGACATCAAGGGATATGGGGAGAGCGCGGGAAAGCAGTGTTGAGGTAGATGATCAGCAAGGATGTAATTGAATGACAGAACAGGCTCGACAGGTTAAACTTCCTCCTCCTACGTTCCGAAGAGAGTTGTCACCAGGACACAGCCCTGTTTTACTCCACTGCTGATCGTGAAAGTGTCTGATGTTGCTCCATTGTAACTGACGGAACTGTGCATGTTCTCGTGGAAAGAAGAGATGACGCCCAAGAGTTCAGGAGGGCAGCCTAGTTTCCACAGCAGTTTGAAGAGTCTGTCTCTGCTAACAAGATCGAAGGCCTTGGTGATGTCTATAAAGACAATGTAGAGTGGTCTGTACTGTTCACAGTACTTCTCCTGTAACTGCCGAAGTGAGAAAATCATGTCGACTGTCGATCTACCAGCTCTGAAGCTGCACTGAGACTCAGGATAGATGTGTGATGTCAGGGTCTGCAATCTGGTCAGAGCAATGTGAGCAAAGACCTTCCCCACAATACTTAGCAAGGAGATGCCTCGGTAATTGCTGCAGTCACTGCGATTCCCCTTTATTTTTGTACAAGGTGACAATGTTTGCATCACGCATGTTTAGAGACGCAGATCTCCCCTTCCAACAGAGACACAGAAGTTCATGGAGATGCTGCAGCAGAGCTGCTTTTCCACTTTTGATGATTCCAGGTGGAATACCATCATTTCCCGGGGCTTTACCACAGGCAAGACGGTCAATGGCCTTGTTGAGCTCTATTATAGTGGACTCACTGTCCAACTCCTCCATGACAGGGAAGTCTGGAATGGCACTGAGAGCTACTTCAATGACAATGTTCTCCGTTCTGTAGAGTTCAAGGTAATGCTCCACTCACCTTTCCATCTGCTTGTTAGGTTCAGTGATGATTGCCCCTGTCTTTGTCTTCAAAGGTGCTGATTTAGTTACTGCTGGGCCGGTTGCTTTCATAATTTTTTTTTTTATTCATTCATGTGATGTGGTCATCACTGGCTAAGCCAGCATTTATTGCCCATCCCTCATTTCCCATGAGAAGGTGGTGGTGAGCTGCCTTCTTGAACCGCTGCAGTCTGTGTGAGGTAGGTACACCCACAGTGCTGTTAGGAAGGGAGTTCCAGGATTTTGACCCAGCAACAGTGAAGGAAAGGCGATATAGTTCCAAGTCACGATAGTGTGTGGCTTGGAGGGGAACTTGCAGGTGGTGGTGTTCCCATGAATTTGCTGCCCTTGTCCTTCTAGTTGATAGAGGTTGCGGGTATGGAAGGTGCTGTCTAAGGAACCTTGGTGTGTTGAATTCCTTCATATGTCCCTCTCGCATCCCCCCCATTCAGTGGCAGATTGTATGCTGTTGCAGTGTTTTAACCAGTATTGATTGGTGCAGTGCCGAGCAGTCTGCAGAGACTTGTTTCTGGCAGCTCTGAGAGCATCTAGAGTTTGTTTGCTGGGGACTTGTTTGTAGTTCATGAGGGCTCTCTTCTTAGTTGCAGTAACTGACTCCATTTCAGTCCAATAAGCCTCAAACCAGTCAGCATTCCTCCCATTTCTTTTCCCATACACAGCGAGTGCAGAGTAAAAGATGGTGGCGTGCAGATGATTCCACTTTGACACTGCACTGAGGCCTTGGGTGTTTTCTGAAAGAGCCTGATCGAGGATGTTGAGGAACTCCTGGGTCCTTTCTGGGTCAGTGGTTTGGCAAGTGTTGATCCGTGAAGGACCTTTCTTCTTGGATGGATGAAGCTTCCTTGGCTGAAGCCTGACCTTGTTGCACACCAGGGAGTAATCAGTGTCACAGTCAGCGCTGTGATAGCTGCGTGTGATGAGGATACTGCTGAGGGTGGTACGTCTGGTGATGATAAGGTCTAGCTGGTGCCAGTGGCGTGATCTCGGACGTCTCCAGGACACCTTGTGGCACAGCTTGACCTGGAAGTAGCTGTTCGTCACACAGAGTCCATGGTGACAGCATAGCTCCAGAAACCTCTGTCCATTTTTATTCATCTTGCTAATCCCCTGGTGCCCTATGCTCATTGGCCAAGCTGTAGTCAGTACCCAAGCTTGCGTTGAAATCCCCTAGAAGGTACAGTCCCTCGGTGCTGGGAATTCTACTGATGGCAGTGTCAAGTGTCTCATAGAATTGATCCTTGACATCTGGGGTGGAGGTGAGTGTCGGGACATAGATGCACATGAGATTAACTGGGCCCACGCTTGTTGACAAGTGAAGGGTTAGAAGTCTCTCTGAGCCAACTGTGGGGGGTTCACTCATTGCAAGTAGCGTGTTTTTTACTGTGAGACCCACTCCATGCTCACGAGTTGCCTCTTGGGCTTTCCCCTGCCTGAAGAAGGTGTAGTGTTTCTCTTTGAGGGATCCACTTTGAATGAGTCTAGTTTCTTGCAGCACAGCAATGTCCACATTGAGCCTTGTGAGTTCCTTGTCAATCACAGCTGTCTTGTGTGTGTCATCAACCTGCAGAAGGTTGTCGGTAAAGCCAGGACACATGGTCCTTACATTCCAGCTTGTGATGCGAAGGACTGGTGTCTTCTTTGTTGAGTTTGTCTTGCCTGGTGCATAGATTATCAATCCGCCAGTTGAGAGATATCTCTCTAAGCTGCAAGCACCCATTGAAGCAAGTAGGTCGTGGCAGGACAGCACCTAACTGACTGGGGGCTGCACAGCTTGGAGTAGGTGGTAGTTCTCCAATGAGACGCGATGATCTCTCCCACTGTCAAAAGTAACCCCTGGTGCTCATACTCTACACCAATTGAGTGAGAGCTTATAATCGGTAACTGTTTCTTCCCATGTTTTGCTAATGTTTAACCACGAGGCTGGAGTGTCCTCTCCAGGGCACAGGCCTGGGCAAATAGTATGGAGACACTGAGCATCAGGACCCCCTCTCAGCATTGCTAGTATTGTCCAAAGGAAAGGAAAAAAACAGTACTGTTTGGTACCAGCTCTGCTGTAGGAGTTGCTGGAAAACTACCTGATAAGTAACAGGTAACCGCCTACGGGACTCCACTCCGGATTTACTGTCCAGGTTTACTCCCTAAGCCTTCTTCTCTCTCAAGACACCCACAGGGAAGTGAGACTTTTTGCCCATAGATGGGGCTCTGTTCTTTGGCATCAGGATGGAACCGCAAGCCAGTGGGCCTGCATGACATGCACAAGGATATCACACACTGCCCCATCCCTGTGACAGCTCAGAGAGATACCCTGATGATAATACACCCCACAGGAACATCACAAACAGCCCCCTCCCTTGGACAGCTCAGGGTCAGACACTGCACACACTGCAACAACAGTGACATTACTGTATTAGTCCCTCCATTCTGAATCACCCTACTTTATGCTTTCCGTCTCTCAGCCAATTTTGTATCCACGCTGCCACTGCCTCCTTAATCCCATCTGCTCAAATTTTGTTAACAAGTCTATTTTATGGTACTTTTTCAAACACAATTTTGAAGTGCAGACACACACCATCAACCTCACCACCCTGGTCAACTCTCTGTGAAACTTCATCAAAGAAATTAATTCATTAATTAATTCATACACAATCTTCTGTTAACCAATCTGTACTGGCTGTCATTTATTAGCCCATGTTCGACCAAGTGCCAGTTAATTTTCTCCTGGATAATTGTCTCTAAAAGTTTCCCCACCACTGACATTAGACGATCTGGTCTGTAGTTCCTGGGTTTATCTCTCTTTTTAAACAGGGCTGTAAAATTAGCAATCCTTGCAGACTTATCTTTCAGTTCTGGAAAGTCTATTGTGGACAATCTCTTTGGGCTGACTTTAACCAATTAAAGCAACAGGATACTTGATTAATAAGTCCAGAACTTTTATTGAGAGTAAAATAGTACTTAATAATTGGAAGTAAAATTATCTTGAACAAACTTGGGGAATATAACTTTACAGCTCTAGCAGGTGTGTGGACTGGTCGAGCTTGGTCTCAGAGTGTCACGGTCCTCTTTGTCCAGTCTAGATCCCTCATCAGGTGGAGAACTTGGTCGATGATCTGAGCCTTTACCCCTGAGGTCTTCTCGTGTTCCTGCACACTGAAACCTTACAAAATCCCTACTTTTAACCCCTGGATGGCCATCACACCACCTTGTAAAATAATAATTGGTCTGAGCTGTTGCTAGGTACATTTAATTCATGATGTCTTCCACTAACAGCCAACTGTCCTCAGAATCTCAGACATGAGTACGATGGAGTGGTTTCACACTGTCTCCCAATCTGATCTGAAACAAGTTTCCTATTCATTAAATCGAGACTCTTGAAAATGCTGGAAATACTCAGCAGGTCTGACAGCATCTGTGGAGAGAGAAACAGAGTTAACGTTTCAGATCTGTGATCTTTCATCAGAACTGGGCTGAAATTGTCTGAGGGACTGAGATTGTGGAATCAATTTCAGGGTCAAAAACATTGTACTCTGCAAGGAAAGGAAGATGGTGATTATTAAGTACAGTGCAAGAATATAGATGCTTTTACATTATTTGAATCAACATTGATTTAAACTTTGTGCTCACGAAACCTATCTTTTGATCAAAATGACATTGATAACAATGGAAAAAGCAACACATGCATTTCACGACCACAGGACTTTGTAAAGCCTTTTACAGCCAATGAAGGACTCTCCAAGTGTAGTCACTGTACAGTACAATACAATACCCTACAAGAAGGATATTTCACATTCGAGTCACACAAGTCCCAGGCAATGACCTTCTGAAACAAGAGAGAATCTAACCCTCTCCCCTTGACATTCGACAGCATTACGATTGCTGAATCCCCCACGATCAACATCCTGGGGGTTACCATTGACCAGAAACTGAATTGCAGTAGCCATATAAATATCATGGCTACAAGAGCAGGTCAGACACTAGGAATCCTGCGGCAAGTAACTCACCTCCTGACTCCCCAAAGCCTGTCCCCTATCTACAAGGCACAAGTCAGGAGTGTGATGCAATACTCTCCATTGCCTGGATAGGTGCAGCTCCAACAACACTTAAGAAGCTCAACGTCATCCAGGACAAAGCAGCCCACTTGATTGGCGCCTCATTCACTATATTCACTCTCTCTATCACCAACACACAGCGTGCACCATCCACAAGATGCACTGCAGCAACGCAGCAAGCCTCCTTACACAGCACCTTCCAAACTCGTGACTTCTATCACCTAGAAGGACAAGGGCAGCAGATGCATGGGAACACCACCACCTGCAATTTCCCCTCTGAGCCACACACCATCCTGGAATTGAAACTATATCACCGTTCCTTCACTGTGGCTGGGTCAAAATCCTGGAACTCCCTTCCTAACAGCACCACATCGACTGCAGTGGTTCAAGAAGGCAGCTCACCACCACCTTCTCGAGGGAATTAGGGATGGGCAATAAATGCAATAAATAAAAATAAAATCAATAAAAAAGACAATAATCCCCAAAAGTAGAAAATACATATGAAAATGAAAATATAATAAAGCACAGTCAGCATGGATTTCACAAAGAAAGTCTTGATTAACCTTATCTTTGAAGAATCAACAGCAAGAGTAATACAGCAGATGTAGAAGAGTTTAAGTTAATAAAGCCTCATCCTTTTAAGTGCTTGAACCAACAAATTGTGGGTTAACAAACAAGCACACTAACTGACAGAGCTGGGTGTTGTTCTTTCTAGATTCCCCTAAAGCAGGGTGTCAATGAGTTAAATCTTCAGGTTGCTGCAACCAGAATAGCCATTGTCCACTATCAGTTTTACTGTTATAAATAAAGATGGAACATTCATTGTGAATCTATAGAAACAGTTTGGTCCTGCACACTGCAGACACATCCACGTCATCACCAACCAGCTCTCCTATAATTGGTGCAGTTATTTGACTTTTCCCCATTAGCTCCATGGAATTAATTTTGAAAGATTTTAAATTCCAAGAAGTTTTGTTAATATTCAGCCCTTGAGAAGAAATCATTCCCTGGCCACAGTGGAGAGAGCATTGAATATAAAACAGTAGACTACCAGGTAACACAGAGAAAGCTCATCAGCTAATCTAGAATTACTTAGTTTTCTTATTTTTGCTCTTGCTATTCGGTTTTTCATCATTTTCAGCTCCTGACTGTGGATATTATTGTGATTAAATGTGAAAAGATGCACTGTGTCTCAGCCCCGGTATATTGGCTCTTTCTCTGTACAGTGCTGTATACACTCAGATACTGACAGTGTCTCTCCCTGCCTCAATTTTCCAGCCCTGACGGTGCAGAAAGCGCTGCTCAAAGTTACACATTCTGACTGTTTGCAGTTGATTAGTGAGAGATTATTAACGTATCCTTCTGCAGTGCTGCCTCGGTTAATAACAGCAGATCGAAGTCACATTTCAGATACAGAAACAGATGCATCAATTATTCACTCTTTCCCAGAGTGAGTGAGGCCGGGACAAGCAGCAACATTCCGGCCCCACACTCTGCAATTACCCAGCACCAGCGGAAAGCAGTGAATACAGATTCAATCAGTGGGTTAATGTCCATTACAGGGATGCAAGATTCCACGGCCCAGGACAAACATCCCCATACACCGAGAACAAGCTCAGGAAAACCAGGGGGAGTTAATATCCCAATCACTGAGCATTCCAGTCACATTGAACAAGTTCCTGAACTGAGTGAACCTTTCAAAGTACAGAAGTGATGACGAGGTCAAAAAGGTCTGAACAGTTGAGGTGACTGAGCGGTTTCAGCTTCTCTGTTCAGGTTGCAGCTTTCACTGGAGGCATGTGTTTAAATCCCACTTCTGACAACTTGATTTTCAGTTACTTTACAGAGTTTCCTTGAAGGTTTGAGGTGGAGTAAATACTGAGGAACTGTTTCTAACTGCTGAACGGTCAATAACCGAAGGTTACAGATTTAAAGTGACTCACAAAACCAGAAGGAACATGAGGAAAAATTCCTTTCTGCAACGTGTGGTTAGCATTTCAGTTATGTGGATAGATTGGAGAAGCTGGGGTTGTTCTCTTTAGAGAGGAGATTTGATAGAGGTGTTCACAATCATGAGGGGTCGTGACAGACCCGATAGAGATAAACTGTTGGTAGAAGGATTGAGACTCAGGTAAAAGCTGTGGCTCAGTTGGTCACACTCACCTCGAAATCACAAGCTTCTGGGTTCAGATTTCACAGCTGACACTCCAGTACAGCACTGAGGGTGTTGAAGGTGCTGCCTTTCAGGTGTGATGTTAAACCAAGACCTGGTCTGCATGTTTGGGTGAATGTAAAAGATCCCATGCTGCAATTTCAAACAAGTGAAGAGCAATTCTCCCTGGTGTTGTGATCAATATTTGCCCCTCAATCAGATCAGTTGGTCATTATCACATTGCTGTTTGTGGGTATTAGCTGCTGCATTTCTGACATTACAACAGTGATTACACTTCAAATGTATTTCATTGTCCACAAAGTGCTTTGATATATCCAGTGGTCAGGAAAGGTGCTATATAAATGCAAGTCTTTTCTTTCTTTATCACAACACATTACTGTGTAAAAAATGGTTCTCCATGTCATCTCTGGTTCTTTTGCCAATCACCTGATATCTGTGTCCTCTGCTTACTGACCCTTTTACCACTGGAAACAGTTTCTCCTTATTTAAAGTATTGAAAACCTCCATGATTTTGAACAAATGTGTCAAATCTTTTCTGAATTTTCTCTGCTGCAAGGAGAACAACCCCAGCTTCTCCAATCTCTCCACATAACTGAAATCCCTCACCCTGCTACCATTGTGGTAAATCTCTTTTTTATTCTTTCATGGGATGTGGGCACTGCTGACACAATGTGATTCCTGTCAACGGAGCGGCCCGCTGACATCATCGGAGAGCGCCAAGCTGCACATAGGCACAGCTACATCTTGCCAGGATTAAGTGGCACATGCACAGGATGATGTCATGGCTCAGCACCAACATCATCGCATATCCGCCCATGCTCCATCTTCGCACATTCACGCTAAAGCGTCATCGGGTATCCAGCCTCTCACTCAGCTGAAGGAAGCGGCTGAATGGGAGACTTTGAGGTTGGAGCTCTCCCCCCTCGGCCTTGACGCTTCTTCTCCTCAACTGCTCGCTCTCCACCTCGCTGCTCCCCTGGATGATTGTTCCCCGCTCGCGTCACCCAGCTCTCCTGCCACTCGCTCCCAGCCCCCCAACCCCCACTCCAGTCATTAGCTCTAGGCCGTGCCACTTCCCTCCTCTTGGCCACTCATTCTTCACTCCTACGTCACACTTTATGAGAGGCATAGATAGTGTAGATAGCCAGAGTCTGTTTCCCATGGTAGGGGTGACTAAAACTAGAGGGCATAGATTTAAGCTAAGAGGGAGGAGGTTTAAAGGGGGTCAAAGGGGAAATTTTTCACAGAAAGAATAGTGGGTATCTGGAATGAGCTGCCTGGTGGAGGCAGGAACAGTAGTCACATTTAAGAGGCATCTGCACAGGTACTTGAATGAGCAAGGCATGGAGGGATATGGAATTAATGCAGGCAGGTCGGATTAGTATAGATAGGCATTATGGTCGGCATGGACGCGGTGGGCCGAAGGGCCTGGTTCTATGCTGTGTGACTCTATGACTCTCTGTGACTCCTGTTAATTGTTTAATTATCCACCACCATTCAGGACTGGATGTGACAGGACTGCAGAGCTTTGATCTGATCTGTTAATTGTGAGATTGCTTAGCTCTGTCTATTGCATGCTGCTTCCGCTATATGACATGCAAGTAATCCTGTGTTGTAGCTTCACCAGGTTGACACCTCATTTTTAGGTCTGCTTGGTGCTGCTCCTGACATGCCCTCCTGCACACTTCATTGAACCACTATTGCTCCCTTGGCTTGATGGTAATGGTAGAGTGAGGGATATGCCAGGCCATGAGGTAACATATTGTGTTTAAATACAATTCTGCTGCTGCTGATGGCCCACAGTGCCTCATGGATGCCCAGTTTTGAGCTGCCAGATCTGTTCATTTCTTCCCTCAGATATAAATGAAAAAAAAATTCTGAAGAAATGCATGAACTAAATAAAAAGGAGAGAGAAATAAATACTGACAAAATAGATGGCAGCATTTGGAAGGTAAAAAGATTTCAGTTTTATCATTGATGAGTGAGAGGAATTTCTCACACTTTGGGGCTTCTGTAAGTGGATTTACTGTATCAGAGTAGAAGTACTGTATCAGGCCTTGTTAGCTCAGTTGGTAGAGCATGAGACTTTTAATCTCAGGGTCTTGGATTTGAGACCCTTGTTGTGTGGTTGTTCTTCCCTTTTACAGTCTTCATCGGCAGAGAGTTCAAGGAGTGTTTGAAATTAAATTCAACAACATCACCAGATTTCAACTACTCCCCCCCCTTGCCCCCATCCCAGTGTAGTTGACAGGACCCACAACCTCTGCCCTCCCCCCTCCCCCCCGTCCCAGTGTAGTTGACAGGACTCTCAACCTCTGCCTTCCCCCTTCCCCTCCCTCCCAGAACTGCGACAGGGTTCCCCTTGTCCTCACTTTCCACCCCACCTGCCTCCACATCCAAAGGATCATCCTCCACCATTTCCACCACCTCCAGCGTGATGCCACCACCAAACGCATCCTCCCCTCCCCTGTCAGCATTCCGAAGGGATCGTTCCCTCCACGACACCTTGGTCCACTCCTCCATTATCCCTGACACCTCATCCCCTTCCCAAGGCACCTTCTCATGCAATCGCAGGAGATATAATACCTACCCTTTTCCCTCCTCTCTGCTCATTATTTAAAGCCCAAACACTCCTTTCAGGTGAAGCAGCGATTTACTTGTACTTCTTTCAATTTAGTGTACTGTATTCGCTGCTCACATTGCAGTCTCCTCCAAATTGGGGAGACCAAACGCAGATTATGTCGAACACCTCTGCTCAGTCCGAAGGCATGACCCCGAGCTTCTGGTTCCTTGCCGTTTCAACACTCCCCCCTGCTCTCATGTCAACATTTCTGTCTTGGGCCTGTTCCAGTATTCCAGTGAACATCTCCATGGAAAGATCAATCTTACACGCCAGCTCAAATGTTGGATTTTGTATGTTTATTATCTTTTCTCATCCAAAGATTACACTATCAATCATTCACCACTCTGTCTTCTCCTGAACTTCGAGTTCAAATTTGTTTGTGAAGTTGAGTGACACGTTAAGACAGCACAGTCTTTGTCTTTGTGAAGGAAGTGATTTGGGAATGGCTGTTTGAAACTGCCCCTCCTTGCACAGAAATTCAGTGCAAATACTCAAATCACCCACAATTTCTTCGTGAGAAATTTGTTCACAATTGCATTCAACATGGAAACCGCCTCAACATTAATCTCACTGAAGGAAAGTGTGACTGTGTTGTTTGTTTCAGAGTGTTGGTGCCGTTATGTGTCGCTCTTAACCAAGACTGGGACACAACGCAAGGTTGATCCAAGGTTGGCATATATTATCATTCAGGAGCAAGAAAAATCAAAAGGAACCTAACAAGAAAACCCAGTCTCCAGATGTGAGAATCTGTAGATCCGCTTTGGGAAAGTAAATCAGAGCAGAATGAAGGGTGAACTGTCCGACTGCCCAGAAGAGATGAAGACACAGCTCAGTCAGCACGTTCCCCTGGTTTATGATGCTGGAACATTCCTCACACAGAAATTATTCAACCCGATGACAAACGTGCTTACAGCCAATAATTTGTTAAGATAATTTTTTTTTGAGCTACAACACAAACAGCTACTCGACAATGTGGAAAATTGCCCAGGTGTGCCCTGTCCATAAAAAAAAAGCAGGACAAATCCAATCTGACCAATTACCACCCCATCAGTCTACTATCAATCATCAGCAAAGTGATGGAAGATGTCATCAACAGTGATATCAATCACCACGCATTTAGCAATAATCTGCTCATCGATGCTCAGTTTAGATTCCGCCAGGGCCTCTCGGATCCAGGCAAACATTTGGAAGCTGGAGTATAATGTGGGAAAATGTGAGGTTATTCACTTTGGTAGTAAGAACAGATAAATTAAATATTATTTAAATTGCGAGAGACGACAGAATGCTGCGGTATAGAAGGATCTGGGTGTCTTCGTACATGAATCACAAAAAGTTAGCATGCAGGTACAGCAAATAATTAGGAAGGCAAATGGAATGTTACCCTTTATTACAAGGGGAGTGGAGTATAAAAGGAGAGAAGCCTTGCTACAAATGTACAGGGTGTTGGTGAAACCACACCTGGAGTACTGTGTACAGTTTTGGTCTCCTTATTTAAGGAGGGATATACTTGCATTGGAGGCAATTCAGAGAAAGAGGTGGGCAACTGTCTCTTCCCCACCACAGCCACCTCGAGGGCATTGTGCGGAGGGGGTGAGACTTCGGGCGTGCAGGAAGGATCTGATGGGGAGGGCTCTTCTCACCACCAGCCAAGTTTCATCTTGGTGCTTGTTTGAAAGTTCTGGTGATGAGGCATTCCGCCAAATGACTTTGGAAGTTTGCTCGGGGAACCATCCGACTGGATCCACCATCTCCTTTTCCTGTAGGGCCTTGAGGACATTCCGTGCAGACCACTACCTGAAGGATTGGTGGTCAAAGATGTTTTTCCACAGAAACTTTCCCACGAAGGATATGTGGTACGGCACGGTCCAACTGGATGGAGCATTCCGCGGCAATGTGACCAGGCCCATCCTTCACAACGCTGGGGACAGATAGAACCTCAGCACGTAGTGACACTTGGAGATTGTGTACTGGGAATCTGCGCACAGCTTGATGCAGCCGCACACGAAGGTAGTCATCAGGATGAGGGCGACGTTGGGTACATTTTTCCCGCCCTTATCCAGGGGTTTGAACATTGTGTCCCTCCAGACCTGGTCCATTTTGGAACCCCATATGAAGCGGAAAATGGCTCGGGTGATCGCCACAGCGCAGGAGTGGCGTATGGGCCAGACCTGCACCACGTACAGCAACGTGAGTGCCTCGCACCTGATCACAAGGTTCTTACCCACAATGGAGAAAGATCGCTGCTCCCACATGCTCAGCTTATGGTGTATCCTGGCTACTCGCTACTTCCAGGTTTTGGTGCACGCCCCGGCCCTTCCGAACCATATCCCCAGCACCGTCAGGTAGTCTGACCTGATGGTGAAGGGGACAAAGGATCGGTCAGCCCAGTTCCCAAAGAACATGGACTCGCACTTGCCGTGGTTAACTTTGGCTCCCGAGGTGAGTTCGAACTGGTCGCAGATGCTGATCAGTCTGCGAACAGACAGCAGATCCGAGCAAAAGACGGCGACGTCATCCAGGTACAGGGAAGTTTTAACCTGAGTGACTCCACTGCCTCGGATTGTAACCCCCCCCTTATGCTTGCATCCTTCCTAATAGACTCAGCAAAGGGTTCAATACAGCAAACAAACAAGACAGAGGAGAGAGGACTGCCCTGTCTGTCTTTGCAAAGCAGGTGTAGAAAAAGATGCAGTGGTTTTTATCGCGGTTCATCCCAAGCAGCTGTGTAACACAGGAGTCTGTGCTCTACATCCCTGTTCTCAGGGATGCACACCGAGATAAACATCAACTGCTGCTGAAGGACTATCAATTCGGTGAAAGACGCCCTTTGGTCTGCCCGAAACTTGCTGGTCTTCCAGCGCAAAGAGTTGTCCACGACCTAATGTTGCAGACTGGCACATTCCAAGGTCCAAGACTACGTGCTGAGGGACGCACTACAGCTTGGGGCAGCCGCTGCAAAGGTTCACTGGGGAAGACCACTGTGTAAGGTACCCCCACCAAGGTGAAGTGAGGGACTGGATCCATGGAAATCCCCTCGGGCTGTATCTAGAAAATATTTCTCCGCCTCCAGGCTCACTTCTTTGACCAGGAGTCCTCTTCCCGACCAGCAGACCCATTCACCCACCTCCAGCATTCTCCCTCTACTTGGACCCCTCCCCCTGGCCACTTACCCGCTCTTGATCTCTTCATTGAAAACTGTCGGCTAGACATTTGTCATCTCAATTTTTTTGCCCCCCTCACTCACTCTAACCTGTCCCCCTCTGATCTTGAGGCACTCCGTTCTCTCAGGTCTAACCCCGACATGGTCATCAAACCTGCAGACAAGGGTGGTGCTGTTGTTGTATGGCGTACCGACCTCTACCTTGCAGAGGCTCAGCGCCAACTCACAGACACTTCTTCCTACCTCCCTCTGGACCATGACCCCATCACCGAACATCAAGCCACCGTCCAAAGGACTGTCACTGACCTCATCTCCTCTGGAGAGCTTCCCTCTACAGCTTCCAACCTCATAGTCCCGCAACTCCGGACAGCCCGCTTCTACCTCCTTCCCACAATCCACAAACGGGTACGTCCCGGCAGACCCATTGTGTCAGCCTGCTCCTGCCCCACTGAACTTATTTCTTCCTATCTTGACTCAATCTTTTCTCCGCTGGTCCAGTCTCTTCCCAACTACATCCGTGACTCTTCTGACGCCTTACGTCATTTTGACAATTTCCAGTTTCCTGGTCCCAACCGCCTCCTCTTCACTATGGACGTCCAATCGCGCTGCACCTCCATCCCCCGCCAGGATGGTTTGAGGGCTCTCCGCTTCTTCCTGGAACAGAGGCCCAACCAGTCCCCATCCACCACCACCCTCCTCCGCCTGGCTGAACTTGTTCTCACATTGAACAACTTCTCCTTCAACTCCACGCACTTCCTTCAAGTAAAAGGTGTCGCTATGGGTACCCGCATGGGTCCTAGTTATGCCTGTCTTTTTGTGGGATATGTCGAGCATTCTTTGATCCAGCCCTACTCAGGCCCCCTCCCCCAACTCTTTTTCCGGTACATTGATGACTGTATCGGTGCCGTTTCCTGCTCCCGCCCCGAACTGGAAAACTTTATCAACTTTGCTTCCAATTTCCACTCTTCTCTCACCCATACGTGGTCCATCTCTGACACTTCCCTTCCCTTCCTCGACTTCTCTGTCTCCATCTCTGGGGATAGGTTGTCTCCCAATATCCATTATAAGCCCACCGACTCCCACAGCTACCTCGACTACACTTCTTCACACCCTACCTCCTGTAAGGACTCCATTCCATTCTCCAGGTTTCTCCGTCTTCGACGCATCTGCTCTGATGATGCTACCTTCCATGACGGTGCTTCTGGTATGACCTCCTTTTTCCTCAACCGAGGAATCCCCCCCACTGTTGTTGACAGGGCCCTCAACCGTGTCCGGCCCATTTCCCGTACTTCTGTCCTCAACCCTTCCCCTCCCTCCCAGAACCGTGACAGGGTTCCCCTTGTCCTCACTTTCCACCCCATCAGCCTCCATATCCAAAGGATCATCCTCTGCTATTTTCGCCACCTCCAGCGTGATGCCACTACCAAACGCATCTTCCCCTCCCTTCCCCGGTCAGCATTCCGAAGGGATCGTTCCCTCCGCGACAACCTGGTCCACTCCTCCATTACCCCCACCACCTCGTCCCCATCCCATGGCACCTTCCCCTGCAATCGCAGGAGGTGTAATACCTGCCCATTTACCTCCTCTCTCCTCACTATCCCAGGCCCCAAATACTCCTTTCAGGTGAAGCAGCGATTTACTTGTACTTCTTTCGATGTAGTATACTGTATTCGCTGCTCACAATGTGGTCTCCTCTATATTGGGGAGACCAAGCGCAGACTGGGTGACCGTTTTGCGGAACACCTCCACTCGGTCCGCAAGCAGGACCCTGAGCTTCCGGTTGCTTGCCATTTCAACACTCCCCACTGCTCTCATGCTCACATCTCTGTCCTGGGATTGCTGCAGTGTTCCAGTGAACATCAACGCAAGCTCGAGGAACAGCATCTCATCTATCGATTAGGCACACTACAGCCTGCCGGACTGAACATTGAGTTCAATAATTTCAGAGCATGACAGCCCCCCATTTTACTTTCATTTTTAGTTGTTTTTTCTTTTTTCTTCTTTTTTGCTTTTTTACATTTTTTACAACCTTTTATATTGCTGACCTTTTGGTCAGCTATGTGGCCTTGTCCAACCTGCACCTTCTCCTTTGTTATCTCTTGCCCCACCCCCACCTCACTTGCTTATAACCTGTGACATTTTTAATATTTGTCAGTTCCGAAGAAGGGTCAGTGACCCGAAACGTTAACTCTGCTTCTCTTTCCACAGATGCTGCCAGACCTGCTGAGTGGTTCCAGTATTTCTTGTTTTTATTCCAGAAAATTTTTGTTTGCTGCAAAAAGTACATGGCAGGTCAAATGAAATGGAAGGGTTGTGAGGCAATTCATTCCTGTACTGAAGGAAACTGATCTCCTTTGCAATCTTTGTATTGTTGACTTGGTGCTGTTTTTGAACTGTTTTGTAATGTATCTTTTTATAGTTTATTTAACGAATAAAGTATATGTTGGAAATAAAAAAAAAAGTTCAGAGAAGGTTCACTGGATTTATTCCTGTGATGAAGGGGTTGTCTTGTGAGGAGGATTGAGCAGGTTGGACCTATACTGATTGGAGTTTAGAAACATGAGAGGTGATCGTATTGAGACATATAAGATTCTGAAGGGTCTTGACAGGGTAGATGCTGAGAGGATGTTTCCCCTCGTGGTGGAATCTAGAACTTGGGGACACAGTTTCAGAATTAGGGATTTTCCATTTAAGAAGGAAATGAGGAGGAATTTCTTCTCTCAGACAGTTGTTCATCTTTGGATTTTTATCTACAAGGAAGTCAAGGGTTATGGGGGGCAGGCAAGAAAGTGGGGTTGATGCCATGATCAGATCAGCCATGATCCTATTGAATGGCGGAGAAGGCTCGAGGGGCCAAATGGCCTCCTCCTGCTACTATTTCTGTTCTTATGATCTCATTGCAGCTTGTTCCAAATAGAGACAAAAGAGTGGAATTCCAGAGGAGAGGTGAGAGTAATTACCCTTGAGTGAGTGTGGCATCAAGGATCCGTAGCAAAATGGAAATCAATGGGAATCAGGGGAAAACTGTCCACTTGTTGGAGTCATACCTAGCACAAAGCAAGATGATTATGGTTGGTGGAGGCCGATCATCTCAATCCAGGACATTGCCTCAGGAGTTTCTCAGGGTAGTGTCCTAGGCTCAATCATCCTCAGCTGTTTTATTAATGAGTTTCCCCTCAACTTAAGTCAGAAGTGGGAATGTTAGGTGATGATTCACAACTCCTCAGATACTGAAGCAGTCCATGTCCGCAAGCAGCGAGACCTGAACAACATTCAGGCTTGAGCTGATAAGTGATAAGCGACTTGGTTGCCACAAAAGTGCCACGCAGTGAACATCTCCAATGAGAGAGAATCAAACCATCTACCTTTTAATACTCAGCAGCATTATCATCACTGAATCCCTCACCATCAACATCTTGGGGGTTACCATTGACCAGAAACTAAACTGGACCAGTCACATCTATGCTGCGGCTTTTAGCGTAGGTCAGAAATTGGGAATTCTGCAGCAAGTATCTCACCTCCTGACATGCCAAAGCCTGTCCATTGTCTACAAGGCACAAGTCAGGAGTGTGATGGAATACTCTCCACTTTTCTGGATAGCTGCAGCTCCAACAACACATAAAGAGCTCAATACCACCCAGGACAAAGCAGTCCTCTTCATCGGTACCTCACCCACCACTTTAAACATTCACTCCCTCCACCACCAGAGCACAGTGGCAGCAGTGTGTACCACCTACAAGATGCACTGCAGTAACTCGCTAAGTAACGTTCGACAGCACCATCCAAACCCGTGATCACTACCACCTCGAAGGACAAGGGCAGCAGATGCATGGGAACACCACCACCTGCAGGTTCACCTCCAAGTCACTCACCATCATGACTTGGAACGATATCACCATTTCTTCACTGTTGCTGGGTCAAAATCCTGGAACTCCCTCCACAATAGCACTGTGGGTGTTCCTACACCACATTGACTGCAGCAGTTCAAGAAGGCAGCTCCCCACCACATTCTCAAGGGCAATTAGGGATGGGCAATAAATGCCAGCCTTGCCAGCGATACTCACACCCAAGAATGAATAAAAAACAAATCATTCTCCACAGATCCCCCACAATCCAGGCTTGGACATTTACTTCACGAGCACAGAGCTTTATATAACTACAACATGAGTTCCAATCTTCAGATTCCATTCGCCTTTCACATTATTTTCTACCAGTCCACTAGCTTTTAGTGATTCAGCACTCGGGTCTCTGCTTCTCCAGTTTCTAACATCTCACCACTTATAAAAAACACTCTGATCTATCTTTCGTAGGTCCTAGATGACCCCACATGTTAAACTCCATCTGCCAAAGCATTGCTCACTCACTTAAGCTATCAAGAAGATTTTAAAATCAATTTCTTGCCAAAGGATAATGTTCTGCTTCTGCTCCCTCGCCGTTTGCTTTTCCCATTAGTATTTCATTTGGTGTAAATCCAGAGAAAGTAAAGATGGAAGGAAGGAGGGAGGGAAAAATCTTGCTCCTTTTCGTGATCCCTATTTGATCTTCATTCCAGTCCAATTTGGGTGAAGAATTCCGATTGTCTGTCTCAATTTTAATAAAGTATAAACATTTCTGGAATCACCAGCGAGATATTGACAAGAACATGTTTCCAGGCCAACTTTCCACAAAAGCTCCCCCACAACAATGTACTAGACACTTCATAAACTAACGACAAAATTGGGATCCGAACCCACACATGCAAAGCAAAATGCATGAGCACGCCACCGTCTTAACCTCTCGACGACCTTGTCAGCTGTTTGGACAGTACAGATCCTGGCTGTGCAGCCAGATGTGCAATGATGGAAATGCAGCTTCTGTAAGTAAATGAAATTTCCATCACATCAGGTCATGGCCTGTTGGGAATGGAGTGGTGTGAAACATTTCCAGACCATGTCCAACACGTTTCTACTCAGTGTGAAAACCCACCACGGAAAGACTGGAACATACAATCATTTCATCACATCATGATTAACATCACTCAGACACCTGAACCATGAGGTCACTGACGAAGTCATGATGACCGAATTTCTCATGAAATGACAACTGAACTAACTGACTGGAAGAATTGCTTTAATTCCACATGATCAGAGAGGCACAGCCTCATATAAATGAAACGTTACAATTCTAAACTGGGTGCAGGAGCAGAGAGACAATGTACACCAATGTTAGAAGGATTGAAAAGGTAACTAAGAGCAAACAGGACACTTGGATGTACTAATATAGGCATAGAGTAAAAACATATAAGTTATGCTAAACCTTTATAAAATACTGGGAATGAATGGCCTCTTCCTGTACCTCCACAGAAAGCTTCCATTCCAGGTTTACACACACTCATCAGGATCACTCTCCACAGATCCTGCCACTCCAGGCTCGGACACCCAATTCAGGATCACTCTCCACAGATCCCGCCACTCCAGGCTCGGACACCCACTTCAGGATCACTCTCCATACATCCCAGCACTATGGGCTCGGAGACCCTCTTCAGAGATCCTAAATCTCCAGACACGGACATCCTTTGAGGACCACTCTCCACAGATTCTTCCCTCGAGGCTCAGACACCCTCTTCAGAATCACTCTCCATACATCCCGCCACTCCACACACGGATATCTCCCTCAGGATCCGATCAAGGAATGTTGCTTGTCACTTATCAGCTCAAGCCTGAATGTTGTTCAGGTCTTGCTGCTTGCAGGCACAGACTGCTTCAGTATCTGAGGAGTTGTGAATCATCAGCGAACATTCCCACTTCTGACTTATGTTGAAGAGAAAGCCATCAATGAAACAGCTGAGGATGGTTGGGCCTCGGACACTGCCCTGAGAAACTAGGTATCCAGTCATGAATGGTGGTGGACAATTAAATAACGAACCAGATGAGGAGGGCCCAAAAACATTCCTATCCTCAATGTTGGTGGAGCCGAGCACGTCAGTGCAAAAGGTGAAGCTGGGGCATTTGAAACCATCTTCAGTCAGAAATTGCTCAGTGGATGATTCATCTCGGCCTCTTGAGTTCCCCAGCATCACAGCTTCCAGTTTTCAGCCAATTTGCTTCACTCCACATAATGGCAAGAAACAGCTGAAGGCACTTGATACAGCAAAGACTATGGGCCCTAACAACATTCCGGCTCTAGTACTGAAGACTTGTGCTCCAGAACTAGCTGCACCCTCAGCCAAGCTGTTCCAGTAGAGCTACAACACAGGCATCTACTTGACAATGTGGAAAATTGTCCAAGTGTGCCCTCTCCATAAAAAAAATGCAGGACAAATCCAATCTGACCAATTGCCACCCCATCAGTCGACTATCAATCATCAGCAAAGTGATGGAAGATGTCACCAAAAGTGCTATCAAGCACCACACATGTAGCAATAATCTGATCATTGATGCTCAGTTTAGGTTCTGCCAGGGTCTCTCAGCTCCAGGAAATAATTTGGCAGATAGAGTAGAATGTGGGAAAATGTGAGGTTATCCACTTTGGTAGGAAGAATAGAAAAGGAAAATATTATTTAAATTGTGAGAGATTACAGAATGCTGCGGTGTAGAAGGATCTGGGTGTCCTTGTACATGAATCACAAAAAGTTACCATGCAGGTACAGCAAATAATTAGGAAGGCAAATGGAATGTTACCCTTTATTGCAAGGGGGATGGAGCATAAAAGTAGAGAAGTGTTGCTACAAATGTACATGGTGCTGGTGAAACCACACCTGGAGCACTGTGTACAGTTTTTGTCTCTTTATTTAAGGAGGGAAATACTTGCATTGGAGGCAGTTGAGAGAAGGTTCATTGGATTGATTCCTGTGATGAAGGTGTTGTCTTATGAGGAAAGCTGAGCAGGATGGACTGATACTCATTGTAGTTGAGAAAAATGAAAGGTGAACGTATTGAGACATATAAGATTCTGAGGGGGCTTGACAGGGTAGATGCTGAGAGGATGTTTCCTCTCGTGGTGGAATCTAGAACTAGGGGACACAGTTTCAGATTTAGGGGTTTTTCATTTAAGAAGGAATTTCTTCTCTCAGAGGGTCATTAATCTTTGGAATTCTTTACCGCAGAGAGCAGTGGAGGCTGGGTCATTGAATGTCTTCAAGATTTTTACCTACAAGAGAGCCAAGGGTTATGTGGGCAGGCAAGAAAGTGGGGTTGAGGTCATGATCAGGTCAGCCATGATCCTATTGAATGGCGGAGCAAGCTCGAGGGGCCAAATGGCCTACTCCTGCTATTAGTTCTTCTGATCTTATGTTCGTATGATCTCATTGCAGCTTGGTCCAAGCAGAGACGAAAGAGTGGAATTCCAGAGGAGAGGTGAGAGTGATTACCCTTGAGTGAGTGTGGCATCAAGGACCCCCAGCAAAATTGAAGTCAATGGGAATCAGGGGGAAAACTCTCCACTTGTTGAAGTCATACCTCGCCCAAAACAAGATGTTGTGGTTCGTGGAGGCCAATCATCTCAGCCCAAGACATTGCCTCAAGAGTTTCTCAGGGTAGTGTCCTAGACCCAAACATCCCAGCTGTTTCATTGACGACTTTCTCTTCAACATAAGTCAGAAGTGGGAATGTTAGATGATGACTCACAACTCTTCAGATACTGAAGCAGTCTGTGCCTGCAAGCAGCAAGACCTGAACAACATTCAGGCTTGAGCTGATAAGTGACAAGCAACCTTCTGGCCACACAAGTGCCAAGCAGTGAACATCTCCAATGAGAGAGAAAAAAAATCTACCTTTTGATATTCAGAAGCATTATCATCGTTAAATCCCCCACCATCAACATCTTGACCAGAAACGTAACTAGACCAGTCACATCTATGCTGTGGCTTTAAGCGCAGGTCAGAGATTACGAATTCTGCAGCAAGTATCTCACCTCCTGACACCCCAAATCCTGTCCACCATCTACAAGGCACAAGTCAGGAGTGTGATGGAATACATCCCACTCAACAACACTCAAGAAGCTCAACACCATCCAGGACAAAGCAGCGCACTTGATCGGCACCTAACCCGCCACCTTAAACATTCAATCCCTCCACAACCTGTAAACAGTGGCTGCAGTGTGTACCTCTCCATATGCACTGCAGCAAGTATCCTTCAACAGCACCTTCCAAACTCGTGACCACTACCACCTCGAAGGACAAGGGCAGCACATGCATGGGAACTCACTACCTGCAGGTTCCCCTCTAAGTCACTCACCATCCTGACTTGGAACAATATAGCCATTTCTTCACTGTTGTTGGGTCACAATCCTGGAACTCCCTCCCCAATAGCACTGTGGGTGTTCCTGCACCATATGGACTGCATCAGTTCAAGAAGGCAGCTCTCCACCACCTTCTCAACGGCAATAGGAATGGGTAATAAATGCTAGCCTTATCAGCGATACTCACACCCAAGAATGAATAAAAACCAAATCACTCTCCACAGATTCCCCACAATCTGGGCTTGGACATTTACTTCAGGAGCACAGAGCTTTATATCACTGCAACATGAGTTCCAATCTTCAGATTCTGTTCACTTTTCACATTATTTTCTACCAGTCCACTAGCTTTTATTAATTCAGTATTCGGGTCTCTGCTCCTCCGCCATTTCTAACATCTCACCTCTTACAAAAAAACACTCTAATCTAGGTAGTAGGTAGTAGATGACCCCTCATTTTAAACTCCATCTGCCAAAGCATTGCTCACTCACTTAATCTATCAAGAAGATTTGAAAATAAATTTCTTGCCAAAGGATAATTTTCTGCATCTGCTCCCTCGCCATTTGCTTTTCCCATTTGTCTTTCACTTGGTGCAAATCCAGAGAAAGTAAAGATGGAAGGAAGGAGGGGAGAAAAAATCCTGCTCCGTTTCGTGATCCCTATTTGATCTTCATTCCAGTGCAGTTTGGGTGAAGAATTCCAATTGTCTGTCTCAATTTGAATAAAGTATAACAAATTCTGGAATCACTGTCTGGACATTGACAAGAACAGGTTTCGAGGCTGACTTTACATATAAGCTCACCCAACATAAATAATACACAAAACAGCTCATAAACTAGCAACAAGGATGGGATTCGAACCCACGTGTGCAGAGCACAATGGATTAGCAGTCCATCGCCTAAACCTCTCGGCCACCTTGTCAGTTGCAAAGACATAGCTGTCACCTTCAGCACAGCTTCTGGCTGTGCAGCCAGCTGTGGAATGATGGAAATATATCTTCTGTAAGTAAATGAAGTTGGGAATGGAGCAGTGTGAAACATTTCCAGACCATGTCCAACACGTTTCTACTCAGTGTGAAAACCCACCACGGAAAGACTGGAACATACAATCATTTCATCACATCATGATTAACATCACTCAGACACCTGAACCATTAGGTCACTGATGAAGTCATGATGACCGAATTTCTCATGAAATGAAAACTGAACTAACTTACTGGAAGAATTGCTTTAACTCCACATGATCAGCGAGGCACAGCATCAGGCCGACTTGTCAGGTGGTGTAAACAGATATCACTGCTTCTGATCTTCACCAGAACAGAGAGTGAACTGCAACATTGATCATCAAACAGACTGTGAGAGAATACAACAGAATAAAACACATGGAGAGACACTGTGGAATAACAAATAGATTTGATTGGAATGTTGAAATTTTGATTGGAATGGATAAAACACCAGAAACAGCAGATTAAATTGGGATTCTCATCATTATATTGATCTGGGACAGAAAAGAGAAACTGATGGAAAGAAGAGAAGAAGGAAGAAAAGAAAGGATGGAACTGTTCAATCTTTTCAGTTTTTTCACTCGCCCATCAAAGCTGATAAAAAAAAGTTGCAAATAACAGAGAATTTCACCAAAAAGGGAGATTAAATGTTGCTGAAACCTTGGATCGAAGGATGCCCCAAAAGATCACCTGTTTAACTGTCTCCTCACTAGGGGATTTCAATCAGTGAGCAATATTATTCTCTACTTTTTTTGTTAATTGGTCCCAGAACTGTCACTTGGAATTAATATCTGTGTTCCGACTCCTGAATAATAAAATTGTGAGTTTCTCGATATTTTCTGGACACAGTTCCTGCTGAAAGAACTAACAACTCTTTTCTAATTTGCACAATACTCTATACACACTCATCAAGCCTGCTAAGCTAGCATCCTTGGTGCTGCTCTCTCTTCTCCCAAACTTCATCTCATGTGACTGTTCCATCATCACTCTGACAGTGGGAGGGGTTGATCCCACTATCTTCAGCATTAACCCTTTACATCCTTATACCACACTGTCTGTCCAAAAAAAATGGGTGGAGGGAACTTCCTTCATTTATCAAAACACCAACAGCAGCACAGTGGCGCAATGGTTAGCACCGCAGCCTCACAGCTCCAGCGACCAGGATTCAGTTCTGGGTACTGCCTGTGTGGAGTTTGCAAGTTCTCCCTATGTCTGTGTGGGTTTCCGCTGGGTGCTCTGGTTTCCTCCCACCTCCAAAAGACTTGCAGGTTGATAGGTAAATTGGCCATAGTAAATTGTCCCTCGTGTAGGTACGTGGTTGGAGAATGGTGGGGATGTGGTAGAGAATATGGGATTAATGTAGGATTAGTATAAATGGGTGGTTGCTGATTGGCACAGACTCGGTGGGCCGAAGGGGCTATATCTCTAAATAAGAAAAGTAAAATAAAAGCTACCAGTCGTAAATCAACTCAAACCCATTAGAGAGATAGAGGGAGACTGTCAGAGAACTTCCTGCATCCAGTCCTGACCCTGTCACACTCAGCAGCTTCTCACCCAGACCCCACTCTCATCAACACTGAACATTGTTACCGAGACCCTTCAAATACTGTTTATAAAAGGGAGAAAAATTCAAACTTTATCACAGCTAGATTGAATAGAACAAAGTTTAATATCTTCTCGTCGTCACTCGGTAACCACATGAGACAGTCCTTAAATCAGTAGCATAAATTATCAGCTGGAAGAATGTTTGTCATTGGGTTGAATCATTTCTGTGTGAGGAATGTTCCAGCATCATAAACCAGGGGAACGTGTTGACTGAGCTGTGTCTTCATCTCTTCTGGACAGTTCACCCTTCATTCTGCTCTGATTCACTTTCCCAAAGCGGATCTACAGATTCTCAAATCCGGAGACTGGGTTTTCTTATTTTGTTCCTTTTGATTTTTCTTGCTCCTGAATGATAATATATTCCAACCTCGGATCAACCTTGCCCTGTCTCCCAGTCTTGGTTAAAAGCGACAAATAACGGCAACAACATTCTGAAACAAACAACACGGTCACATTCTGCTTCAGTGAGATTAATGCTGAGGCCGTTTCTGTGTCGAATGCGATTGTGAACACATTTCTCTTAAGGAAATTGTGAGTGATCAAGTATTTGCACTGAATTTCTGTGCAAGAAGGGACAGTTTCAACCAGCCGTTCCCAAATCACTTCCTTCACAAAGACAAAGACTGTGCTGTCTTAACGTGTGAATCAACTTCACAAACAAATTTGAACTCGAAGTTCAGGAGAAGACAGAGATGTGAATGATTGACAGTGTAATCTTTAAATCATAATTTTCCGTTTCTTCGTTGAAGTGAGGCTCAACCCTAAGCCACTAGAGATCGCGGAAAGCTACAAACTTGGATCCAGAAATCAGAAAAGTAGTGAAACAGTTGGTGAGTACATTGTGACACTGAAGAATTTATCACCACATTGCAACATTGGCACATTCTTAGACCGTACATTATGAGACAGATTTGTGCTTATATTGGTGGATGAGGAAAGATACTAAACACACAAAATCCCAATTTGAGCTAGTGTGTAAGATTGCTCTTTCCACGGAGATAGCATCAAAGAATGCTCGTGAATTTCATCCTATGCCAGTGACAGTAACACACTTCAGAGGAACTTAAACACACTGGTAAAATGGGCTTTCACACAACAGATAAAATTTTACACAGAGACTTGTGAAGTGATACAGTTTGGGAGGAAGAATGAGACAATGTACACCAATCTTTTTTGATCAAGGTTTGAAAAGGTTGCTAAGAGCAAACAGGACACTTGGCTTTATTAATAGAGGCATAGAGTAAAAGCAAATAAGTTATGCTAAACCTTTATAAAACACTGGGGCTGAATGACCTACTCCTGTACCTCCACGGAAAGCTTCCACTCCAGGCTCGGACACCCTCTTCAGGATCACTCTCCATACATCCCGCCACTCCACACACGGATATCTCCCTCAGGATCAGATCACAGCTCCACAGTCCTGCCACATCCAGTTGTGAATGGTGGTGGATAATTAAATAACTAACAAGATGAGGAGGCTCCAAAAACATTCACATCCTCAATGATGGTGGTGCTGAGCATGTCAGTGCAAAAGATGAAGCTGAAGCATTTGCAACCATCTTCAGTCAGAAATATTAAGTGGATTTGATCTGTGCTAATTTCAGCTCCTCATGCTCGCTGGTGCCTTGGTTCTCTGGTGCTAATTTCAGAGTAAATCATGCAGCTTGACAATTGGAGCCAAAGAAAAAGACACAGGAGAGGTTGAAAGTGCCAAAATCTGGTATTGAACCAAGAACTGTTTAACTGTTAGTACAGCACGAACTCAACAAAGCTATTTCAACAACACACTAAAGCCACCATTCTGTCACTGCTTTGGAAGACAATATATACATTAAAGTGTTTGTAAAAAGTTACAGAACACAACATGTGAGTAATATTCCCCATTGTTTTCTCAGTACTGAGGGATTGTGAAGTGGGACACAGCCAGAAGTTCCTCTGTGCCACACTGACCCTGAGCTGTGAGTGAAATGAGATAAAGTTCAATCTTTAGCAGAGAGATTCTGGAGAGAGGTAAGAGTCCTGAATCAAGGAAAGACTTGCTGACACAATAAAATTAAAATACTGCAGATGCTGGAAATCTGAAATAAAAACAAAAAGTGCTGTAAATACTCAATAGCTCTGGCAGCATCTGTGGTGAGAGAAACAGAGTTAACGTTTCATCAGAACTGAGACGGGTTAGAAAAGAATTAGGTTTTAAACAAGTGACGGGGAGGGGCATGTGGGAGAGAACAAATAGTGCAGAGGGAAGGAGAGATTAAATAACAAAGCTGTCCTGGGACAAAGGCAAAGAGTGTGGTAATGCTTGTGGTTGCCTGACACCAGTCATGCTCTGATGTTATTGAACACAATGTTCAATTCACAAGGCTGCAGAGTGCCGAATCAAAAGGTCAGGTGCTGCTCCTCGAGCTTGGGTTGATTTTCACTGGAACACTGGAACAGGCCAAAGACAGAAATGTTGACATGAGAGCAGGGGAGAGTGTTGAAATGGCAAGCAACCCGAAGCTCAGGATCATGCTTTCGGCCTGAGCAGAGGTGTTCCATCTAATCTGCGTTTGGTCTCCCCAGTTTAGAGGAGACCGCATTGTGAGTAGTGAATACAGTATACATAATTGAAAGAAGTACAAGTAAATCGCTGCTTCACCTGAAAGGAGTGTTTGGGGCTTTAGATAATGAGCAGAGAGGAGGGAAAAGGGCAGGTATTATATCTCCTGCGATTGCATGGGAAGGTGCCTTGGGAAGGGGACGAGGTATTGGGGGTAATGGAGGAGTGGACCAGGGTGTCGCGGAGGGAACAATCCCTTCGGAATGCTGACAGGGGAGGGGAGGATGCGTTTGGTGGTGGCATCACGCTGGAGGTGGCGGAAATGGTGGAGGATGATCCTTCAGATGTGGAGGCAGGTGGGGTGGAAAGTGAGGACAAGGGGAACCCTGTCACAGATCTGGGAGGGAGGGGAAGGGGGAAGGCAGAGGTTGAGAGTCCTGTCAACTACACTGGGAGGGGGCGGGATGGGAGTAGTTGAAATCTGGTGATGTTGTTGAATTTAATTTCAAACACTCCTTGAACTCTCTGCTGATGAAGACTGAAAAAGGGAAGAACAACCACACAACAAGGGTCTCAAATCCAAGACCCTGAGATTAAAAGTCTCATGCTCTACCAACTGAGCTAACAAGGCCTGATACAGTACTTCTACTCTGTCTGTTATTGGACGGATGCAGCTGTTGGCTCCACCCCAATGGCGGGAATTTGTTCCACCAACTATGAAGCAGTTTCCTATCAATTCCCCAGATTATCAGTAAATCCACTTCCAGAAGCCCCAAAGTGTGATATATTCCTCTCACTCATCAATAATAAAACTGAAATCTTTTTACCTTCCAAATTCTGCCATCCATTTTGTCAGTATTTATTTCTCTCTCCTTTTTATTTAGTTCATGCATTTCTTCAGAATGTTTTTTTCAATTATATCTGAGGGAAGAAATGAACAGATCTGGCAGCTCAAAACTGGACATCCATGAGGCACTGTGGGCCATCAGCAGCAGCAGAATTGTCTTTCAACACAATATGTTACCTCATGGCCTGGCATATCCCTCACTCTACCATTACCATCAAGCCAAGGGAGCAATAGTGGTTCAATGAAGTGTGCAGGAGGGCATGTCAGGAACAGCACCAAGCAGACCTAAAAATGAGTGAAGCGACAACACAGGATTACTTGCATGTCATATAGCGGAAGCAGCATGCAATAGACAGAGCTGAGTGATCTCACAACCAACAGATCAGATCAAAGCTCTGCAGTCCTGCCACATCCAGTCCTGAATGGTGGTGGATAATTAAACAATTAACAGGAGGACGAGGCTCCACAAATATCCCCATCCTTAATGATAAGGGAGACCAGTATATCAGTGCAAAATACAAGGTTGAATCATTTGCAACCATCTTCAGCCAGAAGTGCCAAGTAGATGATCAATCTCGGCCTCCTCCTGAGGTCCCCAGCATCACAGGTGCCAATCTTCAGCTAAATCCACTTCACTCCACATGATATCAAGAAATGGCTGAAGGCTCTGGATACTGACAACATCCTGGCTGCAGTGCTGAAGACCTGTGCTCCAGAACTAGCCACACCGCCCGCCAAGCTACAACACTGGCATCTACCCAGCAATGTGGAAAATTGCCCAGGTATGTTCTGTATACAAAAGGCAGGACAAATCCAACCCGATCAATTCCTGCCCGATCAGCCTCCTCTTGATCATCAGTAAAGTGATGGAAGGTGTCGTTGACAGTGCTATCAAGCAGCACTTACACAGCCATAACCTACTCACCAATGCTCATTTTGGGTTCCGCCAGGGCCACTTAGTTCCTGACCTCATTATGGCCTTGGCCCAAATATGGACAGAAGAGCTGAATTCAGGAGGTGAGGTGAGGTGACAGTGACTGCTCTTGCCTAGGGCATCAAGGAGCCCTTGCAAAATTGAAGTCAATGGCAATCAAGGAGAAAAATCTCCACTGGTTGGAGTCATACCTTGCGCAAAGGAATATGGTGCTGGTTGTTGGTGGCCAATCATCTCAGTACCAGACATCGCTCAGAAGTTCCTCAGGGTAGTGTCCTCGGCCCCAACCGTCTTCAGTTGCTTCATCAAAGAACAAACAAAGAACAAAGAAAATTACAGCACAGGAACAGGCCCTTCGGCCCTCCAAGCCTGCGCCGATCCAGATCCTCTATCTAAACATGTCGCCTATTTTCTAAGGATCTGTATCTCTTTTCTTCCTGCCCATTCATGTATCTGTCTAGAATCAATAAACTTCCTTCCATCATAAGGTCAGAAGTGGAAATGTTCACTGATGATTGCAAAATGTTCAGTTGCATTAGTAACTCCTCAGATACTGAAGCAGTCCGTGTCCACATGTAGAGAGACCTGGGCAAGATTGGGCTTGGACTGATAAGTGGCAAGTAACATGCACGCCACAAAAATGCCAGGCAATGACCATTTCCAACAAGAGTGAATCTAACCATCTTCCCTTGACAGTCAATGACATTACCATTGCTGAATCCTTCACAATCAACATCCGGGGGGTTACCAATGAGCAGAAACTGAATTGGATCAGTCATATAAATACCGTAGCTACAAGAGCAGGTCAGAAGCTGGGAATTCTGTTGCAAGTAACTCACCTCCTGTCCACCATCTACAAGGCACAAGTCAGGAGTGTGATGTAATACTCCCCACTTGCCTGGATGAGTGGAGCTCCAACAACACCAAAGAAACTCAACACCATCCAGGACAAAGCAGATCACTTGATCAGCACTCCATCCACTACTTTAAATATTCACTTCCTGCACCACCAGTGAACAGTGGCAGCAGTGTGTACCATCTACAAGATGCACTGCAGCAACTCACCAAGCCTCCTTCGACAGCACCTTCCAAACCCCCAACCTCGACCACCTAGAAGGACATTGGATGAATGGGAACACCACCATCTGCAAGCTCCCCTCCAAGTTACACACTGTCCTGACTGGGAACTATATCACCATTCCTTCACTGTCACTGGATCAAAATCTTGGAACTCCCTTCCTAACAGCACTGTGGGTTTACGTACAACACATGGACTGCAGCAGCTCCAAAAAGGCAGCTCACCACCACCTTCTCAAGGGCAATTCAGGATGGACAATAAAGGCTGCGTTTGCTGACAACGCAACCACTAGGTTGCACAACTCGCTTTCTCCCCCTGCTTTGCACCGGCCGCTTCCACACTCCATAGTCGCTCGCTCCAGACCTCGCTGCTCCCCCCCCTACTTTCCTGGCTGATTGTCTCCCGATCATGTCACCCCATTCTCCAGTCGTTCGCTCACTCCCCACCCCCCTCCCCTCCAGCCACTAGCTCTAGGCTGCGCTGCTTCCCTTCTCTCGGCCACTTGCTCCCACGTTTGTCCAGTCTCCACGCGCCGCCCGAAGAAGCAAGGTGGGCTGCAAAGTGTGACGTAGGAGTGAGTAGTGAGTGGCCTAGAGGAGGGAAGTGGCACAGCCTAGAGCTAGCGGCTGGAGCGGGGGTTAGGGGGCAGAGAGCAAGCGGCCATAGAGCTGGATGACGCGAGTGGGGAACAATTGTCCAGGGGAGCATCGAGGTGTACAGCGAGCGGCTGAGGGGAGGAAGCATCGAGGCCTGGAGCGAGTTGCCGAGGGGGGAGAGCTCCAGCCTCAAAGTCTCCTATTCAGCCGCTTCCTCCAGCTGAGTGAGGGGCTGGATACTTGATGACGCTTTAGCGCACATGTGCGAAGATGGACCAAGCGCGGATATGCGATGATCTTGGCGCTGCGCAATGACATCATCCTCCACATGTGCCACTTAATCCTGGCAAGATGTAGCTGTGCCTATGCACAGCTTGGCACAGTCCGATGATGTCAGCGGGCCGCTGCGTTGACAGGAATCACATTGTGTCAGCAGTGCCCACATCCCATGAAAGAATAAAAAAGAGATTTACCACAATGGTAGCAGGGTGAGGGATTTCAGTTATGTGGAGAGATTGGAGAAGCTGGGGTTGTTCTCCTTGCAGCAGAGAAAATTCAGAAGAGATTTGACACATTTGTTCAAAATCATGAAGTTCTTCAATAGTTTAAATCAGGAGAAACTGTTTCCAGTGGTAAAAGGGTCAGTAAGCAGAGGACACAGATATCAGGTGATTGGCAGAAGAACCAGAGGTGACATGAAGAACCATTGTTTACACAGCAATGTGTTGTGATAAAGAAAGAAAAGACTTGCATTTATATAGCACCTTTCAAGACCACTGGACATATCAAAGCACTTTGTAGACAATGAAATACTTTTGAAGTGTAATCACTGATGTAATGTCAGAAATGCAGCAGCTAATACCCACAAACAGCAATGTGATAATGACCAACTGATCTGATTGAGGGGCAAATATTGATCACAACACCAGGGACAATTGCTCTTCACTTGTTTGAAATTGCAGCATGGGATCTTTTACATTCACCCAAACATGCAGACCAGGTCTTGGTTTAACATCACACCTGAAAGGCAGCACCTTCAACACCCTCAGTGCTGCACTGGAGTGTCAGCTGTGAACTCTGAACCCAGAAGCTTGTGATTTCGAGGTGAGTGTGACCAACTGAGCCATAGCTTTTACCTGAGTCTCAATCCTTCTACCAACAATTTCTATCGGGTCTGTCACGACCCCTCATGATTGTGAACACCTCTATCAAATCTCCTCTCTAAAGAGAACAACCCCAGCTTCTCCAATCTATCCACATAACTGAAATCCTAACCACATGTTGCAGAAATCGATTTTTCCTCAAGTTCCTTCTGGTTTTGTGAGTCACCTTAAATCTATAACCTTCGGTTATTGACCTTTCAGCAGTTAGAAACAGTTCCTCAGTATTTACTCTACCTCAAACCTTCAAGGAAGCTCTGCAAAGTAACTGAAAATCAAGTTGTCAGAAGTGGGATTTAAACACATGCCTCCAGTGAAAGCTGCAACCTGAACAGAGAAGCTGAAACCGCTCAGTCACCTCAACTGTTCAGACCTTTTTGACCTCGTCATCGCTTCTGTACTTTGAAAGGTTCACTCAGTTCAGGAACTTGTTCAATGTTGCTGGAATGCTCAGTGACTGGGATATTAACTCCCCCGGGTTTTCCTGAGCTTGTTCTCGGTGTATGGGGATGTTTATCCTGGGCTGTGGAATCTTGCATCCCTGTAATGGACATTAACCCACTGATTGAATCTGTATTCACTGCTTTCCGCTGGTGCTGGGTAATTGCAGAGTGTGGGGCTGGAATGTTGCTGCTTGTCCCGGCCTCACTCACTCTGGGAAAGAGTGAATAATTGATGCGTCTGTTTCTGTATCTGAAATGTGGCTTAGATCTGCTGTTATTAACCGAGGCAGCGCTGCAGAAGGATACGTTAATAATCTCTCACTAATCAACTGCAAACAGTCAGAATGTGTAACTTTGAGAAGCACTTTCTGCACCGTCAGGGCTGGAAAGTTGAGGGAGGGAGAGACACTGTCAGTATCTGAGTGTATACAGCACTGTACAGAGAAAGAGCCAATATACCGGGGCTGAGACACAGTGCATCTTTTCACATTTAATCACAATAATATCCACAGTCAGGAGCTGAAAATGATGAAAAACCGAATAGCAAGAGCAAAATTAAGAAATGTAAGTAATTATAGATTAGCTGATCAGCTTTCACTGTGTTACCTGGTAGTCTACTGTTTTATATTCAATGCTGTCTCCACTGTGGCCAGGGAATGATTTCTTCTCAAAGGCTGAACATTAACAAAACTGCTTGTAATTTAAAATCTTTTAAAAGTAATTCCATGGAGCGAATGGGGCAAAGTCAAATAACTGCATCAATTATAGGAGAGCTGGTTGGTGATGACGTGGATGTGTCTGCAGTGTGCAGGACCAGACTGTTTCTATAGATTCACAATGAATGTTCCATCTTTATTTATAACAGTAAAACTGATAGTGGACAATGGCTATTCTGGTTGCAGCAACCTGAAGCTTTAACTCATTAACACCCTACTTTAGGGTAATTTAGAAAGCACAACATGCAGCTCTGTCAGTTAGTGTGTTTGTTTGTTAACCCACAATTTGATGGTTCAAGCACATAAATGGATGAGGCTTTATTAACTTAAACTCTTCTACATCTGCTTTCTTACTCTTGCTGTTGATTTTTCAAAGATAAGGTTAATCAAGTCTTTCTTTGTGAAATCCATGCTGACTGTGTTTTATTATTTTTCATTTCCATCTGTATTTTCTACTTTGGAGGATTACAGGATATTATCATTTTTTTTATTCATTCATGGGAGGTGGGTGTCGCTGGCTGGGCCAGCATTTATTATCCATCCCTAATTGCCTTGAGAAGGTGGTGCTGAGCTGCCTTCTTGAACCACTGCAGTCCATGTGCTGCTGTTATGAAGAGAGTTCCAGGATTTTGACCCAGCAACAGTGAAGGAACGGTGATACAGTTACAATTCAGGATGGTGTGTGGCTTGGAGGGGAACTTGCAGGTTGTGGTGTTCCCATGCATCTGCTGCCCTTGTCCTTCCAGGTGATAAAGGTCGCGGGTTTGGAAGGTGCTGTCTCAGGAGCCTTGGCACATTGCTGCAGTGCATCTTGTGGATGGTACACACTGCTGCCTCTGTGTGCCAGTGATGGAGGGCATGAATGTTGTAAATGGGGTGCCAATCAAGCGGGCTGCTTTGTCCTGTTGAGTTTCTTGAGTATTGTTGGAGCTGCACCCAGCCAGACAAGTGGAGAGTATTCCATCATACCCCTGACTAATGTACAGGCTTTGGGGAGTCAGGAGGTGAGTTACTTGCCGCAGGATTCCTAGTCTCTGACCTGCTCTTGTAGCCATAATATTTATATGGCTACTGCAGTTCAGTTTCTGCTCAATGGTAACCCCCAGGTTGTTGAGAGTGGGGGATTCAGCGATGGTAATGCCATTGAATGTCAAAGGGAGATGGTTAGATTCTCTCTTGTTTGGGATGGTCATTGTCTGGCAGTTGTGTGGTGAGAATCTTATACATCTTTATTGTAGGGTACTCTATTGTACTGTTGAGTGACTACACTTTAAAAGTCCTTCCTTCATTGGCTGTAAAAGGGTTTGCAATGTCCTGTGGTCGTGAAATGCAAGTCTTGCTTTTTCCATTGTTATCAGTGTCATTGTGATCAAAAGATAGGATTCATGAGCACAAAGTTTAAATCAATTTTGATTAAAATAATGTAAAAGCATCTGTATTTTTGCACTATACTTAATAATCTCCATCTTCCTATCCTTACCCTGAAATTGATTCCACAATCGCAGTCCCTCAGACAATTTCAGCTCTGTTCTGATGAAAGGTCACAGATCTGAAACGTTAACTCTGTCTCTCTCTCCACAGATGCTGCCAGACCTGCTGAGTATTTCCAGCATTTTCTGTTTTTATTTCAGATTTCCAGTATCAGCAGTATTTTGCTTCTGTGTTACTTTGAAAGTTAAAACTGACCCACCTGTCTACAATTCACACTGGGGTCTCCCATGAAATGATTCTGTATAATGTTGCTGTAATGAATACAGACTCCGAGCACAGAGCTTCCTGTGGGGAATTGGGGATATGAAAACCAGCAGACTCTGCAGGAATTTCCACTGGGAGCACAAATTCACAAAATCTACCTTTTATATATTGATTCATTTTGATTGTCCTTCTGGAAAATTATTTTGAAGCAATTTAAACATCAACCCACAGCTCCATGACTGGGTCAATTATGAGGTCATCCTCTGACAGGTCATGTGACAGCTGGAGCCACAAGACATCAGAACCAGATTTGTGACTGGATTAAAACCCGGAATCCTGTCATAATGGCTTTTCAAATAAAGCTGTTGCTGTTTGAAAACACAGCAGTTAAACTTTCTGCCTGACCATGAGGGGAGCTGGGGAGAAATTTACAAAACTAAATCCTTTTACAAAATAGTTCAAAAACCATTCACTGAAAAATCATGTGAGGATTCATATGCAGTAGAGAAACAAGCAGAATACAGAAAGTACAGAGGAGAGCTGAAAAAGGAAATGAGATCAGCAAGAGAATGTATGAGAAAAGATTAGCAGGTCACATAACTGGGAACACTGAAGACTTTTACCAACATATGGACAGTCAATGAAAGGGTGGGTCAATTAGGAGATCCTGTGGAGGCAGAGGGTGTGGCTGAGGTACTAATTAAGTACATTTCATCTGTCATCACAAAACAAACGGGTGCTGCAAATGTCACAGTAAAGGAGGAGGAAGTGGAGAATTTGGAGGGGATGAAAATAGATAAAGAGGAGACAATTACAAGGTTAGCAGTGCTCACACCTGTCTACAGGTCACCCGTTCTGGATGGGCTGCATCCTGGGTTGCTGAGGGAAGTCAGGGTGGAAATAGCAGAGACTCGAACCACAATCTTTCAATCCTCCTTAAATATGGGAATGATGCCAGAGGACTGGAGGATGGAGGTAAGCTTGGGTAGTTCAATCTCAGTTTAACTTGACCATTTTTATCATGTATCCATTGTCATAACTAACAACGTTAAGAAAGCCATTTTATAATGAACACATGACCAAAGGAACCATTTTGTGTTCAGTACTAACGTTTATATCCTGTATAATTAATGAGTAGCTACCCATCCTGAAACAGATGATTGTAAAAGTAATGAACCTTGATTGAGTTATAATTAATGAATCAATAAACATTTTAGAGAGAATGGGTTTTCATTTAAAGTTAGTTCAATCTAATTACTGTGAGTTTCTGTGTCTGTGTGGGAAAGGACAGTTTCAGCTAAATGTATTCAAACAATGGACCTTTCTCGGACCCCTGATAAAACCCATGGTATGCTACATCGTGACCTTCAAGAGTCTAGATTTTATGAACAGGAAACTTGTTTCAGATCAGATTGGGAGACAGTGTGAAACCACTCCATTGTACTCATGTCTGAGATTCTGAGGACAGGTGACTGTTAGTGGAAGACATTATTAAGAACTAATTAAATGTACCTAGCAACAGCTAGGACCAATTATTATTTTACATGGTGGTGTGATGGCCATCCAGGGGTTAAAAGTAGGGAGCTTGTAAGGTTTCAGTGTGCAGGAACACTAGAAGATCTCAGGGGTAAAGACTCAGATCATCAACCAAGTTCTCCACCTGATGAGGGATCTAGGCTGGACAAAGAGGACCGTGACGCTCTGAGACCAAGCTCGACCAGTCCCCAGAGCTGTAAAGTTATATTCCCCAAGTTTGTTAAGTATAATTTTACTTTCAATTATTAAGTACTATTTTACTCTCAATAAAAGTTCTGGACTTATTAATCAAGTATCCTGTTGCTTTAATTGGTTAAAGTCATGCCCAAAGTGATTGTCTGCAATAGACTTTCCAGAATTAAAAGATAAGTCTGCAAGGGTTGTGAATATTACAGCCCTGTTTAAAAAGAGAGATAAACCCAGGAACTACAGACCAATTAGTCTAATGTCGGTGGTGGGGAAACTTTTAGAGACAATTATCCAGGAGGAAATTAACTGTCACTTGGTAGAACATGGGCTAATAAATGACAGCCAGAACAGATTGGTTAACAGAAGATTGTGTCTGAAATAATTAATGAATTAATTTCTTTGATGAAGTTTCAGAGAGAGTTGACGAGGGTGGTGAGGTTGATGGTACGTGTCTGGACATCAAAATTGTGTTTGAAAAGATACCATAAACTAGACTTGGGGCAGCACAATGGCACAGTGGTTGGCACTGCAACCTCACAGCTCTCGCAACCCAGGTTCAGTTCTGGGTACTGCCTGTGCAGAGTCTGCAAGTTCTCCCTGTGACTGTGTGTGTTTCTGCTGGGTGCTCCGGTTTCCTCCCACAAGCAAAGACTGCAGGTTGATAGGTAAATTGGCTGTTGTAAATTGCTCCTAGTGTAGGTAAGAGAATGGTGGGGATGTGGTAGGGAATATGGGATTATGGTGTCGGATTACTATAAATGGGTGGTGGTTGGTCAGCACAGACTCAGTGGGCCGTAGGGCCTGTTTCAGTTTTGCATCTCTCTATGACTTGCTAACAAAATTCAAGCAGATGGGATTAAAGGGGCAATGGCAGTGTGGATCCAAAATTGGCTGCAGGGTAAAAAGTAGGGTGAATGCTTGTTTTTCAGAATGGAGGGAGTAAGACAGTAATGTCCTTGTTGTTGCAATATGTTCAATGTCAGACCCCGAGCTGTCCGAGGGATGGGGCAATTTGTGATGTTCCTGTGGTTGCAATATTTGCAGTGTCTGACCTTGATCTGTCACAGGGACGTGGCATTTATGAGGTCCCTGTGGGGTGCTGTTTGTTTGGTGTATCACACTGACCTGTCCCAGAGAGCGGGAAGGTTGTGATGTCCTTGTGGGTTGCAATCTGTTCAGTGTCTGACTCTGATCTGGACCAGAGATGGGGCAGTGTGTGATATCCTTGTGCATGTCATACAGGCCCACTGGTGTGTGGTTCCATCCTGATGCCAAGAAACAGAGCCCCATCTCTGGGCAAAAAGTCTCACTTCTCAAGGGGTGTCTCGAGAAGACACAGTGGCGCAGTGGTTAGCACTGCAGCCTCACACCTCCAGTGACCCGCGTTCGATTCTGGGTACTGCCTGTGCAGAGTTTACAAGTTCTCCCTGTGACTGCGTGGGTTTCTGCCGGGTGCTCTGGTTTCCTCCCACAGCCAAAGACTTGCAGGTTGATAGGTAAATTGGCCATTGTAAATTGCCCCTAGTGTAGGTAGGTGGTAGGGGAATTGAGGGGATGTGGTAGGAATATGGGATTAATGTAGGATTAGTATAAATGGGTGGTTGATGGTCGGTACAGACTCGGTGGGCTGGAAGGACCTGTTTCAGTTCTGTATCTCTAAATAATTAAATAAGAAGGCTGAGGCAGTAAACCTGGACAGTAAATCCGGAGTGGAGTCCTGGAGGCGGTTCTTTCTTTTTTTCTTTGTCTTTTGGGCCTCCTTATCTCGAGAGACAATGGATACGCGCCTGGAGGTGGTCAGTGGTTTGTGAAGCAGCGCCTGGAGTGGCTATAAAGGCCAATTCTGGAGTGACAGGCTCTTCCACAGGTGCTGCAGAGAAATTTGTTTGTTGGGGCTGTTGCACAGTTGGCTCTCCCCTTGCGCCTCTGTCTTTTTTCCTGCCAACTACTAAGTCTCTTCGACTCGCCACAATTTAGCCCTGTCTTTATGGCTGCCCGCCAGCTCTGGCGAATGGAGGCGGTTACCTGTGACTTATCAGGCAGTTTTCCAGCAACTCCTACAGCAGAACTGGTAACAAACAGTACTGGTTTTTCCTTTCCTTTGGACAATACGAGCAATGCTGAGAGGGGGTCCTGATGCTCAGGGTCTCCATACTGTTTGCCCAGGCCTGTGCCCTAGAGAGGACACTCCAGCTTCGTGGTTAAACATGAGCACAACCCGGGAATAAACAGTTACTGATTATAAGCTCTCATTCAATTGGTGTAGAGTATGAGCGCCAGGGGTTACTTCGGACAGTGGGAGAGCTCTTAGTGTCTCATTGGATAGCTACCATTCACTCCAAGCTGAGCAGCCCCCAGTCAGTTAGGTGCTGTGAAGCCACGACCTGCTTGCTTCAATGGGTGCCTGGAGCTTAGAGAGTCATCTCTCAACAGGCGGATTGATAATCAATGCACCAAGAAAAACAAACTCAACAAAGAAGACACCAGTCCTTCGCATCACAAGCTGGAATGTAAGGACCATGTGTCCTGGCCTTACCGACAACCTTCTGCAGGTTGATGACACACACAAGACAGCTGTGATCGACAAGGAACTCACAAGGCTCAATGTGGACATTGCTGTGCTGCAAGAAACCAGACTCGTTCAAAGTGGATCCCTCAAAGAGAAACACTACACCTTCTTCTGGCAGGGGAAAGCCCAAGAGGCAACTCGTGAGCATGGAGTGGGTTTCACAGTAAAATACACGCCACTTCAGATGAGTGAACCACCCACAGTAGGCTCAGAGAGACTTCTTACTCTTCACTTGTCAACAAGTGTGGGCCCAGTTAATCTCATGTGAATCTATGTCCCGACACTCACCTCCACCCCAGATGTCAAGGATCAATTCTATGTGACACTTGACACTGCCATCAGTAGAATTCCCAGCACTGAGGGACTGTACCTTCTAGGAGACTTCAACACAAGCTTGGGTACTGACTACACAGCTTTGCCAATGTGCATAGGGCACCAGGGGATTGGCAAGATGAACGAAAATGGACAGAGGTTGCTGGAGCTATGCTGTCACCATGGATTCTGTGTGATGAACAGCTACTTTCAGGTCAAGCTGTGCTACAAGGTGTCCTGGAGACATCCGAGATCATGCCATTGGCACCAGCTAGACCTTCTCTTCACCAGACATAACACCCTCAGCAGTGTCCTCATCACTCGCAGCTATCACAGCGCTGACTGTGACACTGACCACTCCCTGGTGTGTAACAAGGTCAGGCTTCAGCCAAGGAAGCTTCATCCATCCATGATGAAAGCTCGTCTTCTGATCAACACTTGCCGAACCACTGATCCAGAAAGGACCCAGGAGTTCCTCAACATCCTCGATCAGGCTCTTTCAGACAACAATGCTCAAGGCCTCAGTGCAGTGTCAAAGTGGAATCATCTGCACACCACCATCTATAACTCTGCACTCACTGTGTATGGGAAAAGAGATGGGAGGAATGCTGACTGGTTTGAGGCTTATTGGACTGAAATGGAGTCAGTTACTGTAACTAAGAGGAGAGCCCTCATGAACTACAAACAAGTCCCCAGCAAACAACATCTAAATGCTCTCAGAGCTGCCAGAAACAAATCTCTGCAGACTGCTCAGCACTGCACCAATCAATACTGGTTAAAACTCTGCTGATGAATCCGGGGATGCTAGAGGGATGTATGAAGGAATTAAGAAAGCAATGGGCCCAGTAGTAACTAAATCAGCACCTTTTGAAGACAAAGAGAGGGGTGATCATCACTGAACCTAACAAGCAGATGGAAAGGTGACTGGAGCATTATCTTGAACTCTACATAACGGAGAACATTGTCATTGAAGTAGCTCTCAGTGCCATTCCAGACTTCCCTGTCATGGAGGAACTGGACAGTGAGCCCTCCATAGTCGAGCTCAACAAGGGCTCAAAACATGCGTGATGCAAACATTGTCACCTTGTACAAAATTAAGGGGGATCGCAGTGACTGCAGCAATTATCGGAGCCAGCTACTCAGTTCCACTCACCTGCTCGATCCCTTTCCTCCTGCAAGTTCCTTTGCTTCAGGTATCCATCCAATTTCCTTTTCAAATCATTGATTGTCTCTACTTCCACCACACTCGTGGGTCAGGACATTACCACTCACGGCATAAAAAAATTCCACCTCACCCAAGGATGGGAAATATTTATATCTTCTATATTTAGCTTATTCCCTATCTCTACGAGAATAGAATGGCAGTCAACATGAAAGGGAACCCAAAAATCTTCGAGCAGTATATAAATAATAAGCAGGTAGTCAGCGGTGAAGTGGGCCCCATTAGGGACAAAGAGGGTAATATATACTTAGAGCTGCAGGGCAGTGTTAATCTAGTTAATAAGTACCTTGTATCAATGATCACTAAGGAAGTGGAATTTGACAACATATCAGTAGAAGTGGAGAGTGTAGAGGCAATGGAGAGGGTACAAATTGAGAGAGGGAGGTACTGAAAAGGCTGGTTATGCTTCAGGAAGATAAATTACCTGGTCCGGATGGCTTTCATCCCAGATTGCGAAAGGAAATGTGGATGCAGATAACAGAAAGGCTTTCTATAATCTTCCAATCTTCCCTGGATACGGGGGAGGTGTCAGAGGATTAAACAGTGGCAAATGTGACACCCTTATCCAAGAAAGGGTGTAAGGACAGTCCGGCTAACTACAGGCCAGTTAGATTAACAGCAGTGGTGGGTAAGGTTTCAGAAAGAACAATCAGGGAAAAATTCAACAGTCACTTGGAGAGGTTTGAGTTAATTAAGGAGAGTGAGCATGGATTTATACATGGGAGTTCATGCTTGACTAATCTAACTGCATTTTTTGATGAACTAACAGAGAAGGTTTATGAAGGGAATGCAGTGGATGTTGTTTATATGGATTTTAAGAAACGACACATAAAAGGGTGATTAACAACATTGAGGTTCATGGAATAGGAGGGTCAGTGTCCAATTGGATAGAAAATTGGCTTAAGGACAGAAAACAGCAAGTCGTAATAAATGATTCATTCTCAGACTGGAAGGTTGTCGACAGTGCTGTTCCCCAAGGGTCACTGCTGGAACCACTGCTTTTTACTTCCGACAGATAAATGACTTGGATCTTGGAATATAGAGTAGAATCTCAAAATATGCCGATAACACCAAACTTGGAGAAGTGGCAAACAGTGAGGATGAAATGAACCACCTGCAACAAGACAGTGATAGGCTAGCAGAATGGGCAGACAGGTGCAGATCGATTTTAATAGTGACTAGTGTGAGGTGATGCATTTTAGCAGAAGGGATAGGGAGAGGCAATATATACTTAATGGCACAGTTCTAAAGAGTGTGCAGGAATAGAGGGACCTGTTCACTGAACAATGAACAACGTGAACAATGACTTCTTGTTGTGTGCTCTCAGATTTGTCACCTTCACTGTACTGGAGTGAGGTGACATCTACTGGCAGGAAGCAAGAACTGCAATCAAGCAGCAGAAATTCCATCGTCTGTCAGGGTGAAAGAAACATTGCAATGTGAGGAAATAGTGAATGGGTTTGATTGGGTTGATGGAGACATGATTCCACTTGTGGTGGAGTCCAAAGCAAAGGCCAGAAATATAAAATTGTCATTATTAAAAGATATGAGGAATTCATGATAAATGTATTTAGGTAGTGAGTGGGTGGAATCTAGGTAAAATAGAAAGTGAGATTGGGTGGACAGAAGCAGTGTGAAAGGATGGCTCAAACAAAAGGTAAACGCCCTGAAAGGTGAACTCTGTTTCTCTCTCCACAGATGCTGCCAGAGTTTCTGAACATTTCCAACACTTTCTGTTTTTATTTCAGAATTTGCAAGATGTTGCTTTGCTCTGAAAAAAAATTGGATGATCGGCTTTGGCTGCCAGTGAAATTCCACAGGAGCTAAAAGGAAGTTCTGACATCAGTGGCATGTTGATCTAGGGGTATGATTCTTGCTTAGGGTGAGTGATTAATTAATGTGTGTGAGATCCTGGGTTCAAATCCTGGACAAGCCCTTCTTCTTTGGCATTTTTAGATTAAGGTCATTGATTGGTTTCAGCCTTGCAGAAGGCGGAATTGATTTCCATATGGAGCCTGCTTGAGGACCAGAGAGCTGGATTCAAAGAGCTTGATTAACTAAATGTACAGATAGCCAAGTGAGAATATAAAGTTGTTGCAGTAATTGTGACCTGACTCCAAAAACAACAGGACTGGGTTCTGGACTGGAATGGAATGGAATTCTTCAGTGTTTCTGCTGTTTGGCTTGCATTGACTCATCGATTTTCTTGTTTTTCACTTTGTCGATGCCTTTGAATAATTGTGGATCCTTCTTCAGATTGTCTTCTTTCACCAGGTCGTTCTGACCTCTGATGATGATGATCGTAATGAGCTTCAACTCACTGATAGTTTTGGAAGTGAGCAGATTTCCTTTGCTTGAGTCTACAACATGGAACTCAGTCTGACATGTGGACCCATGGGAGGATTTGAATGCCACCCCTGCGTTGGAGAATACAGTTGCATCCATCCAATAAGAGACCGAGTAGAAGTGACAGTTCAGTCAGTCAAACATTAAACTTTTAATTTCAGGGTGGTGAGTTTGAGTGCCATTTTGTTTTTCCCTTTTTTAAGGCTTCATTAGCAGAGAGTACAAGGAGTGTTTGAAATGAAATTCAACAAAAGTATGAGAAAGTCTCACTTTGATTCGGGACTCATCTCTCTGCAGCATCTCGCTGTGAAAGATTGAACTTCATCTCATTTCATTCCCAGCTCGGGGTCAGTGCGGCTCAGTGGGACTTCTGGCTGTCTCCTGCTTCACAATCCATCAGTGCTGAGAAAGCAATGGGGAATATTATTCACGGCTCTGTAACCTGAGGACACCGATTTAAGGTGAATGGCAAAAGAACCAAAGGCAACATGAGGAAAAACTTCTTTTGCACAGCGAGTGGTTAAGATATGATATGCACTGCTTGAGAGTGTGATGGAGGCTGATTCAACCATGGCTTTCAAAATGGTATAAAATAATTATCTGAAGTGGAAAAATTGCATGTTTTCATGGAATACATGAGTCTGTGGCATGAGCTGAGTTGCTCGTGCACAGAAGCAGCACAAGCACAATGAGCTGAATGGCTTCCTTTTGTTCTGTAACTATTCTATGATCTATGATTCTTTTCAGAGTGAAATCAACACTCACATACAAGAAAATGACAGGTACAATGTAAACCCCACACTAACATACCAGCGAATGCTAGGGACAGAGTAAAACCAATCAGTCCTGGACTAGAAACTGACAGGTACACTGTAAACTTCGCATTACCAGACAAGAAATTGACAGATACAGTGTGAAACCCACAGTCACGTAGCAGCAGTTGGCAGGTAACGTGTAAAAATCTTTCTTTCATATCCCAACTGCAAGGTACAAAGGAAATTAGGTACAAACCCAGGCTCACACTTCAAAGACTGAAAGATACAAAGCAAAACACATATTCACCTACAAGTACAGAGACGAAGACACACTCAGAGGAGGTGCAGATTAAAGACACATGCATGTAACAGAAACTGATAGGGATAGAATCAAACCCTTTCTCACTTCTCAGAAACTGATAGATATAGACAAAAGCTGATGCTCACATACAAGTTGCTGAAAGATATGTGGTGAAACACACAGAGCAATAGCAGAAACAAACAGGTACTGAATAATACCCACAGTCACAGACCAAAAACTGAAATATACTGAGTTAAACATCACTTTCTCACACAAGAAACTCATGGCTACAAAGTGAAGCTGACTCTATCCTCCCAGGCATTGACAGGTGCAAGAGAAAACACTCACGACGATACCAGGTCATGAAATGTACGTAATAAAACCTTTCAGCTGAAAGAATAGCATTAATGACAGGTGTGGTACCCAGAATGCTCAGCGGCCTAGAATCCGCCCTATCTGTGACAGGAGCGGGGCGCGCAGGCGCGGTAGAGAGCTTTGTCAGGAGCTGGAGCTGCGGGTTCGGAGTTGGAGCGGGCTATTCACAAAGTGCGAGAAGACTTTGCGGGCTCACACAGCTGGAGCAGGGCCTCAGGGCCACAATAAGATGGAACAATCCCATCTGTATCCCTGCGGATGGCGGTGGTGAAGCTTTTCCCGGTGAGGCTTCCCGAAACGGCGTCCACAAATGGATAAGAATTGGGGACTGGGCAGGGAGCGTCTCTAAATGAATAAAATTTGGGTCCTGGTCAGGGAGCGTCTGTAAATGGACAGGAATTGGGGACTGGGCAGGGAGCGTCTGCAAATGGACAAGAATTGGGGGACTGGGCAGGGAGCGTCTCTAAATGAATAAAATTTGGGTACTGGTCAGGGAGCGTCTGTAAATGGATAAGAATTGGGGACTGGGCAGGGAGCGTCTGCAAATGGATAAGAATTGGGGGACTGGGCAGGGAGCGTCTCTAAATGAATAAAATTTGGGTACTGGTCAGGGAGCGTCTGTAAATGGATAAGAACTGGGGACTGGGCAGGGAGTGTCTATAATTGAATAAGAGTTGGAGACTGGGCAGGAAGCATTTCTAAATGAATAAGATTTGGGGACTGGGCAGGGAGCGTCTATAAATGCTTAAGAATTGGGGACTGGTTAGGGAGCGTTTTTTTAATTCGTTCGTGGGATGTGGGCGTCGCTGGCTCGATCTCAGCTCGAGTAATGTGTCCAGTTCTGGGCACCAGGCTTTAGAAAGGACATCAAAGCTTCTGAGACAGTTCAGAGGAGATTTGCTAGAATGATCCCAGAGATGAGGGGTGTCAGTTCTCTGGACAGGCTGGTGAAGCTGGGATTGTTCTCTTCAGAGTAGAGAAGGTTAAGGGAAGATTTAATAGAGATGTTCAGAATCATGAAGGATTTTCATAGGGTAGAGAGGGAGAAACTGTTTCCACTGTCCTGGGGGGTCAGTAACCAGAGGACACAGATTTAAAATAATTGGCCAAAAATGTCAAGGGGAGGTGAGGAAGGATCTTTTTACCCAGTAACTGATTCGGATTTGGAATGAATTGTCTGACAGGGTGGTGGAAACAGATTCAATTATAACTTTCATAAGGGAATTGGACAAATATTTCAAAGTGAAATTCTCCAGGATTATGGGGAAATAGGCAGGGGGTTGGACTAATTGCATCTTTTTGTTAGAGAGTCAGCAGAGGCACAATGGGGCCGAATGGCCTCCATCTGTGCTGTATGATTCTATGAACATAAGAACGAGGAGCCGGAGTCGGCAATTCAGCCACTCGTGCCTGCTCTGCCATTCAATACAATCATGGCTGATCTCATCACGGCAGTTCTTGTTTCTTGCCAGTAGATGTCACCTCACTCCAATACAGTGAAGTTTACAAATCGGAGAGAGACACAACAGGAAATAATTGTTCACATTATAGTGAATGTGTGGGATTTAGAAATACTAGGAGTGGAGACGAGTTATTACTTGTCTGCTCGATCCCCATAGCCCTGTAAAATTATTTCCTTCAAGTGCCCATTCAAATTCCTTTTGTAATCCTCGATTATCTCCATTTCCACCGCCCTCGTGGGCAGCGAGTTACAGATCATCACCAATCAGTGTAAGAAAGTTCTTCCGCACATTCCCCCTGTACCTCCTGTCCAAAACCTTCAATCTGTGTCCCCTAGTCCTTGTACCAATAGTTAACGGGAACAATGTTTCCTTGCCAACTTATTTAAAACTGTCATAGCCGAAAACACATCTATCAATTCTCCCCTCACTCTCCTTTGATGCAGGTAGAACAACCCTAGCTTTTCCAACCTAACCTTGTAACTAAAATCCTCCATCCCTGGATCCATTCTGGTGAATTTCCTCTGCATCCTCTCAAGGACGCTCACATTCTTTCTTAAGTGTGGTAAGCAAAACTGGAAGCAACACGCCAACTGGGGCCTAACCAGAGCTTTATAATGGTTCAGCATAACTTCCCTGCTTTGTACTCAATGCCTCTATTTATAAAGCCCAAGATCCCATATGCTTTGCTAACCACTCTCGCAATATGTCTTGCCACCTTCAAAGATTGATGCACATGAACCCCAAGTCCCTCTATTCCAGCACACTCTTTAGAACTGTGCCATTAAGTATATATTGCCTCTCCCTATTCCTTATGCCAAAATACATCACCTCATACTTGTCACTATTAAATTCCATCTGCCACCTGTCTGCCCATTCTGCTCGCCTATCATTGTCCTGTTGCAGGCAGTTCATATCATCCTCACTGTTTGCCACTCCTCCACGTTTGTTGTCATCGGGATATTTTGAGATTCTACTCAATATTCCAAGATCCAAGTCATTTATCTTTAGCAAAAAAAGCAGTGGTTCCAGCACTGACCCTTGGGAAACACCACTGTCGACTATCTTCCAGTCTGACAAAGAATCATTTCATAAGACTCTCTGTTTTCTGTCCTTAAACCAATTTTCTATCCAATTGGACACTGACCCTCCTATACCACGAACCTCAATTTTGTAAACCTCCCTTTTATGTGGTACCTTGTCAAACGCTTCCTTAAAATCCATATAAACAACATCCACTGCATTCCCTTCATCAAGCTGCTCTGTTAGTTCATCAAAAAATGCAGTTAGATTAGTCAAGCATGAACTCCCATTTAAAAATCCATGCTCACTCTCCTTAATTAACTCGAACCTCTCCAAGTGACTGTTGATTTTTTACCCTGATTATTCTTTCTAAAACCTTACCCACCGCTGCTGTTAATCTAACTAGCCTGTAGTTAGCCGGACTGTCCTTACACCCTTTCTTGAATAAGGGTGTCGCATTTGCCACTGTTTACTCCTGGCACCTCCCCCGTATCCAGGGAAGATTGGAAGATTATGGCAAACTCTTCCATTATCTGCATCCGCATTTCCTTTCGCAACCTGGGATGCCAGGCATCCAGACCAGGTGATTTATCTTCCCTAAGCACAGCCAGCCTTTTTAGTACCTCCCTCTCCTAATTTGTACTCTCTCCATTGTCTCTACTCTCTTCACTTCGACTGATATTTTGTCAAATTCCACTTCCTCAGTGATCACTGATGCAAAGTACTCATTAAGTAGATTAACATTGCCCTGCACCTCTAAGCTTATATTATCCTTTTTGTCCCTAATAGGCCCGACTCAACCTCTTACTACCCACTTATCATTTACATGCTGCTCGAAGATTTTTGGGTTTCCTTTCATGTTGACTGTCAGTCTATTCTCATAGAAATAGAGAATAAGCAAATATAGAAGATGTAAGTATTTCCCATCCTTGATGAGGTGGAATTTTTTATGCTGTGGGTGGTAATGTCTTGGCCCACGAGTGTGGTGGAAGCAGAGACAATCAATGATTTGAAAAGGAAATTAGATGGATACTTGAAGGAAAGAAACTTGCAGGAGGAAAGGGACCGAGCTGGTGAGTGGAACTGACTAGATTGCTCCGGGGAGAGCCAGCATGGACGTGATAGGCCAAACGACCACCTTCTGTGCTGTAAATGACTCTGTGTTGTTTCTCAAATTCAATCCACTGGTGCTTGGTAAATAATTTCAAAGTAAATTGTGCAACCGGAAAATCAGAACCAAGGCAAGAGACGCATAAGGAAGCAAAATTGCTGAAACCCGGGATTGAACCAGGGACCTTTAGATCTTCAATCTAACGCTCTCCCAACTGAGCTATTTCAGCCCCACATTAACAGCGGTTTGGTGTCCTTGTTTTGGAAGAAAATACATACATTCAAGTTTTCCAAAAAATTAAAGAACACAACATGTGAGTAATATTCCCCATTGCTTTCTCAGTACTGATGGATTGTGAAGCGGGAGACAGCCAGAAGTGCCACTGAGCCGCACAGACCCCGAGCTGAGAATGAAATGAGATCAAATTCAATCTTTCATAGTGAGATGCTGCTGAGAGGTAAGAGTCCTGAATCAAAGCGAGACTTGCTCATTTCAAACACTCCCTGTACTCTCTGCTCATGAGGCCTTACAAAAGGGAAAAACAGAATGGCACTCAAACTCACAACCCTGCCATTAAAAGTCTCATATTCGACTGACAGAACTGTCACTTCTACTCGGTCTCTTATTGGATGGATGCAACTCCAACGCAGGGGTGGCATTCAAATCCTCCCATGGGTCCACATGTCAGACTGAGTTCCATGTTGTAGACTCAAGCAAAGGAAATCTGCTCACTTCCAAAACTATCAGCGAATTGAAGCTGATTACAATCAACATCATCAGAGGTCAGAACTACCTGGTGAAAGAAGACACCCTGAAGAAGGATCCACAATTATTCAAAGGCATCGACAAAGTGAAAAACAAGAAAATCGATGAGTCAATGCAAGCAAAACAACAGAAACACTGAAGAATTCCATTCCATTCCATTCCAGAACCCAGTCCTGTTGTTTTTGGAGTCAGGTCACAATGACAGCAACAACTTTATATTCCCACTTGGCTATCTGTACATTTCGTTAATTACAATTTTGTCGACAAGCTCTTTGAATCCAATTGTCTGGTCCTCAAGCCAGCTCCGTATGGAAGTCAATTCCACCTTCTGCAAGGCTGAAACCAATAGATAACCTTAATCTAAAAATGCCAGCAGACCAGGACTCATCCGGGACTTGAACCCGGGATCTCTCGCATGTTAATTAACCATACTCCCAAAGCAAGAATCATACCCCTAGACCAACGAGCCACTGACAGGTCAGGCTTTATTAGCTGCTGTGGAATTTCACTGGAACCCCCCAGCCAATCATCCATTTTTTTTCAGATCAAAGCAACATCCTGCAAATGCTGAAATAAAAACAGAAAGTGCTGGAAATGTTCAGCAGCTCTGGCAGCATCTGTGCTGAGAGAAACACAGTTAACGTTTCAGGGCACTCACCTTTTGTTTCAGCCATCCTTTCAGACTGCTTCTGTCCATCCAATCTCACTTTCTATTCTATCCACATTCTAACCATTCACTACGTTACTACATTTTTCATGAATTCCTCATTTCTTTTATTAATGACAATTTTGTATTTCTGGCCTTTGCTTCAGACACCACCACAAGTGGAATCATGTCTCCATCTACCCAATCAAACCACTTCGCTGTATCGTCACATTGCAATGTTTCTTTAACCCTGACAGACTGTGGAGTTTCTGCTGCTTAATTGCAGTTCTTGCTTCCCGCCAGTAGATGTCACCTCACTCCAATACAGTGAAGTTTACAAATCTGAGAGAGACACAACAGGAAATAATTGTTCACATTATAGTGAATGTGTGGGATTTAGAAATACTAGGAGTGGAGACGAGTTATTATTGCACTCTGCTATTACATCTTTTATAATGGACTCCAGCATTTTCCCCACGACTGATGTCAGGCTAACCGGTATGTAATTCGCTGTTTTCTTTCTGCCTCTTTTTTTAAATAGTGGAGTTACATTAACTACCGTCCAATCCATTGGAACTGTTCCAGAGTCGATAGAATTTTGAAAAAAGACCAGAAATGCATCTGCTATTTCAAGGGCCACTTCCTTAAGTACTCTGGGATGTAGATTATCAGGCCCTGGGGATTTATCGGCCTTCAATCCCATCAATGTCCCAAACATTACCTACTAATACTGATTTCATACAGTTCCTCCTTCTCACTAGACCCTATGTTCCCCAACATTTCTGGGAGATAATTTGTATCCTCCTTTGTGAAGACAGATCCAAAGTATGTATTTAATTGGTCTGCCATTTCTTTGTTCCCCATTATAAATTCCCCCGTTTCTGACTGTAAGGGGCCCACATTTGTCTTCACTAATCTTTTTCTCTATACATATCTATAGAAGCTTTTACAGTCAGTTTTTATGTTCTCTGCTAGCTTACTCTCATACTCTATTTCCCCCTTCTTAATCAATCCTTTTGTCCTCCTCTGCTAAATTCCAAACTGCTCACAATCTTCAGGTTTGCTGCTTGTTCTGGCCATTTTATATTTCTCCTCCTTGGATCTAATACTTTCCTTAATTTCTTTTGTAAGCCACAGTTGAGCCACCCTTCCTGTTTTACTTTTGCACAGACAGGAATGAACAATTGTTGTAATTCATCCATGCGCTCTTTAAATGCTAGCCATTGCCTATCCACTGTCAACCCTTTAAGTAACGTTCCCCAATCTATCATAGCCAACTCCCGCCTCATACCTTCATAGTTTTCTTTGTTTAGATTCAGGACCCGAGTCTCGGAATCAACTCTCTCACTCTCCATCTTCATGAAGAATTTTATCATATTATGGGCGCACTTCCCCAAGGGACCCCACACAACAAGATTGTTAACTAATCCTTTCTCATTACACAATACCCAGTCCAGGATGGCCTGTTCTCTAGAGGTGTTATACACCTCTATCAATTCTCCACTCAATCTCCTTTGAGAAAGGCAGAATAATCCTAGCTTTTCCAACCTAACCTTGTAGCTAAAATCCCCCATCCCTGGATCCATTCTGGTAAATCGCCTCTGTGTCCTCTCAAGGACCCTCACATTCTTTCTAAAGTCTGCAGAGCAGAACTGGAAGCAACACTCCAATTGGGGCCTAACCAGAGTTTTATAATGGTTCAGCATAACTTCCCTGCTTTTGTACTCAATGCCTCTACTTATAAAGCCCAAAATCCCATATGCTTTGCGAACCACTCTCGCAATATGACTTGCCTCCTTCAAAGATTGATGCACATGAACCCCAAGTCCCTCTATTCCAGTCCACTCTTTAGAACTGTGCCATTAAGTATATATTGCCTCTCCCTATTCCTTATGCCAAAATACATCACCTCACACTTGTCACTATTAAATTCCATCTGCCACCTGTCTGCCCATTCTGCTAGCCTATCACTGTCCTGTTGCAGGCAGTTCATATCATCCTCACTGTTTGCCGCTCCTCCAGGTTTGGTGTCATCGGCATATTTTGAGATTCTACTCTGTATTCCAAGATCCAAGTCACTTACCTTGAGCAAAAAAAGCAGTGGTTCTAGCACTGACCCTTGGGGAACACCACTGTCGACTATCCTCCAGTCTGACAAAGAACCATTTAATAAGACTCGCTGTTTTCTGTCCTTAAACCAATTTTCTATCCAATTGGACACTGACTCTCCTATGCCACGAACCTCAATTTTGTTAACCGCCCTTTTATGTGGTACCTTGTCAAACACTTCCTTAAAATCCATATAAACAACATCCACTGCATTCCCTTCATCAACCTGCTCTGTTAGTTCATCAAAAAATGCAGTTAGATTAGTCAAGCATGAACTCCCATTTATAAATCCATGCTCACTCTCCTTAATTAACTCGAACCTCTCCAAGTGACTGTTGATTTTTTACCCTGATTATTCTTTCTAAAACCTTACCCACCGCTGCTGTTAATCTAACTAGCCTGTAGTTACCCGGACTTTCCTTACACCCTTTCTTGAATAAGGGTGTCGCATTTGCCACTGTTTAATCCTCTGGCACCTCCCCCGTATCCAGGGAAGATTGGAAGATTATAGCAAGCCCTTCCGTTATCTGCATCCGCATTTCCTTTCGCAACCTGGGATGTGAGCCATCCGGACCAGGTGATTTATCTTCCCTGAGCACAGCCAGCCTTTTTAGTACCTCCCTCTCCTAATTTGTACTCTCTCCATTGTCTCTACTTTCTTCACTTCGACTGATATTTTGTCAAATTCCACTTCCTTAGTGATCACTGATGCAAAGTACTCATTAAGTAGATTAACATTGCCCTGCACCTCTAAGCTTATATTATCCTTTTTGTCCCTAATAGGCCCGACTCAACCTCTTACTACCCACTTATCATTTACATGCTGCTCGAAGATTTTTGGGTTCCCTTTCATGTTGACTGTCAGTCTATTCTCATAGAAATAGAGAATAAGCAAATATAGAAGATATAAGTATTTCCCATCCTTGATGAGGTGGAATTTTTTATGCTGTGGGTAGTAATGTCTTGGCCCACGAGTGTGGTGGAAGCAGAGACAATCAATGATTTGAAAAGGAAATTAGATGGATACTTGAAGGAAAGAAACTTGCAGGAGGAAAGGGACCGAGCTGGTGAGTGGAACTGACTAGATTGCTCCGGGGAGAGCCTGCATGGACGTGATAGGCCAAACGACCACCTTCTGTGCTGTAAATGACTCTGTGTTGTTTCTCAAATTCAATCCACTGGTGCTTGGTAAATAATTTCAAAGTAAATTGTGCAACCGGAAAATCAGAACCAAGGCAAGGGACGCATAAGGAAGCAAAATTGCTGAAACCCGGGATTGAACCAGGGACCTTCAGTCTAACGCTCTCCCAACTGAGCTATTTCAGCCCCACATTAACAGTGGTTTGGTGTCCTTGTTTTGGAAGAAAATACATACATTCAAGTTTTCCAAAAAATTAAAGAACACAACATGTGAGTAATATTCCCCATTGCTTTCTCAGTACTGATGGATTGTGAAGCGGGAGACAGCCAGAAGTGCCACTGAGCCGCACAGACCCCGAGCTGAGAATGAAATGAGATCAAATTCAATCTTTCATAGTGAGATGCTGCTGAGAGGTAAGAGTCCTGAATCAAAGCGAGACTTGCTCATTTCAAACACTCCCTGTACTCTCTGCTCATGAAGCCTTACAAAAGGGAAAACAGAATGGCACTCAAACTCACAACCCTGCCATTAAAAGTCTCATATTCGACTGACAGAACTGTCACTTCTACTCGGTCTCTTATTGGATGGATGCAACTCCAACGCAGGGGTGGCATTCAAATCCTCCCATGGGTCCACATGTCAGACTGAGTTCCATGTTGTAGACTCAAGCAAAGGAAATCTGCTCACTTCCAAAACTATCAGCGAATTGAAGCTGATTACAATCAACATCATCAGAGGTCAGAACTACCTGGTGAAAGAAGACACCCTGAAGAAGGATCCACAATTATTCAAAGGCATCGACAAAGTGAAAAACAAGAAAATCGATGAGTCAATGCAAGCCAAACAACAGAAACACTGAAGAATTCCATTCCATTCCAGTCCAGAACCCAGTCCTGTTGTTTTTGGAGTTAGGTCACAATTACAGCAACAACTTTATATTCCCACTTGGCTATCTGTACATTTAGTTAATTACAATTTTGTCGACAAGCTCTTTGAATCCAGTTGTCTGGTCCTCAAGCCAGCTCCGTATGGAAGTTAATTCCACCTTCTGCAAGGCTGAAACCAATAGATAACCTTAATCTAAAAATGCCAGCAGACCAGGGCTCATCCAGGACTTGGACCCAGGATCTCTTGCACGTTAATTAACCATACTCCCAACGCAAGAATCATACCCCTAGACCAACGAGTCACTGACAGGTCAGGCTTTATTAGCTGCTGTGGAATTTCACTGGAACCCCCCAGCCAATCATCCATTTTTTTTTCAGATCAAAGCAACATCCTGCAAATGCTGAAATAAAAACAGAAAGTGCTGGAAATGTTCAGCAGCTCTGGCAGCATCTGTGCTGAGAGAAACACAGTTAACGTTTCAGGGCACTCACCTTTTGTTTCAGCCATCCTTTCAGACTGCTTCTGTCCATCCAATCTCACTTTCTATTCTATTCACATTCTAACCATTCACTACGTTACTACATTTTTCATGAATTCCTCATTTCTTTTATTAATGACAATTTTGTATTTCTGGCCTTTGCTTCAGACACCACCACAAGTGGAATCATGTCTCCATCTACCCAATCAAACCACTTCGCTGTATCCTCACATTGCAATGTTTCTTTAACCCTGACAGACTGTGGAGTTTCTGCTGCTTGATTGCAGTTCTTGCTTCCCGCCATTAGATGTCACCTCACTCCAATACAGTGAAGTTTACAAATCTGAGAGAGACACAACAGGAAATAATTGTTCACATTATAGTGAATGTGTGGGATTTAGAAATACTCGGAGTGGAGACGAGTTATTATTGCACTCCGCTATTACATCTTTTATAATGGACTCCAGCATTTTCCCCACGACTGATGTCAGGCTAACCGGTATATAATTCGCTGTTTTCTTTCTGCCTCTTTTTTTAAATAGTGGAGTTACATTAACTACCGTCCAATCCATTTGAACTGTTCCAGAGTCGATAGAATTTTGAAAAAAGACCAGAAATGCATCTGCTATTTCAAGGGCCACCTCCGTAAGTACTCTGGGATGTAGATTATCAGGCCTTGGGGATTTATCGGCCTTCAATCCCATCAATTTCCCAAACATTCCCTACTAATACAGATTTCATACAGTTCCTCCTTCTCATTAGACCCTATGTTCCCCAACATTTCTGGGAGGTAATTTGTATCCTCCTTTGTGAAGACAGAACCAAAGTATGTATTTAATTGGTCTGCCATTTCTTTGTTCCCCATTATAAATTCCCCCGTTTCTGACTGTAAGGGGCCCACATTTGTCTTCACGAATCTTTTTCTCTTCACATATCTATAGAAGCTTTTACAGTTAGTTTTTATGTTCTCTGCTAGCTTACTCTCATACTCTATTTCCCCCTTCTTAATCAATCCTTTTGTCCTCCTCTGCTAAATTCCAAACTGCTCACAATCTTCAGGTTTGCTGCTTGTTCTGACCATTTTATATTTCTCCTCCTTGGATCTAATACTTTCCTTAATTTCTTTTGTAAGCCACAGTTGAGCCACCCTTCCTGTTTTACTTTTGCACAGACAGGAATGAACAATTGTTGTAATTCATCCATGCGCTCTTGAAATGCTAGCCATTGCCTATCCACTGTCAACCCTTTAAGTAACGTTCCCCAATCTATCATCGCCAACTCCCGCCTCATACCTTCATAGTTTCCTTTGTTTAGATTCAGGACCCGAGTCTCGGAATCAACTCTCTCACTCTCCATCTTCATGAAGAATTTTATCATATTATGGGCGCACTTCCCCAAGGGATCCCACACAACAAGATTGTTAACTAATCCTTTCTCATTACTCAATACCCAGTCTAGGATGGCCTGTTCTCTAGAGGTGTTATACACCTCTATCAATTCTCCACTCAATCTCCTTTGATATAGGCAGAATAATCCTAGCTTTTCCAACCTAACCTTGTAACTAAAATCTCCCATCCCTGGATCCATTCTGGTAAATCGCCTCTGCGTCCTCTCAAGGACCCTCACATTCTTTCTAAAGTCTGCTGAGCAGAACTGGAAGCAACACTCCAATTGGGGCCTAACCAGAGTTTTATAATGGTTCAGCATAACTTCCCTGCTTTTGTACTCAATGCCTCTATTTATAAAGCCCAAGATCCCATATGCTTTGCGAACCACTCTCGCAATATGTCTTGCCACCTTCAAAGATTGATGCACATGAACCCCAAGTCCCTCTATTCCAGTGCACTCTTTAGAACTGTGCCATTAAGTATATATTGCCTCTCCCTATTCCTTATGCCAAAATACATCACCTCACACTTGTCACTATTAAATTCCATCTGCCACCTGTCTGCCCATTCTGCTAGCCTATCACTGTCCTGTTGCAGGCAGTTCATATCATCCTCACTGTTTGCCACTCCTCCAAGTTTGGTGTCAACGGCATATTTTGAGATTCTACTCTGTATTCCAAGATCCAAGTCACTTACCTTTAGCAAAAAAAGCAGTGGTTCCTGCACTGACCCTTGGGGAACACCACTGTCGACTATCCTCCGGTCTGACCAAGAACCATTTAATATGACTCGCTGTTTTCAGTCTTTAAAACAATTTACTATCCAAATGGATACTGACCCTCCTAATCCATGAACCTCAATTTTGTTAACCACCCTTTTATGTGGTACTTTATAAAATGCTTTCGTAACATCCATATAAACAACATCCACTGCATTCCCTTCATCAGTATTCTCAGATAGTTTATCAACAAATGCAGTTAGATTCGTCAAGCATGAACTCCCATTGATAAATCCATGCCCACTCTCCTGAATTAACTCAAACCTCTCCAAAGGACTTGATTTTTTTCCCTGACCTGTTGATCTCATGCTGATAGCAAGCTCACCACAGAGCATGTATTTGGCAATGTGACCGTCATCCATTTGGCCCAGTCAACAGAGTCACCGCTGACTCAAGAGGGCAAACATGCTGCGGATCCCTGCACGCTGGTGTACTTCCGCATTCGGCACTCTGTCCTGCCAGGAGATGCCCAGTATCCATCTGAGGCAGTGGAGGTGGAAGCTGTTCAGCCGCTTTTTTTGGCTTGTATAAGTTGTTGATGCTTCTCTACTATAAAGGAGGGTGCTGAGAACACAAGCCTGGTACACGTGGAGCTTTGTATTTTCGGTCAGTTTGCTGTCGTTTCACACTTGTCTTCTCAACTTTGACATGACAGCTGCAGCATTGGCAATCCTGGTGCTGATTTCAGCATCAAGGGCCAGATTGCTGGTGATTGTTGATTGAAGGTATGTGAAGCTGTTGACAACCTCCAAAGTGAGGTTGTCGATGTTGATGGAAAGTGGAGTCTCTACGTCCTGGCCCGTAACTTTCATCTTCCTGATGCTGATTGTCAGTCCAATCTCTTTGCAGGCCAGGGAGAACCGATCTACAAGCTGCTGTTACTGAACTTCATTTTGGGATGTCAGCACAGCATCATCAGCAAATAGCAACTCACAGACTAGGAATTTACCCACTTTGGTCTTGGCGCACAGTCTTGCCAAGTTGAACAGCTTGTCGTCAGCTCTGATGTGCAGGTGAACACCTATATCTGAGTAATTGAAAGTGTACAATAGCAGCATGGAGAAGAATATGCCAATTATAAAGGATGTGATAACTAGACAGTTCGAAAATGATGACATGATTGGGCAGAGTCAACATAGATTTATGAAAAGGAAAACAGGTTTGAAAAACCTGTTGAGAGTTTTGAGGATGTTACCTATAGAACAGATAAAGGAGAACCAGTGGATGTGTGGTATTTGTATTTTCCTTTGGTAAGGTCCCACACAGGAGGTGAGTAAACAAAATTAGAGCACATAGGCTTGGGGATAATATACTGATATGGATTGAGAATTGGTTAACAGACCGAAAACAGAGAGCAGGAATAACGGGTCCTTCTCAGGATGGCAGGCTGTTACTATTGGGGTACTGCAAGGATCAGTGTTGGAGCCACAGCTGTTAACAACCTATATAAATGATTTGGATGTGGGGATTAAATGTAATATTTACAAGTTTGCAGATGACACAAAGCTCGGTGAAGTGTGTGTTGTGAGGAGGATGCAGAGAGGCTTCCAGGGGACCTGGAGAGGCTAAGTGAATGGGCAAGAACATGGAATATAATGTGAATAAGTGTGAAGTTATTCACTTTGGTAGAATAAACAGAAAGACAGAGTATTTCTTAAATGGTGAGAGGTTGGGAAGTGTCGATGTCCAAAGGGACCTGGGTGTCCTTGTTCCTGAGACACTAAAAGCTCTTGTGCAGGTGCAGCAATCAATTAGGAAGGCAAATGGTATGTTGTACCCACACGAGGGGTCATGAGTACAGGAGTAAAGATGTCTTGCTGCAATTGTATAGAGCCTTGGTGAATCCGCACTGGAGTATTGTGTACAGTTTAGTCTCCTCATCTTATGAAGGATACACTTGCCATAGAGGGGGTGAAACAGAGGGTCAACAGACTAATCTTTTTTTTGCATTTATTTCATTTCATCTCAGTTTGTTCAGTTTGCTTACCTACTGTTTTTTTTCAGGTTTGTACTTCCTGCTGTTCAATATTCAGTCCATTAACACCTAATCTGTACTAATGCTTTGTCTTTCAACACACCATTAACATATTGTTTGCCTTTGCTGCATGACCTTTTGGTCAGCTATGTGGCCTTGTCCAATCTACACCTTCTCCTTTGTTATCTCTTGCCCCACCCCCACCCCACTTGCTTATAACCTGTGACTTTTCTAATATATGTCAGTTCCGAAGATGGGTCACTGACCTGAAACGTTAACTCTGCTTCTCTTTTCACAGATGCTGCCAGACCTGCTGAGTGGTTCCAGCATTTCTTGTTTTTATGTCACCAGACTAATCCCTGGGATGGTGGGATTGTCTTATGAGGAAACTGGGCCTGTATTCCTTAAAGTTTCGAAGAATGAGAGGTGATCTGATTGAAACTGACAAAATTCTTACAGGGCGTGACAGTGTGGATGTAGACAGGATGTTTGCCCTGGTTGGTGAGTCTAAAACCAAAGGACATCGTCTCAGAATAAGGAGTAGGCCATTTAAAACTGAGATGGGTGGAATTTCTTCACTCAGACGGTGGTGAATCATTGGAATACTGTGCCCCAGAGGGCTGTGGCAGCTCAATCATTGAGCATGTTCAAGACAGAAATTGATAGAAATCTTGATACTCATGACATCAAGGGATATGGGGATAGCATGGGAAAGGGGCTTTGAGGTAGGTGATCAGCCATGATCGAATTGAATGACAGAGCAGGCTCGACGGGCTGAATAGCTTACTCCTGTGTTCCTCTGTTCCTAAGAGAGTTGGCGCCAGCGCGCAGCCCTGCTTTACCCCACTGCTGATCTTGAAAGCGTCTGATGTTGCTCCATTGTAACTGATGGAACTGTGCATGTTCTTGTGGAAAGAAGAGATGATGCCCAAGAGGTCAGGAGGGCAGCCTATGTTCCATCGCAGTTTGAAGAGGCCGTCTCTGCTGACAAGATCAAAGGCCTTAGTGATGTTAATAAAAATGTGTGAGGCTCTGTGGCGCAATGGATAGCGTGTTGGACTTCTAAATAATGATTAAGACGATATTCAAAGGTTGTGGGTTCAAGTCCCACCAGAGTCAAGTTTTTGGACCAGAAACAGAGAAGCACAACGGAACAACAAATGAAGAAATGCACCAAAAGCACAGACTCGGAGACAGAGCGAGAGAGAGAGGAGCAGAGCAGGGGAAAAAAAATCGAGGAGTGACATCACAATGGAGAGTGAGAGCAGGGAAACAGAGAGCCGCTGGGGTGAGGATACAGGATTTGATTCTTTCTTCGGTGCAGTGGAAGGAGCTGTTTGGTGAGGATCTGGTAAGCTGTGACATCACAGGCAAGCAGGTAGTTGATTGGTTTGGAAGAACCGACCTGCTTGATGCGCATCTGGTAAGTGATTAAGATCCATTTTAGTCCTAACGTTTAAAATAGTAAACAAACTAGTGGTATGTTTAATAAAATATGCAATAAAATGAATAATTGAATAAAATATTTAAGTAGTTAATTGAAACACGATAAGGATGACAGGACAGGTGATGTGTCACAGCTGCAGCATGTGGGAGTTCCTGGATGCCAGTGTGATCCAGGGCAAACACGTCTGCAGTAAGTGTTTGCGGCTCAAAGAGGGAGAAAAAAGGAATGTAGTGGTAGTAGGGGACAGTATAGTAAGGTGGATTGACTCTGTTCTCTGCAGCAAAAGCAAGAGTCCAGACGGCTGTGTTGCCTGCCGGTGCCAGGATTCAGGACATCTGCTCAGGGCTGGAGCGAAACATACAATGGGAGGGGGAGGATCCAGTCGTCGTGGTCCATGTCGGTACCAAAGACATAGGCAGGACAAGGATAGAGGTTCTGCAAAGTCAGTATGAGGAACTAGGCACCAAATTAAGAAGCAGAACCTCAAAGTTAATCATCTCTGGATTATTACCTGAGCCATGTGCAAATTGGCATAGGACAAATAAGATTAGGGAAAGTAATGTGCGGCTGAAAGACTGGTGTGGTAGTAGTGGGTTCTGCTTCGTGGGGCATTGGCACCAGTACTGGGGAAAGAGGTGGCTGTACCGTTGGGACGGTCTACACCTGAACCGTGCTGGTGCCGGTGTTCTAGCGAGCCACATAACGAGGGAAGTAGAGACGGTTTTAAACTGAATAGTGGGGGCAAGGGATCAAATTTGGGAAGATATGGTGAATCAAGGAGGAGAGACAAGGCAAGAGAGAAAGGTATAAATATGGGAAATGATAAACAGACTGTGACAGGAAGGGACAGAATGTACAAATCTAAGAGTAAATCGACAGATAAGGCTAGAGGTGACAAAAATAATAAAAGGACAAAACTAAATGCTCTGTATCTGAATGCATGGAGCATTTGAAACAAAACAGATGAACTGGGAGCACAAATAGAATAAATAAGTACGATCTGATAGTCATTACAGAGACATGGCTGCAGGGCGACATAGATTGGGATGTGAATATTGGAGGTGACATGGCATTTTGGAAGGACAGGAAGCTAGGAAAAGGTGGCGGGGTAGCTCTGTTAATTAATGATGGTATTAGCGTAATAGAGAGGGATGACCTGAGTTCTGGAGATCAGGATGCAGAAGCAGTTTGAGTACAAATGAGAAATCATAAAGGCAAGAAGTCACTTGTGGGAGTGGTGTACAAGCCACCTAACATTAACCACACTGTCGGATGGGATATAAAGGAAGAAATAATGGCAGCTTGTCAGAAAGGTACTGTGATAATTATGGGGGATTTTAATCTCCATATAGATTGGAAAATTCAGATGGGCAGAGGTAGCCTAGATGAGGAATACATAGAATGTTTTGGGGATAATTTCTTGGAACAATACATTCTGGAGCCAACCAGAGAGCAGGCTATACTAGACCTGGCATTGTGCAACGAGATAGGATTAATTAATGACCTCATAGTTAAGGTGCCCCTAGGTAGTAGCGATTATAATATGATTGAATTTTACATTCAGTTTGAGGGAGAGGAGAGTGGGTCCCAGACTAGTATTTTAAATTTAAATAAGGGCAATTATAAGGGCATGAAAGCAGAGCTAGCTAAAGTGAACTGGCAAATTAGGTTAAGGGATAAGTCAATAGAGATGCAGTGGCAGACATTTAAGGGGATATTTCAGAATACACAGAATAGATACATTTCAACGAGAAAGAAAAGTTCCAAAGGTGGGACTCACCATCCATGGTTCACGAAAACAGTTAAAGATACTATCAAACTTAAAGAAAAAGCCTATAATTGTGCAAAGGTGGGAGGCAGGTCAGAAGATTGGACAGAATATAAAAAAAACAGCAAAGAATGACTAAAAGATTGATAAGGAAGGTAAAATTAGAGTATGAGAGAAAGCTCGCAAGAAATTTCAAGACAACTAGTAAGAGTTTCGATAGATATTTTAAAAAGAAAAGAGTTAACAAAGTGACTGTTGGTCCAATAGAAAGTGTGTCTGGGGAATTAATAATGGATAATTAAGAGATGGCAGATGAATTGAACAGATACTTTGCATCGGTCTTCACTATTGAGTATACAAATAACATCCCAGTATTAGCCGTATATCAGGAAATTGAAGGGATGGAGGAACTCAAGAAAATTACAATCACCAGGGAAGTGGTACTAAACAAATTGTTGGAGCTGCGGGTTGACAAGTCGCCAGGTCCTGAATTGGCTAGTGAGATAGTTGATGCGCTGGTTTTAATATTCCAAAATTCCCTAGATTCGAGAAGGTTCCGTTAGATTGGAAAAGAGTGAATGTAACTCATTTATTCAAAAAGGGAGGGAGACAGAAAGCAGGAAACGACAGGCCAGTTAGCTTAACATTTGTCTGAGGGAAAATGTTTGGAGCTATTACAGAGGATGTTATAGCAGGGCATTTAGAAAAAATTAAGGTAATCAGGCAGAGTCATCATGGTTTTTTGAAAGGGAAATCATGTTTAACCAATTTATTGAAGTTCTTTGAGGGAGTTACATGTGCTGTGGATAAAGGGGAACCAGTGGATGTATTGTATTTCGATTTCCAGAAGGATAAGGTGCCATATCAAAGATTATTGCAGAAAATAAAAGCTCATGGTGTCGGGGGTAACATATTGGCATGGATAGAAGATTGGCTAGCTGACAGGAAACAGAGAGTCAGCATAAATGGGTCATTTTCTGGTTGGCAAGAAGTAACGAGTGGTGTGCCACAGGGATCTGTGCTGGGGCCTCAACATTTTACAATTTATATAAATTACTTAGATGAAGGGACCGAAGGTATTGTTGCTAAATTTGCTGATCACAAAGATAGGTAGGAAAGTAGGTTGTGAAGAGGACATAAGGGGGCTACAAAGGGATATAGATAGGTTAAGTGATTGGGCAAAGACCTGGCAAATGGAGTATAATGTGGGAAAGTCGGAAATTGTCCACTATGGCAGGAAGAATAAAAAAGCATATTATCTAAATGGTGAGAGATTGCAGAGCTCTGAGATGCAGAGGGATCTGGGTGTCCGAGGGCATGAATTGCAAAAGGTTAGTATGCAGGTCCAGCACGTAATTAGGAAAGCTAATAGAATGTTATCATTTATCACCATGGGAATTGAATACAATAGTAGGGAGGTTATGCTTCAGCTATACAGGACATTGGTGAGACCTCTTCTGCAGTACTGAGTACTGTACTGGTCTCCTTATTTGCGGAAGGATGTAAATGCATTGGAGGTAGCACAGAGAAAGTTTACGAGACTAATACATGGAATGGGTGGGCTGTCTTACGAGGAAAGATTGGACAAGCTAGGCTTGTCTCCGCCAGAGTTTAGAAGAGAAAGAGGCGACATGATTTGTTATTTAATTTATTAATTAACAAATTAGCTATCCTCCAGTCTTCCGGTACCTCACCCGTGGCTAACGATGATACAAAAATCTCTGCCAGCGCCCCAGCAATCTCCTCCCTTGCTTCCCATAGCATCCTAGGATACATCTGATCAGGCCTTGGGGATTTATCCACCTTAATGCGCTTCAAAACCTCCAACACCTCCTCCTTTGTAATGTTGATATGCTGCAGGATATCGCTGTTCCCTCCCTTGAACTCACTAGCTTCCATGACCTTCTCCACGGTAAATACAGACGAGAAATATTCATTTAAGACCTCGCCCATTTCGCGTGGCTTCACACATAGATTGCCACACTGATCCTTAAGGGGACCTACTCTCTCCCTAGCTACCCTTTTACTCTTAATACACTTATAGAATCTTTTAGGATTCTCCTTTATCTTATCTGCCAGGGAAATCTCATGGCCCCTTTTCGCCCTCCTAATTTCCTTCTTAAGTATACTCCTCTATCCCCTATACTTCTCGAGGGACTCGCTCGATCCCAGCTGCCTATACCTGACGTATGCCTCCTTCTTTGTCCTGACCAGACCCTCAATATCCCTCGTCAACCAAGGTTCCCTAAATTTGCCAGCCTTGCCCTTCCATCTAACAGGAACATGCTGGCCCTGAACTCTTCCTATCTCACTTTTAAAAGCCTCCCACTTGCCAGACGTCCCTTTACCTGTAAACAGCCTCTCCCATTCAACTTTTGAGAGTTCCTGTCTGATGCCATGGAAATTAGCCTTCCCCCAATTTAGGACTTCAACCTGAGGACCAGTCCTATTCGTTTTCATAACTATCTTGAAGCTAATAGAGTTATGGTCACTGGTCCCAAAGTGCTCCTCCACTGCCATATCAACCACCTGCCCATTCTCATTTCCTAAGAGGAGATCGAGTGTAGCCCCTTCTCTAGTCGGGCCATCCACGTACTGCTTCAGAAAACTATCCTGGACTCACTTAACAAATTCTTCCCCATCTGATCCCTCAGCACTAAGGCAGTCCCAGTCAATATTAGGGAAGTTAAAATCACCTACTATTACAACCCTATAATTCCTATACCTATCTGTGATTTCCCTACATATATGCTCCTCCACTTCCCTCTGACTATTGGGGGGCCTATAGTATAATCCCATCAAAGGGATCACCCTTTTATTATTTCTAAGTTCTACCAGTATGGCCTCACTGGACATTCACCCCGGGATATCCTCTCTAAGTACTGCCGTGATGTCCTCCCTAATCAATAGTGCAACTCCCCCTCCTCTCTTACCTCCACCTCTGTCACGCCGGAAGGATCGGTACCGCGGAACATTGAGCTGCCAGTCCTGCCCATCCCTCAACCACGTTTCCGTAATAGCTACAATACCACAATCCCATGTACCGATCCATGCTCTGAGTTATCTGCCTTACCTGTAAGGATACTTGCATTAAAGTAAATGCAGTTTAGCCCACCAGACCTTCCACGCTCCCTGTCCTGCCCCTGCCTGGCCTGCCTACTGGACTTGCTTGCTTTAACCTCTCCATTTGCCTCAACTATCTCATCGGAGAGACTACTACTTTGGGTCCCACCCCCGCTGCAAGACTAGTTTAAACCCCCCCGTGTATTACTATAAAATCTCCCAACAAGGATATTGGTCCCCTTCCAGTTCAGATGCAACCCGTCCCTCTTGTACAGGTCACCTCTGCACCAGAAGAGATCCCAATGATCCAAGTACTTGAAGCCCTCCCGCCTTCGCCAGTCTTCAGCAATGCATTCATTTGCCTAATCCTCCTATTCCTACCCGCACTAGCACGTGTCACAGGGAGTAATCCTGAGATTACAACCCTAGAGGTCCTGCTCTTTAACCTTCTGCCTAACTCCCTATATTCACTTTGCAGAACCTCATCTCTCTTCCTGCCTATGTCGTTCGTACCAATATGGACCACGATCTCTGGCTGCACACCCTCCCCTTTCAGAATTTCCGGCAGCTGCTCCGAAACATCCTTGACCCTAGTATTAGGGAGGCAACATACCATCCTGGAGTCTCGTTTGCGGCCACAGAAACGCCTATCTGCACCCCTTATGATAGAATCCCCTATCACAATAGCTCTTCCACCCCTTTTCCTCCCCTGCTGTGCAGCAGAGCCCTCCGTGGTGCCACGGACCGCGCTGTTGCTCTTTTCCCCTGGGAGGTCTTCCCCCCAACAGTAACCAAAGCGGTGTATCTGTTTGAGAGGGGGATGGCCACAGGGGACTCCTGCACTACCTGCCTGCTCCTACTATTCCATCTGGTGGTCACCCATCCCTTTTCTGCCTGTGCATCCATTACCTGCGGTGCGACCACCTCACTAAACATGCTATCCATGACGCCCTCAGCTTCGTGGACGCTCCACAGTGAAACCACCCGCAGGTCCAGCTCCATAATGCGAGTAGCCAGTAGCTGCAGCTGGATACACTTCCTGCACACATGGTCGTCATGGAGACTGGGAGGGTTCCTGAATCCCCACATAGCGCAGGAGGAGCATATCACGGGGCTGAGCTCTCCTGCCATGACTTACCCTTAGATTAATTAGTTACTCCCTTAATTAAAAAATACTAATGACACTAGGGGCATTGTTCTACCCACTACAATCTAAAGTCCTTCATAAGCTACACTGAATAAAAAAAACACTTTAGTAGTACTCATCTTATCAGCAGAGGTTTTTTTTTCAAGTAAAAAAACTTTGCCCTTTTCTTTAAGATATTTAAATACACGAACAGCAGTGACTCACCAACCAATCACCTTGCAGCTCTCCTCTGACATCACAGTTGGCTTCTTTTTTTTCAAAACTCCAGCACACTGGAAGATCTCCACTCCACTCCCGGAAGGGAAGAGACTGGGCCTCGATCCTCGGATTGGATTCATAGGCTCCGCTCTCAACATTCTCCTCATATCGGTCCATATAGGTCTGCTCCGCTCCGCTCCTCTCCGCTCCCGGAAGGTAATTCACCAGCTTTTGCAGAAAAGTAGGTCTTAAGCTGTTGCAGTACCTGTTAGAAAGATAGTCTAAGCTATTCTGAAGTCATCTTCCAATGTCATCTACATGGAAGCAGGATTTTAAAGGATAAGATGTAGTTTTTAAAAGTCACTTCAATCTTGCTCAAGAGTCTTTTCAAAGAAGCCAAGTAAATCTTGATAAAAAGTCATATACATTTAGAGATCTTTTAAAAGCACTTCAATCTTGTTAATAAAAAGTCAGATGTAAATTTAAGAACTCTGATCAGGCTATGCTAAAAAGTTACATACAATTAAGAAATAAAATACAACATTTAAAATGTCTGAACTCCCTCTGAAAGTTGACCACTGCTGCTGCCGGTGTCTTCCTGGAAGAGTGGAGCTGTTGTGTCAACAGAAAAGTCCTTCCCGAGCAGCCCTGAGCCTGTTGGTACCGGCTTTAATCCAACCCAGGTAAAAATCAGGGTACATTGTGGGCAATGAGCCCAAATTGCTGAACTACAGGTCCCTGTCACTTTAAAGAGTGGGCTGGTGCGATTATGATCAGAGGCTCCTTCTAAGCACATTTCTCACCACCACAACTTCCAGATGCTGGTGTTAGTGTGTGCATGTACCAGCAGTTGCAGTGCTGTTCAGACCCTCAATAGCAGTGAAAGTCTCAGAGTTCACCGCTATTGGGGCTGTAAAATCCAGGCCAATATCTCACAGTCCTGTTAGATTTGCTCTCCCTCTGTACAAAATCAAACTCCACACATTGTCTTTCACTCACTCCTGTTTCCAGCCCTGAAGGTGCAGAAATCCCCTCTCAAAGGTACACAATCCAGTTGATTTCTGATCAAATACCTCCTTCCTCATTCAATAGAGGAAACAGAGACATGAACAGGAGTCAGGTGCAAGAAAGTTTCACCAACAGAGCAAAGAAAGGCACCAACAAAAGTCACACCTACTTTCCAAATCATTTCACTGGAATATTCTTTCACTTGTTTTGTCGGATGACTGCAATAAATCTGAAAATGAGCACCATGAGGTTTGTGTTCACTAGTCACTTGTTCTCCTGTGTTTGTCTGTCAGGTTTGTAATTCAATTTGTATTGGATATTGAAGAGAATCTCTTTTCAAGATGATTACACATCGTACTGTGTTTAAAGCAACCAACTTGGAAAATGGCAGAAAATGAATGTTTCAATACCTGTGTGACCAGATTCTTCCAATGCTTTTCAACAGCTAGATTGATGATGCTTGTAATCTGTATCCTGTGGAGAATGGGAGAAGAGAATAAAAACATGGTGCATGAACAGGACAGACTGTGTAAAATGGGAGCACAGAAATACTGCCACCTCATTGAAAGTTAATGAGATTTATTCTAAGTCAGACACCTGTCCACAATGAACAAGTGAATACATTAATTGTCCACTTTCAATCTAAATGGGACTGAGGTTCCAACAGAGAAGTTTTCTGGAAAATACCTGCTGCAGTTTTAACATTGATGAACTGGAACATCTTATACTAACTTTCAAATAACTGTAGTGATTGTATAGTTCTCATAGTGGAGAGAAGGAGTTGTTTATAAATATAAGCAGAAAAACACATTTGTGGATTGGTGAATGAGCTTTATCTTTCTGAAATGTATTTGTCCATTGGTTGCAGGTCACTGGAAATTCTTTTTTACATTTCAATTGTAGCAGCAGCAGTTAGCAGCAAAATGTCTGATTAATCAGAGTAGTGGGTCTGGGAAACACTTAAACAGCCGAGACCCTGTAAAACAGAACTCCAAGTAATATTTTAAATAAGGCACTGAACTGACAGAGCGGTAAAGTCCTGCTCAGGTCAGGAAAAAAAACCCGACACGAACCTGACAGAACCACATTGGACCCGAGCCCGACCTGGCCCGAGTATCTCCATTTATTCCCACGCCCAAACTAACCCGAGCCTTACCCGACCACTGGAATGTTCACTTTATCTACCTCCCGATTCCGAATCTACAGGAAGCTGCAGCATGAGCGCAATGACGTCATAGAGATGCTCACTTGCTCACTGAGCAGACTCAGAGTTTCCCTCCTTGATGACCCGGACTCCCAGCTTAGGTTGGCTTTTCAACTTTTGACACTTATTAAACTCAACTTCCCAGCAGAGTTAAATGTAATACTTACTGTGTGTGTCCAACACGGACTCAGCCCGACCTGGACCCAGCCCAACCCGAACCTGGCCCGACCTGACCCGAGCCCGAAAGCCAGACCCGGAAGAGCGACCCAACACGACCCGGACCAGACACAGGTCGTCGGGTCCCGTCGGGTTCAGGTCGGGTGGCAGGCCTTTACAGAGCGGAGGTCAGATGAGGATTGAATTAATTTCAATCACTGAATCTAAACAAGAAGTAAATCTGCCAGGAATGGAAGACTTTGCTTTATCTGTGAGCTTGTGGCGCAACGGTAGCGCGTCTGACTCCAGATCAGAAGGTTGTGTGTTCAAATCACATCAGGCTCAGTTATATTTTACAGCAGTTCAAGTTCCTGGATTTTATATCAGAAGAGAGTTCGTTCTCTTGGAATGTTCGTGCATGGTAGAATTTCAAGATTAACTTTAATAGATTAAAGTCCTGATTTCTGGTTCCGTTCCATTTCCATGCTCAGTTCTTATTTCACACTGTTTTATATCAGAACAATGTTTCAGGGATGTGATGTGTCCATTGTTTGTACAATCGCTCTGTCACCCAGTGTGAGAAATAAAACACAAACCGCACAGCGTGCGGCTCAAACCCATACCTGGCTCTGTCTATAGGCCACTTAGTTCAGTTGGTTAGGACGCAGTGTTGATAACAACAAGGCTGTGGATTTGATCCCCATGTGCGCTGTCACATGGTCAGTCATTAATTTGACACATTTTTGTAACACTTAAAATCCAACTTTTAGATGCAAACAAGTTTACATCAAATGTCAAAGGGAATTTATTTTGAATAACATCCATTGCATCTTTGTCACTGGTCTGGAGTAACACAGAATTCTTTCCAATTATCTTCCATTTGCTGATAAACATTGAACTCGTGGCCTGTTCTCGTTAATGGTCACGAGCAGCAAAAACAGACAGAGCAAGTCTGACCGCCCAGAGATGTGGAAAAGGCTTCAGTTTGGGACATATGCAGCAAATCAAATGTTCACCCGGCCCCGAAAGATTCAAAAACTGGGGAAAAGGACACAAGGAGATAGAGAATAAGCTAAAGCTGACAATGTAAATATTTCCCATCCTTGATATCTCTCTATTCCAATCCAACCTTCAGAGTTGGGTAAATAATTTCAGTGTAAATTGTGCAGCTCAAGAGTCAAAACCAAATGGTGATGCAGAATAAAGGAGAACTGCCAAAACCCCAGATTGAACCAGGGATCTTCAGTCTAACACACTCCCAACTGAGCTATTTCAGTCTCACAGGCTTGGGATGATAAGTGGCAAGTAACATTCGCACCACACAAGTGCCAGGCAATGACCATCTCCAACAAGAGAGAATCTAACTATCTCCCCTTGACATTCAATACCATTACAATCACTGGATCCCCCACCATCAACATCATGGAGGTTACCATGGGTAGCCATACAAATAACGTGACTAGAAGAGCAGGTCAGAGGCTTGGAATCCTGAGATGAGTAATTACAGTGCAGCTGTTGGCTCCACCCCAGGGGCTGAATTTGTTCTGTAAACCATGAAGCAGCTTCCTCTCAAATCCCAGGTTTATCAATAAATCCTCTTACAAAAGCCCCAAAGTGTGATATATTCCTCTCACTCATCCATGACTCCTGACTCCCCAAAGCCTGTCCACCATCTGCAATTCACAAGTCAAGAGTGTGATGGAATACTCTCCACTTGCCTGGATGGGTGCAATTCCAACTCAAGAATCTCAACACCGTCCAGGACAAAGCAGCCCACTTGATTGGCACCCCATCTACAAACATTCTCTCCCTCCACCATCGGCACACAGTGGCAGCAGTGTGTACCGTCTACAAGATGCACTGCAGCAATGCACCAAGACTCCTTAGACAGCACCTTCCAAACCCAGCGACCTTTACCACCGAGAAGGGCAAGGGCAGCAAATGCAGGGGATACCACCACCTGCAAGTTCCCCTCCAAGCCACACACCATCCTGACTTGGAACTATATCGCCGTTCCTTCACTGTCGCTGGGTCAAAATCCTGGAACTCCCTTTCTCACAGCACTGTGGGTGTACCTACCCCACATGGACTGCAGCGGTTCAAGAAGGCAGTTCACCACCACCTTCTCATGGGCAGTAAATGCTGGCCTAGCCAGCGATGCCCACATCGCATGAATGAATGAATAAAAAAGTGAAGTATCCCTTGTGTCATTGTTTTGGTAGAAAATATAACCCTGGTGGAATTGCCCCTCCCAATCACACCTCACTTCATAGAACATAGAAAATGGAGAACATTTATGGCACAGAATGAGACCATTTAGCAATCGTGTCTGTGCCAGCTGAAAAAGAGCGATCCAGCCCAATCCCACTTTCCAGGTCTTGGGAATGGGATCTGAACAGATCTCAGAGCTCACATTATGTGAATGTTCTGTTGAAGTGTTGGTGAGCTGATATACCAGGGGAGATTCACACTGTTGGACACAGTGTGATATACATTCAAGTATTTATAAAACATTACAACATGTGAGTAATATTCCCCATTGATTTCTCAGCACTGATGGATTGTGAAGTGGGAGACAGCCAGAAGTCCCAGTGATCCACACTGACCCTGAGCTGAGAATGAAATGAGAAAAAGTTCAATCTTCAGCAGCGAGATGCTGCAGAGAGGTAAGAGTCCTGAATCAAGGAGAGACTTTCTCATCCTGCTGTTGAATCTCATTTCAAACACTCCTTGAACTCTCTGCCGAGGAATTCAGAGCTGGATAACGCCTGTAAAATCAGCCTAAAAAGGAAATAGAAAACACCCACCGTGGGCTCAAACTCAAAAACTTGAGATTCAGAGTTTCATGCTTTCATCGACTGAGCTCACCAGGCCTGAGACAGTGTCCCCGTCCTGTCTGTTATTGGACGGTGCAGCTGTTGGCTCCACCCCAGGGGCTGAATTTGTTCTGTAAACCATGAACCAGCTTCCTCTCAAATCCCAGGTTTATCAGTAAATCCTCTTACAAAAGTCCCAAAGTGTGATATATTCCTCTCACTCATCCAGAATAAAAGTTACATCTTTTGCTCTTTTTACCTTCCAAACATTGACTTCTATTTTACTCAGCATTTATTTCTCTCTCCTTTTTATGTTGTGCATTTCCTAATAAACATTTCATTTCAATTATTTATGAGGGATGAAATGAACAGAAAAGATTTTCTGCAATGGTACCGGGGTGTGGGACAGAGTGAGTGGTTCGGATCTGGAATACACTGCCTGAGAGTGTGCTGGAGGCAGATTCAATCGTGGCTTTCAAAAGGGAATTGGATAAACACCTGAATAGAGAAAATTTGCAGGGTTACAATGAAAGGGCAGAGGAGTGGAATTAGCTGATCTGCTCTTGCAAAGAGCTGTCATGGACATGATGGACTGAATGGTCTCCTTCTGTACTGTAACCATTTGATTCCTTGATTCTAACTCTGTCAAAGTTGTTCTGAACTTGCTCTGCTCCAAGGAGCACAACCCCAGCTTTTCCAGTGTCTGCACATAACTGAAGTTATGAGGAACCATGGGGAACCCACTGTAACCTTCCTCCAGACAGAAATACAACTGTTCACCACCACACTGTGACCCAGCTATTCACATGATTTGGATGTGGGGACCAAATGTAGTATTTCCAAGTTTGCAGATGACACAAAACTAGGTGGGAATGTGTGTTGTGAGGAAGATGCAAAGCGGCTTCAAGGGAATTTGGACAGACTTAGCGAGTGGACAAGAAAGTGGCACATGAAATATAATGTGTAAAAATGTGAGGTTATCCACTTTGGTAGGAGAAACAGATGTGCAGATTATTTGTTAAATGGTAAGAGTGTGAATGTACAAAGGGGCCTGGGTGTCCTTGTCAATAAGTGACTGAAAGCTAACATGCAGGTGCAGCAAGCAATTAGGAAGGCTAATGATATGTTAGCCTCTATCACAAGAGGATTTGAGTACAGGAGTAGTGAAGTCTTGCTTCAATTGTATATAACCTTGGTTGGTCTGCAGTTTGGAATACTGTGTGAAGTTTTGTTCCCCTTACCTTAGGAAGGATATCATTGCCATCGAGGGAGTGCAATGAAGGTTCACCAGACTTGTTCCCGGGATGGCAGGACTGTCTTATGAAGAGAGATAGGGGAAACTGGGCCTGTATTCTCTAGAGTTTCAAAGAATGAGAGGTGACCTCATTGAAACTTACAAAATATTTAAAGGGATAGACAGGTAGATGAAGCTTAGATGTTTCCCCCGGTTGAGGAGTCTAGAACCAGGGGACACAATTTCAACGTAAGGGGAAAACCACTTTGGACAGCGATGAGGAGAAATTTCTTTACTCAGTGGGTTGTGAATCTTTGGAATTCTCTACCTCAGAGGGCTGTGGAAGCTCAGTCATTGAGTATGTTTAAAGCAGAGATTGACAGATTTCTAAATACAAATGACATAGGGGATATGGAGATAGTGTGGGAAAAAGGCATTGAAGTGGATGATCAGTCATCATCATATTGAATGGCAGGGTGGGCTCGACGGGCTGAATGGCCTACTCCTGCTCCTATGTTCCGATCAGTCTGCAACTTCATATGCATGCTGTCATTGTCCCTTTTATTCCATGGGCTTCAGTTTTACTGGCAGTCTAGTATGTGACATCATCAAGAAGGTTTTCAATAAGTTAAATAAGGAGAAATGGTTTCCAGTGGCAAAAGGGTCAGTAACCAGAGGATGTATTTATCAGGTGATTGAGAAAAGAACCAGAGGCGAAATGAGGAATGATTTTTTATACAGTGATGTGTTGTGATCTGGAATGCACTGTCTGATCAGGACTTGAAAGCAGATTCAGTCGTAACTTTGAAAAGCAATTGGGATAAATACTGGAAGGAAAAATGTACAGATTACAGGAGACAGCACTGACACAACTGACCAAATGGTCTCCTTCTTTGGGTATCATTCTTTGGTTTTATGAACATAATGTTGATACAATTCGCTGAGTTGGAAGGGAAGTGAACCCAGATTCCGGGTATTCTAAACACCAGACCCAAACCAAATGAACAAACACGTTGTTTAATCTCAGTTTTTCACACCAGCTTCTCCTCGCTCTTTCTGTGTTTCCTGCCTGGTCTGTTCCTCTGACCTTCATTCCTGACACTCTATTGAGAATGGCCAAATCACTGCGCCTCTCACTCACACCGTCACTCCACCCCTTCACCCACTTCTAAACCTCTCTGTTCAACAGTACCTCACATCTGCTCCTCTGCTCCATTAATATAACAGGAAAACATTTTCAAACAGACATTTCCAGACAGTGAACGTTCCAGTAAGACAAGGTAAAGAGCAGATTCATTCACTTTAAACACAGAGAGAGCAGCTCTCCCTGTTCAGTCTAAGGAGCAGATGTAGTTTCTCTCCCATTAGTCTTAGAGACATGGGCCAGAATTTTAAGGGACCGTTGGAGACGGGAATGGAGGCCGGGGACGGGGAGTGGGGAGGGGGTGTATAAAATAGGGATGGAAGACGTTGGACCGGATTTTTCTGTCGGCGGCTGACATGGAGGGCAGACTTCGCACATCCACACGGCAAGAAGGCATTTAAAGTATTTATGAGTCCAATTGTCAGCAATTTTATTCACTGGATCCAATTGAGCTAATAGCACACGGGAACCACGGGGCTTCAGTGCCTCGCCTGGTTAAAGGAGGCAACTGCAAGGTGGTAGCTGAGTGTTGGCTTCACTGGGAAGCTGTCGGGTGAGGCAGCGTCACTTGGCAGCAAGGGTAGAGGGGGAAAGGGCATCGGGAAACACTGTCAGGAGTGGGGGCCAATGTGCCAGCTCTGCAGAGGGAACAACACCAGGGTGCCATTGGGGCAGTGCCACTTCATTGAGGATGACAAATGAGGTAAATGTGGCTGGGTGTTGTTTACTGTGAAGGCCTTGCACTCAGGGAGGGGCAACCTGTCATGGGCCTCATTCGAGGCTCCCATTGAGGAGGAGGAGGAGGAGTAGAGAGGAAGGGAGGGAGGCGCAGGCACCAGCAGGGGCACCACAGCAGCTTGGGGGCCCACAGGAAGGCCAGCCTCGAACAGGAGGCTGGAGAAGGAGGCAGAGGAACACGTCAGCCGAGGTTCAACTACCTGCAGATGTCCGAGTGACAGTGTCTCCGCAGACTGCACCTCTCCACGGAGGTCGTCACTGATCTCTCTGCCATGATGCAGCTGTGCCCCATGCGACTTGGTGGGCACCTGATGCCAGTGTCACTGAAGGTCACCGTGCCACTGAACCTCTGCACCACCAGATCATTGTGGGGATCCACTGGAGATATGTGTGGAATCTCACAGTCTGTAGTGAATCAGTGCATCAAGGAGGTCACCAATGTCCTGTTCAGGAGGGCCGGTGACTATGTGCACATTGATCCAAACAGTCAAGCTGAGAGAGCTATAGGATTTGGGGCCATGGCTGGATTCCACCAGGTGTAGGGTGTCATTGACTGCACCCATGTGACCATCAAGGCTCCTGCAGACCTGCCAGCAGCCTTCAACAGGAAGGGCTTCCACTTGCTCAGTGTGCAATTGGTCTGCGACCACTGCAAATGGATCCCATAGGTGTGTGCACAAATCCCGGGAAGCAGCCACAACGCCTGCATACCAAGGCACTCCCAGGTGCCAGAACCTTTCCGCGGCCCCATCCGCTTTCAGAGATGGATCCTTGGAGACAAGGGCTACCCACTGAGGACATGACTACTGACGTCTGTGAGGAACCCACGCACGGATGCAGAGGAGAGGTAGAACACCTGCTGCGGGTCAACCCGAGCGACCATCAAGGAGGCCATTGGTCTCCTCAAGATGAGATTCAGGTGCCTAGATCGATCCAGTGGAGCCCTTCAGTATGTCCCGGCGAGGGTCTCGCATATCGTGGTGGTTTGCTGTGCACAGCACAATCTGGCATTACAGAGGGGTGAGGTGTTGACTAGTGAGGATATCGTGGAGTGTGATGTCTCCTCTGATGATGAGGATGTGGAGGAGGATGCTGCCCAAGCAGTGCCAGATGAAGAACCTCACGCACAGCAGGAAAGGGGCCATGAGATACACACAAGGGAGACATGAGACACCCTTATACATTCAAGTTTCCTTTGAGCCTTACCACCTTCTGGAACCACAGCAATAAAGTCTTAGCTTTAAGCAGCCCTGTTGTCGCCTCCTTCCTTCTGCACTGCAGAGTCCGGGTACACATCGCACAGTGACAAGGCCGAAGCTTTGTGAACTCAGGGCTTGGTCCCTCACTTCCAGCCCCTTGGGAGGAAGGGTTTAAATGAAGTCCCAAAGGGCATCAACAATAGGAAGGAGACATAGTGAGAGAACATCATTTCTTTCTTCCGTGTGACAACAAACGCAACCCTATCCATCTGGAATGCACATTCACCATGAACCCTAAGTGAATCTAGGTGCTCTTCTGAAATCTTTTCCGGGTGCTCCTACGTGGTGCTCCCCCTGCTCTGTCAGCTGAGATGGAGACAGGCTGCTGACCTTGCTGCCCCATGGCTTGGGGTGACATTGGTGGCCGTCCTCTTGCTGCCTGAGGCCTGGAGGGCCCCGGCACACTGAGGGCCTCCTGCACAGGTACAGAGACCCCCCTCTGTCATCGAGGGTGATGGAGGCAGGCACTGGCATCACTGGTGTCACTGGCAGAGGGGCTTTAGAGCTACTGTCCACACCAGGAGCACCCAGAGAGGAGACCCCAGATGTAGCAGCCAGCTGCTCCTCCCCAGTTATAAGACACACTTGTACCTCCCTGCTGACCTGAGAGGGACGTGGACCTGGTGGAGAGTTCAGGTGCCTCGTCCCCCCTCTCGCCTTGTCACCGCTGGATGGAGCTCATGGACAAAGTGATGGAGTGCAGGTCTGCGCACATCTCCGGCAGCCACTGATTGGTCGGCTGGATCTGGCTCTCCATCAGAGTCACCATTCTCTCAAGGAAGGAAGCCAGACACACCCCCATCGGAGACTGTACAGCATGCAAGGCCTGGATGGACTCCTCCATCATCCGAGCTTGGGTACACATAACCTCCGGCAACTCTGCCAGATGTTGCCTGACCTCTTGCTGCAGCTGCAGCATTTCCCGTGTTGCTGGTGACACCAGAGGCACGTCATCAGCCTGGGACTCAGCATGGGCCTGGCCTCCCACAGACTCCCAACTGCCAGTGGCCTCGGCTGTCACAGCCTCCGTCAGCTGCCCGGGCCTGTCTGTGACGTGCTCACCAGCTTGTGTGACCAAATCTAACAGCGAGTGGATTCCCACCGAGTGAGGGTTTCTGTGCTGGTGGAGGGTGCAGGGGAATGATGTGACGGTGCACCCTCTGAGGCTCCCACCTCCTCCTCAGAGGTGTCCGGCTGTCCCCCAGTCTCTCCAGCTCTTCATGCTTGTCGTTCATCCTAGCCTGCATGAAAAAACAGTGACATTGAAGGGTTAGGGTCTGCCCATCGCGACATTCCAACCACCCCTACTGTGCAGCTCCATTGATGCAGTGGTGAACAGATGTGCAGTGTGGTTCCTTTGCAGCGGATGCTCCCTTGTGCCCCAGGAGATGTTCAGTCACTCTCTTGGGTAGGTGACCCTGTCTCTCCATCAGCTATGGAGCAGCTGCCTTGCTGCCCGGCCTGTTCCATGGCCTCCTCCTCCATCGGGATGAAAACACGGAGATAAGGCACTCCACCGCCAGTCTTGACACGCTCTTTCCGATTGTGGGCTGTCTTCTCCTGCAGCCACTATGATGAACAAAGTTAGTCTCCCAGCGGGGACAAGCCCAACATCTCTGATGGTGATAGTCCAGCAGTCCATGATGGGGACACACGTATTCCTCCTGCATGTGGCCCCCTCGCGAGGGACTGTGTGAGTTTATACAATGACTGACGTGCACCTCTCACCGAGATGCAGCCAAGCCTCAGGCAGCATGTCCTGCTGCCCTTCCCCAATACACATGACTTAGTGGTCACTCCCTTTCCACCAAACACTCCCTCTCACTCTGCCACATGCAATGTCCAAAGGGTCCAAAGTGTTTGGAGTTCTCACCTGAGCAGCCTGGATCAGGTCATTGACCCACTTCCTGCACTGGATCCATGTCCTGGGGGTGACCCCACAGCTGCTGACTTCACCTACTATCTCCAGCCAGCTTTACTTGGTCAGGTGGGCAGGTCTTCACCTCCCATCCCTGGGAAAGAGGATCTTCCACCTATCTCTTGCCACCTGGAGGCGAACCTGCAGGAAGGCATCGCTAAACTGTGGGACCATGGTCACTGCAGGCTCGCATTCAGCTGCTTACCTATCAGGCAGCAGAGGCAGCAGAACGGGTCCTGGGGCAGCAGATGCAGCAGAACAGGTCCTGGGGCAGCAGAGGCAGCAGAATAGGTCTTGGGGCATCAGAGGCAGCAGAACGGATCCTGGGGCAGCAGAATGGGTCCTGGGGCAGCAGAACGGATCCTGGGGCAGCAGAGACAGCAGAATGGGTCCTGGGGCAGCAGAGGCAGCACAACGGATCCTGGGGCAGCAGAATGGGTCCTGGGGCAGCAGAGGCAGCAGAACGGGTCCTGGGGCAGTAGAGGCAGCAGAACAGATCCTGGGGTAGCAGAGGCAGCAGAACGGATCCTGGGGCAGCAGAGGCAGCAGAACGGGTCCTGGGACAGCAGAGGCAGCAGAACGGATCCTGGGGCAGCAGAGGCAGCAGAAGGGGTTCTGGGACAGCAGAGGCAGCAGAACGGGTCCTGGGACAGCAGAGGGCTCTCAGGAAGACACTCCTTTAAACCAGGCAGCAGTGAATGCAGGTCTGGCAGCCCTTTCAATATGGTGCCAGCACCTGCCGTTGTGTCAGATGTCGGTGCCATCGGTGCCTCGTTCCCTGCCTCTGGTCCTTGTTTACATGGGCCCCACGCCTCCCCTTCATTAATTGGTCGGCTGCTCCGTGATTGGGGTCGGTCGGCCACATTTCACTCGTGTGGTGATGACACCCGCTTCCGGTGCCTCTGCCGAGAGCCGCACCGTTAGTTTAAAATTCAGCCCATGGGGTCAAGAGTGGAAAATCTCCCCTCTGATTCTCTCTACTTAAACTGATGGAGACACCAAATTAAAACTGATGAAACCAGGGATTGTATCCTGGTTCTTCAATCTAGTGTTCTCCCAACTGAGCTATTCCGGCCTCACTGTGAACTCATCTTCATTGGAGACAAATATAACTCCAGGCGGAATTTCCCACCCGTTCATTCCTCACTTCAGGGGAATGGGACCCGACCAGATCGCGGAACTCAGATTATGTTAATGTTCTGCTCTTGATATCTTAATATTATCTTGAGTTTGAGCCACTTTTAATCAGGTTCACGGACAAATTCTTCCATCATCCCTTCTCCCACATTCTCTCTCTCTCATTCATTCTTTATTCCTCACAGTCCAGAAAGGGTTAGGAATCAGAGCTCACCTCCAAACCCTCTGCACACAGACCTCTGTCTGTTACCCTGTTTGATCCAAGAGACCAGTCAATAAATTACACTCTTTATAAACACAGAAAGCTGCCTCACAGTGTTGGACAGAGTTAAATACACTGAAGTCTTTTGAAAAAAGTTCATCTTACGGGTTGTTACTGAACCCACAGAGCAGGACGGGCCCAGGCTCCAGCTCCAGCCCCAGCCTGTGCTGTGTTAGCTGATGCCACCTGGTGTGATACTGAGCCACACGGAGCAGGAAAGGGCCTGGTTATATTCATGGCCTGTGTTGAGTTAACTGATCCCACTCAGTGTGGTAGGAGCCACACAGAACAGAATGGGCCCAGGCTCCTTCCTCAGCCTGAGGGATGATAGTTCTTCTCACACGTTGTTGTACAGAGCCCCACACAGAACAGGGAAATCTCAGGCTCCATCCCCGGCCTGTGGTATTTTACTTCATCGCACCTGGTATGGTACGGAGTCCCCAGAGCAGGAAAGGTCCAGCTTCCATCTCCGGCCTGTGCTGAATTAGCTGATCTTACCTGGTTGGCACTGAACCACAATCAGAGAAGGATGGGCCGAGGCTCCATGGCCTGTGGTGTGTTAGTTATTCTCATTTGGTGAGGTACTGAGCACCATATAGAGCAGGATGGGCCTGTGCTCAGTGAGCTGATCTCACCTTGTTTGGTCCTGCGACCCATACACAGAGCAGGACAGGCCTAGGCCTAATCCTCAGCCTGTGTTCAATTAGCTGATCTCATTCAAAAGATTTTGATAAGGTTCCACACAAGAGGCTTCTCTATAAGATTAAAGTCCCTGGTATCAGTGGTAATATATTGATCTGGATTGGGAACTGACTGGCACGACGTAGGCAGAAAGTAGTTACAGATGGATCTGGATCTGTTTGGAGACCAGTCACCAATGGTATCTCACAGGGATCGGTGTTGGGACTGTTGCTCTTTATTATTTTTATTAATGATCTGGATGTAGGTGTAGGGGGCACCATCTGTAAATTGACAGATGATTTGAAGATCTGTGCGAGTGTTTAGACTGTAGACGATACTCGACTGTTTCAGGCTGATCTTAATGTGTTGGGAGATTGGGTTCATGACTGGTAAATGATGTTTAATTTGGGTAAGTGCAGTGTTATTCATGTGGACAGGGCGAATGCTCAACATTCATACACCCTTCAGGGAAAAACATTAAAGTAGGTGGAAAAAATAAAATAATTTTGAGCAGAGATCTGGATGTTCTAGTGCACAGATCTCGAAAGGTACAGCAGCAATGCTGTGAAGTGATAGTTGGAGCAAATAGAGGGTTGAGCTGCATTCAGAGGATAATTGAGTATAAGATGAGGCATATTCTTTCATGGGATGTGAGCGACACTGACAAGTCCAGAATTTGTTACCCATCCCTAATTGTCCTTGACAAGGTGGCGGTGAGCTCCCTTCTCGAATTGCTGCACTCCATGTGGTGTAGGTACACCCACAGTGCTGTTAGGAAGGGAGATCCAGGATCTTGACCCAGCATCAGTGAATGAACAGCGATATATTTGCAGATCAGATGGTGTGTGACTTGGAGGGGAGCTTGCACATGGTGGTGTTTCCATGCATCTGCAGCCCTTGTCCTTCAAGGTGGTGGAGGTCTTCGGTTTGGAAGGTGCTGTCTGCGGAGCCTTGGTGAGTTGCAGCAGTGCATCTGGTAGATGGTACACACTACTGCCACTGTGCGTCAGTGGTGAAGGGAGTGAATGTTTAAGGTGGTGAATGGGGTGACAATCAAGGCGGCTGCTTTGTCCTGAACAGTGTCGAGTTTCTAGAGTATTGTTGGTGCTGCACTCATCCTGGTTTGTGCCTTGTAGATGGTTGACAAGTTTTGGAGAGTCAAAAATCACAAAATTATTACAGTGCAGAAGGAGGCCATTCAGCCCATTGTGTCTGCATAGAATCATAGAACATAGAAAGTTTACAGCACAGGCAGGCCAAAAAACGAGCCACCCAGCTGAATCCCATTGCCCAGCATTTGGACCGTAGCCCTGCAGGTTCAGGTACTTGAGGTGCACATCCAGACACCTTTTAAATGAGTTGAGGCTTTCTGCCTCAGCTACCCTTACAGGCAGTGAGTTCCAGACTCCCACAGCCCTCTGGGTGAAAAAACCTTTCCTCATCTCCCCTCTAATTATTCAACACATCACTTTAAATCTATGCCCTCTAGTCACTGACCTCCCTACTAAGGTAAATAGACCCTTCCCATCCATTCTATCCAGACCCCTCACAATTTTGTACATTTCAATCAAATCTCCCCTCAGCCTCTTCTATTCCAAGGAGAACAACCCCAGTCTATCCAATCTTTCCTCATAGCTGCATTTTTCCAGTCCTGGCAACATCCTCGTAAATCTCCTCTGTTACCTCTCTAGTGCAATTACATCCTTTCTGGAATGAGGTGACCAGAACTGCACACAGAACTCAAGTTGTGGCCTAACTAATGTTATATACAGTTCCAACATAACCTCGCTGCTCTGATATTCTATACATCGGCTAATAAAGGAAAGGATTCCATAAGCCTTCTCAACCAACTTATCAACCTGTCCTGCTACTTTCAGGGATTTGTGGACATTCACTTCAAGGTCCCTCACTTCCTCTACACCTCTCAGCATTCACCCATTAATTGTGTATTCCTTTGCTGTGTTTGACCTCACCAAAGGCATCACCTCACACTTCTCCAAGTTGAATTCCATTTGCCACTTTTCTGCCCACCTGACCAGTCCATTTCTCCAGCTCTCCTAATGAGCATTTCACCACGTGCCTTGAGCTGAGTTACTCATCACAGAATTCCCACTGTCTGATTTACTCTTGTAGCCAGAGTATGTATATGAATGGTCCAGTTAAGCTTTTGTCAATGGTAACCCCCAGGATGTTGATGGTGGGGGGATTCAGCGATGGTAATGCTGTTGAACGTCAAAGGGAGATGGTTACACTCTCTCTTGTTGGAGATGGTCATTGCCTGGTACTTATGTGGTGTGAATGTTACTTGCCACAGCAGCCCAAGTCTGAATGTTGTCCAGGTCTTGCTGCTTCTGGACACGGACTCCTTCAGTATCTGAGATGTCCCGAATTTGTCCTTTTATGAAACCTTGGTCAGGACTCACTTGGAATATTGTATCCAGTCTTGGTCTCCTCACATGATGGGTGATATTGAGGCTTTGGAAAGGGTACAGAGGAGAGACATTCGACGAATTCCCAGTATAAGACATCTTGGTTATCAAGTTAGACTAAAAGATTTGGGACCCTACACCTTAGAGAAACCTAGACTGAGGGGTGATCCGATTGAGGTTCATAACTAATGAAGGGTCCAATTTAGCATGGGAGAGGAGTCATAACTTTATATTGGAAAAGGCCAGATGGCACCCGGATCACATTAAATTTCATTTTTAGTGGTGAGTTAATGTACCAGGATGGCCGAGTGGTTAAGGCGTTGGACTTAAGATCCAATAGACATGTGTCTGCGTGGGTTCAAACCCCACTCCTGGTATCTGTGCTTACAAAATGTTACTTATTCTGTCCCTGACTTTTGCCTTGCACCATCATCTCTTCTGTCATTTAATCACTCTTGCCTTCCAACTGATCACAACTGCCGATTATTTGATCTGCCCCAGCACCGTTCCTTGGCTCTGCGCTTGCTTATAAACTGGTAAATCTTTAACTTAATCTCCTCTGTACCCTGACAATGACCTTCTCATCCTTCCTTGATTGTGGTTCCTCACAGGATCCGCTGCCTCTCCGACTCCCCTCCAGGTCACTGAAGGCCCTGAGCCTTGGTCTCGCTTTATACGCTAGCTGGTAGTTGATTCCTTGCAGGTCTGCCACTGCTCAGGAGAAGCTCAAGACCCAGATCAAGCGAAGTATCAAGAGGAATGTGAACAAAGGCTCCCTGGTGCAGAGCAAGGGACAGGGCGCCTCTGGCTCCTTCAAAATCAGCAAGAAGGAAAACCCAGGGAAAAGTGGGAAAGAAGGTGAAGAAACCAGCAGCCAAGAAATCTTTAGTGAAGAAACCAGCAGACAAGAAATCTTCAGTGAAGAAACCAGCAGACAAGAAATCTTTAGTGAAGAAACCAGCAGACAAGAAAGTGACAACAAAGAAAGTAACAGCCAAGAAAACGAGCAGCAAGGCGGCGGCAACGCCAAATAAGGCGGTGAAGAAAGCAGCGCTTCAGAAAAAGTCTCCTACGAAGAAGGTCAAAAAAGGCAAGAGTGCGGCGGGCGGAAAGGCGCTGAAGAAAGTGCAGACATGGAAGAGCAAGGTCAAGCCGAAAGCAGCGAAGTCTCAGAAAGCAGGGTCTGGAAAGAAGTGAAAGCGCGGGAAACTTGTAAACATCTGAACACAAGGGCTCTTCTCAGAGCCACCCACATCTCTCAGGAAAGAGCTGATCCCCTGATCAAATGATCCCTGTCCCGGCCCCGCCTGCAGATTCCACATGGAAATGAGTTGGAGTAAATCCAGGATCCCTGGTGACTCGCTGACATCCACTCCACCCAGCCCTTTCCCCACTCTGTAATAAAACAGAGGGATACCCGGCCCTCACTCTAACTGGGGATGTCTTCGGTGCAGTCTCAGTTCACAAATTCAGGGGGAGAGTCTGTAAGACAATAACACTGGCGGAGAAACCCCACCTCACAACTCAAACCCCAACACATGAGTTTCTCCAATTCAGCTGGAGTCGGGTGACAACAGGAGCTGGGATAGGCTGTGATCGGGAATGTTAGGAATGGATTTGTTCAGGGAGGAACGTACCTGGAATCTCCGAATATAATAGTTCCTTATTTCCCCAGATGACACATTCTGCAGTGAGAGTGAAAAGTCTCTTCACTGCTTCACATTTACTAATTGTTTGGTTCTAGATGAATAATGAGTCAGAGAGTAATGACAGGATCTGAAGCTTCTCTCACACCAGCCCTTGAATGACTCAGTGTGAAGTGTCCAATGTGTGAAGCTACTGCCAGGGTTTGTCAATCTGAACAGTTTCAGCTCAGTTACTGGGGGCCTGGAATCCCCACAGTTTGACTCTGTCTCTGATTGGTCACCCGCTTCTCAATCCAATTCTTAACCAATAGGAGAATCACATATAAGTAAATAGAAGTTCTCATTGGCTTAGATTTTCCAATTGGAAAAAGCCTGGCAATTCCAGAGCAGGAAGGAATTGAAGTGATGGAAAATTTCAATTTTCAGGCAACAATTTTAAAACCTCTCATTTTATGTTCTGTTTTATTGTATTTACCGTCACAAAATCCTGACGCGATTTTAGGAATCGTTTTCATTTGTCAATCTGTTAACTGTAAGCGGCGGGAGGAAGGTCCGGTTCAGCAATTTAAAACGGGACAAATATCAGCTTCCTCTCTGTAAAAGGAACAAATTAGCGACTAACCGCTTCTCACAGGCTTCTCGGGGACCGACAGAAACGAGCGGTTTCTGATCTTTTCTCCTGAAAGAGGCGGATAATGCTGCAGGGAGCAATGAACTGCCCTTCACTTTCTGGCTGCTAATACACCCCTGACTTTAAACAGTTCAAACAGCGACTGATGCTTCTGCCGGAAAATGAGCAGATTCACCAGAATGATCCCGGTCCATCATGGCCAAAGACATCCAGCTGGCCCGCCGCATCCGCGGGGAACGCACCTAAAACCCAGCTTCAGTAACAAGTGTAACAAGGGCTCTTTTCAGAGCCACCAAATCAGCAAAGGAAAGAGCTGCCATCTCTGTTCATCATCAAACCCATTAGATTGGAGGGGCGGTCACATGGTTTCTGTTTTGTCACATCACTTTCCCGAAAGGCCTGTCGGACTGAGAGCTGATCTGGAATTTAGAAAGCAGCATTACCGGAGACTCATTGCTGCTCAGCACAATCTCAACCCCGCTCCTGGGATCCGTTAGCTGGCATTTGGGGAAAAGAAATGGATCCCAGTTTTATTTGGAAGGCATTAATGGAGCCGGGTCCGTTCACATGAGGGTTATTTACAAACATTACCCAATGAGTTCACTAATATTTGAATCCATTGGAGATTAGTACACAGGATATGTAAGGCAGCTCGGTCACTCTGACTGAAACCGCCAGTTCCCCGGGGTTGCAGACCCTGACACTGCGGGGAGAGAATCCCCGACTCTATCCCGCCGCCGGGGGAAACAGACAGCTCTGTGTCCGGAGAATAGGGAGGGCCGGGGAGAAGGCACATATTAAAGCGCTGCAATGGACTCAGCTCCTGTGTGTGCACAACTCTCACTGATTCCGTCCTCTGGGAACAGTGCGGTCGAAACAGATCAGGTTAGGAGAGAAACACACAGCCCGAGAATGGCCTCTTCCTTCCTGCATTTACTCTGTTCCGGGAGCAGATTCTCATTGAGAAGCGGCGCTCAGATCACCAGAGAGAAAAAAAAACACAATTCAAACTGTCCAAATGAAAAACAGAGAATTAACCCGGACACTTCCATTATTAAATTAATTCATCAGCTCCGAACCAGTTCCCGTTAATGTACCGGGATGGTCTCGGGATTTATAAAATCGAAGGCAGCGGGATTTATTAAATTGTTGATTCTGACACCCTGTAGTTCACTTCTTCACTTAACTGGAGGGGGAGATGTGTGAGCAGAGAAACAGAGCGAAATCCAGAGAGGGAACTGAAAACACACCTGGACAGATGTGAAACAGGTCAATCCACTGTTCCAATAACTCCATCTCTGACTCCCTCCTGACAGTAACCAGTCCTTTCACAGAGACTGTGAGTGGCTCTGAAAAGAGCCTTTGGTTTATTAGATGACATTTTGGCCGCTTTACTTTTTCTGGGAGCTCTTGAGTGCTGGTTTTCTTGGGCAGCAGCACGGCCTGGATATTAGGCAGCACCCCGCCCTGAGCGATGGTCACCCCTCCCAGCAGCTTGTTGAGCTCCTCGTCGTTGCGGACGGCCAGCTGCAGGTGTCTGGGGATGATGCGGGTCTTCTTGTTGTCCCGGGCCGCGTTACCGGCCAGCTCGAGGATTTCAGCGGTCAGATACTCGAGCACAGCAGCCAGATAGACCGGGGCTCCGGCACCCACACGCTTAGCTTTCTCAGGAGCCTGTGAACACGGCCCACCGGGAACTGCAGTTCAGCCCGGGAGGAGTGAGACTTGGCCTTGGCCCGAGCTTTCCCGCTGGTCTTTCCTCTTCCAGACATTTCCACAATCTCACAAATACTTTCTCAAAGAATGAATAATTTCCTTAGCATTGATAGCACATCGCAGGCAGTCAGGATGGCCGAGCGGTCTAAGGCGCTGCGTTCAGGTCGCAGTCTCCACTGGAGGCGTGGGTTCGAATCCCACTTCTGACAAATTGTGTTTTGACTGAACTGGAGGCGTTTGGGAGCAGCGGCAAAAAGCAAAGAAAAAGCAGGAAAGAACATGGACAAACAAAGTAACAATGGACCCAAAGATGTTGCAACAAAACATGAGAGTAAGAGGCAACTAAGCAAACAGCAGGGCACATAAAAGATCAAAAATGTAACCTTTGTATCGGGGTGGAAGATGTTGCCAATATCCTTAATGAATACTTTACTGTTTTCCCGAATGAGAGGGTGATGCAGATATTGTTATTAAGGAGGAGGAGTGTGAAGTATTGGACGTGATAACTTAAGGAGAGAGGAAGTCTTAATGGGATGAGCATCCTTGAATGTGGATAAATCATCAGGACCAGATGAAATGTACCCCAGGCTGTTGAAAGAAGCCAGGGAAGAAATAGTGGAACAAAAACAAGAAATGCCGGATTCACTCAGCAGGTCTGGCAGCATCTGTGGAAAGAGAAGCAGAGTTAACGTTTCGGGTCAGTGACCCTTCTTCGGAACTCCGAAGTTCCGAAGAAGGGTCACTGACCCGAAACGTTACCTCTGCTTCTCTTTCCACAGATGCTGCCAGACCTGCTGAGTGAATCCGGCATTTCTTGTTTTTGTTTCAGATTTCCAACATCCGCAGTAGTTTGCTTTTAAGAAATAGTGGAAGGTCTGACCATCATTTTCCAATCCCTCACTGGATACAGGTGTGGTGCCAGAGGATTGGAGGTCTTGTAACGTTGCAATAAAAGCAAAATACGAGGCAGATCAAGCATGGCTGATCCTTTCGAGTAGAGAAACAGGGCTGAATTCCCTGAACCAGTGCTACAGCTTTCAGAATAGAAGGAGCCTATACACACCTGATGGGTTCCACTTAAACAAAAGAGCTGGAGGTGTTGACGGTCAGAACAGATAAAATGTGGAGGAGTGTTTGAAGCAGATGCTGTGTGGTTACTGTAGTTGTACTATGGAGTTATTTCAAGGAGGTGATTCTGAATGTAATGGATCAACGTGGACCCGTCCAAGGCAAAGGTTCTAAGCTTCCCTGTGGTCCAGCCTGGTTGAATGGAACTGAAGCAAACAAATCATCCAGAAGAGGAAAAGATATGTAAGGCCATGAAAGCACAGAATTCAGATGGATGCAATACCAGATGGTATGGCAAGAGTGTAAAACAGCAACAGACTGGTGAATAAAACTTTCCCATTGAACGAGACAAGAGAAAAGAAGGGTAATAATAGTGTCAGGTGAGTTGTGACACTCTTCACATTCCACCTTGATCTGAATAGGACTGTTGAAGGGAGTGATTGAGAAGAATAGAGGAGAAATGAAAAGAAAGGAGAAATAAACAAAAGGTCTTTTGATTTTAGAATGCTTGTTTTTGGAAATGACAGACTGTAAAGTGTGTGTGTCAGAAGATATAGAGCGAAGTTGGGTATGACAAGATCACAGGAAAGTTGTGCCCTGAGACAAGGTGTGTGTTGACAGGAAAGCTGCTTTCTTTTGCACAATATGTATTTTATTCGTATAATTTGTGCAATTACATTGCAAAGCAGTTCAATTTTAATATTACATAAGGTACAATACAGATCAGTTTCCTTCAATAATGTACATGATGTATCTCACTATCCCTGCCTGCACAGGTTATATTTACAGTATTTACATTACACATCAAACATTCTCTGGTGCAAACAGCCCGAGGGGTTTTACACGGGTTCCAGCCCCTCACTGTACTATGGCCTACTAGGGCCTTAGACTGCAGCCTTTCCCCATTGAGTCTCCATGGTGGCTTCCCCAAGCTTTAATGCCGTCCCACAGCACATAGTCTTGGACGTTGCAATGTGCCAGTCTGCAACACTCGGTCATGGACAGCTCTTTGCACTGGAATACCTGTCCCACGGCCGGGCTCGTTCTCAATAGGGATCATTTCAAATGAACATTTCCTAAATCCGTGCTTTCTCTCTCGCAATAAAGAGAACAGGATATCTAGCAGATTCAGTGTGAGACAATAACACTGCCGGGTAAAGGCCGCTTTCCAACTCCAATCTTAACACAGGAGATTCCCCAAACAGCTGCAGTAAGGTGCTGTAAACTGCTGGAAGCGGATGTGTGTGGAAATGGTGATGTTACTGAGGAGGTTTCTTGTTAAAGAATGGACTGTGTTTAGGTGGGAATATTACTGAGTGTTAATTGCATCGGGACCATATTTAAAAGCTCCGGCTTTCTGGAAAGCCTTGACTATGAAGACCGAGTCTGGAAGGGTTTGTGTGGAGAACTGGGTTTCGGTTCTACTGTTAATAAAGGGTTTGAAATTGGCAGCCCGGAGGAAAATGGAGGTGGAGCTGAAAGATGAGGGGCCGTTCTCTCTCTGTCTGTCACTCTGGGTGTCTCCTCCATCTAGCTCTCTGTTTAATCTTCACTCTTGTCTCCTCCCCTCCCTGCTCTCACTCTACCTTTCTCAGCCAGGTCCGGGTGGCCTGTATAAAAAGGAGCCTGACGGAATCAGTGTCTTTTATTGTGCACTGATTTGAGGCAAGAATCAACATGTCTGGCAGTAAACAAGAGTATGCTCCAGGCTGGCAGTATGTTAGAATCCATGAGCAAAGGCATCATCACCCTCATCGACAAGCGGAAGGGGGAGAGGACAGAAATAAGAAATTGGTGGCCCATTTCACTGCTTAATGCTGACTACAAGATTCTGTCAAAAGTCATAGCCAGTCGATTCAAGTCTGCTCTGGAGTTGGTGATTCACCCTGATCAGACCTATACTATACCAGGCAGGACAATCTCTGATAGCATTGCGCTACTCAGGGATATGATCACCTATGTACGGGACAGGAGGGTGGACACCGGCCTCATCAGCCTGGACCAGGAGAAGGCTTTTGACAGGATATCGCACACTTACATGATGGATGTGCATTCCAAAACGGGGTTTGGGGAGGGAATCTGCAATTGGGTCAAACTACTCTACACAAACATCAGTAGTGCAGTCTCAATCAATGGGTGGGAATCAGAAAGTTTCCCGATCCAATCTGGAGTCAGACAGGGCTGTCCTCTCTCCCCTGTCTTGTTTGTTTGCAGTATTGAACCCTTTGCTGAGTCTATTAGGAAGAATGCGAGCATCAGAGGGGTGACAATCCCAGGCAGCGGAGGCACTCAGGTGAAAACCTCCCTGTACATGGATGACATCGCCATTTTATGCTCGGATCCACTGTCTGTGCGCAGACTGATGAGCATCTGCGACCAGCTCGAACTGGCCTTGGGAGCCAATGTTAAACACGGCAAGAGCGAGGCCATGTTCTTTGGGAACTGGGCTGACCGATCCTTTGTCCCCTTCACCGTTAGGTCAGACTACCTGAAGGTGCTGGGGATATGGTTTGGAAGGGCTGGGACGTGCACCAAAACCTGGAAGGAGCGAGTAGCCAGGGTACAACATAAGCTGAACATGTGGGAGCAGCGATCTCTCTCCATTATGGGTAAGAACCTGGTCATCAAGGGCGAGGTGCTCACATTGCTGTACGTGGTGCTGGTCTGGCCCATACCGCATTCCTGCGCTGTGGCGATCACCTGAGCCATTTTCCGCTTCATCTGGGGATCCAAAATGGTCCGAGTCCGGAGGGACACGATGTTCAAACCTCTGGATAAGGGCGGGAAAAATGTACCTAACGTCGCCCTCATCCTTATGGCTACCTTTGTGTGCGGCTGCATCAAGCTGTGTGTAGATCCCCAGTTTGCAAACTTCAAGTGTCACTACGTGTTGAGGTTCTATCTGTCCCCGGTGTTGCAAAGGATGGGCCTGGTCATATTGCTGCGGAATGCTCCATCCAGTTGGACTGTGCCGTACTGCCTATCCTTCATGGAAAAGTTTCTGTGGAAAAACACCTTTGACCACCAATCCATCAGGCAGTGGTCTGCACGGAATATCCTCAAGGCCCGACGGGAAAAGGAGATGGTGGATCCTGTCGGATGGTCCCCTGAGCAGAAGTCCAAAGTCATTTGGCAGAATGCCTCATCACCAGAACTTTCAAACAAGCACCAAAATGTAGCCTGGCTGATGATGAGAAGAGCCCTCCCTGTCAGATCCTTCCTGCACACCCGAAGTCTCACCCCATCCACACGCGGCCCTCGAGGTGGCTGTGGTGGAAAAGAGACGTTGCCCACCTCTTTCTGGAATGTGTCTTTGCAAAGCAGGTGTGGAAGAGATGCAGTGGTTTTTGTCGAGGTTCATCCCAAGCAGCTCTGTAGCACAGGAGTCTGTGCTCTGTGGGCTGTTCCCAGGGACGCACACCAAGATAAACATCAACTGTTGCTGGAGGACTATCAATTCGGTGAAAGATGCCCTTTGGTCTGCCCGAAACTTGCTGGTCTTCCAGCGCAAAGAGTTGTCCACGACCGAATGTTGCAGACTGACACATTCCAAGGTCCAGGACTATGTGCTGAGGGACGCACTAAAACTTGGGGCAGCCGCAGCAAAGGCTCAATGTGGAAAGACCACTGTGTAAGGTCCCCTCACCAAGCTGAACTGAGGGGCTGGATCCATGGGAAACCACTCGAACTGTAGCCAGAAAATATTTGTTTGCTGTAAAATGTACATGGCATGACAATGAAATGGAAGGGTTGTGATGCAACTCACTCCTGTATTGAAGGAAACTGATCTCCTTTGCACTCTTTGTATTGTTTGACTTGGTGCTTTTGGGAACTGTTTTGTAATATATTTTTTTTTTACAGATTTTAATGAATAAAGTATATTTTGGAAATTAATAAAAGAAAGTCTGGCAGAGGTAAAGGAGGGAAAGGACTGGGCAAAGGCGGAGCAAAGCGGCACCGCAAAGTGCTTCGTGATAATATCCAGGGCATCACCAAACCAGCAATCCGCCGCCTGGCTCGCCGTGGCGGGGTCAAGCGGATCTCGGGTTTGATCGATGAGGAGACTCGCGGGGTGTTGAAGGTTTTCCTGGAGAATGTGATCAGGGATGCGGTCACCTACACTGAACACGCCAAGCGCAAGACGGTCACTGCCATGGATGTGGTGTACGCTCTGAAACGGCAGGGCCGCACTCTCTACGAATTCAGCGGCTGAACAACTCGACCCTTTCCAGCAAACACACAACAAAGGCTCTTCTAAGAGCCACCCACCGCCTCACAGAGAGAGCAGTGACCTGGAAACGGGAGCTGGGATAGGCTGTTTAGAACTGTCTGGAATAAATCTGTGCTGTGTTCGAGATACAAAACTAGAATCCCCAAATTTGACATTTCATTTGTAGCAAGGATGTGCAGTGGATTTGATTTTCTAAACGGGCTGTGTAAACAGTGCCCGAGACTCTACACTTAGTTATTTCCCCAGTCGACACATGCCCTCAGTGAAAAGCCACATCACTCCTCCAGAATCACTCATTGTTTTCATAGAATTTCAAAATGATTTCGCTGCAATGAGGGAATCCGGGAGTTTTGCAGCAGCCGTTGAATCGGTCACTGGAACCAGACCCACTTGTGATGTTATTTCCCCCGAGACGGTGTTTCCTGCACTGAAACTGACAGGGTTTGTGAAACTGATCAGTTTCAGCTCAGTCATTCAGGGACCTGGAATTCCCGCAGTTTGAGCCCGCGCTATCCGGAGCCCACTTCTGATTGGTCACCCTCTTCCCATTCGCATGTCTTAACCAATTGCCGAGCCTCGAATTAGAAAATACAGCAAATCATTGGCTTAAATTGTCGTCCTGGCAGAAAGGTTGAATTCAAAAAAGCCGCCAATTTCAGTGCTGGGCAGAATCGAATTACTCAACGAATCTCAATAACGAAATTGGCGGCACATTTTATACTTTCCCCGATTTTCCTTTCCATCGATTGGGGTGCTAATTCACTCGGGTGCGTTTGCTAATACTAACTGTAATCCTCAGATCCATTTAACATTTCAGTAATCCTATTAAATACAAAAGGAATTTTATGATTGAATTTCCATTGGAAGATAGTGAATTAGCACCCCGATCGATGGAAAGGAAAATCGGGCAGAGGATAAAATGTGCTGCCAATTCGTTATTGTGATTTGTTTATATAACTGACCAGGACTGACTTCACCCAAACGCAGCTACTAGCTCCCACCTCACTGACCGCTCTCCCCCCTCTGCAACTCGCTTTCTCCCCCTCCTCCCTACTGGCGAAATTCCGCACTCTGGCTGTTCGCTCTCCACACCCCACCCCCCACCCTGTCCCAGCCCAGCCCACAGCTGCTAGCTCTGGCCGTGACACTCGCTCCCACATTTCTTCACCAGGCGCCACCTGTAGAAGCAGGAGGGCCGCAAGGGGTGACAGGGCGACGGAGGAGTGAGTGGCTGAGAGGAGGGAAGCGGCGCGGCCTGGAGCGAGTGGCCAGAGAGTGGGGTAGTGCGAAGTGAGGAACAACTGGCCAGGGGAGTGGGGGAGCCGCGTGGTCTGGAGCGAGCGACTGAGGGGGGGAATCGTCGAGGCCTGGAGTGTGTTGCCGAGGGGGGAGAGCTACAGCTTCAAAATCTCCCATTCAGCCACTTCCTCCAGCCAAGTGGTGGGGGGATGGGGTGGCTAGATACCCAATGACGCTTTACCACGCATGCACGAAGATGGATTTGTTGCGGAAATGTGATGACGTTGGCGCTGCAAAATGACATCATCCCGTGCACGCGCCACTCAATCCTGGCAAGATGTCAAAAATCACTGTGATTTTTTTGGTCTTTTCAGTGCACTCCTCTTTCTTTAGTTGCCTCTTACCTTAATGTATTGAAGAAACACCTTTGGGTCCATTTTCATTTTCCTTCTCAATATTCTTCCATGCTTTCCCTTCACCGCTGCTCCCAAATCCCTCCAGTTCAGTCAAAACACAACTTGGTAGATTTGGGATTTGAACACACGCCTCCAGAAAACACTACGACCTGAACACAGCCCCTTAGACCACTCAGCCAACCTGACTGTTTTAAGCTTATGACAAAAGCTGAGAAATTATCCATTCTTTGTGAAAGTATTTGTGAGATTGTGGAAATGTCTGGAAGAGGAAAGACCGGCAGGAAAGCTCGGTCCAAGGCCACGTCTCGCTCCTCCCAGGCTGGACTGCAGTTCCCGGTGGGCCGTGTTCACAGGCTCCTGAGAAATGGCAACTATGCTGAGCGTGTGGGTGCTGGAGCCCCGGTCTATCTTGCTGCTGTGCTCGAGTACCTGACCGCTGAAATCCTCGAGCTGGCCGGTAACGCGGCCCGGGACAACAAGAAGACCCGCATCATCCCCAGACACCTGCAGCTGGCCGTCCGCAACAACGAGGAGCTCAACAAGCTGCTGGGAGGGGTGACCATCGCTCAGGGCGGGGTGCTGCCTAATATCCAGGCCGTGCTGCTGCCCAAGAAAACCAGCGCTCAGAGCTCCCAGAAAAAGTAAAGCGGCCAAAATGACATCTAATAAACCAAAGGCTCTTTTCAGAGCCACCCACAGTCTCTGTGAAAGAGCTGATTACTGTCAGGAGGGAGTCAGTGATGGAGTTATTGTAACAGTGGATTGACCTGTTGCACATCTGTCCAGCTGTGTTTTTTAATTTGCTCTGTTTTTCTGCTCACACATCTCCCCCTCTAGTTAAGTGAAGAACTGAACTACAGGGTGTAGAATCAACAATTCCCAGGATCGGGGGTGAGATTGTGCTGAGCAGCAATGAGCCTCCAGTAATGCTGCTTTCTAAATTCCAGATCAGCTCTCAGTCTAACAGGCCTTTCGTATTTTAAATATCACAACAGAGCTGAGCGGGGGTGAGCGCAGCCTCAGCTGCACCGAGTCTCAGGGGCTCTCAGGACCCCAATCAGAGCCGCCAGGCCTGGCGGGCGTGCAGCGAGGACCCCGGGGGAGGGAGGGTGCACCATTAAAGTGAGGGTGCAGCACCTCCCCCATCCTCGCCTCCACTTCCCGCTTTCTTCTCCCGTTTATCTCAACATTAAGAAGACGCTTTTGCTCTGGACTACACTGGTTATAAAGTAAGACCCAACTTTGTCTCTGAAAGTGATGAATAGCAGCAACAACAGCAGAATCCAACCCCTGCAGTTACATGTGAACTTGCTGATGTTGCAGCAGATTGAATGACTGAGTGAATCCCTTCCCACACACATGGCAGGGGAACGGCCTCTCCCCAGAGTGAATGTGTTGGTGTTTCAGCAGATCATTACTGCTTTTAAAGCTCTTCTCACAGTCAGGACATTAAAAAGGTCTCTGATCAGTGTGAACAAGTTGATGTTCAGTGAGGTTGGATGACTGAGTGAACCCCTTCCGACACACGGAGCAGGTGAATGATCTCTCCCCAGTGTGAACTCACTGGTGTTTCAGCAGGTTGACTCTGGCTGGATTCAGTTCGACACTCACTGGTTCCTCTCTCTCTCTTCCCCTGAAGGTGCTGATTCTGACTGTATGTACATGCTCTCTCCCCCTCCGACCCTCCCTGTCCAATGTAGTATCTCTCAGTTTTGGTGATGTGCTCTCCCTGACCTGTCTCCATTTCTCCTTCTTATACAGACTTGCCCTGACTGTCACTATTTCATAGAATCATACAGCACAGAAGGAGGCCAATCGGTCTTTTGTGCCTGTGCTGAATCTGTGAAAAAAATGATGCAATTAGTCCAACCCCCTGCCTATTTCCCCATAGTCCTGGAGAAATTCACTTTGAAATATTTGTCCAATTCCTTTATGAAAGTTATAATTGAATCTGTTTCCAGCACCCTGTCAGACAATTCATTCCAAATCCGAATCAGTTACTGGGTAAAAAGATCGCTCCTCACCTCCCCTTGACATTTTTGGCCAACAATCCCAGCTTCACCACCCTGTCCAGAGAACTGAAACCCCTCATCTCTGGGATCATTCTCGTAAATCTCCTCCGAACTGTCTCAAAAGCTTTGATGTCCTTTCTGAAACCTGGTGCCCAGAACTGGACACATTACTGCAGCTGAGATCGAGCCAGCGCCGCCCACATCCCACGAACGGACGAAAAAACGCTCCCTGCTAAATCCCCAATTCTTATCCATTTACAGACGCTCCTTGCCCAGTCCCCAAATCTTATTCATTTTGAGACGCTCCCTGCCCAAGCCCCAATTCCTATCCATTTACAGACGTTCTCTGATCAGTTGACCTTGCTGGCGGGCAGTTTCGGGAAGCCTCACAGGGAAAAGCTTCACCACCACCCGCAGGGACACAAACGGGATTGTTCCATCCTATTGTGGCCTTGACGCCCTGCTCCAGCTGTGTGCACCCGCTACGGGCGCGGTCTCCCTGCACTTTGTGAATATTCCGCTCCAGCTGCAGATGGAGCTCAGCCACTACCGCGCCTGCTCCTTATCAGAGACAAGGCAAATTCTGGAGCGCAGAGCATTCTAGGTACCACAACTGTCATTAATGCCAATCTCTGACATGATAATCAGGTTTTATTTCCTACATTTCATTTCCTGATATGTTAGTGCGTGTTTTCTTTTGTACCTGTCAGTGCCTGGGAGGAGAGAGTCAGCTTCACTTTGTAGCCGTGAATTTCTGGTGTGAGAATGTGGGTTTTTACTCTGTATGTTTCAGTTTTTGGTTTGTGACTGTTTCTGCTATTGCTATGTGAGTTAACTTTGTGGAAAGAGATGCAGTGGTTTTTGTCGATGTTCATCCCAAGCAGCTCTGTAACACAGGAGTCTGTGCTCTACGGGCTATTCCCAGGGACGCACACCGAGACAAACATCAACTGCTGCTGGAGGACTATCAATTTGGTGAAAGACGCCCTTTGGTCTGCCCGAAACTTGCTGGTCTTCCAGCGAAAAGAGTTGTCCACCATCGAATGTTGCAGACTGGCACATTCCAAGGTCCAGGACTACGTGCTGAGGGACGCACTAAAGCTTGGGGCAGCCGCAGCAAAGGCTCAATGGGGAAAGACCACAGTGTAAGGTCCCCCCACCAAGCTGAACTGAGGGGCTGGATCCATGGGAAATCCCTCGAACTGTATCGGAGAAATTTTGTGTGCTGTAAATGTAAAAATGTATATGGCATGACAATGAAATGGAAGGGTTGTGAGGCAACTCATGATTGTACAGAAGGTAACTGATCACCTTTGCAGTGTTTGTATTTTTTGACTTGATGCTGTTTTAAACTGTTTGGGAATGTAATTTTTACAGATTTTTATGAATAAAGTATATTTTGGAAATAAAAAAAAGTGAGTTTCACCACATATCTTTCAACAACTTGGATGTGAACATCAGCTTTTGTCCAGATCTATCAGTTTCTGATATAGAGTCATAGAGTTATACAGCACAGAAACAGGCCCTTCAGCCCATTGTGTCTGTGCTGGCCATCAAGCACCTAACTATTCTAATCCCATTTTCCAGTATTTGGCCCGTAGCCTTGTATGCTCTAGCATTTCAAGTGCTCATCTAAATACTTCTTAAATGTTGTGAGGGTTCCGGCCTCTACCACCTCTTCAGGGAGTGCGTTCCAGATTCCAACCACCCTCTGGGTAAAATGTTTTTCCTCAAATCCCATCTAAACCTCCCGCCCCTTACCTTAAATCTATGCCACCTGGTTATTGACCCCTCCGCTAAGGTAAAATGTTTCTTCCTATCTAACCCATCAATGCCCCTCATGATTTTGGAAACCTCAATCTTATCTCCCCTCAGCCTTCTCTGCTCTAAGGAAAACAACGCTAGCCTTTTCAGTCTCTCTTCATAGCTGAAATGCTCCAGCCCAGGCAACATCCTGGTGACTCTCTTCTGTACCCTCTCCAGTGCAATCACATCCTTCCTATAGTGTGGTGCCCAGAACAGTACACAGTACTCCAGCTGTGGCCTAACTAGCATTTTATACAGCTCCGTCATAACCTCCCTGCTCTTATATTCTCTGCCTCGGACGATCTATATTGGCCTGTAATCTAAGGTTTTCCTCCTCACTATTTACGACACCACCAATTTTCATGTCATGTGTGAGAAAGGGTTTGATTCTATCCCTATCAGTATCCGTTACATGCATGTGTTTTTAATCTGCACCCTCTCTGTTTTATTCTCTGTACTTGTCAGCCTCTTGTAGGTGAGTCTGTGTTTTGCTCTTAATCTCTCAGTCTTCGAAGTATGAGCCCGAGTTTGTACCTAATTTTCTTTGTACCTTGCAGGATGGATATTGAAGAGAGGTTTTTACACATTAACTGCCAAATCCTGATAAGTGATTTTTGGGTTTCACACAGTATCTGTCAGTTTCTTGTCTAGGACTGTTGGTTTTACTCTGTCCCTGGCATTTGCTGGTTTGTTAGTGTGGGGTTTACACTGTACCTGTCAGTTTCTCATATGTGAGTGTTGGTTTCACTTTGTATAGAATCATAGATCACAGAATACTTACAGCACAAAAGGAGGGATTCAGCTCATCGTGCTTGTGCTGCCTCTCTGCACAAGCAACTCAGCTCATGCCACATCCTCATGTATTCCATGAAAACCTGAATTTTTTTTCCCTTCAGATAATTATCATATATCCTTTTGAAAGCTATGGTTGAATCTTCCTCCGTCACACTCTCAGGCAGTACATATCAGATCTTAACCATTTGCTGCATAAAAAAGGTTTTTCCTCATGTTGCCTTTGGTTCTTTTCCCATTCACCTTAAATCGGTGTCCTCTGCTTACTCAGCCATGAGTAATATTTCCCATTGCTTTCTCAGCACTGATGGATTGTGAGGTGGGAGACAGCCAGAAGTCCCACTGAGCCGCACTGACTCCCAGCTGAAAAAGAAATGAGATAAAGTTCAATCTTTCACAGCGAGATGCTGCAGAGAGTTAAGAGTCCCGAATGAAAGAGAGAGTTTCTCAGACTGTTGCTGAATTTCATTTCAAACACTCCTTGTACTCTCTGCTAATGAAGCCTAAAAAATGGAAAAACTAAATGGCGCTCAAACTCACAACCCTGAGATTAAAAGTCCCATGATCGACAGACTGAACTGAATATGTCACTTCTACTGTACCTCTGTTTGGATGGATGCAACTGTATGCTCCAATGCAAGGGCAGCTTTCAAATCCTCCCATGGGTCCACACGTCAGACTAAGTTCCATGTTGTAAACTCAAGCAAAGGAAATCTGCTCACTTCCAAAACTATCAGCAAATTGAAGCTGATTACGATCAACATCATCAGAGGTCAGAACTACCTGGTGAAAGAAGACTCCCTGAAGAAGAATCCACAATTATTCAAAGGCATCGACAAAGTGAAAAACAAGAAAATCGATGAGTCAATCCAAGCTAAACAGAAACACTGAAGAATTCCATTCCAGACCAGAACACAATTAGAGGCATTTTTTTGTATTCAAAGCTGGGTATTAGTATTTAATAGTTGATATATAATTTTGAATATATTTGAATTTCTTTATTCATTTGGCACTGCTGAACATGAAGCAGTCTTAAATCATTTAATTTTTTTTTGTAAAATCTGACTTACCAGATTAAAATATTAGATCAAGGGAGAAATTTCAAAGATTACTGGACCAGTAATCCAGAGGCCTGGACTCAAGATCCAGTGACAGCCAGGACATCAAGGCGGGAAACACTCCGCACTAGTCTGCAGTGAGCGATTCCATCGAAGGTAGAGCACAATCTCTTTAATATAAGAATGTATATTTTATAATAATTAATCACTCAAGACCTTCCTGGTCTCTGCATCTCAGCTGCTCTCTGGATAAACTTGCAGAAAGTATTTCAACCTGTAAAGCAGGAGTCTAGGGAATGTATAATGATATTTTCTAGCCTTCGGGCAATATTTTAATCAATACAGTGTGGGACAACCTGTCTGGGCACAACTCCATGAGTTTCTCTTTAACTAGTGACCTAACAATCACTAACTTCTATGGTAACAATCTTCGGCTCATCACCTCCGGTACGTAGCTCTAATCTTAATGTACATTTAAACAACCTTTCAAGTCCAGTTACAGTTTTTGTTGCCTTATCTGCACAAGCTTAAAAAGTGAAAAACGGAAGCAAGTTTAACTGAACATTCTGGTGGTCAGTTCGGGCACGGGAAAACAATGAAAGGACTCGGACCAGGTCGGATGTGGTGCTGTCAGGCTTGGGTCGGGTTTCATTTGCTGACCCGAGCAGGCCTTTAGTTACTGTTGCAACCTTATATTCCCACTTGACAATCTGTATATTTTGTTCATTTCAATGTTGTCGACAAGCTCTTTGAATCCAGTTCCCCGGTCCTCAAGCAGGCTCAGTTTGGAAATCGATTCCGCTTTCTGGAAGGCTGAAAGCAATCGATGACCTTAAACTAAAAATGGCAACAGAGAAGGGCTCGTCTGGGATTTGAACCCAGGATCTCTCACATATTAATCACTTATATACCCAAAGCGAGAATCATACCCCTAGACCAACGAGCCACCGTTGGCATGACTTTTATTCGCTCCTGTGGAATTTCACTGGCACCCACAGCCGATCATGCATTTTTTTCAGATCAAAACAATATCCTACAAAGCTGAAATAAAAACAGAAAGTGCTGGAAATACTCAGCACCTCTGACAGCATCTGTGGAGAGAGAAACAGAGTTAACATTTCAGGGTTTTCACCTTTTGTTTGAGCCATCTTTTCAGACTGCTTCTGTCCATCCAATCTCACTTTTGACTCTATCCACATTCTAAGGGTGGTGCAGTGGTGAGCACTGCAGCTTCACAACTTCAATGACCCTGATTCAGTTCTGTATACTGCCTGTGTGGAGTTTGCAAGTTGTTTATGTGGGCTTCCACAAGGTACTCTGGTTTCCTCCCACAACGAAAGACTTGTGGGTTGATAGATAAATTGACTGTTGTAAATTGGCCCCAGGGTAGGTGATAGGAGAAATGTGGGGATGTGGTAGGGAATTCTGGGTTAACATAGGATTAGTATAAATGGGTGGTTGATGGTCAGTGCAGGCTCAGTGGGCCAAAGGGCCTATATCAGTGCTGTATATCTCTATAACCATTCTCTCAGCAAATGCATTTTTCATGAATTCCTCATTTCTTTTATTAACGACAATTTTATATTTCCGGCCCTTGCTTCATACGATACCACAAGTGGAATCATGTTTCCATCAACCCAATCAAACCCCTTCACTATTTCCTCATATTGCAATGTTTCTTTAACCCTGACAGACTGTGGAGTTTCTGCTGCTTGATTGCAGTTCTTGCTTCCCGCCAGTAGATGTCACCTCACTCCAATATAGTGAAGTTTACAAATGTGAGAGAGACACAACAGGAAATAATTGTTCACATTATAGTGAATGTGTGGGATTTAGAAATACTAGGAGTGGAGACGAGTTATTATTGAATTTGTCAAACCAAACATATGTTATAATGTTGTGTTAAATCTGTCACTCTGTTGTCTTGATTCTGAGAGTGACATAGACTCATCGAGTCATTGGGTCATTTGTGGTATAGAAGGAGGCCATTTGCCCCATTGAGTACAGGCCAGCTCTCCATGGAGCGATCCAGTCAGTCCCACTCGTCTGCTCGATCCCCCGAGCCCTGTAAATTTATTTCCTTCAAATGCCCATCGAAATTCCTTTTGTAACCAACGATTGTCTCCACTTCCTCCGCCCTCGGGGGCAGCGAGTTACAGATCATTACCAATCACTGTGTAAAAAAGCTCTTCCGCACATTCCCCCTGCATCTCTTGTCCAAAACCTTCAATCTGAATCCCCTAGTCCTTGTACCAATAGTTAATGGGAACAATTTTTCCTTGCCAACTTATCAAAAACTGTCATAGCCTTCGACACCTCTATCAATTCTCCCCTCAATCTCCTTTGATACAGGCAGAAAAAACCCTGTTTTTCTAACCTAACCTTGAAACTAAAACCCTCCATCCCTGGAACTATTCTGGTAAATCTCCTCTGCATCCTCTCAAGAATCCGCACATCCTTTCTAAAGATTGGTGAGCAGATCTGGATGCAACACTCCAATTGGGGCCTAACCAGAGTTCAGCATAACAACCCTGCTTATGTACTCAATGTCTCTATTTATAAAGCCCAAGATCCCACATGCTTTGCTAACCACTCTCGCAATATGTCTTGCCAACTTCAAAGAATGATGGACATGTACTCCAGGTCCCTCTATTCCAGCACACTCTTCAGAACTGTAGCATTGAGTATATATTGCCTCTCCCTATTCCTTCTGCTAAAATGCATCACCTCACACTTGTCACTATTAAATTCCATCTGCCACCTGTCTGCCCATCCTACTGGCCGATAACTATCCTGTTTCAGGCAGTTCATATCATCCTCACTGTTTGCCACTCCTCCAAGTTTGGTGTCATCGGGATATTTTGAGATTCTACTCGATATTCCAAGATCCAAGTCATTAATCTGTAGCAAAAAAAAAGCAATGGTTCTAGCACTGACCCTTGGGGAACACCACTGTCGACTATCCTCCGGTCTGACCAAGAACCATTTCATATGACTCGCTGTTTTCTGTCCTTAAACCAATTTACTATCCAAATGGACACTGACCCTCCTAATCCATGAACCTCAATTTTGTTAACCACCCTTTTATGTGGTACTTTATAAAATGCTTTTGTAAAATCCATATAAACAACATCCACTGCATTCCCTTCATCAACTTTCTCAGATAGTTTATCAGAAAATGCAGTTAGATTCATCAAGCATGAACTTCCATTTATAAATCCATGCCCACTCTCCTTAATTAACTCAAACCTCTCCAAATGACTTGATTTTTTCCCTGACCTGTTGGTCTTGTGCTTATAGCAAGCTCACCAAAGAGCATGTATTTGGCAATGTGACTGTCATTCATTTGGCCCAGTCAACAGAGCCGCCTCTGATTCAAGAGGGCAAACATGCTGTGGATCCCTGCACGCTGGTGTACTTCCTCATTCGGCACTCTGTCCTGCCAGGAGATGTCCAATATCCATCTGAGGCAGTGGAGGTGGAAGCTGTTCAGCTGCTTTTCTTGGCTTGTATAAGTTGTTGATGATTCTCTACTATAAAGGAGGGTGCTGAGAACACAAGCCTGGTACACGTGGAGCTTTGTATTTTCGGTCAGTTTGCTGTCGGTTCACACCCGTCTTCTCAACTTTGACATGACAGCTGCAGCATTGGCAATCCTGGTGCTGATTTCAGCATCAAGGGACAGATTGCTGGTGATTGCTGATCCAAGGTATGTGAAGCTGTTGACAACCTCCAAAGTGAGGTTGTCAATGTTGATGGAAAGTGGAGGCTCGACGTCCAAGTCTCTACGTCTTGCCAAGATGAACAGCTTGTCGTCAGCTCTGATGTACAGGTGAACACCCTCATCTGAGTCACTGAAAGTGTACAATAGCAGCATGGAGACGAATACACCAATTATAAAGGATGTGATAACTAGACAGTTAGAAAATAATGATATGATTGGGCAGAGTCAACATAGATTTATGAAAAGGAAAACAGGTTTGAAAAAACCCGTTGAGTTTTTTGAGGATGTTACCTGTAGAACAGATAAAGGAGAACCAGTGGATGCTTTGGTAATGTCCCACACAGGAGGTGAGTAAACAAAATTAGAGCACATAGAATTGGGGATAATATACTGATATGGATTGAGAGTTGGTTAACAGACCGAAAACTGAGAGCAGGAATAACAGGTCCTCCTCAGGATGGCAGGCTGTTACTATTGGGGTACTGCAAGGATCAGTGTTGGAGCCACAGCTGTTAACAACCAAAATAAATGATTTGGATGTAGGGATTAAATGTAATATTTCCAAGTTTGCAGATGACACAAAGCTCGGTGAAGTGTGAGCTGTGAGAAGGATGCAGAGAGGCTTCCAGGGAACCTGGAGCAGCTAAGTGAATGAGAAAGAACATGGCAGATGGAATATAATGTGAATAAGTGTGAAGTTCTCCACTTTGGTAGAATAAACAGAAAGACAGAGTATTTCTTAAATTGTGAGAGTTTGGAAATTGTCGATGTCCAAAGGGACCTGGGTGTCCTTGTTCCTGAGACACTAAAAGCTCGCATGCAGGTGCAGCAATCAATTAGGAAGGCAAATGGTATGTTGGCCTTCACACGAGGGGTCATGAGTACAGGAGTAAAGATGTCTTGTTGCAATTGTATAGAGCCTTGGTGAAACCGCGCTGGAGTGTTGTGTATAGTTTGGTCTCCTCATCTAAGGAAGGATATACTTGCCATAGATGGAGTGAAACAGAGGTCACCAGACTAATCCCTGGGATGGTGGGATTGTCTTATGAGGAAACTGGGCCTGTATTCCTTAAAGTTTCGAAGAATGAGAGGTGATCTCATTGAAACTGATAAAATTCTTACAGGGCGTGCCAGTGTGGATGTAGGCAGGATGTTTGCCCTGGTTGGTGAGTCTAAAATCAGGGGACCAAGTCTCAGAATAAGGAGTAGGCCATTTAAAACTGAGATAGGGTTGAATTTCTACACTCAGACGGTGGTGAATCATTGGAATTCTGTACCCCAGAGAGCTGCGGCAGTTCAATCATTGAGCATGTTCAAGACAGAAATTGTTTGAAATCTTGATACACATGACATCAAGGGATATGGGGATAGCACGGGAAAGGGGCGTTGAGGTAGATGATCAGCAATGATCGAATTGAATGGCAGAACAGGCTCGACGGGCTGAATGGCCTACTCCTATGTTCCTCTTCTCCCAAGAGAGTTGGCGCCAGCGCGCAGCCCTGCTTTACCCCACTGCTGATCTTGAAAGTGTCTGATGTTGCTCCATTGTAACTGATGGAACTGTGCATGTTCTCGTGGAAAGAAGAGATGATGCCCAAGAGTTCAGGAGGGCAGCCCATGTTCCATCGCAGTTTGAAGAGTCCGTCTCTGCTGACAAGATCAAAGGCCTTAGTGATGTCTATCAAAGTATGAGTGGCTGTGTGGCGCAATAGATAGCGTGTTGGACTTCTAAATAATGATAAAAAAATCATTCAAAGGTTGTGAGTTCAAATCCCACCAGAGTCAGATTTTTGGACCAGAGACAGAAGAGCACAACAGAACAAAAAGTTCACAAGTGTGTCAAAAGCACCGACTCAGAGACAGAGCGAGAGAGAGAGGAGCACGGCAGGAGCGGAGCTGGGGCAAAAAAATCAAAGAGTGACATCACAATGGAGAGTGAGAGCAGGGAAACAGAGAGCCGCTGGGGTGAGGATACAGGATTTGGTTCTTGCTTCGGTGCAGTGGAAGGAGCTGTTTGGTGAGGATCTGGTAAGCTGTGACATCACAGGCAAGCAGGTAGTTGATTGGTTTGGAAAAAGCTGCATGTTTGATGAGTATCTGGTAAGTGATTAAGGTCCATTTCAGTCCTAATGTTTAAAATAGTAAACAAACTAGTGGTAAGCTTAATAAAATATACAATAAAATAAACAATTGAATAAAATAATGAAGTAGTTAATTGAAACACGTTAAGGATGACAGGACAGGTGATGTGTCACAGCTGCAGCATGTGGGAACTCCTGGATGCCAGTGTGATCCAGGGCAAACACATCTGCAGTCAGTGTTTGCAGAAGGGGGAGAGGGCAGAAATCAGAAATTGGCGGCCCATCTCACTGCTTAATGTTGACGACAAGATTCTGTCTAAAGTCATAGCCAGTCGAGTCAAATCTGCTCTGGAGTTGGTGATTCACCCCGATCAGACCTGTACTGTACCCGACAGGAAGATCTCTGATAGTCTCGCGCTACTCAGGGATACGATCGCCTACGTACGGGACAGGAGGGTGGACACCTGCTTCATCAGCCTGGACCAGGAGAAGACTTTTGACAAGATATCGCACACCTACATGATGGACGTGCTTTCCAAAATGGGGTTTGGGGAGGAAATCTGCAATTGGATCCAACTGCTCTACACAAACATCAGTAGCACAGTCTCAATCAACGGGTGGGAATCGGAAAGTTTCCCGATCAAATCTGGAGTCAGACAGGGCTGTCCTCTCTCCCCGGTCTTGTTTGTTTGCTGTATTGAACCCTTTGCTGAGTCTATTAGGAAGGATGCGAGCATAAGAGGGGTGACAATCCCAGGCAGCGGAGGCACTCAGGTTAAAATCTCCCTGTACATGGATGACGTCTCCGTCTTCTGCTCGGATCCGCTGTCCGTGCGCAGACTGATGAGCATCTGCGACCAGTTCGAACTGGCCTCGGGAGCCAAAGTTAATCATGGCAAGAGCGAGGCCATGTTCTTTGGGAACTGGGCTGACCGATCCTTTGTCCCCTTCACCGTCAGGTCAGATTACCTGAAGGTGCTGGGGATATGGTTCGGAAGGGCCGGGGCGTGCACCAAAACATGGGAGGAGCGAGTATCCAAGGTACGACAAAAGTTGGGCATGTGGGTGCAGCGATCTCTCTCCATTGTGGGTAAGAACCTGGTCATCAGGTGCGAGGCGCTTACGTTGTTGCTCTACGTGGCGCAGGTCTGGCCCATACCCCACTCCTGCGCCGTGGCAGTCACCCGAGCCATTTTCCGCTTCATCTGGGGATCTAAAATGGACCGGGTCCGGAGGGACACGATGTTCAAATCTCTGGACAAGGGCGGGAAAAATGTACCCAACGTGGCCCTCATCCTGATGACCACCTTCGTGTGTGGCTGCATCAAGCTGTGTGTAGACCTCCAGTACGCAAACTCCAAGTGTCACTACGTGCTGAGGTTCTATCTGTCCCCGGTGTTGCGAAGGATGGGCCTGGTCACATTGCCGCGGAACGCTCCGTGCAGTTGGGCCGTGCCGTACCACCTATCCTTCGTGGAACAGTTTCTGGGGGAAAACACCTTTGACCACCGGTCCATCAGGCAGTGGTCTGCATGGAATGTCCTCAAGGCCCTACAGGAAAAGGAGACGGTGGATCCTGTCGGATGGTTCCCCGAGCAGACCGTCAAAGTCATCTGGCAGAATGCCTCATCACCAGAACTTTCAAACAAGCACCAAGACGTAGCTTGGCTGGTGGTGAGAAGGGCCCTCCCCGTCAGATCCTTCATGCACACCCGAAGTCTCGCCCCCTCCGCACAATGCCCCCGCGGTGGCTGTGGCGGGGAAGAGACGGTCGCCCACCTCCTCCTGGAATGTGTCTTCGCAAAGTAGGTGTGGAAAGTGATGCAGTGGTTTTTGTCGAGGTTCATCCCAAGCAGCTCTGTAACACAGGAGTCTGTGCTCTACGGGCTGTTCCCAGGGACGCACACCGAGACAAACATCAACTGCTGCTGGAGGACTATCAATTCGGTGAAAGACGCCCTTTGGTCTGCCCGAAACTTGCTGGTCTTCCAGCGAAAAGAGTTGTCCACCACCGAATGTTGCAGACTGGCACATTCCAAGGTCCAGGACTACGTGCTGAGGGACGCACTAAAGCTTGGGGCAGCCGCAGCAAAGGCTCAATGGGGAAAGACCACAGTGTAAGGTCCCCCCACCAAGCTGAACTGAGGGGCTGGATCCATGGGAAACCCCTCGAACTGTATCGGAGAATTTTTGCGTGCTGTAAATGTAAAAATGTATATGGCATGACAATGAAATGGAAGGGTTGTGAGGCAACTCATGATTGTACAGAAGTTAACTGATCACCTTTGCACTGTCTGTATTCTTTGACTTGATGCTGTTTTGAACTGTTTGGAATGTAATTTTTACAGATTTTTATGAATAAAGTATATTTTGGAAATAAAAAAAAAAGTGTTTGCGGCTCAAAGAGTGAGAAAAAAGGAATGTAGTGGTAGTAGGGGACAGTATAGTAAGGTGGATTGACACTGTTCTCTGCAGCAAAGAACAAGAGTCCAGACGGCTGTGTTGCTTGACGGTGCCAGGACGTCTGCTCAGGGCTGGAGAGAAACATACAATGGGAGGGGGAGAATGCAGTCTTCGTGGTCCATGTCGGTACCAACGACATAGGCAGGACAAGGACAGAGGTTCTGCATAGTCAGTATGAGGAACTAGGCACCAAATTAAGTAGGAGAACCTCAAAGGTAATCATCTCTGGATTATTACCTGAGCCATGTGCAAATTGGCATAGGACAAATAAGATTAGAAAAATTAATGCGTGGCTCAAAGACTGGTGTGGTAGTAGTGGGTTCTGGTTCGTGGGGCATTGGCACCAGTACTGGGGAAAGTGGTGGCTGTACCGTTGGGACGGTCTGCACCTGAACCGTGCTGTTGCCGGTGTTCTCGCGAGCCACATAACTAGGGAACTAGAGACGGTTTTAAACTGAATAGTGGGGGCAAGGGATCAAATTTGGGAAGATATGGTGAATCAAGGAGGAGAGGCAAGGCAAGAGAGAAAGGTATAAATATGGGAAATGATAAACAGACTGTGACAGGAAGGGACAGAGCAGACAAATCTAAGAGTAAATCAACAGATAAGGCTAGAGGTTACAAAAATAATAAAAGGACAAAACTAAATGCTCTGTATCTGAATGCATGGAGCATTCGAAACAAAACAGATGAACTGAGAGCACAAATAGAATAAATAAGTACGATCTGATAGTCATTACAGAGACATGGCTGCAGGGCGACAGAGATTGGGATGTGAATATTGGAGGTTACATGGCATTTAGGAAGGACAGGAAGCTTGGAAAAGGTGGTGGGGTAACTCTGTTAATTAATGATGGTATTAGCGCAATAGAGAGGGATGACCTGAGTTCAGGAGATCACGATGTCGAAGCAGTTTGAGTTGAGATGAGAAATAATACAGGCAAGAAGTCACTTGTGGGAGTGGTGTGCAGGCCACCTAACATTAACCACACTGTAGGATGGGGTATAAAAAAAGAAATAATGGCAGCTTGTCAGAAAGGTACAGCAATAATTATGGGGGATTTTAATCTCCATATAGACTGGAAAATTCTGATGGGCAGAGGTAGCCTAGATGAGGAGTACATAGAATGTTTTTGGGATAATTTCTTGGAAAAATAAGTTCTGGAGCCAACCTGAGAGCAGGCTATACTAGACCTGGCATTGTGCAACGAGATAGGATTAATTAATGACCTCATAGTTAAGGTGCCCCAAAGTAGTAGCGATCATAATATGATTGAATTTTACATTCAGTTTGAGGGAGAGAAGAGTGGGTCCCAAACGAGTATTTTAAACTTAAATAAGGGCAATTATAAGGGCATGAAAGCAGAGCTAGCTAAAGTGAACTGGCAAATTAGGTTAAGGGATAAGTCAATAGAGATGCAGTGGCAGACATTTAAGGAAAATTTCAGAATACACAGAATAGATACATTTCAACGAGAAAGAAAAATTCCAAAGGTGGGACTCACCATCCATGGTTCACGAAAACAGTTAAAGATACTATCAAACTTAAAGAAAAAGCCTATAATTGTGCAAAGATGGGAGGCAGGTCAGAAGATTGGACAGAATATAAAAAACAGCAAAGAATGACGAAAAGATTGATAAGGAAGGTAAAATTAGAGTACGAGAGAAAGCTAGCGAGAAATATAAAGACAACTAGTAAGAGTTTCGATAGATATTTTAAAAAGAAAAGAGTTAACAAAGTGAGTGTTGGTCCTATGGAAAGTGTGTCTGGGGAATTAATAATGGATAATTAAGAGATGGCAGATGAATTGAACAGATACTTTGGATTGGTCTTCACTATTGAGGATACAAATAACATCCCAGTATTAGCTGTAAGTCAGGAAATGGAAGGGAGGGAGGAACTCAAGAAAATTACCATCACCAGTGAAGTGGTACGAAACAAATTGTTGGAGCTGCGGGCTGACAAGTCGCCAGGTCCTGAATTGGCTAGTGAGATAGTTGATGCGCTGGTTTTAATTTTCCAAAATTCCCTCGCTTCGGGAAGGTTCTGTTAGATTGGAAAGTAGCGAATGTAATTCATTTATTCAAAAAGGGAGGGAGACAGAAAGCAGGAAACGACAGGCCAGTTAGCTTAACATCTGTCTCAGGGAAAATGTTAGGAGCGATTACTGAAGATGTTATAGCAGGGCATTTAGAAAAAATAAAGGTATTCAGGCAGAGTCAACATGGTTTTGTGAAAGGGAAATCATGTTTAACCAATTTATTGGAGTTCTTTGAGGGAGTTACATGTGCTGTGGATAAAGGGGAACCGGTGGATGTATTGTACTTCGATTTCCAGAAGGATAAGGTGACATATCAAAGGTTATTGCAGAAAATAAAAGCTCATGGTGTCAGGGGTAACATATTGGCATGGATAGAGGATTGGCTCGCTGACAGGAAACAGAGAGTCAGCATAAATGGGTCATTTTCTGGTTGGCAAGAAGTAATGAGTGGTCCACAGGGATCTGTGCTGGGGCCTCAACCTTCTACAATTCTCGAAATGACTTTGATGAAGGGACCAAAAGTATGGTTGCTAAATTTGCTGATCACAAAGATAGGTAGGAAAGTAGGTTGTGAAGAGGACATAAGGGGGCTACAAAGGGATATAGATAGGTTAAGTGACTGGGCAAAGACCTGGCAAATGGAGTATAATGTGGGAAAGTGGGAAATTGTCCACTTTGGCAGGAAGAATAAAAAAGCATATTATCTAAATGGTGAGAGATTGCAGAGATCTGAGATGCAGGGGATCTGGGTGTCCTAGTGCACGAATCGCAAAAGGTTAGTCTGCAGGTACAGCACGTAATTAGGAAAGCTAATAGAATGTTATCATTTATTGCCAGGGGAATTGAATACAATAGTAGGGAGGTTATGCTTCAGCTATATAGGGCATTGGTGAGACCTCTTCTGCAATACTGAGTACAGTACTGGTCTCCTTATTTATGGAAGGATGTAAATACATTGGAGGTAGTACAGAGAAGGTTTACTGGACTAATACATGGAATGGGTGGGCTGTCTTACGAGGAAAGATTGGACAGGCTAGGTTCGTATCCACTAGAGTTTAGAAGAGAAAGAGGCGACATGATTGAAACATACAAGATCCTGAGGGGTTTTGACAGGGTGGATGTGGAAAGGATGTTTCCCCTTGTGGGAGAATCTAGAGCTAGGGGTCACTGTTTAAAAATAAGGGGTCACCCATTTAAGACAGAGATGAGGAGCAATTTTCCCCTCAGAGGGTCGTGAGTCTTTGGAATTTTCTTCCTCAAAAGGCGGTGGAAGCAGAGTCTTTAAATATTTTTAAGGGAGAGATGGATGGATTCTTTATCTGCAAGGGGGTGAAAGGTTATCGGAGGTAGATGGAAATGTGGAGTAATCAGTTCAGCCATGAGCTTATTGAATGGTGAAGCAGGCTCGAAGGGACGAGTGGCCCACTCCTGCTCCTAATTCGTATGTTCATATGTAAAGACAATGTAGAGTGGTCTGTACTGTTCACAGTACTTCTCCTGTAACTGCCGAAGTGAGACAATCATGTCGACTGTCGATCTACCAGCTCTGAAGCTGCACTGAGACTCAGGATAGATGTGTGATGCCAGGGTCTGCAATCTGGTCAGAGCAATGCGAGCAAAGACCTTCCCCACAATACTTAGCAAGGAGATGCCTCGCTAATTGCTGCAGTCACTGCGATTCCCCCTTATTGTTGTACAAGGTGACAATGTTTGCATCACGCATGTTTTGAGGTGCAGATCTTTCCTTCCAACAGAGACACAGAAGTTCATGGAGATGCTGCAGTAGAGCCGCTTTTCCACTTTTGATGATTCCAGGTGGAATACCATCATTTCCCGGGGATTTACCACTGGCAAGATGGTCAATGGCTTTGTTGAGCTCCACTATGGTGGGGTCACTGTCCAGCTCCTCCATGACAGGGAAGTCTGGAATGGCACTGAGAGCCACTTCAATGACAATATTCTCCGTTATGTAGAGTTTAAGGTAATGCTCCACTCACTTTTCCATCTGCTTGTCAACAGATGATTCCACTTTGACACCGCACTGAGACCTTGAGCATTGTTGTCTGAAAGAGCCTGATCGAGGATGTTGAGGAACTCCTGGGTCCTTTCTGGATCAGTGGTTCGTCAAGTGTTGATCTGAGGACGACGTTCTTCTTGGATGGATGAAGCTTCCTTGGCTGAAGCCTGACCTTGTTACACACCAGGGAGTGATCAGTGTCACAGTCAGCGCTGTGATAGCTGTGAGTGATGAGGACACTGCTGAGGGTGTTTGCACTGGTGATGATAAGGTCTAGCTGGTGCCAATGGCATGATCTCAGATGTCTCCAGGACACCTTGTAGCACAGCTTGACCTGGAAGTAGCTGTTCATCACACAGAATCCATGGTGACAGCATAGCTCCAGCAACCTCTGTCCATTTTCGTTCATCTTGCCAATCCCCTGGTGCTCTATGCACATTGGCAAAGCTGTGTAGTCAGTATCCAAGCTTGTGTTGAAGTCTCCTAGAAGGTACAGTCCCTCAGTGCTGGGAATTCTACTGATGGCAGTGTCAAGTGTCACATAGAATTGATCCTTGACATCTGGGGTGGAGGTGAGTGTCGGGACATAGATGCACATGAGATTAACTGGGCCCACGCTTGTTGACAAGTGAAGAGTAAGAAGTCTCTCTGAGCCTACTGTGGCTGGTTCACTCATCTCAAGTGGCGTGTTTTTTACTGTGAAAACCACTCCATGCTCACGAGTTGCCTCTTGGGCTTTCCCCTGCCAGAAGAAGGTGTAGTGTTTCTCTTTGAGGGATCCACTTTGGACGAGTCTAGTTTCTTGCAGCACAGCAATGTCCACATTGAGCCTTGTGAGTTCTTTGTCCATCAAAGCTGTCTTGTGTGTGTCATCAACCTGCAGAAGGGTGTCAGTAAGGCCAGGACACATGGTCCTCACATTCCAGCTTATGATGCGAAGGACTGGTGTCTTCTTTGTTGAGCTTGTTTCTCTTGGTGCATTGATTATCGATCCGCCTGTTGAGAGATGACTCTCTGAGCTCCAAGCACCCATTGAAGCAAGCAGGTCGTGGCAGGACAGCACCTAACTGATTGGAGGCTGCCCAGCTTGGAGTGGGTGGTAGCTATCCAATGAGATGCGATGATCTCTTCAACTGTCAGAAGTAACCCCTGGTGCTCATACTCTGCACCAATTGAGTGAGAGCTTATAATCGGTAACCGTTTCTTCCCGTGTTGTGCTAATGTTTAAGCACAAATAGTCTCCTCTTCACGGCACGTTAGTACTGAACACAAAATGGCTCCTTTGGTCATGTGTTAATTATAAAATGGCTTTCTTGACCTTGTTAGTTATTACAATGGATACATTATAAAAATGGTCAAATTAAACTAAGATCGAACTACCCAAGCTTACCTGCATCCTCCAGTCCTCTGGCAACATTCCCATATTTAAGGAGGATTGAAAGATTGTGGTTCGAGTCTCTGATATTTCCACCCTTACTTCCCTCAGCAACCCAGGATGCAGCCCATTCAAACTGGGTGACTTTTCTACTGTGAGAGCTGCCAACCTTGTAATTGTCACCTCTTTATCTATTTTCATCCTGTCCAATTTCTTCACTTCCTCCTCCTTTACTGTGACATTTGCAGCATCCGCTTATTTTGTGATACTTAATTAGTGCCTCAGCAACACCCTCTGTCTCCACAGGATCTCCTAATTGATCCCCCCTTTCATTGTCTGTCCATATGTTGGTAAAAGACTTCAGTGTTCCCAGTTATGTGACTTGCTAATCTTTTCTCATACATTCTCTTGCTGATCTCATTTCCTTTTTCAGCTCTCCTCTGTACTTTCTATATTCTGCTTGTTTCTCCTGCATATAAATCCTCACATGATTTCGATATTAATGATTGTTGAACTATTTTGTTGAAGGATTGAGTTTTGTAAATTTCTCCCGAGCTCCCCTCATGGTCAGGCAGAAAGTTTAACTGCTGTGTTTTCAAACAGCAACAGCTTTATTTGAAAAGCCATTATGACAGGATTCCGGGTTTTAATCCAGTCACAAATCTGGTTCTGATGTCTTGTGGCTCCAGCTGTCACATGACCTGTCAGAGGATGACCTCATAATTGACCCAGTCATGGAGCTGTGGGTTGATGTTTAAATTGTTTCAAAATAATTTTCCAGAAGGACAATCAAAATGAATCAATATATAAAAGGTAGATTTTGTGAATTTGTGCTCCCAGTGGAAATCCCTGCAGAGTCTGCTGGTTTTCATATCCCCAATTCCCCACAGGAAGCTCTGTGTCGGAATCTGTATTCATTATATCAATATTATACAGAATCATTTCATGGGAGACCCCAGTGTGAATTGTAAACAGGTGGGTCAGTTTTAACTTTCAAATTAACACAGAAGCAAAATACTGCAGATGCTGGAAATCTGAAATAAAAACAGAAAATGCTGGAAATACTCAGCAGGTCTGGCAGCATCTGTGGAGAGAGAAACAGAGTTAACGTTTGTGATCTGTGACCTTTCATCAGAACTGGGCTGAAATTGTCTGAGGGCCAAGTGGCCTCTTTCTGTGCCTTAAACTTTCTATGAGTCTAAGATTCTATGAGATTCTGGAATCAATTTCAGGGTCGATGACATTGCACTCTGTAAGGATAGGAAGATGGAGATTATTAAGTACAGTGCAAGAATATAGATGCTTTTACATTATTTTAATCAAAATTGATTTAAACTTTGTGTTCACGAATCCTATCTTTTGATCACAATGACACTGATAACAATGGAAAAAGCAAGACTTGCATTTCACGACCACAGGACATTGCAAAGCCTTTTAGAGCCAATGAAGGACTTTCCAAGTGTAGTCACTGTAGTCATGTAGGAAACATGGTGGCCAATGTGCGCACAGCAAGCTCCCAGAAACAACAACGTGATAAAAACGAGATAATCTGTTTTTAAGTGATGTTGATTCAGGGTTAAACAATGACCAGCATCCCAGAAATAATTCCCCTTCTATTCTCTGAAATAGTGCCATGGTACCTTTAACATCCACCTGAGAGGGCAGAGGGATCCTCAGTTTTCTGTCTCACCTGAAAAACAGCATTTCTGATAGTGCAGCACTGCCTTAGTACTGTACTGGAGTGTCAGCCATTTTTAAAGGGCTGTTAGTCCTACTGGAAAATATTTAAAGGAAGATTAAATGAAATAAAATAAATACATTGCTTTTGCCTCTCTCCCATCCCCCCAATAACAGTTAAATTAATTATTTGCCCTTCCCTCCCAAAACCTACCTTTACCATCTGACCTTCCGCCCAAAACTGCACAAACTGTAAACTGTAACCCTTCCCACCATCCCCTACACCCATGACATTAATTTGACTCCGCCCCCCCTCCCCCACACTGAGAAACTTACCTTCTCCCCCCTCCTCACCAGTGTTGCACCTCATTTGCCCGGATGGGGCTCCGAAGGCACGGCAGTGCCGGCCACTGGGCTGAAGATCGCAGCGGGATATCAGGATGTGATGGGATAATAATTAATGCAGGTTTGTGGTCCCATTGCCGAGCGGTGGGGGTCCCCCACAAGGCCTCGCCGTCGCCGGCAATATCGAGCCAGGCCCTGCCGGCGTTGAGGTCCGTGGCGGGTCTCATCCGGGGCCATCTTCAGGCGGCCCCCACCCCACCCCCACCACAGATCTCGACGTCGAGGGCTCTATAGAATCCAGCCCATTGTTTCTGTCAATCTCAACTCCACAAGGATTTGCCTGTTAATTGTAGAAAAATTAAAGCTCTATCACCTTTTGATAAAAGGGGGTTCAAATCCATTTCCAAACAAATGATAGTTCTCATTGTATCTAGAACATGTTTTCTTACATACAAACATACCAATTAGGAGCAGGAGTAGACCACTCGGCCCCTCGAGCCTGCTCTACCATTCAATAAGATCATGGCTGATCTGATTGTAACCTCAACTCCACATTCCCACCTGCCCCCGATAACCTTTCACCCCCTTGTTTATCAAGAATCTATCTACCTCTATCTTAAAATATTTCAGAATTTCTGTCGTCCAGCAACTCTCACTTTATTTCCTGGATTTCACCTAAAAAATGTATTTCCACACTGGATATCCTGTACTTCATTAATGTTTTTGCTGTCTGGGGATTTCCCTTTAATTATATTCAGTGCTGGTATTTTACTGCCACACACTGACTGAAAGTGTCCCATCTTTCTGCAGGAAAAACACTCAGCTTCTTTGGCGAGGCAGTTTTCCCACTTGTGTCTCTCTCGGCCACACCTACTGCAATTGGTTGCAGCTACCACTAGATGCTCTTCCCGTCTTTCTTGTCTTTTACCCCTAATTTTTCCTTTTGTTTTCTGAACAAATTCAATTGAGTCTGCAACTCTGGAGATCAGACTCTCCCTGTCCCCTCGGACAACGGATTGGTTAAACTTTCTAACCTCTATTTGTCTGCTCAATTGAAACTCTTTCGTTAATGTGAGACCAGCCCTGGACTGTAGATGATCTGAAAGGGTGTTGTCTAATACCCCGAACATAATCCTGTCTCCATTCAGCTCTTCTCTTAAGTTGCTGTATTCACAATCCTCCGTGAGTTTGTACAAGTCATTGATAAATGAATGAATACTCTCCCCTTTCTGTTTTGTACGCTTATTAAATTCAAAGTGATTCCTGACAATGCAGCAGCCAGCCGACGTCATCAGAGCGCTCCAAGCTGCGCACATGCACAAACACTCTCCTGCGCTCTGAGATGCTGCGCATGCTCAGCCTACGTCTTCCAGGACGAAGTGTCGCATGCGCGGGAAAACTCTCTACCCCCTCTCAGCCACTCACTCCAGGCCGCTCGCTGCCCGCTCCTCGCTACCCCGCTCCCCCGCCCTCCGGCCGCTTGCTACCCCCCCACCCCCGCACTGCACTCTCTCCGTCCACTCACACCCCGCTTCCCCCCCACGTCCCTCCAGACACTAGCTCTAAGCCATGCTGCTTCCCTCCTCTCGGCCTCTCGCTCCAACATTCGATCATTCTTCACCGCACCACCCGATAAAGCAAGGCGAGCCTCGAGGGGTGATGGGGCAATGTTGGAGCGAGTGGCCGAGAGGAGGGAAGCGGCAGAGCCCATGGCCTGGAGTGTGAGCGGCCAGACAGCAGGATGGGGCTGGTGGTGGGTGAAGCGGGGAGTGAGCAGTCAGAGAGTGGGATGGGGGGAAGTGGGGAATGATCGTCCGGAGAATGGGATGGCACTGTTTAGAGGGGATTTGAGGAAAAAATGTTTCACCTCGAGGGTGGTTGGAATCTGGAACACATTGCCTGAAGGAGTGGCAGAGGCAGGAACCCTCACAACATTTAAGAAGTATCTAGATGAGCACTCAAAACGCCACAGAATACAAGGCTACGGCCACGTGCTGGAAAATGGAATTAGAATAGATAGGTACTTGATGGCCGGCACGGACATGATGGCCGAAGGGCCTGTTTCTGTGCTGTATAACTCTATGACTCTATGAAACCTCACTGAATTACAGAGGGTGTGCAGCACTGTCAGAGGTGCTGTCCTTCTAATGAGACTTCAAACAGCGCAACGTTCTCCGAGTATCAACCAAAACATGTCCATTGTGTAGATATGTGCCATATTTGCTTATGAAATGACAGTCACTGCTCCAAAAGTAATTCACTTTAGGTGAATTAAGATGACTTGGTACTATATAACTGGCGACTACACAAGAAGGAGCGGGGGACTGTTGGGGTGGGACGGAGGCAGTGATGGCAACCTTTGAGGGGATTTTTGGGTCTAAGTTGTTTTCTGTGATAAATTGAGTAGCTCCATCTTTAATCCTTGCAGCTGCCTGAATGTCACAGACAGTGACGTTTCAGTGGAAGAGGCTGCATTTGCGCATGTGCTAGTACAGCGTCACCTGGTGGTTGCGTTGTCAGCAAATGCAGCGTTTTAACTTTGGCTCCACGATGACATTTTTTTCCTCAATTAAAATAGGTCTTGAGTGCCTTAATAACTTCTTCACATGTAGCCTTCTGTTCTTCATGAGGATGTTGCCTGCACACTCCCTCCATTGCAGACAATAGCGTACTGACCTGCTCCATGTCTGGCTTCTGCACGAGACCCGATGCAGTACGATACCTTGCAAACCTCTGGAACCATCTCGGCCACTCCTCGGCTTGGTTCAGTCCAGTGACCTTTTCAAAGGTACAGGCAAAGACTTCTCCATCTTCACTTTGGTTTACTGTGGCCCCCATATAATATTCTGATATCTGTCAAGGCTTAGTACAGAATTTATAAGAATCTGACGGTTAAAATAACCTGAGTTTACTCTGCACATCTTGCATTGAAGGTTTCATCGACAACTCTCCATGAGGTGCCGGACAGATTATATTACATCACTTCCTGTGATGATGCACATAGTCTATTTATATAATCTGCCCAGTAACAACCCAATGTCCACTCTTATATTATTGTACAGATGTGAGAAAAGCTGAGGATGGGAATGGAACGTCTAAATGAAGATTTCATGATGCTGATGATGGAAATGAGGCTGATCTGTTTCCCATTCCACAATCCCTCTTTATTTCTGTGCATGTTTCTCGATGCTGTTTCAACCAAATTGAAAAAGAATCACAAATCCTCCTCTGGAGCCTCAGGTGTCCATTAAGAAAAGGCATGGTGGCCAAGTGGTAAGGCGTCAGTCTCGTAAACTGAAGGTCACGGGTTCAATCCCCGTCCGTGCCTTATGATTAGTTTCTCACTTTAAATGTGATGTTTCCAGAAAAGATGTCTGTTGCATTTGTTTCGGCCATCTGGAAATCAGTGTGATGTTACACTTTATCCTGGACACTGGGAAGAACATGAGGAGTAGCCACATGGTTCCTCGAGCCTTCTCTGCCATTGATAGAGTGAAAATAACTGAGGTCCAAGCACTGAACCTTATTACTGTGCATTTGCTTGATATTTAACAGAGCTATTCTATTAATCCCACATCCCACACTCCTGTCCTTTCCCCCATTGCCCTGTTATATTTTCCATGTCAGGTATATATCCAATTCCATTCAGAGTTTACATTGAATCTGCTTCCACTGACCTTTCAGGATTGCATTCCAGACCAGAACAACACACTGCTGAAAAAACAACTTCCTCATCACAGTTCGAATTCTTTTGTCAATTACTTTAAATGTGTTTCCTCTGGTTACTGACCCTTCTGTCACTGGCAACACTTTCTCCTTCTTCACTCTATCAAAACTCTTCAGGATTTGCATTTCCTGCTGCCTTTGCTGATATAACAAAGCTGAGCACACATCACCAAAAGGAATATGATTGGCTCTGAATCACATTTATCCTTCCTGTCAATCTGATGTGGACGTTGTATTTTCCCGGAACCAAACAATCTGAGCAGCAAGTGTGGGTTCCAGTGATTCCCACCGCTCTGAGAGAGAGAGGATGTGATAATGAGCCAGATAGAAGAAAGGAGTGAGATAGAGAGTAAAATAGCCCTGGTCTGTTTCTACTAACCCCCGGCCCCCTACTTAAAATGGCATCATTTTCTCCTGCCTCTCCACATTCTAATCCATTGATTAATGCAATCCTTTCATCTGGAACATAGAACATAGAACAGTACAGCACAGTACAGGCCCGTCGGCCCACGATGTTGTGCCAAACCTTTAACCTACTCTAAGATCAAACTACCTACATACCCTTCATTCTACTATCATCCATGTACCTATCCAAGAGTCGCTTAAATGTCCCTAATGTATCTGCTTCTACTACCACCGCTGGCAGTGCATTCCACGCACCCACCACTCTCTGTGTAAAGAACCTACCTCTGACATCTCCCCGAAACCTTCCTCCATCACCTTAAAATTATGCCCCCTGGTGATAGCCCTTTCTGCCCTGGGAAAAAGTCTCTGGCTATCCACTCTATCTATGCCTCTCATCATCTTGTACCCCTCTATCAAGTCACCTCTCATCCTTCTTCGTTCCAATGAGAAAAGCCCTAGCACCCTCAACCTTTCTTCGTAAAACATACCCTCCAGTCCAGGCAGCATCCTGGTAAATCTCCTCTGCACCTTCTCTAAAGCTTCCACATCCTTCCTATAATGAGGCGACCAGAACTGAACACAATATTCCAAGTGTGGTCTAACCAGGGCTTTATAGAGCTGCAGCATAACCTCGCGGCTCTTAAACTCAATCCCCCTGTTAATGAAAGCCAACACACCATATGCCTTCTTAACAACCCTATCAACTTGGGTGGCAACTTTGAGCGATCTATGGACATGGACCCCAAGATCCCTCTGTTCCTCCACACTACCAAGCATCCTGTCTTTAAGCCTGTATTCTGCATTCAAATTCGACCTTCCAAAATGAATCACTTCACACTTTTCCAGGTTGAACTCCATCTGTCCCTTTAATTCCTGTTTCCTAATCCATTGATGTTTCACAATGTACTGAACTGTCCCAATCCATTGATATAACTTAGTCTATAGAATTTCCCAATCCACTGATATTTTCCAGTCCATTGACTTTCCCAATCCATTAATGGTTCCTGACCATTGACATTCCCAATCCATTTATATTGCCTGTGATTTCAAAGCAACTGTGGAATACAAATAGTATCAGTATTATCAGATACATCGAGACGAGGTGCAATAGCCAAGTGGACAGATGTTGGGTTTATAAAGAAAAAAGCACTGGCTCGATATTTGTCCAGTCTATCACTGGATCTGAACTCTCAACCTACTGTTTTTCTGTGGGTCTGCTGACTTGTAGATGTGAAGAACCATTGGATGTTTCTCAATCCTCTGACTTTTCTCATTCTTGTGCCATATTTGTTCCTTTGGGTTCACCAGTGAAGAAAATTATTCCCTATTACATTTGGTGAAGACTTTAATAACCTCACATCCTTGTGTCTCACCATCTCAGGTCAAACTCCCTACAGAAACTTTAAACATTTAACTATTCTGCTGGAAACATTTTCAAGGGCGCAGCCATTCCTTCATTACGCTTCCTTCTTTGACATGTGATTGACAAATATGTGTGTAATGGAGGGAGAGAGAGAGAGTGAAAAAAAAAAAGAGAGAGAGAGTGCGATAGAAAGTTAGAGGACCAGCTAAAGACAGATAGAGAGAGAGAGGCAGAGAGAGGTAAAGCGATAGACAGAGAGAGAGAGAGAGAGAAGGAGAGAGAGTCATTGAGTCATGGAGTCACTACAGTACAGGAAGTCATTTTGCCCATCAAGCCCATGTAAATCAATCCATTCAGTCCCATTCCCCCGCTCTATCCCCAAAGCCCTGTAAGTTATCTAAACCTGTCATATTTATTATAATCTTGTACATGTCTATCAAATCTCCCCTCAATCTCCTTTGCTGCAAGGAGAACAACCCCAGCTTCTCCAACCTAACCTTACAGCTAAAATCCCTCATGTCTGGAACCATTCTGTTAAATCTCCTCCACCCTCTCAAGGACACTCACATCCCTCCAAAAGTGTGTTGACTAGAACTGGATGCAATTCTCTGGTTGTGGCCCAACTAGAAATTTATACAGGTTCAGCATAACTTCCCTACTTTTGTACTCAGTACCTCTATTTATGAAGCCCAAGATCCCATATGCTTTGCTAACTACTTTCTCAATGTGTCCTGCCACCTTCAAAGAACTATGCATATGAATCCCCAGGTTTTTATTCCTAAAAATATGCTTTATTCATATAAATCTGTAAAAAATGCATTATACAACAGTTCAAAACAGCACCAAGTTGACATTCCAAAAAGTGCAAAGGAAATCAGTTTTCTTCAATACAGGAGTGAGTTGCCTCACAACCCTTCCATTCCATTTTACCTGACATGGACATTTTACAGCAAACCCATATCTGGTGTATACAGCACGAGGGGTTTCCAATGAGTCCAGCTGCCCAGTTCACTATGGCGGGGGGACCTTACACAGTGGTCTTTCCCCATTGAGCCTTTGCAGTGGCTACCCCAAGCTTTAGTGCGTCCCTCAGCACGTAGTCCTGGACCTTGGAATGTGCCAGTCTGCAACACTCGGTCGTGGACAACCTTTTGCGCTGGAAGACCAGCAAGTTTAGGGCAGACCAAAGAATGTCCTCCAGCAGCAGTTGATGTTTGTCTCGGTGAGCATCCCTGGGAACAGCCCGTAGAGCACAGACTCCTGTGTTACAGAGCTGCTTGGGATGAACCTCGACAAAAACCACTGCATCTCTTTCCACACCTGCTTTGCAAAGACACATTCCAGAAGGAGGTGGGCAACTGTCTCTTCCCCACCTACTCAGCAGAGATGACATCTGTTATTGAAGCAAAAAGCAGAACATGAAACCAGCAGCCAGAACATTATATGACTTGAAATTAGCCAAGGCAATTGTGCAAAAGACAGTGAGACACTGCGCAAATAAACACTGGACAAAATCACAAATGTAACAATGCTTTCAAAAGCAAATCTCCCGAGTATGCTCACACTCGTCAAGCAGAGGTGACTTTGCTGGCTCAGGCACGTTCGCAGGATGGAAGATGACACATTCCCAAGGGTATTCTGTATGGGGAGGTAGCCGGAGACAGAAGACCAGTTGGATGCCCAAAGCCCCACTTCAAGGATGCCTGCAAGCAGGACATGAAGGCCCGAAACATCGATTTTCACACATGGGAGACACTGGCCAACAACAGAGGGAAATGGTGATATTACCCCTGGACTGGTGTGTGCGTCACCATGACGATCAGTGACGACAGCAACTTGACAGCAGGTGCCAACATGGAAAACAGCGACACCTGATAATCCCACCTCATATGTGTCACTTGTGGAAGAACCTGCCTCTCACAGATTGACCTCTTCAGCTATCGGACAAAGTGCACCATGGGAAACTATCCCATCACCAATGGATTTGCTGCAAGTCCATCATCTCACGTAGAAGGAAGGATGACGATGACGACATCTACAACCAGGGCGGCCCATCGTGCCTGTGGCAGCTCTTTCATTTCCTTTCAACGATTTATCGAAATTCCCTTTTCAACCTTACGATTGAGTCTCCTTCCACCATTCTCTCAGGCAATACATTCCAGACCAAAAACAACAACAACTTGTGTGTAAATTTATAGAGCACCTTTAACGTAATACAGCATTCCATGGCACTTCACAGGAGTGTCGGAAAGCAAATTTGGACCCCAAGCCACACAAGACCGTATTAGAGCAGATGGCCAAAAGCTTGGTCACAGAAGTAGGCTTCCATGAGTGTTTTAAAGGAGGGAAGAGAGGTCGAGAGGCGGAGAGTTCAGGGAGGGAAATCTCGGGCTTCGGGCCTGGACAGCTGATGTCACAGCTGCCAGCGGTGGAGCGATAAAAATCAGCGATGCTCAAAAGACCAGAATTGGAGCAGGGCCGGAATCTCGGGGGGAGTGAACCAAATAAAATCCGGCCCTTTGTACCCCCCTCACAGCTGACATTCCCACCGAGCTTTTTATTATCAATTTCCCTCTTGCAGTTCTATTTCACACCAAGAGATGTCAGTCTCATGCCATTTCACAGCAAGCTGCAGACAAGCTACTTTACTGCCAGTCTAATACTGTGTTGAGTGGACAAGGATGTGTGTGGTGTGCAGCGTGTGGTATGCAGCAAGGTTAGACTCAAACCAAAGAAGCTGCATCACTCCAAGCGGAAGGGCCGCCTGCGCATCAACACTAGCAGAATTTCTTATACACAGTTGTTACGTAATTTCTAAATTCACTTGATAAAGTCCTTCAAAACACTCCTGCAGGGGATGCAGAGACCAAGTGGGCCCACATCAGAGATGCCATCTATGACTCAGCTATGATCACCTATGGCAAACGTGTGAAGCAGAATGCAGACTGGTTTCAATCAAACTTTGAAGAGCTGGAATCTGTCATCGCCGCTAAGCGCATTGCACTGTTGAACTACAAGAAAGCCCCCAGCGAGTTAACATCCGTAGCTCTTAAAGCAGCCAGAAGCGCTGTACAAAGAACAGCCAGGCACTGTGCAAATGACTACTGGCAACACCTATGCAGTCATATTCAGCTGGCCTCTGACACCGGAAACATCAGAGGAATGTATGATGGCATTAAGAGAGCTTTTGGGCCAACCATCAAGAAGATCGCCCCCCCTCAAATCTAAATCAGGGGACATAATCACTGACCAACGGAAGTCAATGGACTGCTGGGTGGAGCACTACCGAGAACTGTACTCCAGGGAAAATGTTGTCACTGAGACCGCCCTCAATGCAGCCCAGTCTCTGCCAGTCATGGATGAGCTGGACGTACAGCCAACAAAATCGGAACTCAGTGATGCCATTCATTCTCTAGCCAGCAGAAAAGCACCTGGGAAGCACAGCATTACCCTGAAATAATCAAGAGTACCAAGCCTGCTATACTTCCAGCACTCTACGAACTGCTTTGCCTGTGCTGGGACGAGGGAGCAGTACCACAGGACATGCGCGATGGCAATATCATCACCCTCTATAAGAACAAGGGTGACCGCGGTGACTGCAACAATTACCGTGGAATCTCCCTGTTCAGGATAGTGGGGAAAGTCTTCACTCGAGTCGCTTTAAACAGGCTCCAGAAGCTGGCTGAGCGTGTCTACCCTGAGGCACAGTGTAGCTTTCGAGCAGAGAGATCCAACATTGACATGCTGTTCTCCCTTTACCAGCTACAGGAGAAATGCCGTGAACAACAGATGCCCCTCTACGTTGCTTTCATAGGTCTCACCAAAGCCTTTGACCTCGTCAGCAGACGTGATCTCTTCGGACTACTAGAAAAGATTGGATGTCCACCAAAGCTACTAAGTATCATCACCTCATTCCATGACAATATGAAAGGCACAATTTAGCATAACGGCACCTCATCAGACCCCTTTCCTATCCTGAGTGGCATGAAACAGGGCTGTGTTCTCGCACCTACATTGTTTGGGGTCTTCTTCTCCCTGCTGCTCTCACATACGTTCAACCCTTCAGAAGAAGGAATTTTCCTCCACTCAAGATCAGGTGGCAGGTTGCCCGTCTAAGAGCTAAGACCAAAGTATGGAAAGTCCTCATCAGGGAACTCCTCTTTGCTGACGATGCTGCATTAATATCTCACACTGAAGAGTGGCTGCAGAGTCTCATCGACAGGTTTGCAGCTGCCTGCAACGAATATGGCCTAACCATCAGCCTCAAGAAAAAGAACATCATGGGACAGGACGTCAGAAATGCTCCATCCATCAATATCGGCAACCACGCTCTGGAAGTGGTTCAAGAGTTCACCTACCTAGGCTCAACTATCACCAGTAACCTGTCTCTCGATGCAGAAATCAACAAGTGCATGGGAAAGGCTTCCACTGCTATGTCCAGACTGGCCAAGAGAGTGTGGGAAAATGGCGCACTGACACGGAACACAAAAGTCCAAGTGTATCAAGCCTGTGACTAAGTACCTTGCTCTACGGCAGCGAGGCCTGGACAACGTATGTCAGCCAAGAGCGACGTCTCAATTCATTCCATCTTAGCAGCCTCCGGAGAATCCTTGGCATCAAGTGGCAGGACCGTATCTCCAACACATCCCCAGCATATACACCCTACTGAGCCAGTGGCACTTGAGATGGCTTGGCCATGTGAGCCCAATGGAAGATGGCAGGATCCCCAAGGACACATTGTACAGCGAGCTCATCACTGGTATCAGACCCACCGGCCGTCCATGTCTCCGCTTAAAAGACGTCTGCAAACGCGATATGAAGTCCTGTGACATTGATCACAAGTCGTGGGAGTCAGTTGCCAGTGATCGCCAGAGCTGGCGGGCAGCCATAAAGGTGGGGCTAAAGTGTGGCGAGTCGAAGAGACTTCGCAGTTGGCAGGAAAAAAGACAGAAGCGCAAGGGGAGAGCCAACTGTGTAACAGCCCTGACAACCAATTTTATCTGCAGAACCTGTGGAAGAGTCTATCACTCTGGAATTGGCCTTTATAGCCACTCCAGGCGCTGCTTCACAAACCACTGACCACCTCCAGGTGCTTACCCATTGTCTCTCGAGACAAGGAGGCCAAAGAAGAAGATTCTTACACCTCTCTGAGATTTGCCTACATATTTTCTCCTTTATCTCTTCCTGTCTGTTTAGAGGCCTGTAGTACACTCCCAGCCAAGTGATTGTCCCCTTTTTGTTTTTTAGTTCTACCCATATGGCCTCATTTGAGGAATTTCTAAGATATCATCCTTCCTTACTGCAGTAATTGACTCCTTGATCAACAGTGCAATGCCACCTCCTCTTTTACTCCCTCACCTGTCTTGCCTGTAGATTCTGTACCCTGGAATACTGAGCTGCCAGTCCAGCCCCTCCCTCAACCATGTCTCTGTGATAGGAATAAGATCATAATCCCATGTGCTAATCATCGCCCTCAATTCATCTGCCTTATTAGTAAGACTCCTTGCATTAAAATAAATGCAATCCAGCCTTGCATTTTTCACTTGTGCCGTAACAGGTCTATATTTGCTCTGCCTTCCAGACTGACTCAGTTTCTCTTTTAAATTTGACTGTGTTTAACCCCCTACTGTACCTCCACTCTGTATCCGACCCCCCTGCCAAATTAATTTAAACCCCCCCTACCCCCCAAAACAGCACTGGCAAACCTCTCAGCAAGTATGTTGGTCCCGTTCCAGTTCAGGTGCAACCCGTCCAACTTGTACAGGTAGGTCCCACCTTTGCCAGAAACAGACCCAGTGGTCGAGGAAACTAAGGCCCTCCCTCCTGCACCATATCCTCAGCCAAGCATTCATCTGCTCTCCCCTCTTACTCCTATACTCATTAGCATGTGGCATTGGGAGTAATCCAGAGATTACAACCTTTGAGGTCCTGCTTTTTAATCTGCTATCTAGCTCCCTAAATTCTGGTTGCAGGACCTCATCCCTCTTTCTACCTATGTCATTGGTGCCAATGCTATCACTATAGCTCTTCTCCTTTTCCTACCCGCTTGTGCAGCTGATCCACCTGTGGTGCCACAGACTTGGTTCTTGCAGCATTCCCCTGAAAAGCTAGCTCCTCCAACAGTATTCAAAGTAGAAAATCTGTTAGAAAGCGAGATGGATCCAGGGGACTCCTTCACTACCTGCCTAGTTCTTCTACTCTGCCTGGTGGTCACCCATTCCCTTTCTACCTGAGCAGTCTTTACCTGCGGTGTGACCACCTCCCTATACGTGCTATCCACGATGATCTCAGCCTCGCGGATGCTCCACAGTATCTCCAGCCGCCGCTCCAGATCCGAAACGTGGATTTCGAGTAGCTGCAGCTGGAGACACTTCCTGCACACGTGTTCGCCCTGGATACTTGAAGTGTCCCTGACTTCCCACATTGCACAGGAGGATCACTCCACATTGCTGAGCTGCCCTGCCATGACTTACCCTTAATTTATCCCCTTAAATTACCCAAAAATTAAATTATTTACACTAGGGACCTTGATTCGCCCCCAAAAAACACGACCTCCTTTATTGAAAAAACTGTAGACCTTTCCCTTTACTTTTAGTTACTTACCCAGCTATTTAGAGTAACTCCCTAACAGCAGATACTCACCAACCAATCACCTTGCAGCCTTCCTGTGACATCACTGCTCACTTTGTTTTCAAACTCCGGCGTGCCTGGACTGCTCTCCGCTTCTCACCTGGAAGGTGAGTGACTGGGTTGCGATCCTCAGGCTCAATTTATCGGCTCCACTCTCGATGTTCTCCCCACAGGTCCGCTCCTCTCCCGGAAGGTGAGTGACTGGGCCGCGATCCATGGGCTCAATTTATTGGTTCTGCTCTCGGCATTCTCCCCACAGGTCCACTCCTCTCTGCTCCGCTCCCGGAAGGAAAGTAAGTCTGGTATCTGTGACGGACAATGAGGAGAAACACAATATGAGGAGAGAGTGAAATACATTTTACTCTTTAGACGATATTATTTATTATATTTCAGCTGTTCCTTGTTTCACAAATATTTTTGCGGGCTTTTCAAATTTGTGAATGGGTTTCAGCTCTGACAATTTGCCGCTGCCAATCTCCGCCCCATTTTCTCATTGCCCTTTGATGATCGGCAAAATAGCAGCTACCTGATTGGTGACATGAACCAGCCAATGAGATTCAGCAGACAGTAACCAATCAGAAGTAGCCGGACTGCATTCCTCCAGAAGGTAAAGCAGGGAAGTGCGGGAGGAATTCCTCACTCTTTGTGAAAGTATTTGTGAGATTGTGGAAATGTCTGGAAGAGGAGCAGGGGAGAGACCATGATCCTGTCTCAGGTAGGTTTTTGAGTAAAATGGCTGTAACCAATTCTGTAACTTCAGGCCAGGGAGTGTGTAACACTGTTCGGGTGGTAGTGAAGGATAATGATGGAGATGCACCGGTTGATCGTACCTTCTTCATTAAGAAAATCCTTATTGATTGCTGTGGATTCCAAGCTGTAAACATCTTCTGCCTGCAGGACTTCCCCAGCTGTGGATATTTTGACGTGACGTTCAAGAACTTGGCGGATGCATCAAGTTCCTGAAGGTGTTTAAGGAGAAGGGAAACCAGGCGCCGCTGTCGATCCTCACAATGGAGCCGCTCTTCACACTGCCATCGCAACGTGACTGGGTGGTGAGAATCCACCTCTACAACCTCCATGTTCCTGTCGTGGATGTACTCACCTTCCTCACCAGGTACGTCGAGGTGGCCGGCGGCAGCACTGATGTCAAGGACCCATTTGGATTTGGACCAGCAAGCGTCAGGTCAAGGTGACCTTGAAGGTCAATACCAACGGAGCCATCATCCATCCTCCCTCCAGCTTCGCTTTCGGGGGAAGTCGAGGCTTCATGGTCTACGCGGAGCAGCCCAGAGTTTGTCGTACCTGCGGCAAATCTGGTCACGTGGCAGCTAACTGCAGCACAGTCGTCTGCAAGAACTGCAAGAAGGAAGGCCATCACACCAAGGACTGTAAACATTGTAAGTACTGCAACCTGTGAGGTGGGGCAGGCCACCTCTACAAAACCTGCCCAAACGCTGCCTCAGTTATGCTCAGGCAGCAAGGACCAAGGAAAGACCGGGTTAAGGAACGGTGAACATGTCTGGTGCTGGGAGGGAAACAAGCAATCCTCCCCACAGCGATGAAAGTCTATCTGAGAAAGAGAAGAAAGGGGAAGCAGCTGCAACCAGAGACCCAACACCTACTCCGTGCCTGGAAACTCCACCTCTACAGACAGAATTAATGGAGGAGGAGGCAGCAGATGGACAAACAGGTCAGTGGCAGGTGGTACAAAGGAAGACCACAAAGAAAAAACCTCCAAAAAAAGAACAGGTCACCACCCAAACCAATGGCAAGAGGAGGCTACAGTCTGAGACAGACTACAGCAGCTCCTCCTCACTGGACGAGGAAGGGCCGGAACGATGGCACCTCCAAAAGAAGCAGCAGAACTCAAAGGAGCTGGAAGATAAAGCCCCCCAGCTCCGGGGCACTGGAAGCTGTGACACGCCCAGTTCACCCCAAACCAAAAGCATGGAACCCAAGGAGATGCTCAGTGCACCCCAGCTCCGGGAGACCGAGAGCAGCGAAGTGTCCTGCGCACTCCAGCTCCAGCTCCGGAAGTCAGGAACAGTGATGTCTTTGAGGAGGGACCGAGGGGAAAGACACCAACAGCAGAGGACAACCCAAGCCTTGCTGCCTACAAGACCCGCCCCCCCACCCACAGATGTTAGCCCAGTGGAACAAAACCCTCATGAATAACCATGAGGGGTTTCTGGGCTCAACGAATGTGAAACAGCTTGCGTACACTATGGGTATGCAGGAACATACTCAAGGACTGGGACTAGCAAGGACACCTGGTGTGGTGAGCAACACCCAACTTTATAGTGGATATAAAGATTGCTTCGATTAACATGCATTGTGTTAAATCCACCACGTGATGTGTTTCAACCTTGGATGACTTCGCAAAGGTCAAAGCCGGCGTACTGTTTTGTCAGGAGTGTGGAATCCTGCACCGCAGCACTTACAGGCAATGGTCACGATGGTGATCCCATGGGACATCGATCTGGTCCAGGGGAAATGATTCCTGTTCCTCCGGCCTGGGGATTCTGCTGCGGGAAGGCAATTTAACCATCTCTGAAGTTAAGATGCTGGTGGGCGGTCGCCTTCTCGTAGCAGATGTAATGTACAACAATGCTCCGCTCCAGTTAAGCAACGTATATGCCCCGGTCCAATACAGTGAGTGGCTGACCATCCTCCAGCAACTCACACTGCTGCTGGTGACATCCAGGCCGATCATTCTTGGAGGTGACTTCAACTGCATCATTGATGCAGCTGGACAATCTGGCAGTAACGACAGAAAACTGGACGCTCCGCACAGATTCTTAAAAAATGCCAAACTGCACAATGTCTTCAGCAAACCTGCAGACGGAGCGCAGCGTAGATACACCTGGTCAAGATCGGACGGGTCTGCCCGTTCCAGGATTGACTTCCTGTATGTGTCCCCTGCTTTCACGGTCAGATCCACCGACGTCAAGCCGGTGTTCTTCTCCGACCACTGCCTCTTACTGGCTGACTGTCACTTACAGGATGACCAGCGGGTTGGCAGGGAGACATGGAAGCTGAATGCTACACTGCTAACCCAGAGAACATTGAGGAACTCAAAAGAGATTGAAAAAGTTGGAGAACAGTGAGACCCTCTTTGAGTATCCGGTGCACTGGTGGGAAGTGATCAAGGTGAATATCAAGACGTTCTTTATCTCCAAAGGTGTTCAGAGGGTGTGAGAGAGACAGAGGGAAATGTCCGCACTCCAGAAAAGAATGCAAAATCTGCTCCGGCTGCAGTCGATGGGGGTCGAGGTCAAGGAGGTGCTTCAAGAGGTGAAGAGCCAGCAGGCCTCGCTCGTTGCCACGGAGGCCTCCAAGATCATCTTCCGGTCCAGAGTCCGCTCCATTGAGCAGGATGAGAAGTGCTCACGTTTCTTCTTCCAAAAGGTACACAGAGAGAGCTCTGTGATCAGCAGCCTGAAGGAAGAGGATGGCTCAGTCACAACTTCGCAGTCCGACATACTAAGGATTAGCAAATCCTTGAATGCTGGGCTGTAAGACCTGAAGTCTATGGACAGCACGTCCTCCCAGTCCTTCCTGTCATCGATCACAGAGGTCTGAGATGACAGCATGCAGGAGAATCTGGACAAACCGCTAACTCTGGACAAGCTGACAAAGGCCATCAAGTCTTTTGAGACGAAGAAAACTCCCGGAAGCGACGGCTTACCAGTTGAGTTGTACTCGGCCCTGTGGTACTGGGTCAGCCCAGACCTGCTGGAAGTGTACGAGAGTATGCTCCTGGCCGGCAGCATGTCAGAATCCATGAGGAAAGGCATCATCATCCTCATCTACAAGCAGAAGGGGGAGAGGGCAGAAATCAGAAATTGGCGGCCCATCTCACTGCTTAATGTAGACTACAAGATTCTGTCCAAAGTCATCGCCAGTCAAGTCAAGTCTGCTCTGGAGTTGGTGATTCACCCTGACCAGACCTGTACTGTACCCAGCAGGAAGATCTCTGATAGTGTCGTGCTACTCAGGGATACGATCGCCTACGTACGGGACAGGAGGGTGGACACCTGCCTCATCAGCCTGGACCAGGAGAAGGCTTTTGACAGGATATCGCACACACACATGATGGACGTTCTTTCCAAAATGGGGTTTGGGGAGGGAATCTGCAATTGGATCAAACTGCTCTCCACAAACATCAGTAGCACAGTCCAAAAAATTGGGTGGTAATCAGAAAGTTTCCAATCAAATCTGGAGTCAGACAGGGCTGTCCTCTTTCCCCTCCCTTGTGTGTTTGCTGTATCCAACCCTTTGCTGAGTCTATTCGGAAGGATGCGGGCATAAGAGGGGTGACAATCCCAGGCAGTGGAGTCACTCAGGTCAAAGCCTCCCTGTACATAGATGATGTTGCTGTATTCTGATCGGATCCGCTGTCCATTCGCAGACTGATGAGCATCTGCGACCAGTTCGAACTGGATTCGGGAGCCAATGTTAACCATGGCAAGAGCGAGGCCATGTTCCTTGGGAACTGGGCTGACCGATCCTTTGTCCCCTTCACTGTCAGGTCAGACTACCTGAAGGTGCTGGGGATATGGTTTGTAAGGGCCGGGACGTGCACCAAAACCTGGGAGGAGCGAGTAGCCAGGGTACAACATAAACTGAGCATGTGGGAGCAGCGATCTCTCTCTATTATGGGTAAGAACCTGGTCATCAGGTGCAAGGTGCTCACGTTGTTGCTGTATGTGGCGCAGGTCTGGCCCATACCCCACTCCTGCGCTCTGGCGGTCACCCGAGCCATTTCCCGCTTTATCTGAAGACGCAAAATGGACAGGGTCCGGAGGGACACGATGTTCAAACCTCTGGATAAAGGCGAAAAAATTTACTCAACGTCGCCCTCAACCTGATGGCCACCTTAGTATGTGGCTGCATCAAGCTGTGCGTAGAGCCCCAGTATGCAAACACCAAGTGTCACTACGTGCTGAGGTTCTATCTGACCCCGGTGTTGCGAAGGATGGATCTGGTCACTTTGCCACGGAACGCTCCATCCAGTTGGACCGTGCCTTCGCGGAAATGTTTGTGTGGAAAAACACCTTTGACCACCAATCCATCAGGCAGTGGTCAGCACGGAATGTCCTCAAGTATATTTTTGGAAAAGTCTGGAAGAGGAAAGACCGGCGGGAAAGCTCGGTCCAAGGCCAAGTCTCGCTCCTCCCGGGCTGGACTGCAGTTCCTGGTGGGCCGTGTTCACAGGCTCCTGAGAAAGGGCAACTGTGCTGAGCGTGTGGGTGCCGGAGCCCCGGTCTATCTGGCTGCTGTGCTCGAGTATCTGACCGCTGAAATCCTCGAGTTTGCCAGTAACGCGGCCCAGGACAACAGGAAGACCCGCAACATCCTCAGACACCTACAGCTGGCTGTCCAGAATGATGAGGAGCTCACCAAGCTGCTGGGAGGGGTGACCATCACTCAGGGCTGTGTGCTGCCTAATATCTAGGCCATGCTGCTGCCCAAGAAAACAACGTTCGCAGACCTCCAATCCTCCGGCACCTCCCCCATATTCAGTGAGGATTTGAAGATGATCCTCAGCGCATCCACTATTTCCTCCCTGGCTTCCTTTAACAACCTCAGATGCAAACCATCTGGCCCTGGTGATTTATTCATTTTGAAGGATGTCAGACTCTCTAGTACTTCCACTCTCATTATGCTTATCGTATCTAATATTTCACACTCCTCTTCTTTTCCTACAATGTCTGCATCATCCCTCTCCTTTGTGAAGGCAGAGACAAAAAACTCATTAAGAACCCCACCTACATCTGGATCCACACAGAAGTTCCCTTGTACATCTCTGATAGGCCATACCCTTTCCTTAGTTATCCTCTTGCTCTTAATGGACTGATAAAACATCTTTGGGTTTCCTTCAAGAAGTTGTATCCGGTCCACATCCACCAAATCACCTCTCAGTTTTGTAAAATTTGCCTTCCCCCAATTTCGAACTTTTACTTTTCGAGCTGCCCTGCCGTTACTTAGCTTTACAAACTCATTATTGCTCGTGTAATAAGTGTAATAAGTAGAATAATTTACCAGTTACTCACCGATCAGCTTCTTCCCCCGTACCATGGAGGCTGAAAAGGCAGAAAAAAAAAGAGAGACCAAAGAGCACCTCCTTCCCCTAGTCAGTGAAGTCCCTCACACATCAACTCACAGCTTTACACTCTGTCCAAACAGCACTTTCTAATTAGTAATTATTCATAAATTACACTAACTAAAACATTAGTAACCTGACCGATTACAAGGTAGCTATTTGAGGGTTTTTAAACAAAGAGCTTTTTTCCCTATCCTGATTTCAGGTCCCACTCTGGACACTTGCTTTTGATTCCAGGACACTGAGGGCGGGGTGCTGCCGAATATCCAGGCCGTGTTGCTGCCCAAGAAAACCAGCGCTCCGGGCACCAAAACCAAGTCAATCTGCCAGGATTTTATCAAATACCCAAAGGCTCTTTTCAGATCCACCCACAGTATCTGAAAGGGCTGATTACTGTCTGAAGTCTGCTGTACCCACACCTCTGTCTATCCCTCTTCATCTAGAACAACCAGTGTTATCTTCCATTCCTTTCACCATCATGTGTTTAACTCGCTTCTCCTTATAGACAGTCAGATATCAATGTAATAATGAAATGATCTGTGTCAGTGCTGGCCATTTCCCTGTCCTGATTTCAGACCCCACTCTGGACACTTGTTTCCCATTCCAGGACCTTCTTGTATTAATATTCAGCACCACCTGTCAGTCAGAAACTTGTCTCAATTAACCGATCCTTTTACTGAACTTCCAACTGCTGCTGTCTATTTCTCGAGGGAAAGAGCTGCTCACTGAATAAGGATGTGAGGGGAATGTAACCCGGCTGCTGGTGAGAAGGTCCCGTCTTCTCAATCAAAAGCCTTTTATCTTACTACAGTGATTCCCAGATTCCCAGCTGGTCCGTTGAGGATTTTGTTTTCACAGAAATAAACTTGTTAAATACAAATCTGATTCCAACATGTCAGTAACAGGACAGAATGGGAACCTTTTAAAAGGATGAAGCAACTATTTCAGTGGCTTCTCACTGTCCCCCTGAAGCCTGTGTGAAGGGGAATTCCCAATAGTCTGTAATTTATTACTTCCACACTGAGTTTGAGTTATTTGTCGTGTGAAAGATTGCTGAACGGAGTCTTTTACTGTCAGTTACGGATGAGAAGTTGACAAAAATTGGCAAAATAAAGCTGTTCATAAAATAGCACCAGCAATTTGAGTCGGTAAAAGCAAAATTGTGTTTCAAAAGTTTATTTAAACCGCTACGGGAAAATAGATTTTTATGTACTTTTCCAGTCGATCACTTCTTTTCCATAGTGAAATTGGCGGCTTTCACAAATTCAAATATTGTGCCAGGTTGACAGGTTCAACCAATGATTTTTTGTATTTTGTGCTTCGAGGTTCTCTGATTGAATAACTCATATGAGCTAATGGCCGTGTGGCCTAATGGATAAGGCGTCTGACTTCGGTATATTCCATGATGTTATCAGAAGATTGCAAGTCCGAGTCCCGCCACGGTCATTTTGACCCAAAGGGATTATGCAGGGCTTTGGGGATCGAGTCGGGGACTGAACAGATTGGAAGCCCGACATAGACTTAATGGGGCGAATGGCCTCCTCATGTGCTGTCACTGACTTTATGAGAAGAGGGTGACCAATCAGAAGTGGGCTGGGGTTACAGCGGGCTCAAACTGCAGGAATTCCAGGTCCCTGAATGACTGAGCTGAAACTGATCAGTTTCACTGCAGGAAACACCGTCTCGGGGGAAATAACATCACAAATAATTCCATTTGACTAATTATTCAATTATAAAACAATGAGCAGATGTGAAGGTGTGATGTTACTTTTCACTGTGAGGGGAGAATCCGCCATCTGGATAAATCAGCAACTTTATAACATCGTCTGTACGTTTGGAAAAGAAATGATGAAAACTCTCCCCATAACCCTGGTGCGGTGGAAAGGCTCAATTCAGAGATTGGAAGATAACGAGAGCACAACATAAATCATTAACTGTTATTTCCGGCATAAAACACACCCCAGCTCCCGTTCCCATGTCACTGCTGTCCCTATGAGGCGGTGGGTGACTCTGAAAAGAGACTTTGTTTTGTGTTTCTGCAGGAAAACCACAAAGATCCTCCCAGGCAGTGAAACTCATCTTCCCAGAATCTCCATACCAGATTGAAACAGAAAACACAAAGACAGTGAGAAAGTTCCAGAGAGTTACTGAGCATTAAAACCAATGAAATAAACCAATTCTAGAGAGATGTTGGTGCAGCTTTTTCAGAGAGATTGTGGGTGGCTCTTAAAAGAGCCGTTGTGTTTTGAGTGTTTTCACTACATGGTGGAGTTTTACTTGGAGTTGATGTACTTGGTCACTCACTTTGTCCCTTCTCACATTCCGAGTGCTTTATTGGGTGGAAATATTTATTCTGGCAGTTTCAACAGCTCAGAGCCGACATTGAGTCAGAAACCAGAAATGGGAGTACGGGACACAGACAAGGAATTGAGGCTGAACCTTTATAAATCTCACTGGTTATAAGCCTCAGCTAGAGCATTGTTTCTAATTCCATGTTTCATACTTTAGCAGGAATGGCAAGGCCTTAGAGAGGGTGCAGAGGAGATTTACTAGAATGTATCAGAGATGCAGGAATTCAGCTAATGTGGAAAGAATAGGGGTCTGGGGTGTGTGAAGCTGGGGTCCTTGTTCTTAGAGCAGAGATGTTAATGGGGCAGTTAATAGTTGTGTTCAACATTATGAAGAGTTTTTATAAGAATAAAGAAGTTTGACTGCAATTAGACAGAGCCTTGGTGAGATCACACCTGGAGCACTGTGTCCAGTTTTGGTTCCCCTTACCTAAGGAAGGATATACTTGCCTTAAAGGAAGTGTATCAAAGTGTCACTCGATTGCTTCCTGGGATGAGGGGATTGTCCTATGAGAAGAGATTGAGTCGACGAGGCCGATATTCCTCAGAATCAACAGATGGGAATCGGAAAGTTTGCCGATCCAATCTGGAGTCAGACAGGGCTGCCCTCTCTCCCCTGTCTTGTTTGTTTGCTGTATTGAACCCTTTGCTGAGTCTATTAGGATGGATGTGAGCATAAGAGGGGTAACAATCCCAGGCAGCAGAGGCACTCAGGTTAAAACCTCCCTGTACATGGATGACGTCGCCGTCTTCTGTTCGGATCCGCTGTCCGTGCGCAGACTGATGAGCGTCTGCGACCAGTTCGAACTGGCCTCGGGAGCCAAAGTTAACCACGGCAAGAGCGAGACCATGTTCTTTGGGAACTGGGCTGACCGATCCTTTGTCCCCTTCACCGTGAGGTCAGATTACCTGAAGGTGCTGGGGATATGGTTCGGAAGGGCCGGGGCGTGCACCAAAACCTGGGAGGAGCGAGTAGCCAAGGTACGACAAAAGTTGGGCATGTGGGGGCAGCGATCTCTCTCCATTGTGGGTAAGAACCTGGTCATCAGGTGCGAGGCGCTCACGTTGTTGCTCTACATGGCGCAGGTCTGGCCCATACCCCACTCCTGCGCTGTGGCAGTCACCTGAGCCATTTTCTGCTTCATCTGGGGACCTAAAATGGACCGGGTCCGGAGGGACACGATGTTCAAATCTCTGGACAAGGGCAGGAAAAATGTACCCAACGTGGCCCTCATCCTGATGACCACCTTCGTGTGCGGCTGCATCAAGCTGTGTGTAGACCTCCAGTACACAAACTCCAAGTGTCACTACGTGCTGAGGTTCTATCTGTCCCCGGTGTTGCGAAGAATGGGCCTGGTCACATTGCCGCGGAACACTCCATGCAGTTGGGCCGTGCCGTACCACCTATCCTTCGTGGAGCAGTTTCTGCGGGAAAACACATTTGACCACCGGTCCATCAGGCAGTGGTCTGCACGGAATGTCCTCAAGGCCCTACGGGAAAAGAAAACGGTGGATCCTGTTGGATGGGTCCCCGAGCAGACCGTCAAAGTCATTTGGCGAATTCCTCATCACCAGAACTTTCAAACAAGCACCAAGACGAAGCTTGGCTGGTGGTGAGAAGGGCCCTCCCCGTCGGATCCTTCATGCACACCTGAAGTCTCGCCCCCTCCGCACAGTGCCCCCGCGTTGGCTGTGGTGGGGAAGAGACGGTCGCCCACCTCCTCCTGGAATGTGCCTTTGCAAAGCAGGTGTGGAAAGAGGTGCAGTGGTTTTTGTCAAGGTTCATCCCAAGCAGCTCTGTAACACAGGAGTCTGTGCTCTACAGGCTGTTCCCAGGGATGCACACCGAGACAAACATCAACTGCTGCTGGAGGACTATCAATTCGGTGAAAGACGCCCTTTGGTCAGCCCGAAACTTGCTGGTCTTCCAGCGCAAAGAGTTGTCCACGACCGAATGTTGCGGATGGCACATTCCAAGGTCCAGGACTACGTGCTGAGGGACGCACTAAAGCTTGGGGCAGCCGCAGCAAAGGCTCAATGGGGAAAGACCACAGTGTAAGGTTCCCCCACCAAGCTGGACTGATGGGCTGGATCCATGGGAAACCCCTTGAACTGTATCGTTAATATTCTCAATTGCTGTAAATGTAAAAGTGTAATTGACATGACAATTGTGAAACGGAAGGGTTGTGAAGAAACTCATGACAGTATTGAACAAAACTGATCTCCCTTGCAATGTTTGTATTTTTTGGTGCTGTTTGAAACTGTTTGGCAATGTAATTTTTGCAGATTTTTATGAATAAAGTATATTTTGGAAAAAAAAAATATTCCTCAGAATTTAGAAGAGTGAGAGGTCATCTTACTGGCACCTAAAAATCTTAAGGGATTTAACAGGGTAAATGCTGGGAGGATGTTTCTTCTGGCTGGGGATCTAGAACTGGGGATCACAGTCTCAGCATAAATGGCTCAATCATTTAGGACTGAGAAGAGGAGAATTTTTTTTCACTCAAAGCATTGTGAATCTTTGGAATTCTCTACGCACAGTGGTTAGCACCGCAGCCTCACAGCTCCAGTGACCTCGGTTCCGTTCAGGGTATTGCCTGTGCGGAGTTTGCAAGTTCTCTCTGTGGCCGCGTGGGTTTCCGCCGGGTGCTCCGGTTTCCTCCCACAGCCAAAGACTTGCAGGTTGATAGGTAAATTGGCCATTGTAAATTGCCCCTAGTGTAGATAGGTGGTAGGAGAATGGTGGGAATGTGGTAGGGAATATGGGATGAATGTAGGATTAGTATAAATGGGTGGTTGTTGGTCGGCACAGACTCGGTGGGCCGAAGGGCCTGTTTCAGTGCTGTATCGCTCTGTGACTGTAGAGCTGTGGATGCTCAATCATTGGGTATATCCAAGAGAGAGCTCGATAGGTTTTTGGATACGAAGGGAATCAAGGGATCTGTGCTAGTGTGGTCAGATGGAGTTGATGTAGGAGATCAGCTGTGATCTTATTGAATGGCAGAGCTATTTCGATGGGCCGAATGGCCCACTCCTATTTTTTATGTAAAGTTCCATTCCTCTCAGGGAATATTTTATTTTCAAAAAGAGAAATACTGCACACACTGGAAATCTGAATAATAACAGAAGATTCTGGAAACATTCAGCAGTTCCAGCAGTATCTGTGGAGAGAGGAAGGTAGGAGCAATGTTTCAGGTCTATAGAAGGGTCACAGAACTGGACCACTAACCCGAGCTTCTCTTCTCCACAGTTGTTTCCGGACTGGCTGAGTGTTTTCAGTATTTTAGGCTTTTTCTTTCTGTATTTCATCCTTTTCCCATTTGACTATTTGCTGTGAAACTTTCAGCGTTGTGCTCAATTCTTTGTGTCGTTGTGTTTTCTTTATTTGAAGTAATGTAAATAGTATCCTGAAATGAATTTGCCAAATGGTTGGGCAAATTGTTACAACCAGTTTTTGAGCAAGTTCTCCACATGCACAGTGAAGGATTCCTTCACATTTGTGAAGACCATACAGGACTTGCATATCGATAGCAATGCCGTGTCCATGTGTTCATTTGACATTGCTAGCCTATTCACCAATGTACCACTTCAGGAAGCCATAGATATTTGCACTGCAGTGCTATATGATGGTGATCTAGACCCGTCACCATTGTGTGAATCCGTATTCATTGAACTTATGAACTCGGCAACTTGCACAGTTGAGTTCAGTTTTATTGACACCATGTATCGCTGGTGTTGCCATGGGATCCCCTCTAGGCCCAGCTCTCACAAACATCTTTGTTGGATTCCATGACAAAACTGTTTTTAAGGGAATGACACCTAACCTCCGACCTCTTGCATATTTCCAATATGTAGATGATACGTTTGCTCTCTTTGAATCCGCAGTTGCATGAAATAATTTCCTTGCACGTCTTCATGGGCTCCATCCTACACTCAAATTCACCTTTGGAATGGAGCTGTCAAATGAGTTCCCTTTCCTTGATGTACTAGTTGAGAAATCTGCTAAGGGGTTTTCTACCACGGTCTACCGCAAACCTACCTTCACTGGTCAATACACGCGTTGGGATTCTTACAGTTCCACGCGCTATAAGATTGGTCTTATCGACAACCTCATAAATAGGGCTGAGCCATTTGCTCACCATGCAAGCTTGATGCTGAAATAAGGCGAATCAAAGACATCCTGCATTACAATGGCTACACTGATCAGATCATTTCTATCTGTATATCACACAAACTTATAAACGGGCTGAAGGACGTCATTTTGAGCCCTGAAAAGTGCCCAGTCTCCCTCAAATTACCCTGGAAGGGTAATTTATCCCCAGTATTTCAGTAACAGGTGAAGCGAGCTGTTTCCTGCTGTTACTATGCAGGAGCAACAAGTGTGGTGTTCACCACTAACAGGATGCTGCTGTCAAGCAAAAGAGACGTCCTGCCTATCACACAAATAAGTAACGTGATATATGAATTTCAATACCAGTGTGATGCTAGGTTTCTAGACCGTACATCCCAAAACTGGCGGATTGTATCAAATAACATGTCCCTTCCGCTGTTCGCAATGGGCCCTACCCAACCAACCCGTGCTTGCAAAACTCAAAACACAGTATCCAACATGAGATGTGATTCCACAATAGGACAACATTTGCTAAATAATTCTCAGTGTGCTAAGAATTACGTTGACAACCAATTTAAGACTGTCAGTAGGGCTCGCAGTGTGGTGCATTGGTGTGTACTGTAAGCTACATATATTAATACACAGGGCCCTGTTCTTTGCAGACAGAAAGAACATGCACACATATTGTGCCAGTTTCAGCTAAACAAAATAAGTGACAGCCATTCACTGGCTCATTCCACAGGGCAATGCCTTGACCAATCAGAGTCAAGCTGCCTGGTTTAAATTTCAAACAAAGCTGGGCAGTTATCTGTCAGTTACCATAAACTGATGCATTCTGAATGGCAATGCCTCACCCAATCAGAGTTCACTTGCCAACCAATCAGCATTCTCTTCTCATACAGAAGAAAGTTGTTGTTTTCCCTTAAATTGGTATTCTTGTGGATTGCCCTGCTGAGTGCAAGACGAAAACAACTGGCTACCAAAGTTTGGACAATATGTCACTATTTTCACGAAATAATTACTTTTATTTCCAATATAAAAATATAAAGCAATATGAGTGTAACATTTACAGACAAATTCGATGACCTCACATTGCCTGATTCTTTCACACTGACAGACTGTGTGAACTACTGTCCCGATTTTGCAGTTCTCACTTCCAGTTAGCAAATGTCAGCAATCTGTGATACAGTGCAGTTTACAGACCAGACCGTCAATCACAACATGCAATAATTGTTCAGCTTATGTTGGTCTGGTGGGATTTAGAAACACTAGGAATTGAGATGAGCTGTTATTGCATTTAATTATTTGTTTCATGGGATGTGGACGTCGCCAGCCAGGCCAGCATTTATTGTCCATCCCTAATTGCCCATGAGAAGGTGGTGGTGAGCTTCCTTCTTGAACCATTGCAGTCCATGTGGAGTAGGTACACCCACAGTGCTATTAGGAAGGGAGTTCCAGGATTTTTACCCAGCGACAGTGAAGGAAGGAATGTCGATATAGTTCCAAGTCAGGATGATGTGTAGCTTGGAGGAGAACTTTCAGGTGGTTGTATTCCCATGCATCTGCTGCCCTTGTCCTTCTAGGCAGTAGAGGATGCAGGTTTGGAAGGTGCTGCCTGAGTAGCCTTGGTGCATTGTTGCAATGCATCTTGTAGATGGTACACACTGCTGCCACTGTACGTCAGTGGTGAAGGGAGTGAATGTTGTGGACGGGGTGCCAATCAAGCGTGTTGCTTTGTACTGGATGGTGTCGAGCTTCTTGAGTGTTGTTGGAGCTGCACCCATATGGGCAAGTGGATAGTATTCCATCACACTCCAGACTTGTGCCTTGTAAATGGTGGACAGGCTTGGGGAGTCAGGAGGTGAGTTACTCACCGCATGCTTCCTATCCTCTGACCAGCTCATGTAGTCACACTATTTATAAGGCTACTCCAGTTCAGTTTCTGGTCAATGGGAACCCCCAGGAAGTTGATAATGGGGGATTCAGCGATCGTAATGCCGTTGAATGTCAATGGGAGATCGTTAGATTCTCTCTTGTTCGAGATGGTCATTGCCTGGCACTTGTGTGGCGCGAATGTTACTTGCCACTTATCAGCCCAAGCCTGGATATTGTCCAGGTCTTGCTGCATTTCTACATGGACTGCTTCAGTATCTGAGGAGTCGTGAATGGTGCTAAATTTTGCAATCATCAGTGAACATCCCCACTTCTGACCTTATGATTGAAGGAAGGTCACTGATGAAGTAGTGAAGAAGGTTGGGCCGAGGATACTACCCTGAGGAACTCCAGCAGTAATGTCCTGGAGCTGAGATGATTGACCTCCAACAATCACAACCATTTTCCTTTGTGCTAGGTACGATTCCAACCAGTGGAGAGTTTTCCTCTTGATTCCCATTGACTCCAGTTTTGCTCTGGCTCCTTGATGCCATACTCAGTCAAATGCTACCTTGATGTCAAGGGCAGACACTCTCACCTCACCTCTTGAGTTCAGCTCTTTTGTCCTTGTTTGAACCAAGGCTGTAATGATGTCAGGAGCTGAATGGCCCTGGCGGAACCCAACTGAGCGTCACTGAACAGGTTATTGTGAAGCAAGTGCCCTGTCGATGACATCTTCCATCACTATACTGATGATTGAGAGTAGACTGATGAGGCAGTAATTGGCTGGGTTGGATTTGTCCTGCTATTTGTGTACAGGACATACCTGGGCAATTTTCCACATTGCCGGGTGGATGCCAGTATTGTACCTGTACTGGAACAGCTTGGCTCGGGGCGCGGCAAGTTCTGGAGCACAGGTCTTCAGTACTATTGCTGGAATATTGTCAGGGCCCGTAGCCTTTGCTGTATCCAGTGCCTTCAGTCGTTTCTTGATATCACGTTGAGTGAATCGAATTGGCTGAAGACTGGCATCTGTGATGCTGGGGACTTCAGAAGGAGGCCGAGATGGATCATCAACCCAGCACTTCTGGCTGCAGATTGTTTTAAATTCTTCATCCTTGTCTTTTGCACTGATGTGCTGGGCTCCCCCATCATTGAGGTTGGGGATATTTGTGGAGCCACCTCCTCCTGTTGGTTGTTTAATTGTCCACCACCATTCATCATTGGATGTGGCAGGGTGTAGATCTGATCCGTTGGTTGTGGGATCACTTAGCCCTGTCTATTACATGCTGCTTCTGCTGTTTGGCATGAAAGTAGTCCTGGGCTGTAGCTTCATCAGGCTGATGCCTCATTTCAAGGTATGCCTGGTGCTGCTCCTGGCATGCCCTCCTGCACTCTTCATTGAATTAGGGTTGATCCCCAGCTTGTTGGTAATGTTAGAGTGGGGGAATATGCCGGGCCATGAGGTTATAGAATGTGGTTGACTACAATTCTGCTGCTGCGAATGGTCCACAGCACCTCATGGATGCCCAGTTATACATTGCTAGATCTGTTCAAAATCTATCCCATTTAGCACAGTGGTAGTGGCACACAACACGATGGAGGGTATCCTCAATGTGAAGACGGGACATCATCTCCACAAGGACTGTGCAGTGGTCACTCCTACCAATACTGTCATGGACTGATGCATCTGCGGCAGGCAGATTGGTGAGGATGAGGTCAAGTATGTTTTTCCCTCTTGTTAGTTCCCTCACCACCTACTGCAGACCCAATCGAGCAGCTATGTCCATTAGGACTCGGCCAGCATGGTCAGTAGTGGTGCTACCGAGCCACTCATGGTGATAGACATTGAAATCCCCCAGCCAGACTACATTCTGGACCCTTGCCACCCTCAGTGCTCCCTCCAAGTGGTGTTCATCAGTCTCTCGCTGTCTCTTATAATAAAAACAAGAAATGCTGGAACCACTCAGCAGGTCTGGCAGCATCTGTGGAAAGAGAAACAGAGTTAACGTTTCGGGTCAGTGACCCTTCATCGTTCCGATGAAGGGTCACTGACCCGAAACGTTAACTCTTCGTTCCGATGAAGGGTCACTGACCCGAAACGTTAACTCTGCTTCTCTTTCCACAGATGCTGCCAGACCTGCTGAGTGGTTCCAGCATTTCTTGTTTTTATTTCAGATTTCCAGCATCCGCAGTATTTTGCTTTTATCTCGCTGTCTCTTGCTGGTTTGCTCAGTACCTTTCTCTGTCTGTTCCTTTCTGGGTCCTGATAATATCTTCCTGGTTTTCTGTGTGTCTTTCTCTGCCTGCCTCATTGTCGGTGCTGTTACTCAGTGTCCTTGTGTCATTGTGCAGTGAGGGTGAGTCCGTCAGCACGTGTGTTGCTGAGTCTGGGATTCTTGAGAAATCCGACTCCAATCCTATTTTGATAAAAACATTGGGGAAATGAACATATTTCACTAACGGGCAGCTGAAATTGAAAACAGCAGTTAGCAGAGTGGTGCAGCGGAAGCGTGCTGGGCCCATAACCCAGAGGTCGATGGATTGAAACCATTCTCTGCTATTTATGCTTTGTAATAATACAAACAGTTCACTTTCAAAACATCAAGTATTTCCCCATAATAATATGATGCTTCCAAAGGCACTTTATTGCAATCAGCTTTTTCCTTCCAGTGAACACATCAATCAGCAACAAATCACTTTTGCTCACACGAACACAAGCTGCAAACACGGACCAGCCGAGTCTCTCCCACTTTGTCAACCCCTTCCTGCAGAGCCACCTCTCCACCACCAGATGGTGATGTTGGCCACAATAAAACCAGGACAAATGGTCACAGTGAGGAGACGGTCAGCAACAGAAAATAAAACAATAACAGGGAAAACCTTTACACAACAACAGGGTACATCTTTACACAACAGAAAACATATTTACACAACAGGAAATACCTTTAGATAACTTCTTCTTCTTTCTTTTGGGCCTCCTTATCTCGAGAGACAATGGATACGCGCCTGGAGGTGGTCAGTGGTTTGTGAAGCAGCGCCTGGAGTGGCTATAAAGGCCAATTCTGGAGTGACAGGCTCTTCCACAGGTGCTGCAGAGAAATTTGTTTGTTGGGGCTGTTGCACAGTTGGCTCTCCCCTTGCGCCTCTGTCTTTTTTCCTGCCAACTACTAAGTCTCTTCGACTAGATAACAGGGAGAACACAATCATACAAATGCCTTGTTTCTCCATCTCAGTCTCGTTGTCTCTCTCTCTGTCCCTCACTTTTGCTTCCTCACAGTCTATTGGTTTTCTGTGTGTTTTTCTCTCTGTCCCGTTGTCAATGGTGTTACTCAGCATCCTTGTAACATTGTGTAGCCAGGCTGAGCCTCCCAACACCTGTGTTGCTGTAATAAAAACAGAAAATGCTGGAAATGCTCAGTTGGTCTGGCAGCATCTGTGCAGAGAGAAACAGTTAAAAGTTCAGGTCTGTTTCCTTAGCTCACATTAACTTTGTTCTCTCTCCACAGATGCTGCCAGACCTGCTGAGTATTTCCAGCATTTCTTGTTTTCATTATGGCACAGAGTTCCCTTTTCAAACTGACAGAATTAACCACAATAATGTACTCTGAGATTCAAGTGAAATATCAGCCCAATATTTACACACATTATGAGTTTATAAGTTTCAGTATTAATTCCCATAGTGCATCCTGACATATACATTAGATATAACATAACATAAGAACAGAAGAAATAGGAGCAGGAGTAGGCCATTCAGCCCCTCAAGCCTGCCCTGCCATTCAGTAAGATCATGGCTGATCTGCCCCAGACCTCAACTCCTCTTTCATGCCAGCTCTTCATAGCCCTCAACTCTCCAATATTTCAAAAATCTATTTACATCCTCTTTAAATACTTTCAGTGATTTAGCCTCCAATACTGTCTGGGGTCGAGAATTCCAGACATTCACTCCCCTCTGAGAGAAGAAATTTCTTTGCATCTCAGTTTTAAATGAGTGTCCCCTTATTCTGTAACTATGTCGCCTAGTTTGAGATTCCCCCACTAGTGGAAACATTTTCTCAACATCTACCCTGTTAATAAAAACAAGAAATGCTGGAAATACTCAGCAGGTCTGGCAGCATCTGTAAAGAGAGAAGCAGAGTTAATGTTTCAGGTCAGAGACCCTTCTTCACCCTGTTAAGCCCCCTCAGAATCTTGTACGTTTCAAAAAGATCACCCCTCATTCTTCTAAACACGAATGAATAACCTGTTTAGCCGTTCTTGATAAGTCAACCCCTTCATCTCAGGAATCAGCTGAGTGAATCGCTTTTGAACTCCTCCAATGCCAGTACATCCTTTCTTAAGTCTAAATCTCAAGTGTGATATCAGATTGAGAGAATCTGAAAGATAGTATAACCTGAGATACAAACTGAGAATTCAGTTTAAAACTCCCCCGGATTGTGAAACTAAAAGATACAATAGCAATTTAATTTGTATAGACTGTGCGTTGGATCATATTCCAGCCCTCATACAGTATCAGACTGGAAGATACTGTAGCAATTCCATTAGTGCAGACTCAGCTCTACATTACAGAGCAGGGAACATATTTAAACAACCCGGAACACTTTTACACAAGATGGATCATATTTACACAACTGAGAAGATCTTTACCCAACAGGGAACCATTTTACACAATAACAGAGAACATCTTTGCACAACAGCGAATACAGTAACACAACAGAGAACATATTACACAGCAGGAAATATCTTTAAAAGAACACAGGGAACATCTTTACACAACAGAGAACACAATTACATAAATCATGAGTCTTTCGCTGTCTCTTGCTGGTTTGCTCAGTACCTTTCTCTGTCTGTTCCCTTCTGGGTCCTGATAATCTCTTCCTGGTTTTCTGTGTGTCTTTCTCTGTCTGTTCCCTTCTGGGTCCTGATAATCTCTTCCTGGTTTTCTGTGTGTCTTTCTCTGTCTGTTCCTTTCTGGGTCCTGATAATATCTTCCTGGTTTTCTGTGTGTCTTTCTCTGCCTGCCTCATTGTCGGTGCTGTTACTCAGTGTCCTTGTGTCATTGTGCAGTGAGGGTGAGTCTGTCAGCACGTGTGTTGCTGAGTCCGGGATTCTTGAGAAATCCGACCACAGTCCTATTTTGATAAAAACATTGGGGAAATGAACATATTTCACTAACAGGCAGCTAAAATTGAAAACAGCAGTTAGCAGAGTGGCGCAGCGGAAGCGTGCTGGGCCCATAACCCAGAGGTTGATGGATCGAAACCATTCTCTGCTATTTATGTTTGGTAGGAAGACAAACAGTTCACTTTCAAAACATCAAGTGTTTCCCCATAAAAGCAAGACGCGCTCGATTGCAATCAGCTTTTTCCTTCTAGTGAACACATCAATCAGTAACAAATCACTTTTGCTCACACGAACACAAACTGCAAACACGGACCAGCCGAGTCTCTCCCACTTTGTCAACCCCTTCCTGCAGAGTCTCCTGTCCACCACCAGATGGTGATGTTGGCCACAATAAAACCAGGACAAATGGTCACAGTGAGGAGACGGTCAGCAACAGAAAATAAAACAATAACAGGGAAAACCTTTACACAACAACAGGGTACATCTTTACACAACAGAAAACATATTTACACAACAGGAAATACCTTTAGACAACAGGGAGAGCACAATCATACAAATGCCTTGTTTCTCCATCTCAGTTTCGTTGTCTGTCTCTCTCTCTCCGTTCCTCACTTTTGCTTCCTCACAGTCTGTTAGTTTTCTGTGTGTTTTTCTCTCTGTCCCGTTGTCGATGGTGTCACTCAGCGTCCTTGTAACATTGCGTAGCCAGGCTGAGCCTCCCAACACCTGTGTTACAGAACATAGAACATAGAACAGTGCAGCACAGTACAGGCCCTTCGGCCCACGATGATGTGCCGAACCTTTAACCTACTCTAAGATCAAAACTACCTACATACCCTTCATTCTACTATCATCCATGTACCTATCCAAGAGACGCTTAAATGTCCCTAATGTATCTGCTTCTACTACCACCGCTGGCAGTGCATTCCATGCACCCACCACTCTCTTGTGTGAAGAACCTACCTCTGACATCTCCCCGAAACCTTCCTCCATCACCTTAAAATTATGCCCCCTGGTGATAGCCCTTTCCACCCTGGGAAAAAGTCTCTGGCTATCCACTCTATCTATTCCTCTCATCATCTTGTACCCCTCTATCAAGTCACCTCTCATCCTTCTTCGTTCCAATGAGAAAAGTCCCAGCTCCCTCAATCTTTCTTTGTAAGACATGCCCTCCAGTCCAGGCAGCATCCTGATAAATCTCCTCTGCACCCTCTCTAAAGCTTCCACATCCTTCCTATAATGAGACGACCAGAACTGAACACAATATTCCAAGTGCGGTCTAACCAGGGCTTTATAGAGCTGCAGCATAACCTCGCGGCTCTTAAACTCAATCCCCCTGTTAATGAAAGCCAACACACCATACGCCTTCTTAACAACCCTATCAACTTGGGTGGCAACTTTGAGCGATCTATGGACATGGGCCCCAAGATCCCTCTGTTCCTCCACACTACCAAGAATCCTGTCTTTTCGCCTGTATTCTGCATTCAAATTCAACCCTCCAAAATGAATCACTTCACACTTTTCCAGGTTGAACTCCATCTGCCACTTCTCAGCCCAGCTCTGCATCCTGTCAATGTCCTGTTGCAACCTACAACAGCCTTCCACACTATCCACAACTCCAGCAACCTTCGTGTCATCGGCAAACTTGCTAACCCAGACTTCCACTTCCTCATCCAAGTCATTTATAAAAATCACAAAGAGCAGAGGTCCCAGAACAGATCCCTGCGGAACACCACTGGTCACCGAGCTCCAGTCTGAATACTTTCCATCTACTACCACCCTCTGTCTTCTATGGGCCAGCCAATTCTGTATCCAGACAGCCAACTTTCCCTGTATCCCATGCCTCCTTACTTTCTGAATGAGCCTACCATGGGGAACCTTATCAAACGCCTTGCTGAAATCCATATACACCACATCCACTGCTCTTCCTTCATCAATGTGTTTTGTCACATCTTCAAAGAATGTAATCAGGCTTGTGAGGCATGACCTGCCCCTCACAAAGCCATGCTGACTGTCTCTAATCAAACTATGCTTTTCCAACTAATCATAAATCCTGTCTCTCAGAATCCTCTCCAATAATTTGCCCACTACCTACGTAAGACTGACTGGTCTATAATTCCCAGGGTTATCCCTATTCCCTTTCTTGAACAAGGGAATAACATTTGCCACCCTCCAATCATCTGGTACTACTCCAGTGGACAGTGAGGACGCAAAGATCATCGCCAAAGGCGCGGCAATCTCTTCCCTCGCTTCCCTTAATATCCTTGGGTATATCCCGTCTGGCCCCAGGGACTTATCTGTCCTCATGTCTTTCAAAATTTCCAGCACATCCTCCCTCTTAACATCAACCTGTTTGAGCATATCAGCCTGTTTCACGCTGTCCTCACAAACGACCAGGTCCCTCTCACTAGTGAATACTGAAGCAAAGTATTCATTTAGGACCTCCCCTACCTCCTCCGACTCCAGGCACAAGTTCCCTCCACTATCCTTGATCGGCCCTACCCTCACTCTGGCCATCCTCTTGTTCCTCACATAAGTGTAGAACGCATTGGGATTTTCCTTAATCCTACCCGCCAAGACTTTTTCATGTCCCCTTCTAGCTCTCCTAAGTCCATTCTTCAGTTCCTTCCTGGCTACCTTGTAACCCTCTAGAGCCCTGTCTGATCCTTGCTTCCTCAACCTTAAGTAAGCTTCCTTCTTCCTCTTGACTAGCTGTTCCACATTTCTTGTCATCCAAGGTTCCTTCACCCTACCATCCCTTCCTTGCCTCATCGGGACAAACCTATCCAGCAGTCGCAGCAAGTTCTCCCTAAACAACCTCCACATTTCTGTCGTGCATTTCCCTGAGAACATCTGTTCCCAATTTATGCACCCCAGTTCCTGCCTAATAGCATTGTAATTCCCCCTCCCCCAATTAAATATTTTCCCATCCCGTCTGCTCCTGTCCCTCTCCATGACGATAGTAAAGGTCAGGGAGTTGTGATCACTATCACCGAAATGCTCTCCCACCGAGAGATCTGCCACCTGGCCTTGTTCGTTGCCAATCACCAAATCCAACATAGCTTCCCCTCTAGTCAGCCTATCTACATATTGAGTCAGGAAACCTTCCTGGACACACCTGACAAAAACTGCTCCATCCAAACTATTTGCACTAAGGAGGTTCCAATCAATATTAGGGAAGTTGAAGTCACCCATGACAACAACCCTGTTACTTCTGCACCTTTCCAAAATCTGCCTCCCACTCTGTTCCTCCGTGTCTCTGTTGCTATTGGGGGGTCTATAGAAAACTCCCAATAAAGTGACTGCTCCTTTCCTGTTTCTGACTTCCACCCATAATGACTCAGTAGACAAACCCTCCTCGATGACCTCCCTTTCTGCAGCTGTGATACTATCCCTGATTAACAATGCCACTCCCCCATTTCTTTTACCTCCCTCCCTATTCCTTTTGAAACATCTAAACCCCGGAACATCCAACATCCATTCCTGCCCCTGTGATCTCCAAGTGTCCGTAATGGCCACAACATCGTAGCTCGAAGTACTGATCCATGCTCTAAGTTCATCACCCTTATTCCTGACACTTCTTGCATTAAAATAGACACACTTCAACCCATCATACTGGCTGAAACTTTGCCCTGTCAACTGTCTAACCTTCCTCACAGACTCTCTGCACTCGGTATCTGCCTGTTCAACAGCTACCCCATCCACTGATCCATAGCTCCGGTTCCCATCCCCCTGCCAAACTAGTTTAAACCCTCCCGAAGAGCTCTAGCAAACCTCCCGCCCAGGATATTGGTGCCCCTCCAGTTCAGATGCAACCCGTCCTTCTTCTACAGGTCCCACCTTCCCCAGAAGTTATCCCAATGATCCACATAACTGAAGCCCTCCCTGCTACACCAGCTCTGTAGCCACGTGTTCAGCTGCACTCGCTCTCTGTTTCTAGCCTCACTAGCACGTGGCACCGGTATCAATCCTGAGATTACTACTCTGCTCGTCCTGCCTTTTAGCTTCCAACCTAACTCCTATATTTGTTTTTCATGTCCTCATCCCTTTTCCTAGCTATGTCATTGGTACCGATATGTACCACGACTTCTGGCTGCTCCCCCTCCCCCTTAAGAATCCTGTAGACTCGATCTGAGACATCCCTGACCCTGGCACCCAGGAGGCAACATGCCATCCGGGAGTCTCGTTCGCGACCACAGTATCTCCTGTCTGTTCCTCTAACCATTGAATCTCCTATCACTATCGCTCTCCTATTCTCCACCCTTCCCTTCTGAGCCGCAGAGCCAGGCTCAGTGGGAGAGACCTGGCCGCTGTGGCTTTCCCCTGGTAGGTCCCCCCCCCCAACCGTATCCAAAACGGTATACTTATTATTGAGGGGAACGGCCACAGGGGATCCCTGCACTGTGCGCCTATTCCCTTTCCCTCCCCTGATGGTCACCCAGCTACCTTTATCCTGTGACTTAGGTGTCAGTACTTCCCTATAACTGCTCTCTATCATCCCCTCTGCCTCCCGCATGATCCGAAGTTCATCCAGCTCCAGCTCCAGTTCCCTAACGCGCTCTGTGAGGAGCTGGAGTTGGGTGCACTTCTCACAGGTGAAGTCAGCAGGGACACAAGTGGTGACCCTTACCTCCCACATCCTGCAAGAGGAGCATGCAACTGCCCTAGCTTCCATCCCCTCTGCTCTAAATTGACAACAGAGAATAAAAAAATATAAAGGAAAACCTTACCTTACCAAACCCTCCACACAAGAGTCCTTTTTTTTGGTTGGAGGAGGAGGATGGGTGGGAGACACTACACGTGTAGTGTTTCGGGTTTAGCCACTGCCCGAATATATAAGTTCACTTACCCAGCACTCCCCGTGTCCGCGTCCGCCGAATCGCCAGGTAAGTACTTTATAGTGAAACGTACCTTCCCGGCTGCCCCCTGGCTCGCACTATCACCGCTACTGCTGATCAAAGGTGTTGCTGTAATAAAAACAGAAAATGCTGGAAATGCTCAGTAGGTCTGGCAGCATCTGTGCAGAGAGAAACAGTTAACAGTTCAGGTCTGTTTCCTTAGCTCACATTAACTTTGTTTCTTTCTCCACAGATGCTGCCAGACCTGCTGACTATTTCAAGCATTTTCTGTTTATGTTTCAGATTTCCAGCATCTGCAGTATTTTGCTTTTGTACGTGTGTTGCTATGTCTGGGACTGTTTGAGTGCAATGCTATTGCTTTATAAACAGCGTTGAAACAAACATTTATCTCGCTAACACACAGCACTAATACACAGCTGGATCTAAACAGCAGCCTGCAGCAGAGGGTGCAGTGGAAGTTTATTAACACAAATAATTCACCAACACTATATTTACTGCTGTCCACAATCACACCACGCTTCATCTTAACATGTTTTATTCTTCATTGACATCAACTTCTTCCTTCCAGTAAACACTTCAATTTGGAACACAGCTTCCAAATCACCTTTATTCACAAACCCGAACACAAGCTGCAAATGCTGCAAACACACACCAGCCCAGACTTTCCCCTTTCTGTCAACCCATTCCTGCATCACTGCCTCTCCACCAACAGTTGCCGCTAGAATCATACAATCAGAGAATGGCTACAGCACAGAAGGAGGTCGTTCGGCCTGACGAACCCATGTTGGCTCTCTGCTAAAGCAACTCACCACGTCTCACTCCCCAGTCAGTTCAATTTCGGTGGTGGGAAAACTTCTCGAAAGAATAATTCGGGACAAAATTAATAGTCCCATGGACAAATGTGGGTTAATTCAGGAAAGACAGCATGGATTTCTTAAGGGAAAGTCATGTTTAACTGTCCTGCTGGAGTTTTTTGATGAGGTAACAGAGAGGGATGATGAGGGCAATGCTGTTGATGTGGTGTACATGGACTTTCAAAAGGTCTGACAGCATCTGAAAGGTCACTGACCTGAAACGTTAAATCTGCTTCTCTCTCCACAGATGCTGCCAGACCTGCTGAGTATTTCCAGCACTTTTTGTTTACATTTCAGATTTCTAGCATCTGCAGTATTTTGCTTTTATTGACTTTCAAAAGGAGTTTGATACAGTGCAACACAACAGACTTGTGAGCAAAGTTATAACTCATGGAATAAAACGGACAGTAGTAACATGGATATGGAATTGGCTGAGTGACAGGAAACAAAGAGTAGTGAGCAATGGATGTTCTTCGGGCTAGAGGAAGGTTTGTAGTGGAGTTCCCCAGGAGTCAGTGTTGGGACCCTTGCCTTTCCTGATATATATTAATGACCTAGACCTTGGTGTACAGGGCAGAATTTCAAAGTTTATGGATGATACGAAAATTGGAAGCATTGTGAACTGTAAGGATGATAGTGTAGAACTTCAAAAGGATATAGACAAGTTGGTGGAATGGGAGGACAGATGACAGGTGAAGTTCAATGCAGAGAAATGTGAATTGATTCATTTTGGTGGGAAGAACATGGAGTGACAATGTAGAATAAAGGGTACAATTCTAAAGGGGGTGCAGGAGCAGTGGGACCTGGGGGTATATGTCATTGGTTGAGAGAGTGGTTAATAAAGCATACAGTATCCTCGGCTTTAGTAATAGAGGCATAGAGTACAAGAACAAGGAGGTCATGTTGAACTTGTATAAGACACTAGCCTCAGCTGAAGTACTGAGTCCAGTTCTGGGTGCCACACTTTAGGAAAGATGTGAAGGCATTGGAGAGATTATGGAAAAGATTCATGAGAATGGTTCCAGGGATGAGGAACTTCAGTTCTGAAGATAGATTGGAGAAGTTAGGACTGTTATCCTTGGAGAAAAGAAGGCTAAGAGGAGATTTCATAGTGGTATTCAAAATGATGAGGGGTGTGGACAGAGTGGATAGGGAGAAACTGTTACCACTTGTGAAAGGATCGAGAACGAGAGGGCACAGATTTAAAGTAATTGGTAAAAGAAGCAAAAGCGACATGAGGAAAAACTTTTTCACACAGCGAGTGGTTAAAGTATGAACTGCCTGAGAATGTGATGGAGGCAGGTTCAATTGAAGCATTCAAAGGGGAATTAGACTGTTATCTGAAAAGGAAGAATGTGCAGGATTATGGGGAGAAGACGGGGAAGTGACATCAGGTGAATTGCTCATTTGGAGAGTCAGTGCAGACACGATGGGCCAAATGGCCTCCTTCTGGGCAGTAACAATTGTGTGATTCTGTGATTCCAATATTCAAGTCATTTCTATATATAGTGGTCCTGACACTGACCCTTGTGGACATCACTGTTCACCATCTTCCATTCTGAAAAACAACCAAATACCACAACTCGCTTTTCTTGATATTTCATCCATTTTTTAATCCAAGCAGATACTGACCCTCCTATTCCAGGAGCCTCAGTTTTGTTACCCAGCCTTTTATGTGGTAGTCTGTCAAACGCTTTCTTAAAATCCATATAGACAACATCCATTGCTTTCCCTTCATCAACCTTTTCTGTTACTTCATCAAAAAAATCAGTTATATTAGTGAAGAAGTGGAAAGGTGCTGAAGCTCTCAGTTTTCGGTCTTCCCAAACCAAGTTCAAGGCCTGAATAATGAACCGATTGCCTCATTAGTTCTGTGAATAATACAATGATTTAATAGACAAAGTTTTGAAACATTCCTGCCCATAAATCTTGATAACAGAGAGTGTGTGGATCTCCTGACTCAGAATGTTTAATGGATCCTCAGATCCGACAAGGAACCCCTGAGCATCCACAGTAAAGACAGTGTGGATGAGGCAATGTAAGAGCCGGGAGCTGAAACTCAGGGACGGCCGAGCTCTCCTGTCATTGAGCTTGTGTGTCTGCTCTGCTCGCCGCACTTCTGGCTCTACTTTGTTTCCAATGAAAAGATGAAAAGGGCCGTTCGGTTTTCCTCTCACTGACAGCGTGTTTCACTCGGGTTAATATAACCCGGGACTTTTGCTGCTGAAATGAATTCTGCAAGGTCCCAGCAAACACACCGGCTCCCTCCTTTCTCCCCTCTTTCTATCGGATTGTTTTACCAGGAGGGGCTCAATAATAACAAACCCCCTGCAGGGAATGACAACAAATTGAGCATCTAAATGGGGCAAGTGGGCAGCTTTCTGGGTTCTAGGTTCCCCCTACCCCGCCCCTCCCTCCCTCCAGTCCAAGCCCCTTTTCACTTTCTTTGGGACTTTGATGAGGGTGAAATGGGGAAAGTTCCCATTGATGTTTGAATGCTGAATTGCTGCAAAGATCTGCGCACACGCGATGCAGCCCCGCCCCCAGTGTGACGTCACAATGAGGAGTGGGGCGCATGCGCAGTCTTTCCCCAACCCAGTCTGTGAGGCCATTCACTCAATCAGGGGAAGATGCTTTAAATCAGCTGCTAATGGAGACTTCCCGGGCCCGGGGGAAGGGAACAAACAGCATCTGCTTCCAGCAGCCACTGCTTTGGGAGCGTGTCTGCAGATGTGCTCAGAGGTTAGCATTGAGTGGTGGGAAGTTGAGGGGGAGTCGGGGAGTGTTTGTAAAACCACTGCAAACACCTGGTAAACAGAAGCTGAATGCTGCAGTACTGCAGTGGAGTCAGACACTGACACTGTTTGTGTTCCTGGTTTTCATTTTGTGATTGTTCATAATGATTATTATTGGGATGATTACATTGATCGCTTTTGTATCTTCTATCTCACCAGTTCTTTCATTCCTGCAGAAAAATACACGAAGGAACCTGAATGGATGTGGTGATTCTTGGACACAAGGAAAGTGATCTCGTTCCAACACACAGTCGGCACAGGATCACTCCCAAAGCACAGAGATACTGCCAGCTCATCAGTTCCACTGGAGCAAACAAAATAAGTAGTCAGACACTGATCCCAAAGTCAAGAGACACATTTTCAATCCAACAGTCAAACAACAGCAGGAGAGACAGAAGTTGTTTCCATTTCACTCCAATTCAATACAGCTGACAGGTTGATACATCAATCACAGTCCAAAAACAAACTCACTATCAGATCTAAATAAACTCTGTCACCATGGTTACATTTTAAATATAAAATCTGAAATAGAACAGACAAAATTTACCTGGTTGAAAGGTACAGAATGAATGCAAGGAGGCTTCAAGGGGATTTGGACAGGTTAAATGAATGGGCAAGAACATGGCAGATGGAATATAATGTAAATAAGTGTGAATTTCTCCACTTTGGTAGAATAAACAGAAAGACAGAGTATTTCTTAAATGGTGAGAGACTGGGAAGTGTCGATGTCCAAAGGCACCTGGGTGTCCTTGTTCATGAGACACTAAAAGCTCGTATGCAGGTGCAGCAAGCAATCAGGAAGGCAAATGGTATGTTGGCTTCATTGAAAGCGTATTTGAGTACATGAGTAAAGATGTATGAAGTCTGGATGAGACCGCACCTGGAGTATTCTGTACAATTTTGGTTTCCTTATCTAAGGAAGGATAGACTTGTCACAGAGGGAGTGCAACAGAGATTCACCGGTCTCATCCCCTCGGATGGTGGGATTGTCTTATGATGAGAGACTGCAGAAACTGGGCCGAAATTCTCTAGAGTTTTGAAGAGTGAGAAGTGATCTCATTGAAACAGGCAAAGTTCTTACAGGGTGTCACAGGGTAGATATGGATAGGATGTTTCCTCTGTCTAGTGAGTCCAGAACAAGGGGACACAGTCTCAGAATAAGGGCAGACTGAGATGAGCAGGAATTTCTTTCCTCAGAGGGTGAGAAATCTGTGGAATTCTTTATCCCAGAGGGCTGTGGAAGATCAATCATTGAACATATTCAAGACATAAATCGATAGATTTCTAAATACTAACAAGATCAAGGGATATGGAGATGGCAGAGAAAAATGGCGTAGAGGTAGATGATCAGTCACGATCTGTTTGAATGTTGGAGCAGGCTCGATGGGCTGAATGGCCTTAATGCCCCTATTTCCTATGATCCTATGAATCCCAATAATATACATCAGAACGTTAGACCAAGTTATGCATTACATACCAGTTCAAAAATCCCACAGAGATTAAGACTGAAAGATACAGTATCAAGCCATTACTACAAAATGAAGGACTTGGAGCTTGCAGACCAGCCCATGTATAAGATTGAAAGTTATATTTTCATTCGCAATCGTTTTCACAGAGCTTAATATTGAATACCAATCCACAACTTGCACAGGATTACCAAATAAAACCTACAACTGTAAAATACAGTTAATCCATATTTTAAATTAAACACAAGGCAAATAAATATTGATACATTAAGAGAGCGGGAAACAGTGAGAGCAGAGTGGAGCATAAAGAGCCCAGGAGAGAGAGGGAGCAAGAGTTCACTCGGAGAGCAGGGAACAGCGAGAGCAGGCGTCAAAAAAGGCAAAGGAATACACAATTAATGGGAGAACACTGAATGGTGTAGAGGAAGTGAGGGACGTTGGAGTGAATGTCCACAGATCCCTGAAGTAGCAGTACAGGTCAATAAGGTGGTTCAGCAGGTCCTTTCCTTTATTAACTGAGGTATAGAATATAAGGGAGACCTGGGTGTCCATGTCAATAAGTCACTGACAGCTAACATGCAGGTGCAGCAAGCAATTAGGAAGGCTAATAGTATGTTAGCCTTTATCGCAAGACGATTTGAGTACAGGAGTAGTGAATTCTTGCTTCAATTGTATAGAACCTTGGTTAGACTGCACTTGGAGTACTGTGTGCAGTTTTGGTCCCCTTGCCTTAGGAAGGATATTATTGCCATAGATAGAGTGCAAAGAAGGTTCATCAGACTTGTTCCTGGGATGTTGGGACTGTCCTATGTAGAGAGATTGGGGAAACTGGGGCTCTATTCTGTAGAGTTTTGAAGAATGAGAGGTGATCTCATTGAAACCTACAAAATATTTAAAGGACAGTCAGGGTAGATGCAGCTAAGATGTTTCCTCTGGTTGGGGAGTCGAGAACCATGGGACGCAATTTCAAAGTAAGGGGCAAGCCACTTAGGACAGAGATGAGGAGAAATGTTGTTACTCAGAGGGTTGTGAATCTTTGGAATTCTGTACCCCAGAGGGCTGTGGAAGCTCAGTCATTGAGTATGTTTAAAGCAGAGATTGATAGATTTCTAAATACAAATGACATAAGGGAATATGAGGAAGGTGTGGGGAAAAGGGCATTGAAGTGGATGATCAGCCATGATCATATTGAATGGTGGGGCAGGCTCGATGGGCTGAATGGCCGACTCCTGCTCCTATGTTCCTATGTTCCTAACTCCACATTATCGATGAGACACAGCCTCAGGCCGACTTGTCGGGTGGAGTAAACAGATATCACTGCTGCTGATCTTCACCAGAACAGAGAGTGAGATGTAACATTGATCATCAAACAGACTGTGAGAGAATACAACAGAATAAAACACATGGAGAGACACTGTGGAATAACAAATAGATTTGATTGGAATGTTGAATTATGATTGGAATGGATAAAACATCAGATTAAATTGGGACAGAAAAGAGAAACTGATGGGAAGAAGGAAGAAAAGAAAGGATGGATCTGTTCACTTTTTTCAGTTTTTTCACTGGTCCATCAAAGCTGGATTAAAAAAAGATGCAAAAAACAGAGAGTTTCACCAAAAAGGGAGATTAAATGCTGCCGAAACCTTGGATCGAAGGATGCCCCAACAGATCACCTGTTTAACTGTCTCCTCACTGGGGGATTTCAATCAATGAGCAATATTATTCTCTCCTTTTCTTTTGTTAAATGAAACCACTACTGTCACTTGGAGTTAATATCCCTGTGTTCCAACTCCTGAATAATAAAATTGTGAGTTTCGTGATATTTTCTGGACACATTTCCTGCTGAAAGAACTAAGAACTCTTTTCTAATTTACACAATACTATATACACACTCATCAAGCCTCCGAAACTGGCATCCTTGGTGCTGCTCTCTCCTCCCAAACCTCATCTCATGTGACTGTTACATCATCACTCTGATTGTGGGAGGGGTTAATCCCACTGTCTTCAGCATTAACCCTTTACATCCTCATACTGCACTGTCTGTCCAAAAAAATCAGTGGAGGGAACTTGAATTATCAAAACAGCAACAGCTGCCAGTTGAAAATCAACTCAACCCATCAGAGAGAGACTGTCAGAGAACTTCCTGCATCCAGTCCTGACCCTGTCACATGAAGCAGCTGCTCACCCAGACCCCACTCTCATCAACACTGAACATTTTTACTGAGACCCTTCAAATACTGTTTTTAAAAGGCCGCAAAGATCAAAGTTCACACAGTTGTATTAAATACAACAAAGTTTAATATCTTCTCACCGTTTCTCGGTAACCACATGAGACATAGGTTTTCTTATTTGGTTCCTTTGATTTTTCTTGTTCCTGACTGACAAATATTCCAAACCTCAGATAAACCCTCCCACTTGCGTCATGTCCCAGTCTCGGTTAAAAGCAACACATAATGACACAAACACTCTCACACTTTCCTTCAGTGAGATTAACATCAAGCTGTTTTCCAGGTTGAATGGAACTGTGAACAAATTTATGTCAAAGAAGTTACCTTTGATGTATCAGCACTGAAATTCTGTACAAGGAGGAACAGCCATTCCAAACTCATATCCTTCACAAAGGCTGTTTTTTTATGTGATTGAAATTCATCAAGTATTTTGAATTAAAGTTCACAAGACACAAATGTCAATGTTGATAATGAAACTTTTCAAGCATGTTGCTACTGTGAAATAAGGTTCTGCTGGGAGTTGAACCCAGGATCTCCTGTTTACTAGACAGGTGCTTTAACCAACTAAGCTACAGAGACAGATCACAAATGTGCGTGCAATTGAAATCAGAGGAAGGCTTTGTAGATAGTGGGCAGGCTTTGGCGAGTCAAGAGCTGAGTTCGTCACGGCAGTGTTCCCAGCCTCTGACTCGCTCTTGTAGTTGTAGCTGTAGTTGTAATTGTAATAGGCAACCGTCCGTCTCGGAAGACGATGGGCTACACCCGGGGTGTACGTCACTTCTGTATTAAACATCGTTTGTTGTGGCTGTAGAGGACGACTCGTGAGTGACGATCCCTTCCGCAGCTGGTACAGATGAATGTCATTGGCCCGAGGTCGACTGATAATTTTTCCTTCCTCTGAGCTCTCTTTCCCACCGTCTGGTCATTTCTTTTGTCCTCTGCTTTTCCCATGGTCTTCCTGAATGCCTTTCTCCAGGAATTCCAGTCAGCAGGAAGGACTTCCCATGCATCGACTCCAATCCCAGTCTGCTTGAGATCTCGCTTTGCAGATGTCCTTGTATCACAGACGTGGGTGACCTGTTGGTCTCGTGCTGATAGCAAGCTCACCAAAGAGCATGTCTTTGGCAAAGCGACCATCATCCATTCAGCACACATGACCCAGTCAACAGAGTCACCGCTGACTCAAGAGGGCAAACATGCTGCAGATCCCTGCACACTGGTGTACTTCTGCATTCGGCACTCTGTCCTGCCAGGAGATGCCCAATATCCATCTGTACTTTCCCTGAGCTACAGGTTATTGCACGTTTCTCTGGCTGTGTTTATTTTAGGTGATTTTGTACTCAGGTTCTTTTGGAATCCATGTGTTTGCAGATCTTTGTGAGTGAGAGATGTGGTAATATGTTTAAAAGATTTCCCTATAAATTATTCATATCTCCATCTTTCCCCGAACTTTGCACAAACACATTAATATGGGAATCACACACATCAAGCCGTCAAACCTGTCTGCTAAACATTGAAAGGTGACAGTGTTTATTGTGACGGGGTTCCATTTCGAAAGACACATCTTGATGATTCACACATGTAAAAATTTGTATATTATGTTCATGACATAATGACATAAATAAACATTTCCTTGCACTTGCCACGCTTGGTGAACATTTTCTCTGCTGATGCCCCCTGAATATATTAGAGAACATGGTGACGAGGTTGAGATAAAAGTCTGTAAATATAGGCAGCAAACAGCAGCAGGGACTGCAGTGAACAAGATTTACGTGACATATTTGTGCTTATATTGGTGGGTGAAATAAGATACTAAACACACAAAATCCTACATTTGAGCTCGCGTATAAGATTGCTCTGTCTATGGAGATAGCATCAAAGAATGCTCAGGAATTTTGTCCCATGCCAGTGATAGTAACACACTTCAGGGGAACTTAAAAAAAAAAGGTAAAATGGGCTTTCACATAACAGATGAAATTTTACACAGAGAAGTGTGAAGTGATACAATTTGGAAGGAAGAATGCCATATAAATGAACCGTTACAATTCTAAACTGGGTGCAGGAGCAGAGAGATAATGTACACCAATGTTAGAAGGATTGAAAAGGTAGCTAAGAGCAAACAGGACACTTGGCTTTATTAACAGAGGCATAGAGTAAAAGCATATAAGTTATGCTAAACCTTTATAAAATACTGGGAATGAATGGCCTCTTCCTGTACCTCCACAGAAAGCTTCCATTCCAGGTTTACACACACTCATCAGGATCACTCTCCACAGATCCTGCCGCTCCAGGCTCGGACACCCACTTCAGGATCACTCTCCATACATCCCAGCACTATGGGCTCGGAGACCCTCTTCAGAATTCCTAAATCTCCAGACATGGACATCCTTTGGGGACCACTCTCCACAGATTCTGCCCTCCATGTTCAGACACCCTCTTCAGAATCACTCTCCATACATCCCGCCACTCCACGCACGGATATCTCCCTCAGGATCAGATCAAAGAATGTTGCTTGTCACATATCAGCTCAAGCCTGAATGTTGTTCAGGTCTTGCTGCTTGCAGGCACAGATTGCTTTAGTATCTGAGGAGTTGTGAATCATCAGCGAACATTCCCACTTCTCACTTATGTTGAAGAGAAAGCCATCAATGAAACAGCTGAGGATGGTTGGGCCTAGGACACTGCCCTGAGAAACTAAGTAACCAGTCATGAATGGTGGTGGACAATTAAATAACGAACCAGATGAGGAGGCTCCAAAAACATCCCTATCCTCAATGTTGGTGGAGCCGAGCACGTCAGTGCAAAAGGTGAAGCTGGAGCATTTGAAACCATCTTCAGTCAGAAATTGCTCAGTGGATGATTTCATCTCGGCCTCTTGAGGTCCCCAGCATCACAGCTTCCAGTTTTCAGCCAATTCGCTTCACTCCACATAATGGCAAGGAACAGCTGAAGACACTCGATACTGCAAAGACTATAGGCCCTAACAAGATTTCCGGCTCTAGTCCTGAAGACTTGTGCTCCAGAACTAGCTGCGCTCTCAGCCACACTGTTCCAGTAGAGCTACAACACAGGCATCTACTTGACAATGTGGAAAATTGCCCAAGTGTGCCCACTCCATAAAAAAAATGCAGGACAAATCCAATCTGACCAATTGCCGCCCCATCAGTCTACTATCAATCATCAGCAAAGTGATGGAAGATGTCACCAACAGTGCGATCAAGCACCACACACTTAGCAATAATCTGATCATCGATGCTCAATTTAGGTTCTGCCAGGGTCTCTCAGCTCCAGGAAATAATTTGGCAGATCGAGGAGAATGTGGGAAAATGTGAGGTTATCCACTTTGGTAGGAAGAATAGAACAGGAAAATATTATTTAAATTGTGAGAGATCACAGAATGCTGCGGTGTAGAAGGATCTGGGTGTCCTTGTACATGAATCACAAAAAGGTACCATGCAGGTACAGCAAATAATTAGGAAGGCAAATGGAATGTTACCCTTTATTGCAAGGGGGATGGAGTATAAAAGTAGAGAAGTCTTGCTACAAATGTACATGGTGCTGGTGAAACCACACCGAGAGTACTGTGTACAGTTTTGGTCTCCTTATTTAAGGAGGGATATACTTGCATTGGAGGCAGTTCAGAGAAGGTTCATTGGATTGATTCCTGTGATGAAGGTGTTGTCTTATGAGGAAAGTTGAGCAGGTTGGACTGATACTCATTGGAGTTGAGAAAAATGAAAGGTGAACGTATTGAGACATATAAGATTCTGAGGGGGCTTGACAGGGTAGATGCTGAGAGGATGTTTCCTCTCGTGGTGGAATCTAGAACTAGGGGACACAGTTTCAGATTTAGGGCTTTTTCATTTAAGAAGGAATTTCTTCTCTCAGAGGGTCATTAATCTTTGGAATTTTCTACTTCAGAGAGCAGTGGAGGCTGGGCCATTGAATGTCTTCAAGATTTTTATTTACAAGAGAGCCAAGGGTTATGTGGGCAGGCAAGAAAGTGGGGTTGAGGTCATGATCAGGTCAGCCATGATCCTATTGAATGGCGTAGCAAGCTCGAGTGGCCAAATGGCCTACTCCTGCTACTAGTTCTTCTGATATTATGTTTGTATGATCTCATTGCAGCTTGGTCCAAACAGAGACAAAAGAGTGGAATTCCAGAGGAGAGGTGAGAGTGATTTCCCTTGAGTGAGTGTGGCATCAAGGATCCCCAGCAAAATTGAAGTCACTGGGAATCAGGGGGAAAACTCTCCACTTGCTGGAGTTGTACCTCGCACAAAACAAGATGGTTGTGGTTCGTGGAGGCCAATCATCTCAGTCCAGGACATTGCCTCAGGAGTTTCTCAGGGTAGTGTCCAAGACCCAAACATCCCAGCTGTTTCATTGACGACTTTCTCTTCAACATCAGTCAGAAGTGGGAATGTTAGATGATGACTCACAACTCTTCAGATACTGAAGCAGTCTGTGCCTGCAAGCAGCAAGACATGAACAACATTCAGGCTTGAGCTGATAAGTGACAAGCAACCTTCTGGCCACACAAGTGCCAAGCAGTGAACATCTCCAATGAGAGAGAAAAAAAATCTACCTTTTGATATTCAGAAGCATTATCATCGTTAAATCCCCCACCATCAACATCTTGACCAGAAACATAACTGGACCAGTCACATCTATGCTGTGGTTATAAGCGCAGGTCAGAGATTACGAATTCTGCAGCAAGTATCTCACCTCCTTACACCCCAAATCCTGTCCACCATCTACAAGGCACAAGTCAGGAGTGTGATGGAATACATCCCACTCAACAGCACTCAAGAAGCTCAACACCATCCAGGTCAAAGCAGCGCACTTGATCGGCACCTCACCCGCCACCTTAAACATTCAATCCCTCCACAACCAGTAAACAGTGGCTGCAGTGTGTTCTTTTCTTTTCTTTTCTTTTTCTTTTTCTTTTTCTTTTGGGCCTCCTTATCTCGAGAGACAATGGATACGCGCCTGGAGGTGGTCAGTGGTTTGTGAAGCAGCGCCTGGAGTGGCTGCAGTGTGTACCATCTCCATATGCACTGCAGCAACTCGCCAAGTATCCTTCAACAGCACCTTCCAAACTCGTGACCACTACCACCTCGAAGGACAAGGGCAGCAGATGCATGGGAACTCACTACCTGCAGGTTCCCCTCCAAGACACTCACCATCCTGACTTGGAACGATATCGCCATTTCTTCACTGTTGTTGGGTCACAATCCTGGAACTCCCTCCCCAATAGCACTGTGGGTGTTCCTGCACCATATGGACTGCATCAGTTCAAGAAGGCAGCTCTCCACCACCTTCTCAACGGCAATAGGAATGGGTAATAAATGCTCGCCTTATCAGCGATACTCACACCCAAGAATGAATAAAAACCAAATCACTCTCCACAGATTCCCCACAATCTGGGCTTGGACATTTACTTCAGGAGCACAGAGCTTTATATCACTGCAACATGAGTTCCAATCTTCATATTCTGTTCACTTTTCACATTATTTTCTGCCAGGCCACGAGCTTTTATTAATTCAGTATTCGGGTCTCTGCTCCTCCGCCGTTTCTAACATCTCACCTCTTACAAAAAAACACTCTGATCTATCGTAGGTACTAAATGACCCCTCATTTTAAACTCCATCTGTCAAAGCATTGCTCACTCACTTAATCTATCAAGAAGATTTGAAAATAAATTTCTTGCCAAAGGATAATTTTCTGCATCTGCTCCCTCGCCATTTGCTTTTCCCATTTGTCTTTCACTTGGTGCAAATCGAGAGAAAGTAAAGATGGAAGGAAGGAGGGGAGGAAAAATCCTGCTCCGTTTCGTGATCCCTATTTGATCTTCATTCCAGTGCAGTTTGGGTGAAGAATTCCAATTGTCTGTCTCAATTTTAATAAAGTGTAACAAATTCTGGAATCACTGTCTGGACACAGACAAGAACAGGTTTTGAGGCTGACTTCACACATAGACTCCCCCAACATAAACAATACACTAAGCACTTCATAAACGAGCGAGAAGGATGAGATTCGAACCCACGTGTGCAGAGCACAATGGATTAGCAGTCCATCGCCTTAACCTCTCAAACACCTTGTCAGTTACATAGGCATAGCTGTCACCTTCAGCACAGCTTCTGGCTGTGCAACCAGCTGTGCAATGATGGAAATATATCTTCTGTCAGTAAATGAAGTTGGGAATGGAGCGGTGTGAAACATTTCCAAACCATGTCCAACACGTTTCTACTCAATGTGAAAACCCACCACGGAAAGACTGGAACATACAATCATTTCATCACATCATGATTAACATCACTCAGACACCTGAACCATTAGGTCACTGACGAAGTCATGATGACCGAATTTCTCATGAAATTACAACTGAACTAACTGACTGGAAGAATTGCTTTAACTCCACATGATCAGCGAGGCACAGCATCAGGCCGACTTGTCGGGTGGTGTAAACAGATATCACTGCTTCTGATCTTCACCAGAACAGAGAGTGAGATGTAACATTGATCATCAAACAGACTGTGAGAGAATACAACAGAATAAAACACATGGAGAGACACTGTGGAATAACAAATCGATTTGATTGGAATGTTGAAATTTTGATTGGAATGGATAAAACACCAGAAACAGCAGATTAAAGTGGGATTCTCATCATTATATTGATCTGGGACAGAAAAGAGAAACTGATGGAAAGAAGGGAAGAAGGAAGAAAAGAAAGGATGGAACTGTTCCATTTTTTCAGTTTTTTCACTCGCCCATCAAAGCTGATAAAAAAAGTTGCAAATAACAGAGAATTTCACCAAAAAGGGAGATTAAATGTTGCTGAAACCTTGGATCGAAGGATGCCCCAACAGATCACCTGTTTAACTGTCTCCTCACTGGGGGATTTCAATCAGTGAGCAATATTATTCTCTACTTTTTTTGTTAATTGGTCCCAGAACGGTCACTTGGAATTAATATCTGTGTTCCGACTCCTGAATAATAAAATTGTGAGTTTCTCGATATTTTCTGGACACAGTTCCTGCTGTAAGAACTAAGAACTCTTTTCTAATTTACACAATACTCCAGACACACTCATCAAGCCTGCTAAGCTAGCATCCTTGGTGCTGCTCTCTCTTCTCCCAAACTTCATCTCATGTGACTGTTCCATCATCACTCTGACAGTGGGAGGGGTTGATCCCACTATCTTCAGCATTAACCCTTTACATCCTTATACCACACTGTCTGTCCAAAAAAAAATGGGTGGAGGGAACTTCCTTCATTTATCAAAACAACAACAGCAGCACAGTGGCGCAATGGTTAGCACCGCAGCCTCACAGCTCCAGCGACCAGGATTCAGTTCTGGGTACTGCCTGTGTGGAGTTTGCAAGTTCTCCTTGTGTCTGTGTGGGTTTCCGCCGGGTGCTCTGGTTTCCTCCCACCTCCAAAAGATTTGCAGGTTGATAGGTAAATTGGCCATTGTAAATTGTCCCTCGTGTAGGTACGTGGTAGGAGAATGGTGGGGATGAGGTAGAGAATATGGGATTAATGTAGGATTAGTATAAATGGGTGGTTGCTGGTTGGCACAGACTCGGTGGGCCGAAGGGGCTGTATCTCTAAATAAGAAAAGTAAAATAAAAGCTACCAGTCGTAAATCAACTCAAACCCATTAGAGAGATCGAGGGAGACTGTCAGAGAACTTCCTGCATCCAGTCCTGACCCTGTCACACTCAGCAGCTTCTCACCCAGACCCCACTCTCATCAACACTGAACATTGTTGCCGAGACCCTTCAAATACTGTTTATAAAAGGTAGAAAAATTCTAACTTCATCATAACTAGATTGAATAGAACAAAGTTTAATATCTTCTCGTCGTCACTCGGTAACCACATGAGACAGTCCTTAAATCAGTAGCATAAATTATCAGCTGTAAGAATGTTTGTCATTGGGTTGAATCATTTCTGTGTGAGGAATGTTCCAGCATCATAAACCAGGGGAACGTGTTGACTGAGCTGTGTCTTCATCTCTTCTGGACAGTTCACCCTTCATTCTGCTCTGATTCACTTTCCCAAAGCAGATCGACAGATTCTCAAATCTGGAGACTGGGTTTTCTTATTTTGTTCTTTTTGATTTTTCTTGCTCCTGAATGATAATATATTCCAACCTCGGATCAAACTTGCCCTGTGTCCCAGTCTCGGTTAAAAGCGACAAATAACAGCACCAACATTCTGAAACATACAACACGGTCACATTCTGCTTCAGTGAGATTAATGCTGAGGCAGTTTCCGTGTCGAATGCGATTGTGAACAAATTTCTCTCGAGGAAATTGTGAGTGATCGAGTATTTGCACTGAATTTCTGTGCAAGAAGGGACAGTTTCAAACAGCCATTCCCAAATCACTTCCTTCACAAAGACAAAGATTGTGCTGTCTTAACGTGTGACTCAACTTCACAAACAAATTTGAACTCGAAGTTCAGGAGAAGACAGAGATGTGAATGAATGACAGTGTAATCTTTAAATCATAATTTTCCGTTTCTTCGTTGAAGTGAGGCTCAACCCTAAGCCACTAGAGATCGCGGAAAGCTACAAATTTGGATCCAGAAATCAGAAAAGTAGTGAAACAGTTGGTGAGTACATTGTGACACTGAAGAATTTATCACCACATTGCAACATTGGCACATTCTTAGACCGTACATTATGAGACAGATTTGTGCTTATATTGGTGGATGAGGAAAGATACTAAACACACAAAATCCCAATTTGAGCTAGTGTGTAAGATTGCTCTTTCCACAGAGATAGCATCAAAGAATGCTCGTGAATTTCGTCCTATGCCAGTGACAGTAACACACTTCAGAGGAACTTAATCACGCTGGTAAAATGGGCTTTCACACAACAGATAAAATTTTACACAGAAAATTGTGAAGTGATACAGTTTGGGAGGAAGAATGAGACCATGTACACCAATCTTTTTTGATCAAGGTTTGAAAAGGTTGCTAAGAGCAAACAGGACACTTGGCTTTATTAATAGAGGCATAGAGTAAAAGCAAATAAGTTATGCTAAACCTTTATAAAACACTGGGGCTGAATGACCTACTCCTGCACCTCCACGGATAGCTTCCACTCCAGGCTCGGACACCCTCTTCAGGATCACTTTCCATACATCCCGCCACTCCACACACGGATATCTCCCTCAGGATCAGATCACAGCTCCACAGTCCTGCCACATCCAGTCGTGAATGGTGGTGGATAATTAAATAACTAACAAGATGAGGAGGCTCCAAAAACATTCACATCCTCAATGATGGTGGTGCTGAGCACGTCAGTGCAAAAGATGAAGCTGAAGCATTTGCAACCATCTTCAGTCAGAAATATTAAGTGGATTTGATCTGTGCTAATTTCAGCTCCTCATGCTCGCTGGTGCCTTGGTTCTCTGGTGCTAATTTCAGAGTAAATCATGCAGCTTGACAATTGGAGCCAAAGAAAAAGACACAGGAGAGGTTCAAAGTGCCAAAACCTGGGATTGAACCAAGAACTGTTTAACTGTTAGTACAGCACGAACTCAACAAAGCTATTTCAACAACACACTAAAGCCACCATTCTGTCACTGCTTTGGAAGACAATATGTGTCATTAAAGTGAATTAAAGACAATTAAAGTGTTTGTAAAAAGTTACAGAACACAACATGTGAGTAATATTCCCCATTGCTTTCTCAGTACTGATGGATTGTGAAGTGGGAGACAGCCAGAAGTCCCACTGTGCCACACTGACCCTGAGCTGTGAGTGAAATGAGATAAAGTTCAATCTTTAGCAGAGAGATTCTGGAGAGAGGTAAGAGTCCTGAATCAAGGAAAGACTTTCTGACACAATAAAAGCAAAATACTGCTGATGCTGGAAATCTGAAATAAAAACAAAAAGGGCTGGAAATACTCAATAGCTCTGGCAGCATCTGTGGTGAGAGAAACAGAGTTAATGTTTCTGGTCTGTGACCTTTCATCAGAACTGACACAGGTTAGAAGAGAATTCGGTTTTAAACAAGTGAAGGGGAGGGGCATGTGGGAGAGAACAAAGGAGAATGTGTTTGATAGGGCAGAGGGCAGGAGAGATTAAATAACAAAGCTGTCCTGGGACAAAGGCAAAGAGTGTGTTAATGCTTGTGGTTGCCTGACACCAGTCATGCTCTGATGTTATTGAACAGAATGTTCAATCCACAAGGCTGTAGAGTGCCGAATCAAAAGGTCGGGTGCTGCTCCTCGAGCTTGGGTTGATTTTCACTGGAACACTGGAGCAGACCAAAGACAGAAATGTTGACATGAGAGCAGGGGGGGGGAGTGTTGAAATGGCAAGCAACCAGAAGCTCAGGGTCATGCTTTCGACCTGAGCAGAGGTGTTCCACCTAATCTGCGTTTGGTCTCCCCAGTTTAGAGGAGACTGCATTGTGAGCAGTGAATACAGTATACATAATTGAAAGAAGTACAAGTAAATCGCTGCTTCACCTAAAAGGAGTGTTTGGGGCTTTAGATAATGAGCAGAGAGGAGGGAAAAGGGCAGGTATTATATCTCCTGCGATTGCATGGGAAGGTGCCTTGGGAAGGGGACGAGGTGTCAGGGTAATGGAGGAGTGGACCAGGGTGTCGCGGAGGGAACAATCCCTTCAGAATGTTGACAGGGGAGGGGAGGATGCGTTTGGTGGTGGCATCACGCTGGAGGTGGCGGAAATGGTGGAGGATGATCCTTTGGATGTGGAGGCAGGTGGGGTGGAAAGTGAGGACAAGGGGAACCCTGTCGCAGTTCTGGGAGGGAGGGGAAGGGGGAAGGCAGAGGTTGAGAGTCCTGTCAACTACACTGGGAGGGGGCGGGGGGGGGGTTGGTGGGGGAGTAGTTGAAATCTGGTGATGTTGTTGAATTTAATTTCAAACAATCCTTGAACTCTCTGCTGATGAAGACTGAAAAAGGGAAGAACACCCACACAACAAGGCTCTCAAATCCAAGACCCTGAGATTAAAAGTCTCATGCTGTACCAACTGAGCTAACAAGGCCTGATACAGTACTTCTACTCTGTTTATTATTGGACGGATGCAGCTGTTGGCTCCACCCCAAGGGCGGGAATTTGTTCCACCAACTATGAAGCAGCTTCCCATCAATTCCCCAGATTATCAGTAAATCCACTTCCAGAAGCCCCAAAGTGTGATATATTCCTCTCACTCATCAATAATAAAACTGAAATCTTTTTACCTTCCAAATGCTGCCATCTATTTTGTCAGTATTTATTTCTCTCTCCTTTATACTTAGTTGATGCATTTCTTCAGAATTGTTTTCTCAATTATATCTGAGGGAAGAAATGAACAGATCTGGCAGCTCAAAACTGGGCATCCATGAGACACTGTGGGTCATCAGCAGCAGCAGAATTGTATTTAAACACAATATGTTACCTCATGGCCTGACATATCCCTCACTCCACCATTACCATCAAGCCAAGGGAGCAATAGTGGTTCAATGAAGTGTGCAGGAGGGCATGTCAGGAACAGCACCAAGCAGACCTAAAAATGAGTGAAGCTACAACACAGGATCACTTGCATGTCATATAGCGGAAGCAGCATGCAATAGACAGAGCTGAGTGATCTCACAACCAACAGATCAGATCAAAGCTCTGCAGTCCTGCCACATCCAGTCCTGAATGGTGGTGGATAATTAAACAATTAACAAGAGGACGAGGCTCCACAAATATCCCCATCCTTAATGATAGGGGAGACCAGTATATCAGTGCAAAATACAAGGTTGAATCATTTGCAACCATCTTCAGCCAAAAGTGCCAAGCAGATGATCAATCTCGGCCTCCTCCTGAGGTCCCCAGCATCACAGGTGCCAATCTTCAGCTAAATCCACTTCACTCCACATGATATCAAGAAATGGCTGAAGGCTCTGGATACTGACAACATCCTGGCTGCAGTGCTGAAGACTTGTGCTCCAGAACTAGCCACGCTGCCCGCCAAGCTACAACACTGGCATCTACCCAGCAATGTGGAAAATTGCCCAGGTATGTTCTGTATACAAAAGGCAGGACAAATCCAACCTGGTCAATTCCTGCCCCATCAGCCTCCTCTTGATCATCAGTAAAGTGATGGAAGGTGTCGTTGACAGTGCTATCAAGCAGCACTTACACAGCAATAACCTACTCACCAATGCTCATTTTGGGTTCCGCCAGCGCCACTTAATTCCTGATCTCATTCTGGCCTTGGCCCAAATATGGACAGAAGAGCTGAATTCAGGAGGTGAGGTGAGGTGACAGTGACTGCTCTTGCCTAGGGCATCAAGGAGCCCTTTCAAAATTGAAGTCAATGGCAATCAAGGAGAAAAATCTCCACTGGTTGGAGTCATACCTTGCGCAAAGGAATATGGTGCTGGTTGTTGGTGGCCAATCATCTCAGTACCAGACATCGCTCAGGAGTTCTTCAGGGTAGTGTCCTAGGCCCCAACCATCTTCAGTTGCTTCATCAATAAACCTCCTTCCATCATAAGGTCAGAAGTGGAAATGTTCACTGATGATTGCAAAATGTTCAGTTGCATTAGTAACTCCTCAGATACTGAAGCAGTCTGTGTCCACATGTAGAGAGACCTGGGCAAGATTGGGCTTGGACTGATAAGTGGCAAGTAACATGCACGCCACAAAAATGCCAGGCAATGACCATTTCCAACAAGAGTGAATCTAACCATCTCCCCTTGACAGTCAATGACATTACCATTGCTGAATCCTTCACAATCAACATCCGGGGGGTTACCAATGAGCAGAAACTGAATTGGATCAGTCATATAAATACCGTAGCTACAAGAGCAGGTCAGAGGCTGGGAATTCTGCTGCAAGTAACTCACCTCCTGTCCACCATCTACAAGGCACAAGTCAGGAGTGTGATGCAATACTCCCCACTTGCCTGGATGAGTGGAGCTCCAACAACACCAAAGAAACTCAACACCATCCAGGACAAAGCAGATCACTTGATCAGCACTCCATCCACTACTTTAAATATTCACTTCCTGCACCACCAGTGAACAGTGGCAGCAGTGTGTACCATCGACAAGATGCACTGCAGCAACTCACCAAGCCTCCTTCGACAGCACCTTCCAAACCCCCAATCTCGACCACCTAGAAGGACATTGGATGAATGGGAACACCACCATCTGCAAGCTCCCCTCCAAGTTACACACTGTCCTGACTGGGAACTATATCACCATTCCTTCACTGTCACTGGATCAAAATCTTGGAACTCCCTTCCTAACAGCACTGTGGGTTTACGTACAACACATGGACTGCAGCAGCTCCAAAAAGGCAGCTCACCACCACCTTCTCAAGGGCAATTAAGGATGGACAATAAAGGCTGCGTTTGCTGACAACGCAACCACTAGGTGGCACAACTCGCTTTCTCCCCCTCCTTCGCACCGGCCGCTTCCACCCTCCACAGTCGCTCACTATAGACCTCGCTGCTCCCACCCCCTACTTCCCTGGCCGATTGTCTCCCAATCACGTCACCCCATTCTCTGGTCGTTCGCTCACTCCCCACCCCCCCTCCCCTCCAGCCGCCAGCTCTATGCTGCGCTGCTTCCCTTCTCTCGGCCACTTGCTCCCACGTTTGTCCAGTCTCCACGCGCCGCCCGAAGAAGCAAGGTGGGCTGCAAAGTGTGACATAGGAGCGAGTAGTGAGTGGCCTACAGAAGGGAAGTGGCATGGCTTGGAGCTAACGGCAAGAGCGGGGTTTCGGGGTCAGAGAGCAAGCAGCCGGAGAGCTGGATGACGCGAGCGGGGAACAATTGTCCAGGGGAGCATTGAGGTGTGGAGCGAGCGGCTGAGGGGAGGAAGCGTCGAGGCCTGGAGCGAGTTGCCGAGGGGGGAGAGCTCCAGCCTCAAAGTCTCCTATTCAGCTGCTTCCTCCAGCTGAGTGAGGGGCTGGATACCCGATGATGCTTTCGCGCACATGTGCGAAGATGGACTATGCGCGGATATGTGATGATGTTGGCGCTGCGCAATGACATCATCATGTGCATGTGCCACTTAATCCTGGCAAGATGTAGCTGTGCCGATGCACAGCTTGGCGCTCTCCGATGATGTCAGCGGGCCGCTCCATTGACAGGAATCACATTGTGTCAGCAGTGCCTACATCCCATGAAAGAATAAAAAAGAGATTTACCACAATGGTAGCAGGGTGAGGGATTTCAGTTGTGTGGAGAGATTGGAGAAGCTGGGGTTGTTCTCCTTGCAGCAGAGAAAATTCAGAAAAGATTTGACACATTTGTTCAAAGTCATGAAGTTCTTCAATAGTTTAAATCAGGAGAAACTGTTTCCAGTGGTAAAAGGGTCAGTAAGCAGAGGACACAGATATCAGGTGATTGGCAGAAGAACCAGAGGTGACATGAAGAACCATTTTTTACACAGCAATGTGTTGTGATAAAGAAAGAAAAGACTTGCATTCATATAGCACCTTTCCTGACCACTGGACATATCAAAGCACTTTGTAGACAATGAAATACTTTTGAACTGTAATCACTCTTGTAATGTCAGAAATGCAGCAGCCAATACCCACAAACAGCAATGTGATAATGACCAACTGATCTGATTGAGGGGCAAATAATGATCACAACACCAGGGAGAATTGCTCTTCACTTGTTTGAAATTGCAGCATGGGATCTTTTACATTCACCCAAACATGCAGACCAGGTCTTGGTTTAACATCACACCTGAAAGGCAGCATCTTCAGCACCCTCAGTGCTGCACTGGAGTGTCAGCTGTGAAATCTGAACCCAGAAGCTTGTGATTTTGAGGTGAGTGTGACCAACTGAGCCACAGCTTTTACCTGAGTCTCAATCCTTCAACCAACAGTTTCTCTCTATCAGGTCTGTCACGACCCCTCATGATTGTGAACACCTCTATCAAATCTCCTCTCGAAGGAGAACAACCCTAGCTTCTCCAATCTATCCACATAACTGAAATCCTAACCACATGTTGCAGAAAGGAATTTTTCCTCATGTTCCTTCTGGTTTTGTGAGTCACCTTAAATCTGTAACATTCGGATATTGACCGTTCAGCAGTTAGAAACAGTTCCTCAGTATTTACTCTACCTCAAACCTTCAAGGAAGCTCTGCAAAGTAACTGAAAATCAAGTTGTCAGAAGTGGGATTTAAACACATGCCTCCTGTGAAAGCTGCAACCTGAACAGAGAAGCTGAATCCGCTCAGTCACCTCAACTGTTCAGACCTTTTTGACCTCGTCATCACTTCTGTACTTTGAAAGGTTCACTCAGTTCAGGAACTTGTTCAATGTTACTGGAATGCTGAGTGATTGGGATATTAACTCCCCTGGGATTTCCTGAAATGTTGCTGCTTGTCCCGGCCTCACTCACTCTGGGAAAGAGTGAATAATTGATGCGTCTGTTTCTGTATCTGAAATGTGACTTAGATCTGCTGTTATTAACCGAGGCAGCGCTGCAGAAGGATACGTTAATGTTAAAAAGTATAATGTTGATGTAATGAATACAGGCTCCGAGCACAGAGCTTCCTGTGGGGAATTGGGGATATGAAAAACAACAGACTCTGCAGGAATTTCCACTGGGAGCACAAATTCACAAAATCTACCTTTTATATTTCGATTCATTTTGATTGTCCTTCTGGAAAATTATTTTGAAACAATTTAAACATCAACCCACATCTCCATGACTGGGTCAATTATGAGGTCATCCTCTGACAGGTCATGTGACAGCTGGAGCCACAAGACATCAGAACCAGATTTGTGACTGGATTAAAACCCGGAATCCTGTCCCAATGGCTTTTCAAATAAAGCTGTTGCTGTTTGAAAACACAGCAGTTAAACTTTCTGCCTGACCATGAGGGGAGCGAGGGAGAAATTTACAAAACTAAATCCTTTTACAAAATAGTTCTAAAACCATTCACTGAGAAATCATGTGAGGATTCATCTGCAGTAGAGAAACAAGCAGAATACAGAAAGTACAGAGGAGAGCTAAAAAAGGAAATGAGATCAGCAAGAGAGTGTATGAGAAAAGATTAGCGGGTCACATAACTGGGAACACTGAAGTCTTTTACCAACATATGGACAGTCAATGAAAGGGTGGGTCAATTAGGAGATCCTGTGGAGGCAGAGGGTGCGGCTGAGGTACTAATTAAGTACATTTCATCTGTCATCACAAAACAAACGGATGCTGCAAATGTCACAGTAAAGAAGGAAGAAGTGGAGAATTTGGAGGGGAAGAAAATAGATAAAGAGGAGACAATTACAAGGTTAGCAGTGTTCACAGTAGAAAAGTCACCCGGTCTGGATGGGCTGCATCCTGGGTTGCTGAGGGAAGTCAGGGTGGAAATAGCAGAGACTCGAACCACAATCTTTCAATCCTCCTTGAATATGGGAATGATGCCAGAGGACTGGAGGATGGAGGTAAGCTTGGGTAGTTCGATCTTAGTTTAACTTGACCATTTTTATGATGTATCCATTGTCATAACTAACAAGGTTAAGAAAGCCATTTTATAATGAACACATGACCAAAGGAGCCATTTTGTGTTCAGTACTAACGTTTATATCCTGTATAATTAATGAGTAGCTACCCATCCTGAAACAGATGATTGTAAAAGTAATGAACCTTGATTGAGTTATAATTAATGAATCAATAAACATTTTAGAGAGAATGGGTTTTCATTTAAAGTTTGTTCAATCTAATTACTGTGAGTTTCTGTGTCTGTGTGGGAAAGGACAGTTTCAGCTAAGTGTATTCAAACAATGGACCTTTCTCGGACCCCTGATAAAACCCATGGTATGGTACATCGTGACCTTCAAGAGTCTAGATTTAATGAACAGGAAACTTGTTTCAGATCAGATTGGGAGACAGTGTGAAACCACTCCATTGTACTCATGTCTGAGATTCTGAGGACAGGTGACTGTTAGTGGAAGACATTATTAAGAGCTAATTAAATGTATCTAGCAACAGCTCGGGCCAATTATTATTTTACAAGGTGGTGTGATGGCCATCCAGGGGTTAAAAGTAGGGAGCTTGTAAGGTTTCAGTGTGCAGAAACACTAGAAGATCTCAGGGGTAAAGGCTCAGATCATCAACCAAGTTCTCCACCTGATGAGGGATCTAGACTGGACAAAGAGGACCGTGACACTCTGAGACCAAGCTCGACCAGTCCCCAGAGCTGTAAAGTGATATTCCCCAAGTTTGTTAAGTATAATTTTACTTTCAATTATTAAGTACTATTTTACTCTCAATAAAAGTTCTGGACTTATTAATCAAGTATCCTGTTGCTTTAATTGGTTAAAGTCATTCCCAAAGTGATTGTCTACAATAGACTTTCCAGAATTAAAAGATAAGTCTGCAAGGGTTGTGAATATTACAGCCCTGTTTAAAAAGAGAGATAAACCCAGGAACTACAGACCAATTAGTCTAATGTCGGTGGTGGGGAAACTTTTAGAGACAATTATCCAGGAGAAAATTAACTGTCACTTGGTAGAACATGGGCTAATAAATGACAGCCAGAACAGATTGGTTAACAGAAGATTGTGTCTGAAATAATTAATGAATTAATTTCTTTGATGAAGTTTCAGAGAGAGTTGACGAGGGTGGTGAGGTTGATGGTACGTGTCTGGACATCAAAATTGTGTTTGAAAAGCTACCATAAACTAGACTTGGGGCAGCACAATGGCACAGTGGTTGGCACTGCAACCTCACAGCTCTCGCAACCCAGGTTCAGTTCTGGGTACTGCCTGTGCAGAATTTGCAAGTTTTCCCTGTGACTGTGTGTGTTTCTGCTGGGTGCTCCGGTTTCCTCCCACAAGCAAAGACTGCAGGTTGATAGGTAAATTGGCTGTTGTAAATTGTCCCGAGTGTAGGTAAGAGAATGGTGGGGATGTGGTAGGGAATATGGGATTGGTGTAGGATTACTATAAATGGGTGGTGGTTGGTCAGCACAGACTCAGTGGGCCGGATGGCCTGTTTCAGTTTTGCATCTCTCTTTGACTTGTTAACAAAATTCAAGCAGATGGGATTAAAGGGGCAGTGGCAGTGTGGATCCAAAATTGGCTGCAGGGTAAAAAGTAGGGTGAATGCTTGTTTTTCAGAATGGAGGGAGTAATACAGTAATGTCCTTGTTGTTGCAATATGTTCAATGTCAGACCCCGAGCTGTCCGAGGGATGGGGCTATTTGTGATGTTCCTGTGGTTGCAATATTTGCAGTGTCTGACCTTGATCTGTCACAGGGACGTGGCATTTATGAGGTCCCTGTGGGGTGCTGTTTGTTTGGTGTATCACACTGACCTGTCCCAGAGAGTGGGAAGGTTGTGATGTCCTTGTGGGTTGCAATCTGTTCTGTGTCTGACTCTGAGATGTCCCAGGGATGGGGCAGGGTGTGATATCCTTGTGCATGTCATACAGGCCCACTGGTGTGTGGTTCCATCCTGATGCCAAGAAAGAGAGCCCCATCTCTGGGCAAAAAGTCTCACTTCTCAATGGGTGTCTCGAGAAGACACAGTGGCGCAGTGGTTAGCACCGCAGCCTCACACCTCCAGTGACTCGCGTTCGATTCTGGGTACTGCCTGTGCAGAGTTTACAAGTTCTCTCTGTGACCACGTGGGTTTCTGCCGGGTGCTCCGGTTTCCTCCCACAGCCAAAGACTAGCAGGTTGATAGGTAAATTGGCCATTGTAAATTGCCCCTAGTGTAGATAGGTGATGGGGGAATTGAGGGGATGTGGTAGGAATATGGGATTAATGTAGGATTAGTATAAATGGGGTGGTTGATGGTCGGCACAGACTCGGTGGGCTGGAAGGGCCTGTTTCAGTACTGTATCTCTAAATAAATAAATAAGAAGGCTGAGGGAGTAAACCTGGACAGTAAATCCAGAGTGGAGTCCTGGAGGCGGTTACCTGTGACTTATCAGGCAGTTTTCCAGCAACTCCAACAGCAGAGCTGGTAACAAACAGTACTGGTTTTTCCTTTCCTTTGGACAATACCAGCAATGCTGAGAGGGGGTCCTGATGCTCAGGGTCTCCATACTATTTGCCCAGGCTTGTGCCCCAGAGAGGACACTCCAGCTTCGTGGTTCAACATGAGCACAACCCGGGAATAAACAGTTACTGATTATAAGCTCTCATTCATTTGGTGTAGAGTATGAGTGCCAGGGCTTACTTCGGACAGTGGGAGAGCTCTTAGTGTCTCATTGGATAGCTACCATTCACTCCAAGCTGGGCAGCCCCCAGTCAGTTAGGTGCTGTGAAGCCACGACCTGCTTGCTTCAATGGGTGCTTGGAGCTCAGAGAGTCATCTCTCAACAGACGGATTGATAATCTATGCACCAAGAAAAACAAACTCAACAAAGAAGACACCAGTCCTTCGCATCACAAGCTGGAATGTGAGGACCATGTGTCCTGGCCTTACCGACAACCTTCTGCAGGTTGATGACACACACAAGACAGCTGTGATTGACAAGGAACTCACAAGGCTCAATGTGGACGTTGCTGTGCTGCAAGAAACTAGACTCGTTCAAAGTGGATCCCTCAAAGAGAAACACTACACCTTCTTCTGGCAGGGGAAAGCCCAAGAGGCAAGTCGTGAGCATGGAGTGGGTTTCACAGTAAAATACACGCTACTTGAGATGAGTGAACCACCCACAGTAGGCTCAGAGAGACTTCTTACTCTTCACTTGTCAACAAGTGTGGGCCCAGTTAATCTCATGTGCATCTATGTCCCGACACTCACCTCCACCCCAGATGTCAAGGATCAATTCTATGTGACACTTGACACTGCCATCAGTAGAATTCCCAGCACTGAGGGACTGTACCTTCTAGGAGACTTCAACACAAGCTTGGGTACTGACTACACAGCTTTGCCAATGTGCATTGGGCACCAGGGGATTGGCAAGATGAATGAAAATGGACAGAGGTTGCTGGAGCTATGCTGTCACCATGGATTCTGTGTGATGAACAGCTACTTCCAGGTCAAGCTGTGCTACAAGGTGTCCTGGAGACATCTGAGATCATGCCATTGGCACCAGCTAGACCTTATCATCACCAGACATATCACCCTCAGCAGGGTCCTCATCACTCGCAGTTATCACAGCACTGACTGTGACACTGATCACTCCCTGGTGTGTAACAAGGTCAGGCTTCAGCTAAGGAAGCTTCATCCATCCATGAAGAAAGCTCGTCCTCTGATCAACACTTGCCGAACCACTGACCCAGAAAGGACCCAGGAGTTCCTCAACATCCTCGATCAGGCTCTTTCAGACAACAATGCTCAAGGCCTCAGTGCAGTGTCAAAGTGGAATCATCTGCACACCACCATCTATAACTCTGCACTCACTGTGTATAGGAAAAGAGATGGGAGGAATGCTGACTGGTTTGAGGCTTATTGGACTGAAATGGAGTCAGTTACTGTAACTAAGAGGAGAGCCCTCATGAACTACAAACAAGTCCCCAGCAAACAACATCTAGATGCTCTCAGAGCTGCCAGAAACAAGTCTCTGCAGACTGCTCGGCACTGCACCAATCAATACTGGTTAAAACTCTGCTGATGAATCCGGGGATGCTCGAGGGATGTATGAAGGAATTAAGAAAGCAATGGGCCCAGTAGTAACTAAATCAGCACCTTTTGAAGACAAAGACAGGGGTGATCATCACTGAACCTAACAAGCAGATGGAAAGGTGAGTGGAGCATTACCTTGAACTCTACATAACGGAGAACATTGTGATTGAAGTAGCTCTCAGTGCCATTCCAGACTTCCCTGTCATGGAGGAACTGGACAGTGAGCCCACCATAGTCGAGCTCAACAAGGGCTCAAAACATGCGTGATGCAAACATTGTCACCATGTACAAAATTAAGGGGGATCGCAGTGACTGCAGCAATTATCGGAGCCAGCTACTCAGTTCCACTCACCTGCTCGATCCCTTTCCTTCTGCAAGTTCCTTTGCTTCAAGTATCCATCCAATTTCCTTTTCAAATCATTGATTGTCTCTACTTCCACCACACTCGTGGGTCAGGACATTACCACTCACAGCATAAAAAAATTCCACCTCACCCAAGGATGGGAAATATTTATATCTTCTATATTTAGCTTATTCTCTATCTCTACGAGAATAGAATGGCAGTCAACATGAAAGGGAACCCAAAAATCTTCGAGCAGTATATAAATAATAAGCAGGTAGTAAGCGGTGATGTGGGCCCCATTAGGGACAAAGAGGGTAATATATACTTAGAGCTGCAGGGCAATGTTAATCTAGTTAATAAGTACCTTGTATCAATGATCACTAAGGAAGTGGAATTTGACAAAATATCAGTAGAAGTGGAGAGTGTAGAGACAATGGAGAGGGTACAAATTGAGAGAGGGAGGTACTGAAAAGGCTGGTTATGCTTCAAGAAGATAAATTACCTGGTCCGGATTACTTTCATCCCAGGTTACGATAGGAAATGTGGATGCAGACAATGGAAGGGCATGCTATAATCGTTCCAATCTTCCCTGGATACAGGGGAGGTGCCAGAGGATTAAACAGTGGCAAATGTGACGCCGTTGTTCAAGAAAGGGTGTAAGGATAGTTCGGCTAACTACAGGCCAGTTAGATCAACAGGGAAAAAAATCAACAGTCACTTGGAGAGGTTTGAGTTAATTAAGGAGAGCAAGCATGGATTTATAAATGGGAGTTCATGCTTGACTAATCTAACTGCATTTTTTGATGAACTGATAGACAAGGTTTATGAAGGGCATGCAGTGGATGTTGTTTATATGGATTTTAAGAAAAGACGAATAACAGGGTGAATAACAAAATTGAGGTTCATGGAATAGGAGGGTCAGTGTCCAATTGGATAGAAAATTGGCTTAAGGACAGAAAACAGCAAGTAATAATAAAAGGCTCTTTGTCAGACTGGAAGGTAGTTGTCAGCTGTTCCCCAAGGGTCACTGCTGGAACCACTGCATCTATTCTGTCCCGTTCTCTCAGAATTTGGTATGTTTCTATGATACATTTAATTCCCTCATCTATATCATTAATATATATTGTGAATGTCTGGGCTCCCAGCACTGATTCCAACAGTACCCCACTAGTCACTGCCTGCCACTCGGAAAAAGACCCGTTTATTCCTACTATTTATTTCCTGTCAGTAAACCAATCCTCTATCCCTGTCAGTACCTACCCCCCAATCCCATGTGCTTTAATTTTGCACGCTAATCTCTTGTGTGGGACCTTATCGAACGTCTTCTGGAAGTCCAAATACACACCACATTCACTGGTTCTCCCTTATCTATTCTACTAGTTACATCCTCAAAAAATTCCAGTAGATTTGTCAAGCATGATTTCCCTTTTGTAAATCCATGTTGACTTTGTCTGATCATGTCATTGTTTTCCCAGTGCTCTGCTATTACATGTTTTATAAGGGGCTTTTGGCAGCACAGTGGCGCAGTGGTTAGCAGCGCAGCCTCACAGCTCCAGCGACCCAGGTTCAATTCTGGGTTCTGCATGTGTTGAGTTTGCATGTTCTCCCTGTGTCTGTGTGGGTTTCCTTCGGGTGCTCCGGTTTCCTCCCACAAGCCAAAAGACTTGCAGGTTGGTAGGTAAGTTGGCCATTATAAATTGCCCCTAGTATAGGTAGGTGGGAGGAAAATATAGGGATAGGCGGGGATGTGGTAAGGATATGGGATTAGTGTAGGATTAGTATAAATGGGTGGTTGATGGTCGGCACAGACTCAAAAGGCCTGTTTGGGTGCTGTATCTCTAAACTAAACTAAATTTCCCCACGACTGATGTCAGGCTAACTGGTATATAATACCCTGTTTTCTTTCTGCCTCTTTTTTTAAATAGTGGAGTTCAATTAACTACCGTCCAATCCATTGGAACTGTTCCAGAGTCTATAGAATTTTGAAAAAAGACCAGAAATGCATCTGCTATTTCAAGGGCCACTTCCTTAATTACTCTGGGATGTAGATTATCAGGCCCTGGGGATTTATCGGCCTTCAATCCCATCAATTTCCCAAACATTCCCCACTGATTTCATACAGTTCCTCCTTCTCACTAGACCCTATGTTCCCCAACATTTCTGGGAGATAATTTGTATCCTCCTTTGTGAAGACAGAACCAAAGTAAGTATTTAATTGGTCTGCCATTTCTTTGTTCCCCATTATAAATTCCCCCGTTTCTGACTGTAAGGGGCCCACATTTGTCTTCACTAATCTTTTTCTCTTCACATATCGATAGAAGCTTTTACAGTCAGTTTTTATGTTCTCTGCCAGCTTACTCTCATACTCTATTTTCCCCTTCTTAATCAATCCTTTTGTCCTCCTCTGCTAAATTCTAAACTGTTCACAATCTTCAGGTTTGCTGCTTGTTCTGACCATTTTATATTTCTCCTCCTTGGATCTAATACTTTCCTTAATTTATTTTGTCAGCCACAGTTGAGCCACCCTTCCTGTTTTACGTTTGCACAGACAGGAATGAACAATTGTTGTAATTCATCCATGTGCTCTTTAAATGCTAGTCATTGCCTATCCACTGTCAACTCTTTAAGTAACGTTCCCCAAACTATCATAGCCAACTCCCGCCTCATACCTTCATTGTTTCCTTTGTTTAGATTCAGGACCCAAGTCTCAGAATCAACTCTCTCACTCTCCATCTTAATGAAGAATTTTATCATATTATGGTCGCACTTCCCCAAGGGACCCCACACAACAAGATTGTTAACTAATCCTTTCTCGTTACTGAATACCCAGTCTAGGAGGCCTGTTCTCTGGAGGTGTTATACACCTCTATCAATGCTCCACTCAATCTCCTTTGATACAGGCAGAACAGCCCTAGCTTTTCCAACCTAACCTTGTAACTAAAATCCCCCATCCCTGGAACCATTCTGGTAAATTTCCTCTGCGTCCTCTCAAGGACCCTCACATTCTTTCTAAAGTCTGCTGAGCAGAACTGGAAGCAACACTCCAATTGGAGCCTAACCAGAGTTTTATAATGGTTCAGCATAACTTCCCTGCTTTTGTACTCAATGCCTCTATTTATAAAGCCCAAGATCCCATATGCTTTGCGAACCACTCTCGCAATATGTCTTGCCACCTTCAAAGATTGATGCACATGAACCCCAAGTCCCTCTGTTCCAGTACACTCTTTAGAACTGTGCCATTAAGTATATATTGCCTCTCCCTATTCCTTATGCCAAAATACATCACCTCACACTTGTCACTATTAAATTCCATCTGCCACCTGTCTGCCCATTCTGCTGGCCTATCATTGTCCTGTTGCAGGCAGTTCATATCATCTTCACTGTTTGCCGCTCCTCCAAGTTTTGTGTCATCGGCATATTTTGAGATTCTACTCTGTATTCCAATATCCAAGTCAATTACCTTTAGCAAAAAAAGCAGTGGTTCTAGCACTGACCCTTGGTGAACACCACTGTCGACTATCCTCCAGTCTGACAAAGAACCATTTAATAAGACTCGCTGTTTTCTGTCCTTAAACCAATTTTCTATCCAATTGGACACTGACCCTCCTATACCACGAACCTCAATATTGTTAACCTCCCTTTTATGTGGTACCTTGTCAAATGCTTCCTTAAAATCCATATAAACAACATCCACTGCATTCCCTTCATCAACCTGCTCTGTTAGTTCATCAAAAAATGCAGTTAGATTAGTCAAGCATGAACTCCCATTTATAAATCCATGCTCACTCTCCTTAATTAACTCGAACCTCTCCAAGTGACTGTTGATTTTTTACCCTGATTATTCTTTCTAAAACCTTACCCACCGCTGCTGTTAATCTAACTGGCCTATAGTTACCCGGACTGTCCTTACACCCTTTCTTGAATAAGGGCGTCGCATTTGCCTCTGGCACCTCCCCCGTATCCAGGGAAGATTGGAACAATTATAGCAAACCCTTCCGTTATCTGCATCCGCATTTCCTTTCGCAACCTGGGATGCCAGCCATCCGGACCAGGTGATTTATCTGCCCTAAGCACAGCCAGCCTTTTTAGTACCTCCATCTCCTAATTTGTACTCACTCCATTGCCTCTACTCTCTTCACTTAGACTGATATTTTGTCCAATTCCACTTCCTTAGTGATCACTGATACAAAGTACTCATTAAGTAGATTCACATTGCCCTGCACCTCTAAGCTTATATTATCCTCTTTGTCCCTAATAGGCCCGACTCAACCTCTTACTACCCACTTATCATTTACATGCTGCTCGAAGATTTTTGGGTTCCCATATTATGGGACTGCCAGTCTATTCTCATGGAAATAGAGAATTATAAAATATAGAAGATGTAAGTATTTCCCATCCTTGATGAGGTGGAACTTTTTTATGTTGTGGTTAGTAATGACTTGGCCCACGAGTGTGGTGGAAGCAGAGACAATCAATGATTTGAAAAGGAAATTGGATAGATACCTGAAGGAAAGAAACTTGAAGGAGGAAAGGGATCGAGCTGGTGAGTAGAACTGACTAGATTGCTCCGGGGAGAGCCAGCATGGACGTGATAGGCCAAACGACCACCTTCTGTGCTGTAAATGACTCTGTGTTGTTTCTCAAATTCAATCCACTGGTGCTTGGTAAGTAATTTCACAGTAAATTGTGCAACTGGAAAATCACAACAAAGGCAAGGGACGCATAAGGAAACAAAATTGCTGAAACCCAGGAACCTTTAGATATTCAGTCTAACACTCTCCCAACTGAGCTATTTTAGCCCTACATTAACAGTGGTTTGGTGTCCTTGTTTTGGAAGAAAATACATACATTCAAGTTTTCCAAAAAATTAAAGAACACAACATGTGAGTAATATTCCCCATTGCTTTCTCAGTACTGATGGATTGTGAAGCGGGAGACAGCCAGAAGTGCCACTGAGCTGCACAGACCCCGAGCTGAGAATGAAATGAGATCAAATTCAATCTTTCATCGTGAGATGCTGCTGAGAGGTAAGAGTCCTGAATCAAAGCGAGACTTGCTCATTTCAAACACTCCCTGTACTCTCTGCTCATGAAGCCTTAAAAAAGGGAAAAACAGAATGGCACTCAAACTAACAACCCTGCCATTAAAAGTCTCATATTCGACTGACAGAACTGTCACTTCTACTCGGTCTCTTATTGGATGGATGCAACTCCAACGCAGGGGTGGCATTCAAATCCTCCCATGGGTCCACATGTCAGACTGAGTTCCATGTTGTAGACTCAAGCAAAGGAAATCTGCTCACTTCCAAAACTATCAGCGAATTGAAGCTGATTACGATCAACATCATCAGAGGTCAGAACTACCTGGTGAAAGAAGACACTCTGAAGAAGGATCCACAATTATTCAAAGGCATCGACAAAGTGAAAAACAAGAAAATCAATGAGTCAATGCAAGCCAAACAACAGAAACACTGAAGAATTCTATTCTATATCCGAACCCAGTCCTGTTGTTTTTGGAACAAAAACAAGAAATGCCGGATTCACTCAGCAGGTCTGGCAGCCTCTGTGCAAAGAGAAGCAGAGTTAACGTTTCGGGTCAGTGACCCTTCTTCGGGGTTCCGAAGAAGGGTCACTGACCCGAAACGTTAACTCTGCTTCTCTTTCCACAGATGCTGCCAGACCTGCTGAGTGAATCCGGCATTTCTTGTTTTTGTTTCAGATTTCCAGCATCCGCAGTATTTTGCTTTTATTTTACTGTTGTTTTTGGAGTCAGGTCTCAATTACAGCGACAACTTTATATTCCCACTTGGCTATCTGTGCATTTCGTTCATTTCAATTTTGCCGACAAGCTCTTTGAATCCAGTTGTCTGGTCCTCAAGCCAGCTCCGTATGGAAGTCAATTCCACCTTCTGCAAGGCTGAAACCAATAGATAACCTTAATCTAAAAATGCCAATAGGCCAGGGCCCGTCCAGGATTTGAACCCAGGACCTCACACAGGTTAATTAACCATACAACTCTAAGCGAGAATCATACCCCTAGACCAACGAGGAACTGCCAAATGAAGTTTTATTAGCTGCTGTGGAATTTCACTGGCACCCCACAGCCAATCATCCATTTTTTTCAGATCAAAGCAACATCCTGCAAATGCTGAAATAAAAACAGAAAGTGCTGGAAATGTCCAGCAGCTCTGGCAGCATCTGTGCTGTGAGAAACACAGTTAACGTTTCAGGGCACTCACCTTTTGTTTCAGCCATCCTTTCAGACTGCTTCTGTCCATCCAATCTCACTTTCTATTCTATCCACTTTCTAACCACTCACTACGTAAATACATTTTTCATGAATTCATCTTTCCTTTATTATTGACAGTTTTATATTTCTGGCCTTTGCTTCAGACACCACCACAAGTGGAATCATGTCTCCATCTACCCAATCAAACCCCTTCGCTGTCTCCTCACATTGCAATGTTTCTTTAACCCTGACAGACTGTGAAGTTTCTGCTGCTTGATTGCAGTTCTTGCTTCCCGCCAGCAGATGTCACCTCACTCCAATACAGTGAAGTTTACAAATCTGAGAGAGACACAACAGGAAATAATTGTTCACATTATAGTGAATGTGTGGGATTTAGAAATACTAGGAGTGGAGACGAGTTATTATTGCATTTTGTCAAACTAAACATAAGTTATAATGTTGTAATAAATCCGTCACTCTGTTGTCTTGACTGTGAGAGTGACCTAGAGTCATCGGGTCACTGAGTCATTTGTGGCACAGAAGGAGGCCATTCGCCCCATCGAGCCCATGCCGGCTCTCCATGGAGCGATCCAGTCAGTCCCACTCGTCTGCTCGATCCCCGTAGCCCAGTAAATTTACTTCCTTCAAGTGCCCATTCAAATTCCTTTTGTAATCATTGATTGTCTCCACTTCCTCCGCCCTCGTGGGCAGCGAGTTGCAGATCCTTACCAATCACTGTGCAAAAATGTTCTTCCGCACACTCCCCCTGTATCTCCCTCTCTCTCTCTGCCCCTGTCTCTCATTTTCTCTGCCCCTGACAGTTGCAGAGAGCGAGAATTCTCAACTTTGTGTTTAGTCTGCTTTTAAAAAATCGCAGCCGTCAGTTTCACAGCTGACAGGTGCTTTGAGCAGAGACAGCACTTCCGAAACTCGGACAAGCTCGGGTTTTTCTGGAGGGCTTTTAAAAGAAATCAGAACTGCCGGAAAGCTCCGAACTTGTCCGAGGTTCTGAAACGTTGTCTCTGCTCTCAGGACCTGTCAGCTGTGAAACTGACGGCTGCGATTTGATTGAAAGTCAGACTGGTCTGGAAGAAGAAGCCAATGGGAAATTTCTCATCCCTGAAATTATCAATCACGGACCTCAAAAACTTTTAACGCGGACACTGGTGTCCATGTACAGACATGTTGCCAACCCCTGTTCTTCACAGAGACTTACCAATCACACACCGATCAACGGTAACAAATAATTTGACTTCTTTTTTATTGAAGACTGACAATACTATATGCAAGTTACAGGAGATCTCTGCAGGCACATCTTACTGGGGATCAACACATCTCCTACTCTGTGTCACATACTGTATGACATCACTTCCTGAAGTGATGATGCACACACATAAAGCAAAATCACAATATCCCCTTTTTCCTTGGCTGGTGCAGACATGATGGTTTCAAATAATTTAGGAATGATTAAGACAGATAGTAAGAGTTTCGATAGATATTTAAACAAGAAAAGAGTTAACAAAGCGAGCATTGGTCCTTTCGAAAGTGAGTCTGGGGAATGAATAATGGATAATAATGAGATGGTCGATGAATTGAAGAGATATTTTGCATCGGTTTTCACTACTGAGGATACAGTAACATTCCAGTATTGGCTGTAAGTCAGGGAATGGAAGGGAAGGAGGAACTCAAGAAAATTACAATCAACAGAGAAGTGGTACTGAACAAATTGTTGGAGCTGTGGGCTGACACATCCCCGGGTCCTGATGGACTTCATCCCAGGATGTTAAAAAAGTGGCTAATGAGATAGTTGATCCGTTAGTTTTAATTTTCCAATATTCCCTAGATTTGGGGAAGGTTCCTTTACGTTGGAAAATAGTGAATGTAACTCCTTTATTCAAAAAGGGAGGGAGACAGAATGCAGGAATCCACAGGCCAGATAGCTCAACATTTGTCTTAGGGAAAATGTTGGAAGCTATTATTAAGGACAGCAGGGTATTTAGAAAAATTCATGGTAATCAGGCAGAGTCAACATGGTTTTGTGAAAGGAAAATCATGTTTAACCAATTTATTGGAGTTCTTTGAGGGAGTTACATGTGCTGTGGATAAAGGGAAACCGGTGGATATATTGTACTTAGATTTCCAGAAGGCATTGATAAGGTACTACATCAAAGGTTATTGCAGAAAATAAAAGCTCATGGTGTCGGGGGTAACATATTGGCATGGATAGAAGATTGGCCAGCTAACAGGAAACAAAGAGTAGGTATAAATGGGCCATTTTCTGGTTGGCGAGATGTAACTAGTGGAGTGCCACAAGGATCAGTCCTAGGGCCTCAATTATATACCATGTATATTAATGACTTGGAGGAGGGGGGAGAGTGTAATATATCCAAATTTGCTGATGATACAAAAATAGGTAGGAGGGCATGTTGTCATGAGGACATAAGGAATCTGCAAGGGGCTAGAGATAGGTTGAGTGAGTGGGCAAAAATTTGGCAGATGGAGTTTAACGTAGGAAACTGTGAGGTCATACACTTTGGTGGGAAGAATCAAAAGACAGACTATGATTTAAATGGAGAGAGACTCCAAAAAAGAGGGATCTGGGTGTTCTTGTGATTAAAACACAAAAAGTTAGCATGCAGGTGCAGCAAGTAATTAAGAGAGCAAATGGAATTTTGGCCTTTATTGCTAGGGGGTTGGAGTTTAAAAATAGAGAAGTCTTGTTACAACTGTACAGGGTGTTGGTGAGGCCACACCTGGAGTGCTGTGTACAGTTTTGGTCCCTGTATTTAAGAAAGGATATACTGGTATTGGATACAGTCAAAAGAGATTCACTCGGCTGATTCCTGGGATAAAGGGGTTGATTTATCAAGAATGGCTAAACAGGTTAGGCTTTATACATTAAAGTTTAGAAGAATGAGGGGTGATCTGATTGAAATGTATAAGATTCTGAGGGGGCTTGACAGGGTAGATGTTGAGAAGATGTTTCCACTAGTGGGGGAATCTCGAACGAGGGGACATAGTTACAGAATAAGGGGACAGTCATTAAAACTGAGATGCAAAGGAATTTCTCCTCTCAGAGGGTAGTGAATGTCTGGAATTCTAACCCCAGAGAGTTGTGGAGACTAAATCACTGAAAGCATTTAAAGAGGAGGTAGATAGATTTTTTAAATATTGGGGAGTTGAGGGCTATGAGGAGCTGGCACGAAAGAGGAGTTGAGGTCTGGGGCAAATCAGCCCTGATCTTATTGAATGGCGGGGCAGGCTTGGGGGGGCCGAATGACCTACTCCTGCTCCTATTACTTATGTTCTTATAAGGAGCTACAAAGAGATGTAGATCGGTTAAGTGAGTGGGCAAAGACCTGGCAAATGGAGTATAATGTGGGAAAGTGTGAAATTGTCCACTTTGGAAGAATAAAAAAGAAGCATATTATCTAAATGGTGAGAGACTGCAGGCCTCTAAGATGAAGAGGGATCTGGGTGTCCTAGTGCATGAATTGCACAAGGTTCATATGCAGGTACAGCACGTAATTAGGAAAGCTAATAGAATGTTATCGTTTATCGCGAGGGGAATTGAATACAAAAGTAGGGAGGTTATGCTTCAGCTATACAGGGCATTGGTAAGACCACATCTGGAGTACTGTCTACAGAACTGGTCTCCTTATTTAAGGAAGGATGTGAATGCATTGGAGGCAGTTCAGAGAAGGTTTACTGGACAAATACCTGGAATGGTGGGCTGTCTTACGAGGAAAAATTGGACAGGCTTGGCTTGTATCCACCAGATTTTAGAAGAGTAAGAGGCAACTTGATTGAAACATATAATATCCTGAGGGTCTTGACAGGGTGGATGTAGAAAGGATGTTTCCCCTTCTGGGAGAATCTAGAATTCGGGGTCACTGTTTAAAAATATGGGATTGCCCATTTAAGACAGAGATGAGGAGAATTTTTTTCTCTTAGAGGGTTGTGAGTCTTTGCAGTTCTCTTCCTCAAAACGCAGTGGAAGCAGAGTCTTTGAATATTTTTAAGGCAGATGTAGATAGATTCTTGATAAGCAAGGGGGTGGTCAGGGGTAGCTGGAAATGTGGGTCATCAGTTCAGCTATGAAATTATTGAATGGCGGAGCAGGCTGGAAGGGCCGAGTGGCCTAATCCTGCTCCTAATTCATCTGTTCATATGCTTGTATGTTTGTATAGCTTTTAGTTAGGGCTAAAATGAGCTGATTTAAAGAGCCAGGGGAGTTTAAATCAATCTCCATCAATTAGTCTAAAACAGGCCCAGATGAGGGGCAGGATTTTGTATTCCCGCTGCCGGGAGCAGTGGCAGTTGCGAACATGGCAACCATTCCCTCCGTTATCTTGTATGTACAATTAGTTTAGTGTATGTTACCTGGATCCACTGCCCTCCCCCAGCCACACCTGCTCTTTGTTTTCTCAACGAAATTGATCCAGCCGAAACTGAAGAGCTCAGCTGTCGATACTTCAATCTCTGATCCTGCTGTCTTCACCGCCCAGAGTGTCTGCGGCCACGGCTTGCGGTAAGTCCATTGAGGAGAAGAAGGAGCAGCGGGACCCTAGGGAAGTCTTGAGAAAAGGTGCCCCGAACACCCAAAAAATCCATGAACGGCCCCCCGGCCGCAACTTCAAAGCGCCCGCGGGAGATGGCTCGGAGAGCATCTGCAGTGCACTGTCGGCAATGCGGTATGCCTTTATTTAAACCACATCAAGAACATTTAAAGGAATATAAAACACAACTTTCTGGATTTTGCACCAGGGCTGTACTAAATTCACCATGGATTTAGTCTGTGTATGATGTGACTGGCTGCAGTAGGAAATGTGGCAGTTAAGGTGGCCACTTCTCGAACATTTTTGCCTCAGAGTCTTTCCAGAGGCTGAGGAAATGGCTTATTACCTGCACCTGCTTTCCCCCCCCCCTTCCCCTTCCCCCCCTTTCCACCCACCTTCCCCTTCCCCCCCTTTCCACCCGCCCTTCCCGTTCACTGCTCCACCCTCTCAGCGCACCCCCTCACAACCCCGTCCCAGCCCCCCCCTCGCACCATCTTCCCCCGGCACCCCCTTCCCCTGCACCACCCCCCCATCCCCTTACAGCCCCCTTCCCAGCTCCCCCTCACACCCCCCTCCCTCCACCCCCTTCCCCTGCACCCCCTCCACAACTTTACAGCCCCCTTCCCAGATCCCCCTCGCACCCCCTCCCTCCACCCCTCCCCCTCGCATCCGCTCCTCCCACCGGCATCATCCTACCCCTGTTTAGGGGCCCTAACAACCTCACTGCCTTGTGGGTGTCTCGGGAGAGACCAAGGCTAAGGGAGTAAACCCTAACAGAAAATCTGGAGCGGAACCCCGTAGGCGGTCATGTGTCAACTTTGGCATGTTTCCGGCATTTCCTGCAGCCATCCCGGTGCCAAGCGTCGTGCTCTGCACTCCTTTGGACCCCACCAGAAAGGCCGAGAGGGGGGTTTTGACGACTGGGCAACTCTCAACCTCCATAAATTCACCCAGGCATGCACCATGGAGAGGTCACTCCATAGTTGCCTCACAGCGACTGAAACAACATGGAAGGCAGCAGTTATGGGTTATAAGTCCAGATAAATTGGCATAGAAACTGGGCGACACGGGTTGCTTTTGTCGGTGGGAGAGGTCATCGCACCTCACTGGTCAGCTACCGCCCGCCTCAAACCGGGCAGCCCTCGGTCAATAAGGTTCTGTCCCGCCACAGTCTACCTGCTTCAATGGGTGCTTGGAGCTCAGGGTCATTGCCCGAAAGGTGGACTGATACACTGCACCAAACAACACGAAAAAAGAAAAGAAGGTACCAGCCCTTCGCTTTGCAAGCTGGAACGTCAGAACTATGTGTCCTGGCCTGTTGGAAGACCTTACACAAATCAACGATTCTCGGAAGACCGCCATCATCAACAACGAGCTCAGTAGACTCAATGTAGACATTGCAGCACTTCAGGAGACACGCCTCCCCGCAAGTGGATCTCTAGCAGAGCAAGACTACACCTTCTTCTGGCAGGGTAGGGATCCTGAAGAACCAAGACAGCATGGAGTGGGCTTCGCCATTAGAAACACCTTGCTCAGCATGATAGAGCCTCCCTCAAATGGCTCGGAATGCATACTGTCCATCCGACTGCTCACCACCTCTGGTCCAGTACACTACTCAGCATCTATGCTCCAACACTCTGCTCCCCACCTGAAGCTAAAGATCAGTTCTACGAGGAACTCCATAACATCATTAGCAGTATCCCCAACACCGAACACCTATTCCTGCTGGGGGACTTTAATGCCAGGGTTGGGGCCGACCATGACTCATGGCCCTCCTGCCTTGGGCGCTATGGCATTGGAAGGATGAATGAGAACGGGCAGAGACTGCTTGTGTTGTGTACCTGTCATAACCTCTGCATCACCAACTCGTTCTTTCACACTAAACCCTGTCACCAGGTTTCATGGAGGCACCCAAGATCGCGTCGTTGGCACCAGCTAAACCTCATTGTCACGAGGCGAGCCGTCTTAAACAGTGTTCAAATCACACGCAGCTTCCACAGTGCGGATTGCGACACCGACCACTCCCTGGTGTGCAGCAAGGTTAGACTCAGACCAAAGAAGTTGCATCATTCCAAGCAGAAGGGCCGCCCGCGCATCAACACAAGCAAAACCTCTCACCCACAGCTGTTACAAAAATTTCTAAATTCACTTGTAACAGCCCTTCAAAACACTCCCACAGGGGATGCTGAGACCAAGTGGGCCCACATCAGAGACACCATCTATGAGTCAGCTTTGACCACCTACGGCAAAAGTGCGAAGAGAAATACAGACTGGTTTCAATCTCACAATGAAGAGCTCGAACCTGTCATAGCCACGAAGCGCATTGCACAGTTGAACTACAAGAAAGCCCCCAGTGAGTTAAGATTAGAGATACAGCACTGAAACAGGCCCTTCGGCCCACCGAGTCTGTGCCGAACATCAAGCACCCATTTATACTAATCCTACACTAATCCCATATTCCTACCAAACATCCCCACCTGTCCCTATATTTCCCTAACACCTACCTATCCTAGTGACAATTTATAATAGCCAATTTACCTATCAACCTGCAAGTCATTTGGCTTGTGGGAGGAAACCGGAGCACCCGGCGAAAAGCCACGCAGACACAGGGAGAACTTGCAAACTCCACACAGGCAGTACCCAGAATCGAACCCGGGTTCCTGGAGCTGTGAGGCTGCGGTGCTAACCACTGCGCCACTGTGCCTCCCTTAAAGCAGCACTTAAAGCAGCCAGAAGCACTGCACAAAGAACAGCCAGGCGCTGCGCAAACGACTACTGGCAACACCTATGCAGTCATATTCAGCTGGCCTCAGACACCGGAAACATCAGAGGAATGTATGATGGCAGTAAGAGAGCCCTTGGACCAACCATCAAGAAGATCGCCCTCCTCAAATCTAAATCAGGGGGCATAATCACTGACCAACGCAAACAAATGGACCGCTGGGTTGAGCACTACCTAGAACTGTACTCCAGGGAGAATGTTGTCACTGAGACTGCCCTCAATGCAGCCCAGCCTCTACCAGTCATGGATGAGCTGGACATACAGCCAACCAAATCGGAACTCAGTGATGCCATTGATTCTCTAAACAGCGGAAAAGCCCCTGGGAAGGACAGCGTTACCCCTGAAATAATCAAGAGTGCCAAGCCTGCTATACTCTCAGCACTACATGAACTGCTATGCCTGTGCTGGGACGAGGGAGCAGTACCTCAGGACATGCACGATGCCAATATCATCACCCTCGATAAAAACAAAGGTGACTGCGGTGACTGCTTCAACTACCGTGGAATCTCCCTGTTCAGGAGAGTGGGGAAAGTCTTTGCTCGAGTCGCTCTAAACAGGCTTCAGAAGCTGGCCGAGCGCGTCTACCCTGAGGCACAGTGTGGCTTTCGTGCAGAGAGATCGACCGTCGACATGCTATTCTCCCTTCGTCAGATACAGGAGAAATGCCATGAACAACAGATGCCCCTCTACATTGCTTTCATTGATCTCACCAAAGCCTTTGACCTCGTCAGCAGACGTGGTCTCTTCAGACTACTAGAAAAGATTGGATGTCCACCAAAGCTACTAAGTATCATCACCTCATTCCATGACAATATGAAAGGCACAATTCAACATGGTGGCTCCTCATCAGACCCCTTTCCTATCCTGAGTGGCGTGAAACAGGGCTGTGTTCTCGCACCCACACTTTTTGGGATTTTCTTCTCCCTGCTGCTTTCACATGCGTTCAAGTCTTCTGAAGAAGGAATTTTCCTCCACACAAGATCAGGGGGCAGGTTGTTCAACCTTGCCCGTCTCAGAGCGAAGTCCAAAGTACGGAAAGTCCTCATCAGGGAACTCCTCTTTGCTGACGATGCTGCTTTAACATCTCACACTGAAGAGTGCCTGCAGAGTCTCATCGACAGGTTTGCGGCTGCCTGCAATGAATTTGGCCTCGCCATCAGCCTCAAGAAAACGAACATCATGGGGCAGGACGTCAGAAATGCTCCATCCATCAATATTGGCGACCACGCTCTGGAAGTGGTTCAAGAGTTCACCTACCTAGGCTCAACTATCACCAGCAACCTGTCTCTAGATGCAGAAATCAACAAGCGCATGGGTAAGGCTTCTACTGCTATGTCCAGACTGGCCAAGAGAGTGTGGGAAAATGGCGCACTGACACGGAACTCAAAAGTCCAAGTGTATCAAGCCTGTGTCCTCAGTACCTTGCTCTATGGCAGCGAGGCCTGGACAACGTATGTCAGCCAAGAGCGACGTCTCAATTCATTCCATCTTCGCTGCCCCCGGAGAATACTTGGCATCAGGTGGCAGGACCGCATCTCCAACACAGAAGTCCTCGAGGCGGCCAACATCCCCAGCTTGTACACACTACTGAGTCAACGGCGCTTGAGATGGCTTGGCCATGTGAACCGCATGGAAGATGGCAGGATCCCCAAAGACACATTGTACAGCGAGCTCGCCACTGGTATCAGACCCACTGGCCGTCCATGTCTCCGCTTTAAAGACGTCTGCAAACGCGACATGAAGTCCTGTGACACTGGTCACAAGTCGTGGGAGTCAGGTGCCAGCGTTCGCCAGAGCTGGCGGGCAGCCATAAAGGTGGGGCTAAAGTGCGGCGAGTCGAAGAGACTTAGCAGTTGGCAGGAAAAAAGTCAGAGGCACAAGGAGAGAGCCAACTGTGTAACAGCCCCGACAAGCAAATTTTTCTGCAGCACCTGTGGAAGAGCCTGTCACTCTAGAATTGGCCTTTATAGCCACTCCAGGCGCTGCTCCACACACCTCTGACCACCTCCAGGTGCTTACCCATTGTCTCTCGAGACAAGGAGGCCAAAGAAATGTTTGTTTCAAGCCCAAGATGCCATATATTTTACTAACCACTCTCTCAATATGCCCTGCCACTTTCAAAGATCGATGCACATGCACCCCCAGGTCCCTCTGTTCCTGCACACTCTTCAGAACTGTGCCATTAAGTATACATTTCCTCTCCCTATTCCTTCTGTCAAAATGCATCACCTCACACTTAACAGTATTAAATTCCATCCGTCACCTCTCTGCTCATTCTGCTAGCCTATCTATGTCCTATTGCAGGCGGTTCATATCATCCTCACTGTTTGCCTCACCTCCAAGTTTGGTATTGTCAGCAAATTTTGAGATTCTGCTCCGTATTCCAAGATCCACATATTTTATACATAGCAAGAAAAGCAGTGATCCCAGCACTGACCCTCGGGGAACACCACTGTCTACCATCCCCCAGTCTGAAAAGAAACCATTTACTACAACTTGCTTGTTTCTGCCCTTAAGTCAATTTTTCTAACCAATTGGAAGCTGACCCTCCTATTCCACGAGCCTCAATCTTGTTAACCAGCCTTTTATGTGATACCTTATCAAATGCTTTCATAAAATCCATAGAAACAGCACCCACTGTATTTCCTTCATCAAACTTCTCTGCTCCTTCATCAAAAAATTCAATTAGATTAGTGAAGCATGATCTGCCTTTTACAAATCCATGCTGGATATCCTTAATTAACTCAAACCTCTCCAAATGTCCATTGATATTTTCCCTGATTATCATTTCTGAAACCTTACCCAGCATTGATGTTAAATTAACTGGCATGGAGTTGCTTAGACTGTCCTTACACCCTTTCTTGAATAAGGGTGTTATTTGCCACTCTCCAATCCCCTTATCTGGGGATGATTGGAAGATTATGGCAAGCACTTCCTGGAGGGTGTCTGGAGCGGTGGCAGACCTGCAAGGAATCAACTACCGGGGAGTGAATAAAGTGAGACCCAGGCTCGCGGCCTTCAGCTGCCTGGAGGGGGGTCGGAGAGGCAGCGGATCCAGCGAGGAACCACAATTCAGGGAGAATGAGAAGGTCCTTGTGAGGGGACAGAGAAGATTAAGTTGCAGGTTTATCAGTTTATAAGCACGTGCAGAGCCAAGGAACGGTGCCGGGGAAGATCCAATAATAGAAAGCTGCAATCGGTTGTCAGGCAGGAGTGATTAAATGACAGAAGAGATGATGGTGCAAAGCAAATAAAAGGGTAACAACAAGTAGCATTTGTTAAGCATAAATACCAGGAGTGGGGATCGAACCCACGCAGACATTCGTCTATTGGATCTTGAGTCCAACACCTTAACCACTCGGCCATCCTGGTACGTTAGCCAAATGATGAAAATGAAATTTAATGTGATCCGGGTGCCATCTAGCCTTTTACAAAATCCAATTATGACGCCTCTCCCATGCTAAATTGGACCCTTCATCATCTTATAAACCTCAATCAGATCACCCCTCAGTCTAGGTTTCTCTAAGGTGCAGGGTCCCAACTCTTTTAGTCTAACTTGATAACGAAGATGTCTTATACTGGGAATTAGTTTAATGTCTCTCCTCTGTACCCTTTCCAAGGCCTCAATATCACCCATCATGTGAGGAGACCAAGACTGGATACAATATTCCAAGTGAGTCCTGACCAAGGTTTCATAAAAGGACAAATGGGGACATCTCAGATACTGAAGGAGTCCGTGTCCAGGAGCAGCAAGACCTGGACAACGTTCAGGCTTGGGTTGCTAAGTGGCAAGTAACATTCACACCACATAAGTACCAAGCAATGACCATCTCCAACAAGAGAGAATGTAACCATTTCCCTTTGACGTTCAACAGCATTACCATCGCTGAATCCCCCCCACCATCAACATCCTGGGGGTTACCATTGACAGAAGCTTAACTGGACCATTCATATAAATACTGTGGCTACAAGGGTAAAACAGATAGTGGGAATTCTGCAATGAGTAACTCAGCTCAAGGCACTAGGTGAAATGCTCATTTCGGAGAGCTGGAGAATTGAACTGGTCAGGTGTGCAGAAAAGTGGCAAATTAAATTCAACTTGGAGAAGTGTGAGGTGATGCATTTGGTGAGCTCAAACACGGCAAAGGAATACACAATTAATGGGTGAATGCTGAGAGGTGTCGAGGAAGTGAGAGACCTTGAAGTGAATGTCCACAAATCCCTGAAAGTAGCAGGACAGGTTGATAAGTTGGTTGAGAAGGCTTATGGAATCCTTTCCTTTATTAGCCGATGTATAGAATATAAGAAAAGGGAGGTTATGCTGGAACTGTATCAATCATTAGTTAGGCCACAACTTGAGTTCTGTGTGCAGTTCTGGTCACCTCATTACAGAAATGATGTAATTGCACGAGAGAGGTTATAGAGGAGATTTACGAGGATGTTGCCAGGACTGGAAAAATGCAGCTATGAGGAAAGATTGGATAGACTGGGTTTGTTCTCCTTGGAACAGAGGAGGCTGATGGGAGATTTGATTGAAACGTACAAAATTATGAGGGGCCTGGATAGAATGGATGGGAAGGGTCTATTTACCTTAACGGAGAGGTCAGTGATGAGGGGGCATAGATTTAAAGTGATTTGTCGAAAGATTAGAGGGGAGATGAGGAAATGTTTTTTTCACCCAGAGGGTGTGAAGGGTCTGGAACTCACTGCCTGTGAGGGTAGTTGAGGCAGAAACCCTCAACTCATTTAAAAGGAGTCTGGAGATGCACCTCAAGTGCCTGAACCTGCAGGGTTACGGACCAAATGCTGGAAAATGGGATTCGGCTGGGTGGCTCATTTTTGGCCTTCCTGTGCTGTAAACTTTCTATGTTCTATGTTTTATGATTCTTTGCAGAAACGATTCTGTGATTCTTGACTCTCTAAAACTTGTCCACCATCTACAAGGCACAAGCCAGGATGAGTACAGCTCCAACAACACTCTAGAAACTCAACAATATTCAGGACAAAGTAGCCCACTGGATTGTCACCCCATTCACCACCTTAAACATTCACTCCCTTCACCACTGACGCACAGTGGCAGCAGTGTGTACCATCTACCAGATGCACTGCAGCACCTTCCAAACCGAAGACCTCCACCACCTTGAAGGACAAGGGCTGCAGATGCATGGAAACACCACCATGTGCAAGTTCCCCTTCAAGTCACACACCATCTGATCTGCAAATATATCGCTGTTCATTCACTGATGCTGGGTCAAAATCCTGGATCTCCCTTCCTAACAGCACTGTGGGTGTACCTACACCACATGGAGTGCAGTAATTCAAGAAGGGAGCTCACCGCCACCTTGTCAAGGACAATTAGGGATGGGTAACAAATTCTGGCCTTGCCAGCGGCGCTCACATCCCATGAAAGAATATGCCCCATCTTATACTCAATTGTCCTCTGAATGCAACCCAACCCTCTATTTGCTCCAGCTATCACTTCACAGCATTGCTGCTGTAACTTTAGAGATCTGTGCACTAGAACATCCAGATCTCTGCTCAAAATTATTTTCTTTTTCCACCTACTTTAATGTTTTTCCCTGAAGCGTGTATGAATGTTGAGCATTCGCCCTGTCCACATGAATAACACTGCACTTACCCAAATTAAACATCATTTACCAGTCATGAACCCAATCTCCCAACACATTAAGATCAGCCTGAAACAGTCGAGCATCGTCTACAGTCTGAACACTCGCACAGATCTTCAAATCATCTGTAAATTTACAGATCGTGTTCCTGACACCTGCATCCTGATCATTGATCAAATAGTAAAGAGCGACAGTCCCAACACCGATCCCTGTGGGACACCACTGGTAACTGCTCTCCAAACAGATCCAGATCCATCTGTAACTACTTTCTGCCTCTGTCCTGCCAGTTAGTTCCCAATCCAGATCAATATATTACCACTGATACCAGGCACTTTCACCTTGCAGAGAAGCCTCTTGAGTGGAACTTGATCAAAATCTTTTGGATGAGATCAGCTAATTGAACTCAGGCCGGAGGTTAGGCCAAGGCCCGTCCTTCTCTGTGTGGGTCTCAGGACCAAACAAGGTGCGATCAGTTCACTGAGCACAGGCCCTTCCTGCTCTATATGCTGCTCCAGGACCTGTTCTGCTGCCTCTGCTGCACAGGTCATGTTCTGCTGCCTCGACTGCCTGATAGTTAAGGAGCTGAATGCGAGCCTGCAGCAGCCATGGCTGAAGGAAGACACCGGGTGGCCCCACGGTTTAGCAATGCCTCCCTGCAGGTTCTCCTCCAGGCTGCAAGGGAAAGGTAGAAGGTCCTCTTCCCCAGGGATGGGAGGAGGAATCCTGCCCGCCTGACCAAGCAAGGCTGGCTGAAGATAGCGGGGGAGGTCAGTAGCCCTGGGGTCACCCCCAGGACATGGATCCAGTGCAGGAAGTGGGTCAATGACCGGATCCGGGCTGCTCAGGTGAAAACTCCAAACACTTTGGACCCTTTGGACATTGCATGTGGCAGAGTGAGAGGGAGTGTTTGGTAGAAAGGGAGTGACCACCCAGTCATGTGTATTGGGGAAGGGCAGCAGGACATGCTGCCTGAGGCTTGGCTGCATCTCGGTGAGAGGTGCACGTCAGTCATTGTAGAACCTCACACAATCCCTCGAGAGGGGCCACATGCAGGAAGAATATGTGTGTCCACATCATGGACTGCTGGACTATCACCATCAGAGATGTTGGGCTTGTCCCCGCTGGGAGACTAACTTTGTTCATCATTGTGTCTGCAGGAGAAGACAGCCCACAATTGGAAAGAGCGTGTCAAGACTGGCGGTGGATGCCTTATCTCCATGTCCTCATCCCGATGGAGGAGGAGGCCATGGAACTGGCCGGGCAGCAAAGCAGCTGCTCCATAGCTGATGGAGAGACAGGGGCACCTACCCAAGAGAGTGAGTGAACATCTCCTGGGGCACAAGGGAGCATCTGCTGCAAAGGAGCCACACTGCTCATCTGTTCACCACTGCATCAATGGAGCTGCACAGTAGGGGTGGTTGGAAAGTCGTGATGGGCAGACCCTAACACTTCAATGTCCCTGTTTTCTCATGCAAGTCTGAATGAAACACAAGAGCGAAGAGCTGGAGAGACTGGGGGACAGACAGACACCTCTGAGGAGCTGGAGGGCTCCTCAGAGGGTCCACCATCACATCATTCCCCCGCATCCTCCAACAGCACAGAAACTCTCACTCGGTGGGTATCCACTCGCTGTTAGATTCGGGCTCACAAGCTGGTGAGCACATCACAGACAGGCCCAGGCAGCTGACAGAGGCTGTGACAGCCGAGGCCACTGACAGTAGGAGGACTGTGGGAGGCCAGGCCCACGCTGAGTCCCAGGTTGATGATGTGCCTCTGGTGTCATCAGCAACACGGGAAATGCTGCAGCTGCAGCAAGAAGTCAGGCAACATCTGGCAGAGCTGCCAGAAACTATGTGTACCCAAGCAAGGATGATGGAGGAGTCCATCCAGGCCTTGGGTGCTGTACTGTCTCTGATGGGGGTGCATCTGGCTTCCTCCATTGAGAGATTGGTGACTCTGATGGAGAGCCAGATCCAGCCGACCAATCAGTGGCTGCCAGAGATGTGCGCAGACCTGCACTCCATCGCTTTGTCCATGAGCTCCATCCAGCGGTGACAAGGCGAGAGGGGAATGAGGCACCTGAACTCTTCACCAGGTCCACGTCCCTCTCAGGTCAGCAGCGAGGTACAAGTGAGTCTTATAACCGGGGAGGAGCAGCTGGCTGCTACAGTTGGGGTCTCCTCTCAGGGTGCTCCTGGTGTGGACAGTAGCTCCAAAGCCCCTCTGCCAGTGACACCAGTGCCTCCATCATCCTCATTGACAGAGGGGATACCGGTACCTGTGCAGGAGGCCCTCCAGGGCTCAGGCTGTCAGAGGACGGCCACCAATGTCATCCCAAGCCATGGGGCAGCAAGGTCAGCAGCCTGTCTCCACCTCAGCTGACAGCACAGGGCGAGCACCACGTAGGAGCACCCAGAAAAGATTGAAGAAGGGCACCTAGATTCACTTCAGGGTTCAGGGGTGAATGTAAATTCCAGATGGATAGGGTTGTGTTTGGTGTCACACGGAATAAAGTTAGTTTAGTGATACAGCACTGAAACAGGCCCTTCATCCCACCAAGTCTGTGCCGACCATCATCCACCCATTTACACTAATCCTGCACTAATCCCATTTTCCTACCACATCCCCAGCTGTCCCTATATTTCCCTACCACCTACCTATACTAGGAGCAGTTTATCATGGCCAATTAACCTCTCAACCTGCAAGTCTTTGGCATGTGGGAGGAAACCGAAGCACCCGGAGAAAACCCACGCAGACACAGGGAGAACTTGCAAACTCCACACAGACAGTACCCAGAATTGAACCCGTGTCGCTGGAGCTGTGAGATTGCGGTGTTAACCACTGCGCCGCCAAAGAAATGATGTTCTCTCACTATGTCTCCTTCCTATTGTTGATGCCCTTTGGGACTTCATTTCAACCCTTCCTCCCAAGGGGCTGGAAGTGAGGGACCAAGCCCCAAGCTCACAAAGCTTCGGCCTGGCCACTGTGCGATGTGTACCTGGAAGCTGTAGTGTAGAAGGAAGGAGGTGACAACAGGGCTGCTTCAAGCTAAGGCTTTATTGCTGTGGTTGCAGAAGGTGGTAAGGCTCAAAGGAAACGTGAATGTATAAGGGTGTCTCGTGTCTCCCTTGTGTGTATCTAATGGCCCCTTTCCTGCTGTGCCTGAGGTCCTTCATCTGGCACTGCCTGACCAGCATCCTCCTCCACATCCTCATCATCAGAGGAGGCATCACACTCCACGATATCCTCACTAGTCAACACCTCACCCCTCTGTAATGCCAGATTGTGCTGTGCACAGCAAACCACCATGATACGCGAGACCCTCGCCGGGACATACTGAAGGGCTCCAATGGATCGATCTAGGCACCTGAATCTCATCTTCAAGAGACCAATGGCCTCCTTGATGGTCGCTCGGGTTGACCCGCAGCAGGTGTTGTACCTCTCCTCTGCATCCGTGCGTGGGTTCCTCACAGGCGTCAGTAGTCATGTCCTCACTGGGCAGCCCTTGTCTCCAAGGATCCATCTCAGAAAGCGCATGGGGCCACGGAAAAGTTCTGGCACCAGGGACTGCCTTGGTATGCAGGCATTGTGGCTGCTTCCCAGGATTTGTGCACACACCAGTAGGATCCATTTGTGATGGTCACAGACCAGTTACACACTGAGCAAGAGGAAGCCCTTCCTGTTGAAGGCCGCTGGTTGGTCTGTGGGAGCCTTGATGGTCACATGGGTGCAGTCGATGACACCCTACACCTGGGGGAATCCAGTGATGGCCCCGAATCCTATAGCTCTCTCAGCTTGACTGTTTGGATCGATGTGCACATAGTCACCGGCCCTCCTGAAGAGGACATTGGTGACCTCCTTGATGCACTGATTCACCATAGATCGTGAGATTCCACACATATTTCCAGTGGATCCCTGCAATGATCTGGTGGTGAAGAAGTTCAGTGGCACGGTGACCTTCAGTGACACTGGCATTAAGTGCCCACCAAGTCCCATGGGGCACAGATTAAAGTGAATGAATCTGCTCTTTACCTTGTCTTACTGGAACGTTCACTGTCTGGAAATGTCTGTTTGAAAATGTTTTCCTGTTATATTAATGGAGCAGAGGAGCAGATGTGAGGTACTGTTGAACAGAGAGGTTTGGAAGTGGGTGAAGGGGTGGAGTGACGGTGTGAGTGAGAGGCGCAGTGAGTTGGCCATTCTCAATAGAGTGTCAGGAATGAAGGTCAGAGGAACAGACCAGGCAGGAAACACAGAAAGAGCGAGGAGAAGCTGGTGTGAAAAACAGAGATTAAACAACAGGCTTGTTCAGTTGGTTTGGGTCTGGTGTTTAGAGTACCCAGAATCTGGGTTCACTTCCCTTCCAACTCAGGGAATTGTATCAACATTATGTTCATAAAACCATTGAATGATACCCAAAGAAGGAGACCATTTGGTCCATTGTGTCAGTGCTGTCTCTTTGGTTGTGCTATCCAATTAGTCATGCTGCTCAGCTGTATCCTGTAATCTGTACATTTTTCCTTCCAGTATTTATCCCTCTTGCTTTTCAAAGTTACTACTGAATCTGCTTTCAAGTCCTGATCAGACAGTGCATTCCAGATCACAACACATCACTGTATAAAAAATCATTCCTCATTTCGCCTCTGGTTCTTTTCTCAATCACCTGATAAATACATCCTCTGGTTACTGACCCTTTTGCCAATGGAAACAATTTCTCCTTATTTAACTGATTGAAAACCTTCTTGATGATGTCACATACTAGACTGCCAGTAAAACTGAAGCCCATGGAATAAAAGGGACAATGACAGCATGCATATGAAGTTAGCAGACTGATAGTAACATAGGAACATCGGAGCAGGAGTAGGCCATTCAGCCCATCGAGCCCACCCCTCCATTCAATATGATGATGATTGATCATCCACTTCAATGCCTTTTTCCCACACTATCTCCATATCCCCTATGTCATTTGTATTTAGAAATCTGTCAATCTCTGCTTTAAACATACTCAATGACTGAACTTCCACAGCCCTCTGGGGTAGAGAATTCCAAAGATTCACAACCCTCCGAGTAAAGAAATTTCTCCTCATCTCTGTCCTAAGTGGCTTCCCCCTTATGTTGAAATTGTGTCCCCTGGTTCCAGATTCCTCAACCGGAGGAACAACTTCATCAACCCTGTCTATCCCTTTAAATATTTTGTAAGTTTCAATGAGATCACCTCTCATTCTTTGAAACTCCAGAGAATACAGTCCCAGTTTCCCCAATCTCTCTTCATAGGACAGTCCTGCCATCCCGGGAACGAGTCTGTTGAACCTTCGTTGCACTCCCTCTATGGCAATGATATCCTTCCTAAGGTAAGGGAACCAAAACTGCACACAGTCTTCCAAAGTGCAGTCCAACCAAGGTTATATACAATTGAAGCAAGACTTCACTACTCCTGTACTCAATTCCTCTTGCGATAGAGTCTAACATGTCATTCGCCTTCCTAATTGCTTGCTGCACCTGCATGTTAGCTTTGAGTCACTTACTGAGAAGGACACCCAGGCCCCTTTGTACATCTACACATTCTGATCTCTTACCATTTAAGAAATAATCTGCACATCTGTTCCTCCTACCAAAGTGGATAACCTCACATTTTTACACATTATATTCCATGTGCCACTTTCTTGTCCACTCACTAAGTCTGTCCAAATCCCCTTGAAGCCGCTTTGCATCTTCCTCATAACACACATTCCCACCTAGTTTTGTGTCATCCATGAACTTGGAAATACTACATTTGGTCCCCACATCCGAATCATTGATATATATTGTGAACAGCTGGGTCACAGTGTGGTGATGAACAGTTGTATTTCTGTCTGGAGGAAGGTTTACAGTGGGTTCCCCATGGTTCCTCATAACTTCAGTTATGTGCAGACACTGGAAAAGCTGGGGTTGTTCTCCTTGGAGCAGAGCAAGTTCAGAACAACTTTGACAGAGTTAGAATCAAGGAATCAAATGGTTACAGTACAGAAGGAGACCATTCAGTCCATCATGTCCATGACAACTCTTTGCAAGAGCAAATCAGCTAATTCCACTCCTCTGCCCTTTCATTGTAGCCCTGCAAATTTTCTCTGTTCAGGTGTTTATCCAATTCCCTTTTGAAAGCCACGATTGAATCTGCCTCCAGCACACTCTCAGGCAGTGTATTCCAGATCCGAACCACTCGCTCTGTCCCACACCCCTGGTACCATTGCAGAAAATCTTTTCTGTTCATTTCATCCCTCATAAATAATTGAAATGAAATGTTTATTAGGAAATGCACAACATAAAAAGGAGAGAGAAATAAATGCTAAGCAAAATGGAAGTCAATGTTTGGAAGGTAAAAAGAGCAAAAGATGTAACTTTTATTCTGGATGAGTGAGAGGAATATATCACACTTTGGGGATTTTGTAAGAGGATTTACTGATAAACCTGGGATTTGAGAGGAAGCTGGTTCATGGTTTACAGAACAAATTCAGCCCCTGGGGTGGAGCCAACAGCTGCACCGTCCAATAACAGACAGGACGGGGACACTGTCTCAGGCCTGGTGAGCTCAGTCGATGAAAGCATGAAACTCTGAATCTCAAGTTTTTGAGTTTGAGCCCCACGGTGGGTGTCTTTTATTTCCTCTTTAGGCTGATTTTACAGGCATTCTCCAGCTCTGAATTCCTCGGCAGAGAGTTCAAGGAGTGTTTGAAATGAGATTCAACAGCCGTATGAGAAAGTCTCTCCTTGATTCAGGACTCTTACCTCTCTGCAGCATCTCACTGCTGAAGATTGAACTTTGTCTCATTTCATTCTCAGCTCAGGGTCAGTGTGGATCACTGGGACTTCTGGCTGTCTCCCACTTCACAATCCATCAGTGCTGAGAAATCAATGGGGAATATTACTCACATGTTGTAATGTTTTATAAATACTTGAATGTATTTCACACTGTGTCTAACAAATCCCATTCCCAAGACCTAGAAAGTGGGATTGGGCTGGATCGCTCTTTTTCAGCTGGCACAGACACGATTGCTAAATGGTCTCATTCTGAGCCACAAATTTTCTCCATTTTCTATGTTCTATGAAGTGAGGTGTGATTGGGAGGGGCAATTCCACCAGGGTTATATTTTCTCCCAAAACAATGACACAAGGGATACTTCACTTTTTTATTCATTCATTCATGCGATGTGGGCGTTGCTGGCTAGGCCAGCATTTACTGCCCATCCTTAATTGCCCTTGAGAAGGTGGTGGGGTGGGCTGCCTTCTTGAACCACCCTTGAGTGAGTGTGGCATCAAGGATCCCTAGCAAAATTGAAGTCACTGGGAATCAGGGGGAAAACTCTCCACTTGTTGAAGTCATACCTAGCACAAAACAAGATGTTGTGGTTAGTGGAGGTCAATCATCTCAGCCCAGGACATTGCCTCAGGAGTTTCTCAGGGTAGTGTCCTAGACCCAAACATCCCAGCTGTTTTATTGATGACTTTCTCTTCAACATAAGTCAGAGGTGGGAATGTTAGATGATGACTCACAACTCTTCAGATACTGAAGCAGTCTGTGCCTGCAAGCAGCAAGACCTGAACAACATTCAGGCTTGAGCTGATAAGTGACAAGCAACCTTCTGGCCACACAAGTGCCAAGCAGTGAACATCTCCAATGAGAGAGAAAAAAAATCTACCTTTTGATATTCACAAGCATTATCATCGTTAAATCCCCCACCATCAACATCTTGACCAGAAACGTAACTGGACCAGTCACATCTATGCTGTGGCTATAAGCGCAGGTCAGAGATTACGAATTCTGCAGCAAGTATCTCACCTCCTGACACCCCAAATCCTGTCCACCATCTACAAGGCACAAGTCAGGAGTGGGATGGAATACATCCCACTCAACAACACTCAAGAAGCTCAACACCATCCAGGACAAAGCAGCGCACTTGATCGGCACCTAACCCGCCACCTTAAACATTCAATCCCTCCACAACCAGTAAACAGTGGCTGCAGTGTGTACCATCTCCATATGCACTGCAGCAACTCGCCAAGTATCCTTCAACAGCACCTTCCAAACTCGTGACCACTACCAACTCGAAGGACAAGGGCAGCAGATGCATGGGAACTCACTACCTGCAGGTTCCCCTCCAAGTCACTCACCATCCTGATTTGGAACAATATCGCCATTTCTTCACTGTTGTTGGGTCACAATCCTGGAACTCCCTCCCCAATAGCACTGTGGGTGTTCCTGCACCATATGGACTGCATCAGTTCAAGAAGGCAGCTCTCCACCACCTTCTCAACGGCAATAGGAATGGGTAATAAATGCTTGCCTTATCAGCGATACTCACACCCAAGAATGCGTCTGCGTGGGTTTCCTCCGGGTGCTCCGGTTTCCTCCCACATGCCAAAGACTTGCAGGTTGATAGGTTAATTGGCCATTATAAATTGCCCCTAGTATAGGTAGGTGGTAGGGAAATATATAGGGACAGGTGGGGATGTGGTAGGAATATGGGATTAGTGGAGGATTAGCATAAGTGGGTGGTTGATGGTCGGTACAGACTTGGTGGGCCGAAGGGCCTGTTTCAGTGCTGTATCTCTAAACTAAACTAAACTAAATGAATAAAAACCAAATCACTCTCCACAGATTCCCCACAATCGGGGCTTGGACATTTACTTCAGGAGCACAGAGCTTTATATCACTGCAACATGAGCTCCAATCTTCATATTCTGTTCACTTTTCACATTATTTTCTACCAGTCCACGAGCTTTTATTGATTCAGTATTCGGGTCTCTGCTCCTCCGCCGTTTCTAACATCTCACCTCTTACAAAAAAACACTCTGATCTATCGTCGGTAGTAGATGACCCCTCATTTTAAACTCCATCTGCCAAAGCATTGCTCACTCACTTAATCTATCAAGAAGATTTGAAAATAAATTTCTTGCCAAAGGATAATTTTCTGCATCTGCTCCCTCGCCATTTGCTTTTCCCATTTGTCTTTCACTTGGTGCAAATCCAGAGAAAGTAAAGATGGAAGGAAGGAGGGGAGGAAAAATCCTGCTCCGTTTCGTGATCCCTATTTGATCTTCATTCCAGTGCAGTTTGGGTGAAGAATTCCAATTGTCTGTCTCAATTTTAATAAAGTATAAACAATTCTGGAATCACTGTCTGGACATTGACAAGAACAGGTTTCGAGGCTGACTTCACAAATAAACTCACACAACATAAACAATACACAAAACAGTTCATAAACTAGCAACAAGGATGGGATTCGAACCCACGTGTGCAGAGCACAATGGATTAGCAGTCCATCGCCTTAACCTCTCAGCCACTTTGTCAGTTGCACAGATATGGCTGTCACCTTCAGCACAGCTTCTGGCTGTGCAGCCAGCTGTGGAATGATGGAAATCTATCTTCTGTCAGTAAATGAATTTGGGAATGGAGCGGTGTGAAACATTTCCAGACCATGTCCAACACATTTCTACTCAGTGTGAAAACCCACCACGGAAAGACTGGAACATACAATCATTTCATCACATCATGATTAACATCACTCAGACACCTGAAACATTAGGTCACTCACGAAGTCATGATGACCGAATTTCTCATGAAATGACAACTGAACTAACTGACTGGAAGAATTGCTTTAACTCCACATGATCAGCGAGGCACAGCATCAGGCCAACTTGTCGGGTGGTGTAAACAGATATCACTGCTTCTGATCTTCACCAGAACAGAGAGTGAGATGTAACATTGATCATCAAACAGACTGTGAGAGAATACAACAGAATAAAACACATGGAGAGACACTGTGGAATAACAAATAGATTTGATTGGAATGTTGAAATTTTGATTGGAATGGATAAAACACCAGAAACAACAGATTAAATTGGGATTCTCATCATTATATTGATCTGGGACAGAAAAGAGAAACTGATGGAAAGAAGAGAAGAAGGAAGAAAAGAAAGGATGGAACTGTTCAATTTTTTCAGTTTTTTCACTCACCCATCAAAGCTGATAAAAAAAAGTTGCAAATAACAGAGAATTTCACCAAAAAGGGAGATTAAATGTTGCTGAAACCTTGGATCGAAGGATGCCCCAACAGATCACCTGTTTAACTGTCTCCGCACTGGGGGATTTCAATCAGTCAGCAATATTATTCTCTACTTTTTTTGTTAATTGGTCCCAGAACTGTCACTTGGAATTAATATCTGTGTTCCGACTCCTGAATAATAAAATTGTGAGTTTCTCGATATTTTCTGGACACAGTTCCTGCTGAAAGAACTAAGAACTCTTTTCTAATTTACTCAATACTCAATACACACTCATCAAGCCTGCTAAGCTAGCATCCTTGGTGCTGCTCTCTCTTCTCCCAAACTTCATTCATTTGACTGTTCCAACATCACTCTGACAGTGGGAGGGGTTGATCCCACTGTCTTCAGCATTAACCCTTTACATCCTTATGCCACACTGTCTGTCCAAAAAAAATGGGTGGAGGGAACTTCCTTCATTTATCAAAACACCAACAGCAGCACAGTGGCGCAATGGTTAGCACCGCAGCCTCACAGTTCCAGCGACCAGGATTCACTTCTGGGTACTGCCTGTGTGGAGTTTGCAAGTTCTCCCTGTGTCTGTGTGGGTTTCCGCCGGGTGCTCTGGTTTCCTCCCACCTCCAAAAGACTTGCAGGTTGACAGGTAAATTGGCCATTGTAAATTGTCCCTCGTGTAGGTACGTGGTAGGAGAATGGTGGGGATGTGGTAGAGAATATGGGATTAATGTAGGATTAGTATAAATGGGTGGTTGCTGGTTGCCACAGACTCGGTGGGCCGAAGGGCCTGTTTCAGTGCTGTATCTCTAAATAAGAAAAGTAAAATAAAAGCTACCAGTCGTAAATCAACTCAAACCCATTAGAGAGAAAGAGGGAGACTGTCAGAGAACTTCCTGCATCCAGTCCTGACCCTGTCACACTCAGCAGCTTCTCACCCAGACCCCACTCTCATCAACACTGAACATTGTTACCGAGACCCTTCAAATACTGTTTATAAAAGGTAGAAAAATTCAAACTTCATCACAGCTAGATTGAATAGAACAAAGTCTAATATCTTCTCGTCGTCACTCGGTAACCACATGAGACAGTCCTTAAATCAGTAGCATAAATTATCAGCTGTAAGAATGTTTGTCATTGGGTTGAATCATTTCTGTGTGAGGAATGTTCCAGCATCATAAACCAGGGGAACGTGTTGACTGAGCTGTGTCTTCATCTCTTCTGGATAGTTCACCCTTCATTCTGCTCTGATTCACTTTCCCAAAGCGGATCTACAGATTCTCAAATCCAGAGACTGGGTTTTCTTATTTTGTTCCTTTTGATTTTTCTTGCTCCTGAATGATAATATATTCCAACCTCGGATCAAACTTGCCCTGTCTCCCAGTCTCGGTTAAAAGCGACAAATAACGGCACCAACATTCTGAAACATACAACACGGTCACATTCTGCTTCAGTGAGATTAATGCTGAGGCAGTTTCCGTGTCGAATGCGATTGTGAACAAATTTCTCTCAAGGAAATTGTGAGTGATCAAGTATTTGCACTGAATTTCTGTGCAAGAAGGGACAGTTTCAAACAGCCATTCCCAAATCACTTCCTTCACAAAGACAAAGACTGTGCTGTCTTAACGTGTGAATCAACTTCACAAACAAATTTGAACTCGAAGTTCAGGAGAAGACAGAGATGTGAATGATTGACAGTGTAATCTTTAAATCATAATTTTCCGTTTCTTCGTTGAAGTGAGGCTCAACCCTAAGCCACTAGAGATCACGGAAAGCTACAAACTTGGATCCAGAAATCAGAAAAGTAGTGAAACAGTTGGTGAGTACATTGTGACACTGAAGAATTTATCACCACATTGCAACATTGGCACATTCTTAGACCGTACATTATGAGACAGATTTGTGCTTATATTGGTGGATGAGGAAAGATACTAAACACACAAAATCCCAATTTGAGCGAGTGTGTAAGATTGCTCTTTCCACGGAGATAGCATCAAAGAATGCTCGTGAATTTCGTCCGATGCCAGTGACAGTAACACACTGCAGAGGAACTTAAACACACTGGTAAAATGGGCTTTCACACAACAGATAAAATTTTACACAGAGAATTGTGAAGTGATACAGTTTGGGAGGAAGAATGAGACAATGCACACCAATCTTTTTTGATCAAGGTTTGAAAAGGTTGCTAAGAGCAAACAGGACACTTGGCTTTATTAATAGAGGCATAGAGTAAAAGCAAATAAGTTATGATAAACCTTTGTAAAACAGTGAGGCTGAATGGCCTACTCCTGCACCTCCACGGAAAGCTTCCACTCCAGGCTCGGACACCCTCTTCAGGATCACTCTCCATACATCCCGCCACTCCACGCACGGATATCTCCCTCAGGATCAGATCACAGCTCCACAGTCCTGCCACATCCAGTCGTGAATGGTGGTGGATAAGTAAATAACTAACAAGATGAGGAGGCTCCAAAAACATTCACATCCTCAATGATGGTGGTGCTGAGCACGTCAGTGCAAAAGATGAAGCTGAAGCATTTGCAACCATCTTCAATCAGAAATATTAAGTGGATTTGATCTGTGCTAATTTCAGCTCCTCATGCTCGCTGGTGCCTTGGTTCGCTGGTGCTAATTTCAGAGTAAATCATGCAGCTTGACAATTGGAGCCAAAGAAAAAGACACAGGAGAGGTTGAAAGTGCCAAAACCTGGGATTGAACCAAGAACTGTTTAACTGTTAGTACAGCACGAACTCAACAAAGCTATTTCAACAACACACGAAAGCCACCATTCTGTCACTGCTTTGGAAGACAATATGTGTCATTAAAGTGAATTAAAGACAATTAAAGTGTTTGTAAAAAGTTACAGAACACAACATGTGAGTAATATTCCCCATTGTTTTCTCAGTACTGATGGATTGTGAAGTGGGAGACAGTCAGAAGTCCCACTGTGCCACACTGACCCTGAGCTATGAGTGAAATGAGATAAAGTTCAATCTTTAGCAGAGAGATTCTGGAGAGAGGTAAGAGTCCTGAATCAAGGAAAGACTTTCTGACACAATAAAAGCAAAATACTGCAGATGCTGGAAATCTGAAATAAAAACAAAAAGTGCTGGAAATACTCAATAGCTCTGGCAGCATCTGTGGTGAGAGAAACAGAGTTAACGTTTCTGGTCTGTGACCTTTCATCAGAACTGACACAGGTTAGAAAAGAATTAGGTTTTAAACAAGTGAAGGGGAGGGGCATGTGAGAGAGAACAAAGGGGAATTTGTTTGATAGTGCAGAGGGCAGGAGAGATTAAATAACAAAGCTGTCCTGGGACAAAGGCAAAGAGTGTGGTAATGCTTGTGGTTGCCTGACACCAGTCATGCTCTGATGTTATTGAACACAATGTTCAATCCACAAGGCTGTAGAGTGCTGAATCAAAAGGTCAGGTGCTGCTCCTCGAGCTTGGGTTGATTTTCACTGGAACACTGGAACAGGCCAAAGACAGAAATGTTGACATGAGAGCAGGGGGGAGTGTTGAAATGGCAAGCAACCAGAAACTCAGGATCATGCTTTTGGCCTGAGCAGAGGTGTTCCATCTAATTTGCGTTTGGTCTCCCCAGATTAGAGGAGACCGCATTGTGAGCAGTGAATACAGTATACATAATTGAAAGAAGTACAAGTAAATCGCTGCTTCACCTAAAAGGAGTGTTTGGGGCTTTAGATAATGAGCAGAGAGGAGGGAAAAGGGCAGGTCTTATATCTCCTGCGATTGCATGGGAAGGTGCCTTGGGAAGGGGACGAGGTATTGGGGGTAATGGAGGAGTGGACTAGGGTGTCGTGGAGGGAACAATCCCTTCGGAATGCTGACAGGGGAGGGGAGGATGCGTTTGGTGGTGGCATCACGCTGGAGGTGGCGGAAATGGTGGAGGATGATCCTTTGGATGTGGAGGCAGGTGGGGTGGAAAGTGAGGACAAGGGGAACCCTGTCGCAGTTCTGGGAGGGAGGGGAAGGGGGAAGGCAGAGGTTGAGAGTCCTGTCAATTACACTGGGAGGGGGCGGGGTGGGAGTAGTTGAAATCTGGTGATGTTGTTGAATTTAATTTCAAACACTCCTTGAACTCTCTGCTGATGAAGACTGAAAAAGGGAAGAACAACCACACAACAAGGGTCTCAAATCCAAGACCCTGAGATTAAAAGTCTCATGCTCTACCAACTGAGCTAACAAGGCCTGATACAGTACTTCTACTCTGTCTGTTATTGGACGGATGCAGCTGTTGGCTCCACCCCAAGGGCGGGAGTTTGTTCCACCAACTATGAAGCAGTTTCCTATCAATTCCCCAGATTATCAGTAAATCCACTTCCAGAAGCCCCAAAGTGTGATATATTCCTCTCACTCATCAATAATAAAACTGAAATCTTTTTACCTTCCAAATGCTGCCATCGATTTTGTCAGTATTTATTTCTCTCTCCTTTTTATTTAGTTCATGCATTTCTTCAGAATTTTTTTTTCAATTATATCTGAGGGAAGAAATGAACAGATCTGGCAGCTCAAAACTGGGCATCCATGAGACACTGCGGGTCATCAGCAGCAGCAGAATTGTATTTAAACACAATATGTTACCTCATGGCCTGACATATCCCTCACTCTACCATTACCATCAAGCCAAGGGAGCAATAGTGGTTCAATGAAGTGTGCAAGAGGGCATGTCAGGAACAGCACCAAGCAGACCTAAAAATGAGTGAAGCTACAACACAGGATCACTTGCATGTCATATAGCGGAAGCAGCATGCAATAGACAGAGCTGAGTGATCTCACAACCAACAGATCAGATCAAAGCTCTGCAGTCCTGCCACATCCAGTCCTGAATGGTGGTGGATAATTAAACAATTAACAAGAGGACGAGGCTCCACAAATATCCCCATCCTTAATGATAGGGGAGACCAGTATATCAGTGCAAAATACAAGGTTGAATCATTTGCAACCATCTTCAGCCAAAAGTGCCAAGTAGATGATCAATCTCGGCCTCCTCCTGAGGTCCCCAGCATCACAGGTGCCAATCTTCAGCTAAATCCACTTCACTCCACATGATACCAAGAAATGGCTGAAGGCTCTGGATACTGACAACATCCTGGCTGCAGTGCTGAAGACTTGTGCTCCAGAACTAGCCACGCTGCCCGCCAAGCTACAACACTGGCATCTACCCAGCAATGTGGAAAATTGCCCAGGTATGTTCTGTATACAAAAGGCAGGACAAATCCAACCCGGTCAATTCCTGCCCCATCAGCCTCCTCTTTATCATCAGTAAAGTGATGGAAGGTGTCGTTGACAGTGCTATCAAGAAGCACTTGCACAGCCATAACCTACTCACCAATGCTCATTTTGGGTTCCGCCAGGGCCACTTAGTTCCTGACCTCATTATGGCCTTGGCCAAAATATGGACAGAAGAGCTGAATTCAGGAGGTGAGGTGAGGTGACAGTGACTGCTCTTGCCAAGGGCATCAAGGAACCCTTGCAGAATTGAAGTCAATGGCAATCAAGGAGAAAAATCTCCACTGGTTGGAGGCATACCTTGCGCAAAGGAATATGGTGCTGGTTGTTGGTGGCCAATCATCTCAGTACCAGACATCGCTCAGGAGTTCCTCAGGGTAGTGTCCTAGGCCCCAACCATCTTCAGTTGCTTCATCAATAAACTTCCTTCCATCATAAGGTCAGAAGTGGAAATGTTCACTGATGATTGCAAAATGTTCAGTTGCATTAGTAACTCCTCAGATACTGAAGCAGTCCGTGTCCACATGTAGAGAGACCTGGGCAAGATTGGGCTTGGACTGATAAGTGGCAAGTAACATGCACGCCACAAAAATGCCAGGCAATGACCATTTCCAACAAGAGTGAATCTAACCATCTCCCCTTGACAGTCAATGACATTACCATTGCTGAATCCTTCACAATCAACATCCGGGGGGTTACCAATGAGCAGAAACTGAATTGGATCAGTCATATAAATACCGTAGCTACAAGAGCAGGTCAGAGGCTGGGAATTCTGCTGCAAGTAACTCACCTCCTGTCCACCATCTACAAGGCACAAGTCAGGAGTGTGATGTAATACTCCCCACTTGCCTGGATGAGTGGAGCTCCAACAACACCAAAGAAACTCAACACCATCCAGGACAAAGCAGATCACTTGATCAGCACTCCATCCACTACTTTAAATATTCACTTCCTGCACCACCAGTGAACAGTGGCAGCAGTGTGTACCATCTACAAGATGCACTGCAGCAACTCACCAAGCCTCCTTCGACAGCACCTTCCAAACCCCCAACCTCGACCACCTAGAAGGACATTGGATGAATGGGAACACCACCATCTGCAAGCTCCCCTCCAAGTTACACACTGTCCTGACTGGGACTATGTTCTATAGTTGTTGAGTCAGAAACTTTAGGGACTTTCAAAAGGCTTTTGGATAGGTATATGGATAAAGGAGAATGATGGGGTATAGATTAAATTGTCCTTGACAGAGGACAAAGGATCGGCACAACATTGTGGGCCGAAGGGCCTGTTCTGTGCTGTATGTTCTATGTTCTATGTTCTAACTATATCACCATTCCTTCACTGTCACTGGATCAAAATCTTGGAACTCCCTTCCTAACAGCACTGTGGGTTTACGTACAACACGTGGACTGCAGCAGCTCCAAAAAGGCAGCTCACCACCACCTTCTCAAGGGCAATTAAGGATGGACAATCAAGGCTGCGTTAGCCGACAACGCAACCACTAGGTGGCACAACTCGCTTTCTCCCCCTGCTTTGCACCGGCCGCTTCCACCCTCCACAGTCGCTCGCTCCAGACCTCGCTGCTCCCCCCCCCCTACTTCCCTGGCCGATTGTCTCCCGATCATGTCACCCCATTCTCCAGTCGTTCGCTCACTCCCCACCCCCCTCCCCTCCAGCCGCTAGCTCTAGGCTGCGCTGCTTCCCTTCTCTCGGCCACTTGCTCCCACGTTTGTCCAGTCTCCACGCGCCGCCCGAAGAAGCAAGGTGGGCTGCAAAGTGTGACGTAGGAGTGAGTAGTGAGTGGCCTAGAGGTGGGAAGTGGCACGGCCTAGAGCTAGCGGCTGGAGCGGGGGTTGGGGGGCAGAGAGCAAGCGGCCATAGAGCTGGATGACGCGAGTGGGGAACAATTGTCCAGGGGAGCATCGAGGTGTGGAGCGAGCGGCTGAGGGGAGGAAGCGTCGAGGCCTGGAGCGAGTTGCCGAGGGGGGAGAGCTCCAGCCTCAAAGTCTCCTATTCAGCCGCTTCCTCCAGCTGAGTGAGGGGCTGGATACCCGATGATGCTTTCGCGCACATGTGCGAAGATGGACCAAGCGCGGATATGCGATGATGTTGGCGCTGTGCAATGACATCATCCTACGCATGTGCCACTTAATCCTGGCAAGATGTAGCTGTGCCTATGCACAGCTTGGCACAGTCCGATGATGTCAGCGGGCCGCTGCGTTGACAGGAATCACATTGTGTCAGCAGTGCCCACATCCCAGGAAAGAATGAAAAAGAGATTTACCACAATGGCAGCAGGGTGAGGGATTTCAGTTATGTGGAGAGATTGGAGAAGCTGGGGTTGTTCTCCTTGCAGCAGAGAAAATTCAGAAGAGATTTGACACATTTGTTCAAAATCATGAAGTTCTTCAATAGTTTAAATCAGGAGAAACTGTTTCCAGTGGTAAAAGGGTCAGTAAGCAGAGGACACAGATATCAGGTGATTGGCAGAAGAACCAGAGGTGACATGAAGAACCATTGTTTACACAGCAATGTGTTGTGATAAAGAAAGAAAAGACTTGCATTTATATAGCACCTTTCAAGACCACTGGACATATCAAAGCACTTTGTAGACAATGAAATACTTTTGAAGTGTAATCACTGATGTAATGTCAGAAATGCAGCAGCTAATACCCACAAACAGCAATGTGATAATGACCAACTGATCTGATTGAGGGGCAAATATTGATCACAACACCAGGGACAATTGCTCTTCACTTGTTTGAAATTGCAGCATGGGATCTTTTACATTCACCCAAACATGCAGACCAGGTCTTGGTTTAACATCACACCTGAAAGGCAGCACCTTCAACACCCTCAGTGCTGCACTGGAGTGTCAGCTGTGAACTCTGAACCCAGAAGCTTGTGATTTCGAGGTGAGTGTGACCAACTGAGCTATAGCTTTTACCTGAGTCTCAATCCTTCTACCAACAATTTCTATCGGGTCTGTCACGACCCCTCATGATTGTGAACACCTCTATCAAATCTCCTCTCTAAAGAGAACAACCCCAGCTTCTCCAATCTATCCACATAACTGAAATCCTAACCATATGTTGCAGAAATCGATTTTTCCTCAAGTTCCTTCTGGTTTTGTGAGTCACCTTAAATCTATAACCTTCGGTTATTGACCTTTCAGCAGTTAGAAACAGTTCCTCAGTATTTACTCTACCTCAAACCTTCAAGGAAGCTCTGCAAAGTAACTGAAAATCAAGTTGTCAGAAGTGGGATTTAAACATATGCCTCCAGTGAAAGCTGCAACCTGAACAGAGAAGCTGAAACCGCTCAGTCACCTCAACTGTTCAGACCTTTTTGACCTCGTCCTCACTTCTGTACTTTGAAAGGTTCACTCAGTTCAGGAACTTGTTCAATGTTGCTGGAATGCTCAGTGATTGGGAATATTAACTCCCCCGGGTTTTCCTGAGCTTGTTCTCGGTGTATGGGGATGTTTATCCTGGGCTGTGGAATCTTGCATCCCTGTAATGGACATTAACCCACTGATTGAATCTGTATTCACTGCTTTCCACTGGTGCTGGGTAATTGCAGAGTGTGGGGCCGGAATGTTGCTGCTTGTCCCGGCCTCACTCACTCTGGGAAAGAGTGAATAATTGATGCATCTGTTTCTGTATCTGAAATGTGACTTCGATCTGCTGTTATTAACCGAGGCAGCGCTGCAGAAGGATACGTTAATAATCTCTCACTAATCAACTGCAAACAGTCAGAATGTGTAACTTTGAGCAGCGCTTTCTGCACCGTCAGGGCTGGAAAGTTGAGGGAGGGAGAGACACTGTCAGTATCTGAGTGTATACAGCACTGTACAGAGAAAGAGCCAATATACCGGGGCTGAGACACAGTGCATCTTTTCACATTTAATCACAATAATATCCACAGTCAGGAGCTGAAAATGATGAAAAACCGAATAGCAAGAGCAAAATTAAGAAATGTAAGTAATTATAGATTAGCTGATCAGCTTTCACTGTGTTACCTGGTAGTCTACTGTTTTATATTCAATGCTGTCTCCACTGTGGCCAGGGAATGATTTCTTCTCAAAGGCTGAACATTAACAAAACTGCTTGTAATTTAAAATCTTTTAAAAGTAATTCCATGGAGCGAATGGGGCAAAGTCAAATAACTGCACCAATTATAGGAGAGCTGGTTGGTGATGACGTGGATGTGTCTGCAGTGTGCAGGACCAGACTGTTTCTATAGATTCACAATGAATGTTCCACCCTTTATTTATAACAGTAAAACTGATAGTGGACAATAGCTATTCTGGTTGCAGCAACCTGAAGCTTTAACTCATTAACACCCTACTTTAGGGTAATTTAGAAAGCACAACATGCAGCTCTGTCAGTTAGTGTGTTTGTTTGTTAACCCACAATTTGATGGTTCAAGCACATAAATGGATGAGGCTTTATTAACTTAAACTCTTCTACATCTGCTTTCTTACTCTTGCTGTTGATTTTTCAAAGATAAGGTTCATCAAGTCTTTCTTTGTGAAATCCATGCTGACTGTGTTTTATTATTTTTCATTTCCATCTGTATTTTCTACTTTGGAGGATTACAGGATATTATCATTTTTTTTATTCATTCATGGGAGGTGGGTGTCGCTGGCTGGGCCAGCATTTATTATCCATCCCTAATTGCCTTGAGAAGGTGGTGCTGAGCTGCCTTCTTGAACCACTGCAGTCCATGTGCTGCTGTTATGAAGAGAGTTCCAGGATTTTGACCCAGCAACAGTGAAGGAACGGTGATACAGTTACAATTCAGGATGGTGTGTGGCTTGGAGGGGAACTTGCAGGTTGTGGTGTTCCCATGCATCTGCTGCCCTTGTCCTTCCAGGTGATAAAGGTCGCGGGTTTGGAAGGTGCTGTCTCAGGAGCCTTGGCACATTGCTGCAGTGCATCTTGTGGATGGTACACACTGCTGCCTCTGTGTGCCAGTGATGGAGGGCATGAATGTTGTAAATGGGGTGCCAATCAAGCGGGCTGCTTTGTCCTGTTGAGTTTCTTGAGTATTGTTGGAGCTGCACCCAGCCAGACAAGTGGAGAGTATTCCATCATACCCCTGACTAATGTACAGGCTTTGGGGAGTCAGGAGGTGAGTTACTTGCCGCAGGATTCCTAGTCTCTGACCTGCTCTTGTAGCCATAATATTTATATGGCTACTGCAGTTCAGTTTCTGCTCAATGGTAACCCCCAGGTTGTTGAGAGTGGGGGATTCAGCGATGGTAATGCCATTGAATATCAAAGGGAGATGGTTAGATTCTCTCTTGTTTGGGATGGTCATTGTCTGGCAGTTGTGTGGTGAGAATCTTATACATCTTTATTGTAGGGTACTCTATTGTACTGTTGAGTGACTAGACTTGAAAAGTCCTTCCTTCATTGGCTGTAAAAGGGTTTGCAATGTCCTGTGGTCGTGAAATGCAAGTCTTGCTTTTTCCATTGTTATCAGTGTCATTGTGATCAAAAGATAGGATTCATGAGCACAAAGTTTAAATCAATTTTGATTAAAATAATGTAAAAGCATCTGTATTTTTGCACTATACTTAATAATCTCCATCTTCCTATCCTTACCCTGAAATTGATTCCACAATCGCAGTCCCTCAGACAATTTCAGCTCTGTTCTGATGAAAGGTCACAGATCTGAAACGTTAACTCTGTCTCTCTCTCCACAGATGCTGCCAGACCTGCTGAGTATTTCCAGCATTTTCTGTTTTTATTTCAGATTTCCAGTATCAGCAGTATTTTGCTTCTGTGTTACTTTGAAAGTTAAAACTGACCCACCTGTCTACAATTCACACTGGGGTCTCCCATGAAATGATTCTGTATAATGTTGCTGTAATGAATACAGACTCCGAGCACAGAGCTTCCTGTGGGGAATTGGGGATATGAAAACCAGCAGACTCTGCAGGAATTTCCACTGGGAGCACAAATTCACAAAATCTACCTTTTATATATTGATTCATTTTGATTGTCCTTCTGGAAAATTATTTTGAAGCAATTTAAACATCAACCCACAGCTCCATGACTGGGTCAATTATGAGGTCATCCTCTGACAGGTCATGTGACAGCTGGAGCCACAAGACATCAGAACCAGATTTGTGACTGGATTAAAACCCGGAATCCTGTCATAATGGCTTTTCAAATAAAGCTGTTGCTGTTTGAAAACACAGCAGTTAAACTTTCTGCCTGACCATGAGGGGAGCTGGGGAGAAATTTACAAAACTAAATCCTTTTACAAAATAGTTCAAAAACCATTCACTGAAAAATCATGTGAGGATTCATATGCAGTAGAGAAACAAGCAGAATACAGAAAGTACAGAGGAGAGCTGAAAAAGGAAATGAGATCAGCAAGAGAATGTATGAGAAAAGATTAGCAGGTCACATAACTGGGAACACTGAAGACTTTTACCAACATATGGACAGTCAATGAAAGGGTGGGTCAATTAGGAGATCCTGTGGAGGCAGAGGGTGTGGCTGAGGTACTAATTAAGTACATTTCATCTGTCATCACAAAACAAACGGGTGCTGCAAATGTCACAGTAAAGGAGGAGGAAGTGGAGAATTTGGAGGGGATGAAAATAGATAAAGAGGAGACAATTACAAGGTTAGCAGTGCTCACACCTGTCTACAGGTCACCCGGTCTGGATGGGCTGCATCCTGGGTTGCTGAGGGAAGTCAGGGTGGAAATAGCAGAGACTCGAACCACAATCTTTCAATCCTCCTTGAATATGGGAATGATGCCAGAGGACTGGAGGATGGAGGTAAGCTTGGGTAGTTCAATCTCAGTTTAACTTGACCATTTTTATCATGTATCCATTGTCATAACTAACAACGTTAAGAAAGCCATTTTATAATGAACACATGACCAAAGGAACCATTTTGTGTTCAGTACTAACGTTTATATCCTGTATAATTAATGAGTAGCTACCCATCCTGAAACAGATGATTGTAAAAGTAATGAACCTTGATTGAGTTATAATTAATGAATCAATAAACATTTTAGAGAGAATGGGTTTTCATTTAAAGTTAGTTCAATCTAATTACTGTGAGTTTCTGTGTCTGTGTGGGAAAGGACAGTTTCAGCTAAATGTATTCAAACAATGGACCTTTCTCGGACCCCTGATAAAACCCATGGTATGGTACATCGTGACCTTCAAGAGTCTAGATTTAATGAACAGGAAACTTGTTTCAGATCAGATTGGGAGACAGTGTGAAACCACTCCATTGTACTCATGTCTGAGATTCTGAGGACAGGTGACTGTTAGTGGAAGACATTATTAAGAACTAATTAAATGTACCTAGCAACAGCTAGGACCAATTATTATTTTACATGGTGGTGTGATGGCCATCCAGGGGTTAAAAGTAGGGAGCTTGTAAGGTTTCAGTGTGCAGGAACACTAGAAGATCTCAGGGGTAAAGACTCAGATCATCAACCAAGTTCTCCACCTGATGAGGGATCTAGGCTGGACAAAGAGGACCGTGACGCTCTGAGACCAAGCTCGACCAGTCCCCAGAGCTGTAAAGTGATATTCCCCAAGTTTGTTAAGTATAATTTTACTTTCAATTATTAAGTACTATTTTACTCTCAATAAAAGTTCTGGACTTATTAATCAAGTATCCTGTTGCTTTAATTGGTTAAAGTCATGCCCAAAGTGATTGTCTGCAATAGACTTTCCAGAATTAAAAGATAAGTCTGCAAGGGTTGTGAATATTACAGCCCTGTTTAAAAAGAGAGATAAACCCAGGAACTACAGACCAATTAGTCTAATGTCGGTGGTGGGGAAACTTTTAGAGACAATTATCCAGGAGGAAATTAACTGTCACTTGGTAGAACATGGGCTAATAAATGACAGCCAGAACAGATTGGTTAACAGAAGATTGTGTCTGAAATAATTAATGAATTAATTTCTTTGATGAAGTTTCAGAGAGAGTTGACGAGGGTGGTGAGGTTGATGGTACGTGTCTGGACATCAAAATTGTGTTTGAAAAGATACCATAAACTAGACTTGGGGCAGCACAATGGCACAGTGGTTGGCACTGCAACCTCACAGCTCTCGCAACCCAGGTTCAGTTCTGGGTACTGCCTGTGCAGAGTTTCCAAATTCTCCCTGTGACTGTGTGTGTTTCTGCTGGGTGCTCCGGTTTCCTCCCACAAGCAAAGACTGCAGGTTGATAGGTAAATTGGCTGTTGTAAATTGCTCCTAGTGTAGGTAAGAGAATGGTGGGGATGTGGTAGGGAATATGGGATTATGGTGTAGGATTACTATAAATGGGTGGTGGTTGGTCAGCACAGACTCAGTGGGCCGTAGGGCCTGTTTCAGTTTTGCATCTCTCTATGACTTGCTAACAAAATTCAAGCAGATGGGATTAAAGGGGCAGTGGCAGTGTGGATCCAAAATTGGCTGCAGGGTAAAAAGTAGGGTGAATGCTTGTTTTTCAGAATGGAGGGAGTAATACAGTAATGTCCTTGTTGTTGCAATATGTTCAATGTCAGACCCCGAGCTGTCCGAGGGATGGGGCAATTTGTGATGTTCCTGTGGTTGCAATATTTGCAGTGTCTGACCTTGATCTGTCACAGGGATGTGGCATTTATGAGGTCCCTGTGGGGTGCTGTTTGTTTGGTGTATCACACTGACCTGTCCCAGAGAGCGGGAAGGTTGTGATGTCCTTGTGGGTTGCAATCTGTTCAGTGTCTGACTCTGATCTGGACCAGAGATGGGGCAGTGTGTGATATCCTTGTGCATGTCATACAGGCCCACTGGTGTGTGGTTCCACCCTGATGCCAAGAAACAGAGCCCCATCTCTGGGCAAAAAGTCTCACTTCTCAAGGGGTGTCTCGAGAAGACACAGTGGCGCAGTGGTTAGCACCGCAGCCTCACACCTCCAGTGACCCGCGTTCGATTCTGGGTACTGCCTGTGCAGAGTTTACAAGTTCTCCCTGTGACTGCGTGGGTTTCTGCCGGGTGCTCTGGTTTCCTCCCACAGCCAAAGACTTGCAGGTTGATAGGTAAATTGGCCATTGTAAATTGCCCCTAGTGTAGGTAGGTGGTAGGGGAATTGAGGGGATGTGGTAGGAATATGGGATTAATGTAGGATTAGTATAAATGGGTGGTTGATGGTCGGTACAGACTCGGTGGGCTGGAAGGACCTGTTTCAGTACTGTATCTCTAAATAAATAAATAAGAAGGCTGAGGCAGTAAACCTGGACAGTAAATCCGGAGTGGAGTCCTGGAGGCGGTTACCTGTGACTTATCAGGCAGTTTTCCAGCAACTTCTACAGCAGAACTGGTAACAAACAGTACTGGTTTTTCCTTTCCTTTGGACAATACGAGCAATGCTGAGAGGGGGTCTTGATGCTCAGGGTCTCCATACTGTTTGCCCAGGCCTGTGCCCGAGAGAGGACACTCCAGCTTCGTGGTTAAACATGAGCACAACCCGGGAATAAACAGTTACTGATTATAAGCTCTCATTCAATTGGTGTAGAGTATGAGCGCCAGGGGTTACTTCGGACAGTGGGAGAGCTCTTAGTGTCTCATTGGATAGCTACCATTCACTCCAAGCTGGGCAGCCCCCAGTCAGTTAGGTGCTGTGAAGCCACGTCCTGCTTGCTTCAATGGGTGCCTGGAGCTTAGAGAGTCATCTCTCAACAGGCGGATTGATAATCAATGCACCAAGAAAAACAAACTCAACAAAGAAGACACCAGTCCTTCGCATCACAAGCTGGAATGTAAGGACCATGTGTCCTGGCCTTACCGACAACCTTCTGCAGGTTGATGACACACACAAGACAGCTGTGATCGACAAGGAACTCACAAGGCTCAATGTGGACATTGCTGTGCTGCAAGAAACCAGACTCGTTCAAAGTGGATCCCTCAAAGAGAAACACTACACCTTCTTCTGGCAGGGGAAAGCCCAAGAGGCAACTCGTGAGCATGGAGTGGGTTTCACAGTAAAATACACGCCACTTGAGATGAGTGAACCACCCACAGTAGGCTCAGAGAGACTTCTTACTCTTCACTTGTCAACAAGTGTGGGCCCAGTTAATCTCATGTGCATCTATGTCCCGACACTCACCTCCACCCCAGATGTCAAGGATCAATTCTATGTGACACTTGACACTGCCATCAGTAGAATTCCCAGCACTGAGGGACTGTACCTTCTAGGAGACTTCAACACAAGCTTGGATACTGACTACACAGCTTTGCCAATGTGCATAGGGCACCAGGGGATTGGCAAGATGAACGAAAATGGACAGAGGTTGCTGGAGCTATGCTGTCACCATGGACTCTGTGTGATGAACAGCTACTTCCAGGTCAAGCTGTGCTACAAGGTGTCCTGGAGACATCCGAGATCATGCCATTGGCACCAGCTAGACCTTATCTTCACCAGACATACCACCCTCAGCAGTGTCCTCATCACTCGCAGCTATCACAGCGCTGACTGTGACACTGATCACTCCCTGGTGTGTAACAAGGTCAGGCTTCAGCCAAGGAAGCTTCATCCATCCATGATGAAAGCTCGTCTTCTGATCAACACTTGCCGAACCACTGATCCAGAAAGGACCCAGGAGTTCCTCAACATCCTCGATCAGGCTCTTTCAGACAACAATGCTCAAGGCCTCAGTGCAGTGTCAAAGTGGAATCATCTGCACACCACCATCTATAACTCTGCACTCACTGTGTATAGGAAAAGAGATGGGAGGAATGCTGACTGGTTTGAGGCTTATTGGACTGAAATGGAGTCAGTTACTGTAACTAAGAGGAGAGCCCTCATGAACTACAAACAAGTCCCCAGCAAACAACATCTAGATGCTCTCAGAGCTGCCAGAAACAAGTCTCTGCAGACTGCTCAGCACTGCACCAATCAATACTGGTTAAAACTCTGCTGCTGAATCCGGGGATGCTGGAGGGATGTATGAAGGAATTAAGAAAGCAATGGGCCCAGTAGTAACTAAATCAGCACCTTTTGAAGACAAAGAGAGGGGTAATCATCACTGAACCTAACAAGCAGATGGAAAGGTGAGTGGAGCATTATCTTGAACTCGACATAACGGAGAACATTGTCATTGAAGTAGCTCTCAGTGCCATTCCAGACTTCCCTGTCATGGAGGAACTGGACAGTGAGCCCTCCATAGTCGAACTCAACAAGGGCTAAAAACATGCGTGATGCAAACATTGTCACCTTGTACAAAATTAAGGGGGATCGCAGTGACTGCAGCAATTATCGGAGCCAGCTACTCAGTTCCACTCACCTGCTCGATCCCTTTCCTCCTGCAAGTTCCTTTGCTTCAAGTATCCATCCAATTTCCTTTTCAAATCATTGATTGTCTCTACTTCCACCACACTCGTGGGTCAGGACATTACCACTCACAGCATAAATAAATTCCACCTCACCCAAGGATGGGAAATATTTATATCTTCTATATTTAGCTTATTCCCTATCTCTACGAGAATAGAATTGCAGTCAACATGAAAGGGAACCCAAAAATCTTCGAGCAGTATATAAATAATAAGCAGGTAGTAAGCGGTGAAGTGTGCCCCATTGGGGACCAAGAGGGTAATATATACTTAGAGCTGCAGGGCAATGTTAATCTAGTTAATAAGTACCTTGTATCAATGATCACTAAGGAAGTGGAATTTGACAAAATATCAGTAGAAGTGGAGAGTGTAGAGGCAATGGAGAGGGTACAAATTGAGAGAGGGAGGTACTGAAAAGGCTGGTTATGCTTCAGGAAGATAAATTACCTGGTCCGGATGGCTTTCATCCCAGATTGCGAAAGGAAATGTGGATGCAGATAACAGAAAGGCTTGCTATAATCTTCCAATCTTCCCTGGATACGGGGGAGGTGTCAGAGGATTAAACAGTTGCAAATGTGACACCCTTATTCAAGAAAGGGTGTAAGGACAGTCCGGCTCACTGCAGGCCAGTTAGATTAACAGCAGTGGTGGGTAAGGTTTCAGAAAGAACAATCAGGGAAAAAATCAACAGTCACTTGTAGAGGTTTGAGTTAATTAAGGAGAGTGAGCATGGATTTATACATGGGAGTTCATGCTTGACTAATCTAACTGCATTTTTTAATGAACTAACAGAGAAGGTTTATGAAGGGCATGCAGTGGATGTTGTTTATATGGATTTTAAGAAACGACACATAAAAGGGTGATTAACAACATTGAGGTTCATGGAATAGGAGGGTCAGTGTCCAATTGGATAGAAAATTGGCTTAAGGACAGAAAACAGCAAGTCGTAACAAATGATTCATTCTCAGACTGGAAGGTTGTCGACAGTGCTGTTCCCCAAGGGTCACTGCTGGAACCACTGCTTTTTATTTGCGACAGATAAATGACTTGGATCTTGGAATATAGAGTAGAATCTCAAAATATGCCGATAACACCAAACTTGGAGAAGTAGCAAACAGTGAGGATGAAATGAACCACCTGCAACAAGACAGTGATCGGCTAGCAGAATGGGCAGACAGGTGCAGATGGATTTTAATAGTGACTAGTGTGAGGTGATGCATTTTAGCAGAAGGAATAGGGAGAGGCAATATATACTTAATGGCACAGTTCTAAAGAGTGTGCAGGAATAGAGGGACCTGTTCACTGTCACGTGAACAATTACTTCTTGTTGTGTGCTCTCAGATTTGTCACCTTCACTGTACTGGAGTGAGGTGACATCTACTGGCAGGAAGCAAGAACTGCAATCAAGCAGCAGAAATTCCATAGTCTGTCAGGGTGAAAGAAACATTGCAATGTGAGGAAATAGTGAATGGGTTTGATTGGGTTGATGGAGACATGATTCCACTTGTGGTGGAGTCCAAAGCAAAGGCCAGAAATATAAAATTGTCATTATTAAAAGATATGAGGAATTCATGATAAATGTATTTAGGTAGTGAGTGGGTGGAATCTAGATAAAATAGAAAGTGAGATTGGGTGGACAGAAGCAGTGTGAAAGGATGGCTCAAACAAAAGGTAAACGCCCTGAAAGGTGAACTCTGTTTCTCTCTCCACAGATTCTGCCAGAGTTTCTGAACATTTCCAACACTTTCTGTTTTTATTTCAGAATTTGCAAGATGTTGCTTTGCTCTGAAAAAAAATGGATGATCGGCTTTGGCTGCCAGTGAAATTCCACAGGAGCTAAAAGGAAGTTCTGATATCAGTGGCATGTTGATCTAGCGGTATGATTCTTGCTTAGGGTGAGTGATTAATTAATGTGTGAGAGATCCTGGGTTCAAATCCTGGACAAGCCCTTCTTCTTTGGCATTTTTAGTTTAAGGTCATTGATTGGTTTCAGCCTTGCAGAAGGCGGAATTGATTTCCATATGGAGCCTGCTTGAGGACCAGAGAGCTGGATTCAAAGAGCTTGATTAACTAAATGTACAGATAGCCAAGTGGGAATATAAAGTTGTTGCAGTAATTGTGACCTGACTCCAAAAACAACAGGACTGGGTTCTGGACTGGAATGGAATGGAATTCTTCAGTGTTTCTGTTGTTTGGCTTGCATTGACTCATCGATTTTCTTGTTTTTCACTTTGTCGATGCCTTTGAATAATTGTGGATCCTTCTTCAGATTGTCTTCTTTCACCAGGTAGTTCTGACCTCTGATGATGATGATCGTAATGAGCTTCAACTCACTGATAGTTTTGGAACTGAACAGATTTCCTTTGCTTGAGTCTACAACATGGAACTCAGTCTGACATGTGGACCCATGGGAGGATTTGAATGCCACCCCTGCGTTGGAGAATACAGTTGCATCCATCCAATAAGAGACCGAGTAGAAGTGACAGTTCTGTCAGTCAAACATTAAACTTTTAATTTCAGGGTGGTGAGTTGGAGTGCCATTTTGCTTTTCCCTTTTTTAAGGCTTCATTAGCAGAGAGTACAAGGAGTGTTTGAAATGAAATTCAGCAAAAGTATGAGAAAGTCTCACTTTGATTCGGGACTCATCTCTCTGCAGCATCTCGCTGTGAAAGATTGAACTTCATCTCATTTCATTCCCAGCTCGGGGTCAGTGCGGCTCAGTGGGACTTCTGGCTGTCTCCTGCTTCACAATCCATCAGTGCTGAGAAAGCAATGGGGAATATTATTCACGGCTCTGTAACCTGAGGACACCGATTTAAGGTGAATGGCAAAAGAACCAAAGGCAACATGAGGAAAAACTTCTTTTGCACAGCGAGTGGTTAAGATCTGATATGCACTGCTTGAGGGTGTGATGGAGGCTGATTCAACCATGGCTTTCAAAATGGTATAAGATAATTATCTGAAGTGGAAAAATTGCATGTTTTCATGGAATACATGAGTCTGTGGCATGAGCTGAGTTGCTCGTGCATAGAAGCAGCACAAGCACAATGAGCTGAATGGCTTCCTTTTGTTCTGTAACTATTCTATGATCTATGATTCTTTTCAGAGTGAAATCAACACTCACACACAAGAAACTGACAGGTACAATGTAAACCCCACACTAACATACCAGCGAATGCTAGGGACAGAGTAAAACCAATCAGTCCTGGACTAGAAACTGACAGGTATACTGTAAACTTCGCATTACCAGACAAGAAATTGACAGATACAGTGTGAAACCCACAGTCACGTAGCAGCAGTTGGCAGGTAACGTGTAAAAATCTTTCTTTCATATCCCAACTGCAAGGTACAAAGGAAATTAGGTCCAAACCCAGGCTCACACTTCAAAGACTGAGAGATACAAAGCAAAACACATATTCACCTACAAGTACAGAGACGAAGACACACTCAGAGGAGGTGCAGATTAAAGACACATGCATGTAACAGAAACTGATAGGGATAGAATCAAACCCTTTCTCACTTCTCAGAAACTGATAGATATAGACAAAAGCTGATGCTCACATACAAGTTGTTGAAAGATATGTGGTGAAACTCACAGAGCAATAGCAGAAACAAACAGGTACTGAATAATACCCACAGTCACAGACCAAAAACTGAAATATTCTGAGTTAAACACCACTTTCTCACACCAGAAACTCATGGCTACAAAGTGAAGCTGACTCTATCCTCCCAGGCACTGACAGGTGCAAAAGAAAACACTCACGACGATTCCAGGTCATGAAATGTACGTAATAAAACCTTTCAGCTGAAAGAATAGCATTAATGACAGGTGTGGTACCCAGAATGCTCAGCGGCCTAGAATCCGCCCGATCTGTGACAGGAGGGGGGCGCAGGCGCAGTAGAGAGCTTTGTCAGCAGCTGGAGCTGCGGGTTCGGAGTTGGAGCGGGATATTCACAAAGTGCGAGAAGACTTTGCGGGCTCACACAGCTGGAGCAGGGCCTCAGGGTCACAATAAGATGGAACAATCCCATCTGTATCCCTGCGGATGGCGGTGGTGAAGCTTTTCCCGGTGAGGCTTCCCGAAACGGCGTCTATAAATGGATAAGAATTGGGGACTGGGCAGGGAGCGTCTCTAAATGAATAAAATTTGGGTACTGGTCAGGGAGCGTCTGTAAATGGATAAGAATTGGGGACTGGGCAGGGAGCGTCTGCAAATGGATAAGAATTGGGGGACTGGGCAGGGAGCGTCTCTAAATGAATAAAATTTGGGTACTGGTCAGGGAGCGTCTGTAAATGGATAAGAACTGGGGACTGGGCAGGGAGTGTCTCTAAATGAATAAGATTTGGGGACTGGGCAGGGAGCGTCGATAAATGCTTAAGAATTGGGGACTGGTTCGGGAGCGTTTTTATATTCGTTCGTGGGATGTGGGCGTCGCTGGCTCGATCTCAGCTCGAGTAATGTGTCCAGTTCTGGGCACCAGGCTTTAGAAAGGACATCAAAGCTTCTGAGACAGTTCAGAGGAGATTTACCAGAATGATCCCAGAGATGCGGGGTTTCAGTTCTCTGGACAGGCTGGTGAAGCTGGGATTGTTCTCTTCAGAGTAGAGAAGGTTAAGGGAAGATTTAATAGAGGTGTTCAGAATCATGAAGGATTTTCATAGGGTAGAGAGGGAGAAACTGTTTCCACTGTCCTGGGGGTCAGTAACCAGAGGACACAGATTTAAAATAATTGGCCAAAAATGTCAAGGGGAGGTGAGGAGAGATCTTTTTACCCAGTAACTGATTCGGATTTGGAATGAATTGTCTGACAGGGTGGTGGAAACAGATTCAATTATAACTTTCATAAAGGAATTGGACAAATATTTCAAAGTGAAACTCTCCAGGATTATGGGGAAATAGGCAGGGGGTTGGACTAATTGCATCTTTTTGTCAGGGAGTCAGCAGAGGCACAATGGGGCCGAATGGCCTCCTTCTGTGCTGTATGATTCTATGAACATAAGAACGAGGAGCCGGAGTCGGCAAGTCAGCCACTCGAGCCTGCTCTGCCATTCAATACAATCATGGCTGATCTCATCACGGCAGTTCTTGTTTCTTGCCAGTAGATGTCACTTCACTCCAATACAGTGAAGTTTACAAATCTGACAGAGAAACAACAGGAAAGAATTGTCCCCATTATAGTGAATGTGTTGGATTTAGAAATACTAGGAGTGGAGACGAGTTATTACTTGTCTGCTCGATCCCCATAGCCCTGTAAAATTATTTCCTTCAAGTGCCCATTCAAATTCCTTTTGTAATCCTCGATTGTCTCCATTTCCACCGCCCTCGTGGGCAGCGAGTTACAGATCATCACCAATCAGTGTAAAAAAGTTCTTGCGCACATTCCCCCTGTACCTCCTGAACAAAACCTTCAATCTGTGTCCCCTAGTCCTTGTACTAATAGTTAACGGGAACAATGTTTCCTTGCCAACTTATTTAAAACTGTCAGAGCCGAAAACACATCTATCAATTCTCCCCTCACTCTCCTCTGATACAGGCAGAACAACCCTAGCTTTTCCAACCTAACCTTGTAACTAAAATCCTCCATCCCTGGATCCATTCTGGTGAATTTCCTCTGCATCCTCTCAAGGACGCTCACATTCTTTCTTCAGTGTGGTAAGCAAAACTGGAAGCAACACTCCAACTGGGGCCGAACCAGAGCTTTATAATGGTTCAGCATAACTTCCCTGCTTTGTCCTCAATGCCTCTATTTATAAAGCCCAAGATCCCATATGCTTTGCTAACCACTCTCGCAATATGTCTTGCCACCTTCAAAGGTTGATGCACATGAACCCCAAGTCCCTCTGTTCCAGCACACACTTTAGAACTGTGCCATTAAGTAAATATTGCCTCTCCCTATTCCTGATGCCAAAATACATCACCTCACACTTGTCACTATTAAAATCCATCTGCCACCTGTCTGCCCATTCTGCTAGCCTATCATTGTCCTGTTGCAGGCAGTTCATATCATCCTCACTGTTTGCCACTCCTCCAAGTTTGTTGTCATCGGGATATTTTGAAATTCTACTCAATATTCCAAGATCCAAGTCATTTATCTTTAGCAAAAAAAGCAGTGGTTCCAGCACTGACCCTTGGGAAACACCACTGTCGACTATCCTCCAGTCTGACAAAGAATAATTTCATAAGACTTGCTGTTTTCTATCCTTAAACCAATTTTCTATCCAATTGGACACTGACCCTCCTATACCACGAAACTCAATTTTGTAAACCCCCCTTTTATGTGGTACCTTGTCAAACGCTTCCTTAAAATCCATATAAACAACATCCACTGCATTCCCTTCATCAAGCTGCTCTGTTAGTTCATCAAAAAATGCAGTTAGATTAGTCAAGCATGAACTCCCATTTATAAATCCATGCTCACTCTACTTAATTAACTCAAACCTCTCCAAGTGACTGTTGATTTTTTACCCTGATTATTCTTTCTCAAACCTTACCCACCGCTGCTGTTCATCTAACTAGCCTGTAGTTACCCGGACTGTCCTTACACCCTTTCTTGAATAAGGGCGTCGCATTTGCCACTGTTTACTCCTGGCACCTCCCCCGTATCCAGGGAAGATTGGAAGATTATGGCAAACTCTTCCATTATCTGCATCCGCATTTCCTTTCGCAACCTGGGATGCCAGCCATCCAGACCAGGTGATTTATCTACCCTAAGCACAGCCAGCCTTTTCAGTACCTCCCTCTCTCAATTTGTACCCTCTCCATTGACACTACTCTCTTCACTTCGACTGATATTTTGTCAAATTCCACTTCCTTAGTGATCACTGATACAAAGTACTCATTAAGTAGATTAACATTGCCCTGCACCTCTAAGCTTATATTATCCTTTTTGTCCCTAATAGGCCCGACTCAACCTCTTACTACCCACTTATCATTTACATGCTGCTCGAAGATTTTTGGGTTTCCTTTCATGTTGATTGCCAGTCTATTCTCATAGAAATAGAGAATAAGCAAATATAGAAGATGTAAGTATTTCCCATCCTTGATGAGGTGGAACTTTCTTATGTTGTGGGTGGTAATGACTTGGCCCACGAGTGTGGTGGAAGCAGAGACAATCAATGATTTGAAAAGGAAATTAGATGGATACTTGAAGGAAAGAAACTTGCAGGAGGAAAGGGACTGAGCTGGTGAGTGGAACTGACTAGATTGCTCCGGGGAGAGCCAGCATGGACGTGATAGGCCAAACGACCACCTTCTATGCTGTAAATGACTCTGTGTTGTTTCTCAAATTCAATCCACTGGTGTTTGGTAAATAATTTCAAAGTAAATTGTGCAACTGGAAAATCAGAACCAAGACAAGGGACGCATAAGGAAGCGAAATTGCTGAAACCCGGGATTGAACCAGGGACCTTTAGATCTTCAGTCTAACGCTCTCCCAACTGAGCTATTTGAGCCCTACATCAACAGTGGCTTGGTGTCCTTGTTTTGGAAGAAAATACATACATTGAAGTTTTCCAAAAAATTAAAGAACACAACATGTGAGTAATATTCCCCATTGCTTTCTCAGTACTGATGGATTGTGAAGCGGGAGACAGCCAGAAGTGCCACTGAGCCGCACAGACCCTGAGCTGAGAATGAAATGAGATCAAATTCAATCTTTCATGGAGAGATGCTGCTGAGAGGTAAGAGTCCTGAATCAAAGCGAGACTTGCTCATTTCAAACACTCCCTGTACTCTCTGCTCATGAAGCCTTAAAAAAGGGAAAAACAGAATGGCACTCAAACTCACAACCCTGCCATTAAAAGTCTCATATTCGACTGACAGAACTGTCACTTCTACTCGGTCTCTTATTGGATGGATGCAACTCCAACGCAGGGGTGGCATTCCACTCCTCCCATGGGTCCACATGTCAGACTGAGTTCCATGTTGTCGACTCAAGCAAAGGAAATCTGCTCACTTCCAAAACTATCAGCGAATTGAAGCTGATTACGATCAACATCATCAGAGGTCAGAACTACCTGGTGAAAGAAGACACCCTGAAGAAGGATCCACAATTATTCAAAGGCATCGACAAAGTGAAAAACAAGAAAATCGATGAGTCAATGCAAGCCAAACAACAGAAACACTGAAGAATTCCATTCCATTCCAGTCCAGAACCCAGTCCTGTTGTTTTTGGAGTCAGGTCACAATTACAACAACAACTTTATATTCCCACTTGGCTCTCTGTACATTTAGTTAATTACAATTTTGTCAACAAGCTCTTTGAATCCAGTTGTCTGGTCCTCAAGCCAGCTCTCAATGGAAGTCAATTCCACCTTCTGCAAGGCTGAAACCAATAGATAACCTTAATCTAAAAATGCCAGCAGACCAGGGCTCGTCCAGGACTTGAATCCGGGATCTCTCGCATGTTAATTAACCATACTCTCTCAGCGAGAATCATACCCCTAGACCAACGAGCCACTGGCAGGTCAGGTTTTATTAGCTGCTGTGGAATTTCACTGGAACCCCCCAGCCAATCATCCATTTTTTTTCAGATCAACGCAATATCCTGCAAATGCTGAAATAAAAACAGAAAGTGCTGGAAATGTTCAGCAGCTCTGGCAGCATCTGTGCTGTGAGAAACACAGTTAACGTTTCAGGGCACTCACCTTTTGTTTCAGCCATCCTTTCAGACTGCTTCTGTCCATCCAATCTCACTTTCTATTCTATCCACATTCTAACCATTCACTACGTTACTACATTTTTCATGAATTCCTCATTTCTTTTATTAATGACAATTTTGTATTTCTGGCCTTTGCTTCAGACACCACCACAAGTGGAATCATGTCTCCATCTACCCAATCAAACCACTTCGCTGTATCCTCACATTGCAATGTTTCTTTAACCCTGACAGACTGTGGAGTTTCTGCTGCTTGATTGCAGTTCTTGGTTCTTTTTTTTTATTTCCAAAATATACTTTTTTCATAAACATCTGTAAAAATTACATTGCCAGACAGTTTCCAAACAGCACCAAAAAATACAAACATTGCAAGGGAGATCAGTTTCCTTCAATACTGTCATGAGTTTCTTCCCAACCCTTCCGTTTCACAATTGTCATGTCAATTACAGTTTTACATTTACAGCAATTGAGAATATTAACGATACAGTTCGAGGGGATTCCCATGGATCTAGCCCCTCAGTCCAGCTTGGTGGGGGAACCTTACACTGTGGTCTTTCCCCATTGAGCCTTTGCTGCGGCTGCCCCAAGCTTTAGTGCGTCCCTCAGCACGTAGTCCTGGACCTTGGAATGTGCCAGTCTGCAACATTCGGTGGTGGACAACTCTTTGCGCTGGAAGACTAGCAAGTTTCGGGCAGACCAAAGGGCGTCTTTCACCGAATTGATAGTCCTCCAGCAGCAGTTGATGTTTGTCTCGGTGTGCGTCCCTGGGAACAGCCCGGAGAGCACAGACTCCTGTGTTACAGAGCTGCTTGGGATGAACCTTGACAAAAACCACTGTATCTCTTTCCACACCTGCTTTGCAAAGGCACATTCCAGGAGGAGGTGGGCGACCGTCTCTTCCCCACCACAGCCAACGCGGGGGCACTGTGCGGAGGGGGCGAGACTTCGGGTGTGCATGAAGTATCTGACGGGGAGGGCCCTTCTCACCACCAGCCAAGCTACGTCTTGGTGCTTGTTTGAAAGTTCTGGTGATGAGGCATTCCGCCAAATGACTTTTACGGTCTGCTCGGGGAACCATCCGACAGGATCCACCGTTTCCTTTGCAGTTCTTGCTTCCCGCCAGTAGATGTCACCTCACTCCAATACAGTGAAGTTTACAAATCTGAGAGAGACACAACAGGAAATAATTGTTCACATTATAGTGAATGTGTGGGATTTAGAAATACTAGGAGTGGAGACGAGTTATTATTGCACTCTGCTATTACATCTTTTATAATGGACTCCAGCATTTTCCCCACGACTGATGTCAGGCTAACCGGTATATAATTCGCTGTTTTCTTTCTGCCTCTTTTTTTAAATAGCGGAGTTACATTAACTACCGTCCAATCCATTGGAACTGTTCCAGAGTCGATAGAATTTTGAAAAAAGACCAGAAATGCATCTGCTATTTCAAGGGCCACTTCCTTAAGTACTCTGGGATGTAGATTATCAGGCCCTGGGGATTTATCGGCCTTCAATCCCATCAATTTCCCAAACATTCCCTACTAATACTGATTTCATACAGTTCCTCCTTCTCACTAGACCCTATGTTCTCCAACATTTCTGGGAGATAATTTGTATCCTCCTTTGTGAAGACAGATCCAAAGTATGTATTTAATTGGTCTGTCATTTCTTTGTTCCCCATTATAAATTCCCCCGTTTCTGACTGTAAGGGGCCCACATTTGTCTTCACTAATCTTTTTCTCTACACATATCTATAGAAGCTTTTACAGTCAGTTTTTATGTTCTCTGCTAGCTTACTCTCATACTCTATTTCCCCCTTCTTAATCAATCCTTTTGTCCTCCTCTGCTAAATTCCAAACTGCTCACAATCTTCAGGTTTGCTGCTTGTTCTGGCCATTTTATATTTCTCCTCCTTGCATCTAATACTTTCCTTAATTTCTTTTGTATGCCACAGTTGAGACACGCTTCCTGTTTTACTTTTGCACAGACAGGAATGAACAATTGTTGTAATTCATCCATGCGCTCTTTAAATGCTAGCCATTGCCTATCCACTGTCAACCCTTTAAGTAACGTTCCCCAATCTATCATAGCCAACTCCCGCCTCATACCTTCATAGTTTCCTTTGTTTAGATTCAGGACCCGAGTCTCGGAATCAACTCTCTCACTCTCCATCTTAATGAAGAATTTTATCATTTTATGGGCGCATTTCCCCAAGGGACCCCACACAACAAGATTGTTAACTAATCCTTTCTCATTACACAATACCCAGTCCAGGATGGCCTGTTCTCTAGAGGTGTTATACACCTCTATCAATTCCCCACTCAATCTCCTTTGATATTGGCAGAATAATCCTAGCTTTTCCAACCTAACCTTGTAACTAAAATCCCCCATCCCTGGATCCATTCTGGTAAATCGCCTCTGCGTCCTCTCAAGGACCCTCACATTCTTTCTAAAGTCTGCTGAGCAGAACTGGAAGCAACACTCCAATTGGGGCCTAACCAGAGTTTTATAATGGTTCAGCATAACTTCCCTGCTTTTCTACTCAATGCCTCTATTTATAAAGCCCAAGATCCCATATGCTTTGCTAACCACTCTCGCAATATGTCTTGCCACCTTCAAAGATTGATGCACATGAACCCCAAGTCCCTCTATTCCAGCACACTCTTTAGAACTGTGCCATTAAGTATATATTGCCTCTCCCTATTCCTTTACATCACCTCACACCTGTCACTATTAAATTCCATCTGCCACCTGTCTGCCCATTCTGCTAGCCCATCACTGTCCTGTTGCAGGCAGTTCATATCATCCTCACTGTTTGCCACTCCTCCAAGTTTGGTGTCATCGGCATATTTTGAGATTCTACTCTGTATTCCAAGATCCAAGTCACTTACCTTTAGCAAAAAAAGCAGTGGTTCTAGCACTGACCCTTGGGGAACACCACTGTCGACTATCCTCCAGTCTGACAAAGAACCATTTAATAAGACTCGCTGTTTTCTGTCCTGAAAACAATTTTCTATCCAATTGGACACTGACCCTCCTATACCACGAACCTCAGTTTTGTTAACCGCCCTTTTATGTGGTACCTTGTCAAACGCTTCCTTAAAATCCATATAAACAACATCCACTGCATTCCCTGCATCAACCTGCTCTGTTAGTGCATCAAAAAATGCAGTTAGATTAGTCAAGCATGAACTCCCATTTATAAATCCATGCTCACTCTCCTTAATTAACTCAAACCTCTCCAAGTGACTGTTGATTTTTTACCCTGATTATTCTTTCTAAAACCTTACCCACCGCTGCTGTTAATCTAACTAGCCTGTAGTTACCCAGACAGTCCTTACACCCTTTCTTGAATAAAGGTGTTGCATTTGCCACTGTTTAATCCTCTGGCACCTCCCCCGTATCCAGGGAAGATTGGAAGATTATAGCAAGCCCTTCCGTTATCTGCATCCGCATTTCCTTTCGCAACCTGGGATGTGAGCCATCCGGACCAGGTGATTTATCTACCCTAAGCACAGCCAGCCTTTTTAGTACCTCCCTCTCCTAATTTGTACTCTCTCCATTGCCTCTACTCTCTTCACTTCGACTGATATTTTGTCAAATTCCACTTCCTTAGTGATCACTGATACAAAGTACTCATTAAGTAGATTAACATTGCCCTGCACCTCTAAGCTTATATTATCCTTTTTGTCCCGAATAGGCCCGACTCAACCTCTTACTACCCACTTATCATTTACATGCTGCTCGAAGAGTTTTGGGTTCCCTTTCATGTTGACTGCCAGTCTATTCTCATAGAAATAGAGAATAAGCAAATATAGAAGATATAAGTATTTCCCATCCTTGATGAGGTGGAATTTTTTATGTTGTGGGTGGTAATGTCTTGGCCCACGAGTGTGGTGGAAGCAGAGACAATCGATGATTTGAAAAGGAAATTGGATGGATACTTGAAGGAAAGAAACTTGCAGGAGGAAAGGGATCGAGCTGGTGAGTGGAACTGACTAGATTGCTCCGGGGAGAGCCAGCATGGACGTGATAGGCCAAATGACCACCTTCTGTGCTGTAAATGACTCTGTGTTGTTTTTCAAATCCAATCCACTGGTGCTTGGGAAATAATTTCAAAGTAAATTGTGCAACTGGAAAATCAGAACCAAGGCAAGGGACACATAAGGAAGTGAAATTGTTGAAACCCGGGATTGAACCAGGGACCTTTAAATCTTCAATCTAACGCTCTCCCAACTGAGCTATTTCAACCCTACATTAACAGTGGCTTGGTGTCCTTGTTTTGGAAGAAAATACATACATTCAAGTTTTCCAAAAAATTAAAGAACACAACATGTGAGTAATATTCCCCATTGCTTTCTCAGTACTGATGGATTGTGAAGCGGGAGACAGCCAGAAGTGCCACTGAGCCGCACAGACCCCGAGCTGAGAATGAAATGAGATCAAATTCAATCTTTCATAGTGAGATGCTGCAGAGAGGTCAGAGTCCTGAATCAAAGCGAGACTCGCTCATTTCAAACACTCCCTGTACTCTCTGCTCATGAAGCCTTAAAAAAGGGAAAAACAGAATGGCACTCAAACTCACAACCCTGCCATTAAAAGTCTCATATTCGACTGACAGAACTGTCACTTCTACTCGGTCTCTTATTGGATGGATGCAACTCCAACGCAGGGGTGGCATTCAAATCCTCCCATGGGTCCACATGTCAGACTGAGTTCCATGTTGTAGACTCAAGCAAAGGAAATCTGCTCAGTTCCAAAACTATCAGCGAATTGAAGCTGATTACGATCAACATCATCAGAGGTCAGAACTACCTGGTGAAAGAAGACACTCTGAAGAAGGATCCACAATTATTCAAAGGCATCGACAAAGTGAAAAACAAGAAAAACAAGAAAATCAATAAGCAAGATGCTGGAGAGAGTTAAGAATCACAGAATCATAGAATGTTGAGCGCACAGAAAGAGGCCACTTGGCCCATCATGTCTGTGGCGGCTGAAAAATGATCCACCTGTTCTAATCCCACCTTCCAGCATTTGGTCCGTAGCCCTGCAGATTACGGCACTTGAGGTGATTATCCAGACTCCTTTTGGATGAGTTGAGGGTTTCTGTCTCAACCACCCTTTCAGGCAGTGAGTTCCACACCCACACCATCCTCTGGGTGAAAAGGTTTTTCCTCGTCTCCCCTCTAATTTTTCTACCAATCACTTTAAATCTATGCCCCCTCGTCACTGACCTCTCTGCTAAGGTGAATAGACCTTGCACTTCCACTCTATTTAGACCGCTCAAAATTTTGTACATTTCAATCAGATCTCCTCTCAGCCTTCTCTGTTCCAAGGAGAACAGCCCCAGCCTATCCAGTCTTTCCTCATAGCTGCATTTTTCCAGTCCTGGCAACATCCTTGTAAATCTCCTCTGTATCTTCTCTGGTGCAATTGCATCCTTTCTGTAATGAGGTGTCCAGAACTGCACACAGAACTCAAGTTGTAGCCTAACCCATGAGTTATACAGTTGCAGCATAAGCTCGCTGCTCTTGTATTCTATACCTCGGCTAACAAAGGAAAGGATTCCATCTGCCTTCTTAACCACCTTATCGACCTGTCCTGCCATCTTCAGGGATCTGTGGACATTCAATCCAAGGTCTCTCACTTCCTCTATACTTCTCAGTATCGTGTATTCTGTTGCCTTGTTTGACCTCCCCAAATGCATCACCTCACACTTCTCCAGGTTGAATTCCATTTGCCACTTTTCTGCCCACTTGACCAAACCATCAATATCTTCCTGCAGCCTACAGCTATCCTCCTCATTATCTACCTCATGGCCAATCTTTGTGTCGTCTGCAAAGGTCTTGATCATGCCCCCTGCTTCCAAATCGCTAATATGTACCACAAAAAGCAGGGGACCTGGTACTGAGCCCTGCAGAACACCACTGGAAACAGCCCTTCGGTCGCTAAAACACCCGTCAACAATTACCCTTTGTTTCCTGCCACTGAGCTAATTTTGTATCCACCTTACTGCATTTCCCTGTATCCCATAGGTTTTTATTTTTTTAACCAGTCTGCCATGTGGGACCTTGTCAAATGCCTTGCTAACATCCATGTGGGACACGTCAGTTGCACTACCCTCATTTATCTTCCTTGTTACTTCTTCAAAAAATTCCATCAAGTTGGTCAAACAAGATCTTCGCTTAAAAATCCATGCTGACTATCCTTGATTAACCTGTGCTTTTCGAACTGACAGTTTATTCTGTCTCTCAGAATAGGTTCCAGTTATTGGGCCATGACTGAGGTTAGTCTGACTGGCCTGTAATTACTCGGTCTTTCCTTCGCTCCCTTTTTCAACAGAGGTTCAACCTCTTTTGTAGCAGACTACTGTAAATTTCACAATTCGCATGGGAAAAAGTATTAAATACTTCACTTACAAGTTCTAATGTTACTGGCGAAATGAGGGCTTATGTATGATTTGAACCCAGGACCTCACACAAATACACAGCAGGAATTCTGCTCCTTTACCAAAAAGCCATCTCCTTTATAGAGATGTAAATATGTAATATTGGAAGAGTGGAGGACTTGGGACCAGGACAGTGACTTTGACTTTTCTGCCTCTCTTCCAAATTCTGCAAGGTTCCATACAGACAATTAATGAACTGTCAGGGTGTTACTTTATTCCATTCTTCTTCTTCTTCTTCTTCTTCTTAGGCAGTCCCTCGGGAACGAGAATGATTTTCTTCCACTTCAGGGTTCTGGGTCCTGTGACTAGATGTCTACTTAAATCGCAGAGAAATTAAACACTTTTCAATTTGTCTCACGACATAAATAGCAACATTTGCAGATATTTCACAGCTGTATGATTGGATGCTGCTAACGTTGTTTCACTCAGTACACATGGTACCTTAATGTTGCAATAAATATTATAATATCTATTCAGGTAACTGTCATCCCACAGCTGCAAAATTTCACTGGTTCAACATTCTCATCAAATACTAAAGCATTCCACAAAGCAAGGCTCACAAATTCAACACCAGTTTCTCTTTTGGAGTCTCTCTGGTGTAATCTGATCTCTGATAGATTACTGGTGATCATCCTCCACATGAGCAGTCGTCCTAATCCCATGTACCTGTCCTGTTCCCACCTCCCTTTCCTGTATACACAACAGAATTCCATACTGCTGATATATGCTGGTAAACACTTTCCTTGTTGTATGAAACTGTGATTACAGTGGAAATCCGCAAGAGAGGAAGCTATTGTTGGCACCTTTAACTCTGCAGCCAGTGACCAGAAGAATTTTCACTCCTGAACGAGGACTGTTTCAATTTCCTTTTGGAAGATCACATCATCACATGAAGGAAGTGAAGTGTTTTTGTATCACAGTGACCACAGAGGAGTTTTAAAACAAACTATTAAATTATGAATTCATATTTTATTTTGAATGCTACATTGGAGGTTAATTTCACAGACAGTCCTGCAGTTTATGATTTGTGTGAAATCAGTGAGATTGTGAGTTGGGTCGACCCCTCCCTATCAGAGTCACCAGGACAAAGGGAGTGTTTAGTCATCGACATCTTGCTCAGTTCAGCATTTTGGTGGCTGGCTCTTGAACTCACACCGTCTCCTGACAGTGACAGGAGTAAACAAGTCATCGCTGAGGATTTCAAGTGCTATTTAAAGATTAATCACCTTTTACTGTTCACTTACTGCTGGAGGTTTGAAGAGGACATTTGAAACACGTTGGGAGACTTTCTGGGAAACTTTGTCAAGACTTCACCAACACTCTGTCAGCATTTACTCGGGAAATACTCTGAGGATTTCACCTATAAAGAGTAAGTGCTGTGTTACTCCACCTTATTGGAAACTTTATAGGAATCAGCAGGAGAAAGGGAGCGTTTGGTCATTGACATCTTGCTCGGTCTGCAGGAGGAATGGGAGGAGGACACGAGGCCAGGCTGAGCAGCACCAGCCGCGGCAGGAGAGAAGGACAGGAGAGACAGGAGAGGGAGGTGGACTCCTTCTCCTCTAAGTACAGGACATTCCTCCTCCTTTGGACCTCCTCCATCAAGACCTCCAGTACTGTATCTGTGAACCTGTGCCTTCGTTCCCTCAGTCCCTGAGTGATCCTGAAACATGCTGCTGTGTGTCAGACAGCACACTTCACACCTTCAGTGGAAATGTGTGTGTGGAACCCACTTATACTGCACCAAGAACATTGCTTCAAATCAGCACTCGAATGATGAACTGCAGCTTTCTGTTTTCATGCCTCCAGGCAATTTCAAATTATGGTCATCAGAATGTTGTGTGAAAACCAGATTTCAAACAGGCGAGTCTTATTATCACAGCACCCGTATCCCAAAATCACCAGCTGGAATTTCCTTCTGAAAACCACCCACTTCTGGGAGCTGGTCTGGCAAGTGAAGTGGGACACGGCCCCTCAGCAAAACTCCACATCAGAAGTGACCACTGGGATTTCTGCCATGATTTCCCTCTCTGAGCCTCTGTAACTCTGATCATTTTGTGACAGTGCACCCACCAGAATCAAATGACTGGAGCGACGGGAGAGAAATGGCTAAATGTGAACACACAGTGGGCTAATTCTGGATCAGGGATTTACCAGGAGTTATGGCAATGATGATGAAACTGCAGTTTCTGAGCAGTCAAGGCTACGTTGTCAGAATGCCAGCTATGGAAGCAGTAACTGTTGTCACTGTAGAAGTGACCAGAGCTCTTCTACCCTCCTCCTAATGTCTGGTTGGCAGCTACATTGATCTCCCGGACGGCCAGTGCCCAGGGTCTTCCTCACTTCATGTGTTGCCTCCCTCATTGTGTTGTCGGTGTGAGTTCTGGACTCCTCCAATTGTCCCGTCATCTGCACCAGGAGAGAAGAGACTGTCTCCACAGCCTGTGTGTGAGACCAATGCTCATCAATCATTGATCTTTACCAGCCGAGGCCTCGGAGATCTTGCTCTTGGAATCCTCAGCTGAGACCTCCTGCTTCTGTCACTCCCGGGGGAGAGACAGATTTCTCCTCAATGTTATCCCCAGTTCCTCCTGCTCACTGCTGCTCTGTGTCAGGAATACTGCCTCCCTGAATGGGTTTGAAGATTCACCAATAGTTACAATAACACAACAGAATATTTATTTAATTACAATCCATACATTTACAAATGTGTAGGTCATGTTGAAAGAATGATCAGTTTGTTGTTCTGAAGAGGAGGAGGTGGAGGAGGATCGAGGTCTGTGTCTTTAGGTTTCATTCTGGTGGGGGACAGCAGCAGTTCATTACACAGCTCGTCCACCAGGTAACCCACCGGGCGGGTCAGACACGTTCCAGCTGCTGCAGGAGTAAAGTTGAAAAGGTCACGCGTGTTCTCGGAGCTGCTCCTGCTCATTATTGAAGAATAACTCACAATCCATGGTATAGGAATTGATCTTTCTCTGATCAATGGTTTTGTTTCTGAGAGTGAATCACAGCAGAGAGAATTCACAGCTAAATTTCAAACATCTATAAGTAGGGATTTGTGTGTCAATAGTGTGGAGACACTAAAGATCCCTTTGAATCAGACAATTATAGAGACGGAGCTGAATACATGGAAAGAAATGGAGGATGGGAACAGATGATGAACCTCTGCAAATTCAACAAGGGGGTTGTTCTGCTGCCAGAGCAATGGTGGAATATGCTGGTCCCAGTCTGCCTGGTATTGTGGAGCAGCTGGCTTCTCACATCCTTAAGATCCAACACTGTCAGGCAGTCACTGTGACTGTCTTCCTTGGAGAAGTGATAAAAGCTCCACAGGTTTCGAAGCATCTTAAACTAACTGCTGTGATAGGTATCTGAGGAAGTCCATGTAACTCCCATTGGGCTCCTCTAGATATCTATGAGGAAGCCTCGGCAGATCCAGTAAGTGGCAAGATCATCCACAGTGTTGACCTACAAGATCTGATGATCTCCTCACTCTTTCCATCCAAGTGCAACAATAAGTGAACCAGTTTGGAATGGACCTGTTGGTAGAAGAAAGATCTTCACCCTCAGATTCCACTTGGTCAAGTTTCCCAACACATTGGAACATTTCCACCTGTACTTTCTCACACCTTCCCTCAAAGAGTGACTGAATTCTGCTGCGGAATGTATCGACAAAGGGTGGATTAGTATTTTCTCTCAACTGAATCATGTATGACAGCACCTCAAGCATTAGCATCTCTTTGTTCTGCTTATTCCTCAACAGGTTAATGATTGAGTCCAGCACCCTCCAAAACCATCCAACATCTCCAAAGGTCATGTTCTCCAGGCCCCTGACACACTGCAATGAGAGAAGCAAACAGCAAATACCTCAACAATCTGCTCACCAGAGTGATTGTGAGTGGTTGCGAAGAGGATGGAAGGACAGCAAGTGACAATATTAGCTTGCCCAGCGGAGACAGAAATTGATGAAACCTGGTGGTGTTTGGTGGATCTCCCAGCTCCAAAACTTGAACAGAGACAGGGAATGAGGCCACCGTTCCCTTCTGCACCCCCTTTATCTTCTCCGACTTCGGAGCACCAAACCTACATGGTTCAAGTGGTGACTGAGGTAACTGCAGCAGCCCCGACAGTGTCTCTAGTTGAAATTAGCTAACTCAATCAAGAGTGGGAATCAAGCCTGAGATCCTCTGGTTCATATGGTTGAATGTCAGGTGAACGGCAGTGCCTTTACCACTAGACCATTGGGAGAACTTGACAAAATGCATTTCTAAATTAAAACGTGCAATTTGTTTTCAGCAGCTTAAAAAACACAGATTTAGTTTATTTTCACAATTCCCTGTCTGGTTTTTACACAAATGCACTGAGTTCCCATTGAGCCTTGAGGATAGAGTGTAATTAGTCTACAAAAGCAGACAGGTCAAATGGCTACTGATTGGGACAATCCGATTAATGTCATTTGAGAATTATAATAACTTAAATCTCTGGGAAGGAGAGGAACTTATTACACTGGGTTTTTAAAAATCCACAATATAAGTGATTATGTTTGTAAACAGTTTCAAAGCAGCTGTTTACAGAAGTTAAAGGAACTCGGTTATGAATTATAGTCATCTTTTTGATGAGGCATTATTAGAGGTCATGCTAGATTAACGCTGGTGTTTTGTAGAACCAATGCTTCTCTGGTCTCAAAATTCCTCGCGTTCGACCACAATGTTGCTCATCAACACATTTAGCCTTTAGATCCTTAACTATTTACAAACATCTCCCACTCCCCAAAAAATCTTATTCCCCGTGCTTGAATGGATCAGATTGTCGGACGGCTCTAATCTTGATTATCTCATGTTTTTTCATGCTTGTAGAGAAAGTGAATACATTTACAAAAGGTCAGGGATGAGTTCTGTTTGACTTGTGGGTTCTGGATTTCTTCGGTAAGTTGTATGGTCTGTTTAGTAGTGCAGTCTTCGGAAGGCAAGCCTGCTCTTGCTGCAGAGCCTCTGCTGGAAGCACAGCAGCTCAGTGAAGTGCTTGAAGACTCAATATCATCTGTCAAGCTGCTGTCTTCTAGATCTGGGGAGTAAAAAACACAATCACATGAATAAAAAGTTACTGTGCTGAGAATGTTTCAGGTTATTGAAGTGTTCTGGCTCAGTCTGGGTTCAACAAAATCCATAAGACAAACAAGCAGTTTCTCAATTGTATAAAATCCGTCATTCTTCAACTCAACCTAAATCGAAACAAATGTTACATTCTGTAGAAAAAAATTATTCCCTTATTGCTCAGGCTGTCAACACAGGCCAAACCCATGCATACGAGGTAGTCAATGTGACTGCATGGTGTCACAAGTGTTTCTGCCCCGACCTTTGAGGCCAGACTCCTTTTCTTAAAGATGGCCTTTTTGCACCTTCCCCATGCCCCGCACCATAATTCACTCCTCGCCAAGTGCACAAGTGACCTTACACACTACAAATTAGCAGCACTAGAACAGAACCGTGTGGGGCACTGCTCCCCACTTCCATCCCCACGGAGAAACTGCCCTTAACTCCTACTCTCCCCTCCCTCAGAACCAGTTTTTAATCCCATTTCATCCCCTTCCCCTAATTCCAAAAGTGTTAATCTTCTCCAATGGTCTCCTCTCTACTAACTTTTCCAAGGCATTCCGAATGTCCCTGTACACACGGCCACCATTATCTGTCACTTCAAAAGAACTCTATTGGGTTTTGTCGAGCACGATTTTCCTTTATGAAACCAGTGTTTCTGCTTCTAATTATTTTCTCACTTGGATATTTAGTAATTTTATCTTTAAAGATTCTAAACATTGACCTAGAAAATAAGAAATAGGAGCGGGTGTAGATTGTACGGCCCCTCGAGCCTCTCCACCATCCAATAAGATCATGGTTGATCTTCTACCTCAATCCATTTCCCACCCTATCCCCATTTCCCTTGTTTCCATTCGTGTCCAACACTCTACCAATCTCAGTCTTGAACATACTCACTCAACTAACATAGATGTTAAATTAACTGGGCTGCAATTATTCGGCTTAGTTCTGTCACCCTTTTCGAAGATGGATCTTACATTACCTCTGAATGAACACAATAAAAGTGTCAGTGCAAAGCTGAAACCACTTCACACTGATCGAAAATGCAGTCTAAATACACCCAAAATGGAAGAGGGAACTTCAGGATTTTGACCACAAGGACTTCATAATGGCTCCAGTTGATGTGAGGATTAGTGAAATAGATTCAGCAACACATTTGTGAATAAGATCTAGGGTTTTACAAAGAGGTGATGTAAAATACATACAGGTTTGACAAATCTATTTTGGAGATCTGTTAGCTGTACCTTGAGCTCACAGTTCTGTGTCCTCACCGTGCTTATCGTAACCTTGTCACTCTGCATGAGAGGGAGTCTCATGTAGGTGAGTTATCTCTTTTCCATTGGTTGTTTTGCCAATGCAAGCCACTTCACTCAGACTACAAAGCAAACAGATAACATATCCCCAGACATGTAGCTATTCAGCCTTACAGGTTATAAACATTGGGATTCTGAGGAATGCCATCTGGCCTATTCACAGGAACAAAGAACAAAGAACAGTACAGCACAGGAACAGGCCATTCGGCCCTCCAAGCCTGCGCCGATCTTGATGCCTGGCTAAACTAAAACCTTCTGCACTTCCGGGGCCCATATCCCTCTATTCCCATCCTATTCATGTATTTGTCAAGATGCCTCTTAAACGTCTCGATGGTACCTGCTTCCACCACCTCCCCTGGCAGCAAGTTCCAGGCACTCACCACCCTCGCACATCCCCTCTAAACTTTGCCCCTCTCATCTTAAACCTATGTCCCCTAGTAACTGACTCTTCCACCCTGGGAAAAAGCTTCTGACTATCCACTCTGTCCATGCCGTTTATAACTTTGTAAACCTCTATCATGTCGCCCCTCCACCTCCGTCGTTCCAGTGAAAACAATCCGAGTTTATCCAACCTCTCCTCATAGCTAATGCCCTCCAGACCAGGCAACATCCTGATAAACCTCTTCTGTACCCTCTCCAAAGCCTCCACATCCTTCTGGTAGTGTGGTGACCAGAATTGCATGCAATATTCTGTGGCCTAACTAAAGTTCTGTACAGCTGCAGCATGACTTGCCTATTTTTGTACTCTATGCCCCAACCGATGAAGGCAAGCATGCCATATGCCTTCTTGACTACCTTATCCACTTGCGTTGCCACTTTCAGTGACCTGTTGACCTGTACGCCCAGATCTCTCTGCCTGTCAATACTCCTAAGGGTTCTGCCATTTACTGTATACTTCCCACCTGCATTAGACCTTCCAAAATGCATTACCTCACATTTGTCTGAATTAAACTCCATCTGCATTTTCTCCGCCCAAGTCTCCAACCGATCTATATCCTGCTGTATCCTCTGACAATCCTCATCACTGTCCGCAGCTCCACCAATCTTTGTGTCGTCCGCAAACTTACTAATCAGACCAGCTACATTTTCCTCCAAATCATTTATATATACTGCAAACAGCAAAGGTCCCAGCACTGATCCCTGCGGAACACCACTAGTCACAGCCCTTCATTCAGAAAAGCACCCTTCCACTGCTACCGTCTGTCTTCTATGACCGAGCCAGTTCTGTATCCATCTTGCCAGCTCCCCTCTGATCCCGTGTGACTTCACCTGTTGTATCTGTCTGCCATGAGGGACCTTGTCAAAGGCTTTACTGAAGTCCATATAAATAACATCCACTGCCCTTCCTTCATCAATCATCTTTGTCACTTCCTCAAAAAACTCAATCAAATTAGTGAGACACGGCCGCCCCTTCACAAAACCATGCTGCCTCTCGCTAATAAGTTCGTTTGTTTCAAAATGGGAATAAATCTGTCCCGAAGAATCCTCTCTAATAATTTCCCTACCACTGACATAAGGCTCACCGGCCTATAATTTCCTGGATTATCCTTGCTACCCTTCTTAAACAAAGGAACAACATTGGCTATTCTCCAGTCCTCTGGGACCTCACCTGTAGCCAATGAGGATGCAAAGATTTCTGTCAAGGCCCCAGCAATTTCTTCCCTTGCCTCCCTCAGTATTCTGGGATAGATCCCATCAGGCCCTGGGGATTTATCTACCTTAATGCTTTGCAAGACACCCAACACCTCCTCCTTTTTGATAATGAGATGACTGAGACTATCTACACTCCCTTTCCTAGGCTCATCATCCACCAAGTCCTTCTCCTTGGTGAATACTGATGCAAAGTACCCATTTAGTACCTCGCCCATTTCCTCTGGCTCCACACATAGATTCCCTTCTCTGTCCTTGAATGGGCCAACCCTTTCCCTGGTTACCCTCTTGCTCTTTATATACGTGTAAAAAGCCTTGGGATTTTCCTTAATCCTGTTTGCCAATGACTTCTCATAACCCCTTTTAGCCCTCCTGACTCCTTGCTTAAGTTCCTTCCTACTGCATTTATATTCCTCAAGGGATTCGTCTGTTCCTTGCCTTCCAGCCCTTACAAATGCTTCCTTTTTCTTTTTGACGAGGCTCACAATATCCCGTGTTATCCAAGGTTCCCGAAACTTGCCAAACTTATCCTTCTTCCTCACAGGAACATGCTGGTCCTGGATTCTAATCAACTGACGTTTGAAAGACTCCCACATGTCAGATGTTGATTTACCCTCAAACAGCCGCCCCCAATCTAAATTCTTCAGTTCTTGCCTAATATTGTTATAATTAGCCTTCCCTCAATTTAGCACCTTCACCCGAGGACTACTCTTATTCTTATCCATAAGTACCTTAAAACTTATGGAATTATGGTCACTGTTCCCGAAATGCGCCCCTACTGAAACTTTGATCACCTGGCCGGGCTCATTCCCCAATACCAGGTCCAGTACGGTCCCATCCCTAGTTGGACTATCTACATATTGTTTCAAGAAGCCCTCCTGGATGCTCCTTACAAATTCTGCCCCATCCAAACCCCTAGCACTAAGTGAGTCCCAGTCAATATAGGGGAAGTTAAAATCACCCACCACGACAACCCTGTTACCTTTACATCTTTCCAAAATCTGTCTACATATCTGCTGGCTGTTGGGAGGCCTGTCGTAAACCCCCAACATCGTGACTGCACCCTTCCTATTCCTGAGCTCCACCCATATTGCCTCGCTGCATGACCCCTCCGAGGTGTCCTCCCGCAGTACAGCTGTGATATTCTCCTTAATGTAATGCAACTCCCCCACCCCTTTTACATCCCCCTCTATCCCGCCTGAAGCTTCTAAATCCTGGAACATTTAGCTGCCAATCCTGTCCTTCCCTCAACCAAGTCTCTGTAAAAGCAACAACATCATCGTTCCAAGTACTAATCCAAGCTCTAAGTTCATCTGCCTTCTGTTATACTTCTGGCATTGAAACAAATGCACTTCAGACCACCAGTCCCGCTGTTCTCCGCAACATCTCCCTGCCTGCTCTTCCTCTTAGCCTTCCTGGCCTTATATACTAGTTCCTCTTCATTTATTTCACTTGCTGTCCTACTGCTCTGGTTCCCACCCCCATGCCACACTAGTGTAAACCCTCCCGAGTGACACTAGCAAACCTCGCAGCCAGCTCATTGATGCAGAAAGAACTGCATCCCTCACTCCCACACTCTCCAACTGTTTCTTCAATGTTGCCAAGCTTTTTTATCTTCACTGCCCTATCTGGAAGTCTTTTCCACATGGCGATCACTATTTGTGTACGGAACACCTGACATCAGTCCTAATTTTGCTTTCTACCAGTTGAACCTGTGTGTCTTGGTTTGCTAAAATAACTGGCACTAGCCTTCATGTCCTAGGCTGACACTCCAATTTCACTTTCACTGAGGAGCCTCCTAGTCTGTAGATGGAGAATATTACTGCTGGGCACTTACGGGTTCAAACCCACATCATGTTGTTTTGTTGCAGCATCAACTATTGCATTATATATAACTTTACAAATAGCATTTCAATTATTTTATCCAATCATTGTTTTTTTTAACTTTTTCTCCTCCTCTGGTTGTTGAGTCCTCACTGGGATTATGATCCATGGGTTCGGTCAGCCCTCTAGAACATTCTTCATGTGTGAGCTGAGAGAGCCATTGTTGACAGGCTGCTTGGAGCTTAATCACAAGTTGAGCTTAATCTCTCCCTTGCCTCAGGTCCATCCCTGTGTAATTGACATCAAGTCACTGAATTGCTATTAGGAGGAGGAATCCTGGCTACGTTTTCCCATTCTTAAACTAAGGACACTGAGACTAAATGTGGTACATCAGCTCAGCACAAATCTGGGCAAATCTACCTTGGGGTTTCCGAGTTTCCATCATTCCATTGCCACGCCACATACACCCATTAAACCTTTAGGGGAGGTGGAACAACAAACAGCGGCAAAGAATTTTGATCCAGTTTCTCCAGTTGAATGTGTCCAGTGCATTTCTTTCTTTGTTTTAAAGAACATTTTTTCCTCAAGCCCCAAGAGAGTGGGAAAAGGAACTGGATTGTTATCTCACAACATTCTGTGCAGTTCAGTTCAGTCAAAACTCCGAATGGATGTGTTCTTTGAGATTTATGTCTTCTGGGAAAGCCATTCCCCCTCCCTCCTACCCTAAATGAAGAGGGAGCCCCTCTTATCTGTGCAGGGATAGGCACTGACATGTTGATGTTGCACCATGGACATTTGACAAAATTATTGACTCAGCCACAGACATGGAGGCAATTAATCTGTATATAAATTGTATAGCCAATCTGATGCCTTCAAAACACAGTCTGATTTAAAACATATTTCTCCCTGTAAATAAAGTAGCATACAAACATCAATGGAGAGCAGCACAAATGCATTAGCTAGCAAGCAAGCAATATAGTATGTAATGCCAATGCGAATTACTTCCATTGACAGAATAGAGCCAGCTACACCATGTCACGAGGCAGTAGATGGACCTTATCGATGACTTCTGTGGATTCACACTGTGTCAGGACTGCAAATTCATTCAATAAACCATGAAACCCAAGGAGATGATTGTTATTGTTTTTATTGAGGTGAGGCAATAGAAATATCAGCAGGAAAATGGACCATTTCTCATACTACTGATGTTCTTGTGTTCTTGTGTCTGTACAGAGTAGATAGGGAGAAACTGTTCCCATTGCTGGAAGGATCGACAACCAGAGGACACTGATTTAAGATGATTGACTAAAGAATCAATGGCAACATGAGGAAAAACTATTTTAAGCAGCGAGTAGTTAGGATCTGGAAGGCACTGCCTGAGAGTGCGGTGGAGGCAGGTTCAATCGAGGCCTTCAAAAGAGAATTGGATAATTATCTGAGGAGAAAAATTTGCAGGGCAATGGAGAAAAGGCAGGGGATTGAGACTAGGTGAGTTGCTCTTGCAGAGAGCTGGCATTGACACGATGGGCTGAATGGCCTCCTTCTGTGCTGTAACCAGTCACTGATTCGATGAGTTTATCATCTTAAAGCCCTGTTACATTTGCTCTTCCTTTTATCCATGTTAAAGACGAACATTTTTGATTTCTTTTGTTAAATACTGCTTACATGCTTACTTGCATGAATTTGTATTATTTATTCAGGTTGAATTGTCTTATTCAAAAAAATTATCTGTTTATTTATTTCTGTCTTATTTATTAATAACACCTAAGTACATTTATACACAATGATACACACAAATATATTCCAAAACCACACATACAGACACACACATTTATTCATAATGAGCCCATTGATGCACCCCCGGCTACAGTAAAATAGTGGTAATATTTACTGTACTAGTAATCCAGAGGCCTGGACTAATAATCTGGTGACAGTGATTTCAAATCCCAGCAATAATCTGGTGACAGTGATTTCAAATCCCAGTAATAATTTGGTGACAGTGATTTCAAGTCCTATCACCACATTTGCAGAATTTAAGTTCAGTTAATGAAATAAATCAGCAATAAATAGCTTGTACCAGTAATGGTGACAATGAAACAACTGGATTATTGGTTCACTGATGTTGTCAGGACAGGAAATCTGCTGTCCTCACCTGGTCTGGCCCATGTGTGACTTCAAACTCACAGCAATGTAGTTAACTTTTTACTGCTCTCTGAAATGCCTGAGCATACCGTTCATCTGTTTCAAATGAACAACAACAAGAAAAACTGCAAATCCACATGGGCTGCAGCTGTTCAGGAAGCCGGTTCAGCAGCAGCAGCTCAAGGGCAAGTCGGGATGGGCAGTAAATGTTGGCCTTGTAAACGATGTCCATATCTAATGAATGATCAATAAAACTCATCATTTACAGGATCACAGTTTCAATCACAGACATGTATAACATGATGTAGATTAGAAACATAATGAAAATACATTTACAACTGATACCGTCATAACTTCAGCACTCATTTCGTATATAAATGTGATACCCACATACACACACTGACAGTTTATATTGTCACAAGGTACTATTTGCAGTTCTAGGAAAAGTCTACACACCAGAGCTTTCCAAAGCCAAATGCTGCAGTTGTAGAAAATGTGAAATTAGGAAGGGAAATGTTCATAGAATCATAGAATAGTGAACAAAGAGACCATTTGGCCCATCGTGCCAGTGCTGTATATTTGGCAGTGTTCTCCAATTAGTCTAAGTGCGCTGCTTTTTCCTAAAAACATCTCAAAATGATACTCCCCTGTCCTGGCAATATAGCCACATGACATTCATTTTATGGAAACTTTGCATGTAAGTCAGCCAATGACCAGAAGAGGGCAGCATGAACCGCCATTGCAGCTGAACATATTGGGCTGAATTTTACCAGCCTCTCGATGTCATGGGTCACGGCAGGAGGGGGCCATAAAATTCTGCGGGAAGAGGCCCGCCTCGACCCCCGACTTCGGGAAAGGCCCGCCGCATATTACCAGCAGTGGGGGGACCTCGGTGCAGCCTCCCCCCTCCCCCCCTCCACCCACCCCCAGCCGCTTGGCAATGGGACCAAGTGTGAGATTCTGAAACCAGTTTTCAGGCTTCAAAATATGTTCAATGGGGAAGAAGAACAGTCAGAAGTCGTGGTCTATTTTGGAACCAATGACATGGGTAAGAAAAGGGTTGAGATCCTAGAATTAGAGTTTTAGGAGCTGGGAAGGAAGTTAAAGAGCAAGACCACAAAGGTTATAATATTTGGATTACTCCCATGTGTATTAGTGAGTATAGGAATAGTAGGATAATACAGGTTAATGCATGGCTGGAGAAATGGTGGATGAGGCAGGGCTACAGCTTCCAGGAACATTGTCACCACGTCTGGTGTTGATGTGACCTGCACAAGATGGACAGGACAAATGTCCTCGCAGTCACTTTAATTAATGCTTTGTGAAAGGATTTATACTAATTTGGCTGGGGGAGAGGCACAAGGATGAAGCATTAAAGAATAGATACAAGGTGCACCGAGGACTGAGAGAAACAAACAGCATTAGAATAAAGAATAGTTCAGAAACACAAGCCTCAAACAAGAGACAAATGCAAGTCAGACTGAGATAGGTTTAGAGTGCATGTTTGTAAATACTTGCAGCATGGTAAATAGGATTGGTGAGCTGCAGGTACAAGCAGTCACATGGGATTGTGATCCAGTGGCAATAACGGAGACATGGATCAAACAAGGGGAGGAATGGGAACTTAATATTCCTCACTGCGATGTATTCAAGAAAGATAGAGAAGAAAAATAGGCAGAGGATTGTGTGGGTGCAGCTGTATTGATCAAAGATACTGTTACAGCACTAGGAAGAGAAAATGTACTTGAGGGTTGAAAGGTAGAATCTATTTGTTTAGAATAATGCATCAACAGAGGAGTTATTCCACTGCTCAGTGTATATCCAGGCCACTAAATAGTAGGAAGTGGATAGAGGAGCAAATTTGTAGGCAAATTGTCGAAAGATGCAAGAACCTCTGAGTAATGCTAATGGGGATTTCAATTATCCGAATACAGGCTGGGAAAATAACTGTGTGAAGGGCAAAGAGGGAGAAGAATTCCTGGAATGTGTGTAAGAGAACTTTCTGAATCAGTATATTTCCATCCAATGGGGAAGGAGATGGTACTGGATCTAGATTTGGAGAATGAAGTCAGGTGAATGAAGTATGTTTCAGTCGGAGAGGATTGTGTGCAAGAATCATTAAAATATCATTCGTTTTAGAGTAGCTGTGAAAAAGGACTGTCTGTGTGGGTATAAGAACATAAGAAGTAGGAACAGCAGTAGGCCATTCAGCCCCTTGATCCTACTCCGCCATTCAATAAAATCATGGCTGATCTGATCGTGGTCTTAACTTCACTTTCCTGCCCCCTCATAACCCTTGGCTCCCTTGCAATCAAAAATCTGTCGAACTCAGCCTTGAATATATTTATTGACCCAGCCTCCACTGCTCGCTGGGAAAGAGAATTCCAAACGCTAATGACCTACTGAGAGAAGAAATTCCTCCTCATCACCATCTTCAATTGGAATCACCTTAATTTGAAACTGTGTGCCCTATTTCTACATTCCCCCATGAGAGGAAACATCCTCTCAGCATCTAGCCTGTCGAGCCCCCTCCGGATCTGATATGTTTCAATAAGATCACCTCTCATTCTTCTAAACTCCAATGAGTACAGGCCCAACCTGCTCAACCTTTCCTCATAAGACAAACCCCTCATCCGAGGAATCAGCCTAGTGAACCTTTTCTGAACTTTTTCTCCCCCCAAAAATATGCTTTATTCATAAAAATCTGTAAAAAAAAATGCATGACAAAACAGTTCAAAACAGCACCAAGTTGACATTCCAGAGATGTAGAGGAAAGGATAGCGAAGATGATTCTCGACAGGGGCGAGAGTAACAGGGTAGTTGTTATGGGGGACTTTAACTTTCCAAATATTGACTGGAAATACTATAGTTCGAGTACTTTAGATGGGTCTGTTTTTGTCCAGTGTGTGCAGGAGGGTTTTCTGACACAGTATGTAGACAGGCCAACCAGGGGCGATGCCACATTGGATTTGGTACTGGGTAATGAACCCGGCCAGGTGTTAGATTTAAATGTAGGTGAGCACTTTGGTGATAGTGATCACAATTCGGTTAGGTTTACCTTAGCGATGGGCAGGGACAGGTATATACCGCAGGGCAAGAATTATAGCTGGGGGAAAGGAAATTATGATGCGATTAGGCAAGATTTAGGATGCGTAGGATGGGGAAGGAAACTGCAGGGGATGGGAACAATCGAAATGTGGAGCTTATTCAAGGAGCAGCTACTGAGTGTCCTTGATAAGTATGTACCTGTCAGGGAAGGAGGAAGTTGTCGAGCGAGGGAGCCATGGTTTACTAAAGAAGTTGAAGCGCTTGTCAAAAGGAAGAAGAAGGCTTATGTTAGGATGAGACGTGAAGGCTCAGTTAGGGCGCTTGAGAGTTACAAGCTAGCCAGGAAGGATCTAAAGGGAGAGCTAAGAAGAACAAGGAGAGGACACGAGAAGTCATTGGCGGATAGGATCAAGGAAAACCCTAAGGCTTTCTATAGGTATATCAGGAATAAAAGAATGACTAGAGTTAGATTAGTTTAGAGATACAGCACTGAAACAGGCCCTTCAGCCCACCGAGTCTGTGCCGACCATCAACCGCCCATTTATACTAATCCTACACTAATCCCATATTCCCACCTGTCCCTATATTTTCCCTACCACCTACCTATACTAGGGGCAATTTCTAATGGCCAATTTACCTATCAACCTGCAAGTCTTTGGCATGTGGGAGGAAACCGGAGCACCCGGAGGAAACCCACGCAGACACAGGGAGAACTTGCAAACTCCACACAGGCAGTACCCGGAATTGAACCCAGGTCGCTGGAGTTGTGAGACTGCGGTGCTAACCACTGCGCCACTATTCCGCCCCAGATGAGGGACAATCAAGGATAGTAGTGGGAAGTTGTGTGTGGAATCAGAGGAGATAGGGGAAGCGTTAAATGAATATTTTTCGTCAGTATTTACAGTAGAGAAAGAAAATGTTGTCGAGGAGAATACTGAGATTCAGACGACTAGGCTAGATGGGATTGAGGTTCACAAGGAGGAGGTGTTATTTTGGAATTTTGGAAAGTGTGAAGATAGATAAGTCCCCTGGGCCAGATGGGATTTATCCTAGGATTCTCTGGGAAGCTAGGGAGGAGATTGCAGAGCCTTTGTCCTTGATCTTTATGTCATCATTGTCGACAGGAATAGTGCTGGAAGACTGGAGGATAGCAAATGTTGTCCCCTTGTTCAAGAAGGGGAGTAGAGACAGCCCTGGTAATTATAGACCTGTGAGCCTTACTTCGGTTGTGGGTAAAATGTTGGAAAAGGTTATAAGAGACAGGATTTATAATCATCTTGAAAAGAATAAGTTCATTAGCGATAGTCAGCACGGTTTTGTGAAGGTTAGGTCGTGCCTCACAAACCGTATTGAGTTTTTCGAGAAGGTGACCAAACAGGTAGATAAGGGTAAAGCAGTGGATGTGGTGTATATGGATTTCAGTAAGGCGTTTGATAAGGTTCCCCACGGTAGGCGATTGCAGAAAATACGGAAGTATGGGGTTGAAGGTGATTTAGAGCTTTGGATCAGAAATTGGCTAGCTGAAAGAAGACAGAGGGTGGTGGTTGATGGCAAATGTTCATCCTGGAGTTCAGTTACTAGTGGTGTACCGCAAGGATCTGTTTTGGGGCCACTGCTGTTTGTCATTTTTATAAATGACCTGGAAGAGGGTGTAGAAGGGTGGGTTAGTAAATTTGCGAGTGACACGAAGGTCGGTGGAGTTGTGGATAGTGCCGAAGGATGTTGTAGGGTACAGAGGGACATAGATAGGCTGCAGAGCTGGGCTGAGAGATGGCAAATGGAGTTTAATGTGGAAAAGTGTGAGGTGATTCACTTTGGAAGGAGTAACAGGAATGCAGAGTACTGGGCTAATGGGAAGATTCTTGGTAGTGTAGATGAACAGAGAGATCTTGGTGTCCAGGTACATAAATCCCTGAAAATTGCTACCCAGGTTAATAGGGCTGTTAAGAAGGCATATGATGTGTTAGCTTTTATTAGTCGGGGGATCGGGTTTCGGAGCCACGAGGTCATGCTGCAGCTGTACAAAACTCTGGTGAGACTGCACCTGGAGTATTGCGTGCAGTTCTGGTCACCGCATTAGTTTAGTTTAGTTTAGAGATACAGCACTGAAACAGGCCCTTCGGCCCACCGAGTCTGTGCCGACCATCAACCACCCATTTATACTAATCCTACACTAATCCCATATTCCTACCACATCCCCACCTGTCCCTATATTTCCCTACCACCTACCTATACTAGGGGAAATTTATAATGGCCAATTAACCTATCAACCTGCAAGTCTTTGGCATGTGGGAGGAAACCGGAGCACCCAGAGGAAACCCACGCAGACACAGGGAGAACTTGCAAACTCCACACAGGCAGTACCCGGAATCGAACCCGGGTCACTGGAGCTGTGAGGCTGCGGTGCTAACCACTGCGCCACTGTACCGCATTATAGGAAGGATGTGGAAGCTTTGGAAAGGGTGCAGAGGAGATTTACTAGGATGTTGCCTGGTATGGAGGGAAGGTCTTACGAGGAAAGGCTGAGGGACTTGAGGTTGTTTTCGTTGGAGAGAAGGAGGAGGAGAGGTGACTTAATAGAGACATATAAGATAATCAGAGGGTTAGATAGGGTGGATAGTGAGAGTCCTTTTCCTCGGATGGTGATGGCAAACACGAGGGGACATAGCTTTAAGTTGAGGGGTGATAGATATAGGACAGATGTTAGAGGTAGTTTCTTTACTCAGAGAGTAGTAGGGGCGTGGAACGCCCTGCCTGCAACAGTAGTAGACTCGCCAACTTTAAGGGCATTTAAGTGGTCATTGGATAGACATATGGATGAAAATGGAATAGTGTAGGTCAGATGGTTTCACAGGTCGGCGCAACATCGAGGGCCGAAGGGCCTGTACTGCGCTGTAATGTTCTAATTCTAATTCTAAAAAAAAGGTGCAAAAGAAATCAGTTTTCTTCAAAGCAGGAGTGAGTTGTCACACAACCCTTCCATTCCTTTTTTCATGTCGTGTACATTTTACAGCAAACCCACATTTGGTGTATACAGCCTGAGGGGTTTCCCATGGGTCCAGCCCCTCAGTTCACTATGGTGGGAGGACTTTACACTGTGGTCTTTCCCCATTGAGCCTTTGTGACGGCAGCCCCAAGCTTGAGTGCATCCCTCAGCCTGTAGTCCTGGACCTTGGAATGTGCCAGTTTGCAACACTCGGTGGTGGACAACTCTTTGCGCTGGAAGACCAGCAAGTTTCGTACAGACCAAAGAGCGTCTTTCACCAAATTGATAGTCCTCCAGCAGCAGTTGATGTTTATCTCAGTGTGTGTCCCTGGGATCAGCCCACAGAGCACAGACTCCTGTGTTACAGAGCTGCTTGGGATGAACCTCGACAAATGCTTTTCCACACATGCTTTGCAAATACACATTCCAGAAGGAGTCTCTTCCCCACTGCAGCCACCTCAAGGGCAGCGTGTGGAGGGGGATAGACTCCGGGTGTGCAAGAGGGATCTGACGGGGAGGGCCCTTCTCACCAGCAGCCAAGCTACATCCTGGTGCTTGTTTGATAGTTCTGGTGATGAGGCATTCCGTCAAAGGACTTTGACGGTCTGCTTGGGGAACCATCCGACCGGAACCACCATCTCCTTTTCCCAAAGGGCCTTGAGGACATTCTGTGCAGACCACTGCCTGATGGATTGGTGGTCAAAGGTGTTTTCCCGCAGAAACATTCCCACATAGGATAGTTGGTACGACATGGTCCAACTGGATGGAGCGTTCCGCGGCAATGTGACCAGGCCCATCCTTCACAACAACGGGGACAGATAGAACCTCAGCACGTAGTGACACTTGGAGTTTGCATACTGGGGGTCTACACACAGCTTGATGCAGCCGCACAAGAAGGTGGTCATCAGGATGAGGGCGATGTTGGATACATTCTTCCCGCCCTTATCCAGAGGTTAGAACATCGTGTCCCTCCGGACCTGGTCCATTTTAGACCTCCAGATAAAGCGGAAAATGGCTCGGGTGACCACCACAGCGCAGGAGTGGAGAATGGGCGACTTGCGCCACGTACAGCAACAACGTGAGCACCTCGCACCTGATGACCAGGTTCTTACCCACAATGGAGAGATTGTTGCTCCCACATGCTCAGTTTATGGTGGACCCTGGCTTCCCTGAACTTTTTTTTAATTTCCAAAATATACTTTATTCATAAAAATCTGTAAAAAATTACATGACAAAACAGTTCTAAACAGCACCAAGTCAAAAATTACAAATAGTGCAAAGGAGGTCAGTTTCCTTCAATACAGGAGTGAGTTGTCTCACAACCCTTCCATTTCATTTTTCATGCCATGTACATTTTACAGCAAACGGAAATTTCCCAAAACAGTTCGAGGGGTTTTCCATGGAGCCAGCCCCTCAGTTCAGCTTGGTGGGGGGACCTTACACTGTGGTCTTTCCCCATTGAGCCTTTGCTGCAGCTGCCCCAAGCTTTAATGCGTCCCTCAGCACGTAGTGCTGGACCTTGGAATGTACCAGTCTGCAACATTCGGTCGTGGACAACTCTTTGCGCTGCAAGACCAGCAGGTTTCGGGCAGACCAAAGGGCGTCTTTCACCGAATTGATAGTCCTCCAGCAGCAGTTGATGTTTGTCTCGGTGTGCGTCCCTGGGAACAGCCCGCAGAGCACAGACTCCTGTGTTACGGAGCTGCTAGGGATGAACCTCAACAAAAACCACTTCATCTCTTCCACACCTGCTTTGCAAAGACACATTCCAGGAGGAGGTGGGCAATCATCTCTTCCCCACCACAGCCACCGCGGGGGGAATTGCGCGGAGGGGACGAGACTTCAGGCGTGCAGGAAGGATCTGACGGGGAGGGCCCTTCTCACCACCAGCCAAGCTACATCTTGGTGCTTGCTTGAAAGTTCTGGTGATGAGGCCTTCCACCAAATGACTTTGACGGTCTGCTCAGGGAACCATCCGACAGGATCCCCCGTCTCCTTTTCCCGTAGGGCCTTGGGGACATTCCGTGCAGACCACTGCCTGATGGATCGGCGGTCAAAGGTGTTTTCCCGCAGAAACTGCTCCACGAAGGATAGGCAGTACGGCACGGTCCAACTGCATGGAGCGTTCCGCGGCAATGTGACCAGGCCCATCCTTTGCAACACCGGGGACAGATAGAACCTCAGCACGTAGTGACACTTGGAGTTTGCGTACTGGAGATCTACACACAGCTTGATGCAGCCGCACACGAAGGTGGTCATCAGGATGAGGGCCACGTTGGGTACATTTTTCCCACCGTTGTCCAGAGATTTGAACATCGTGTCCCTCCGGATCCGGTCCATTTTAGATCTCCAGATGAAGCGGAAAATGGCTCGGGTGACCGCCACAGCGCAGGAGTGGGGTATGGGCCAGACCTGCACCACATACAGCAACAAAGTGAGCGCCTCGCACCTGATGACCAGGTTCTTACCCACAATGGAGAGAGATCGCTGCCCCTCCCTTCCGAACCATATCCCCAGCACCTTCAGGTAGTCTGACCTGACGGTGAAGGGGACAAAGGATCGGTCAGCCCAGTTCCCAAAGAACATGGCCTTGCTCTTGCCATGGTTAACTTTGGCTCCCGAGGCCAGTTCAAACTGGTCGCAGATACTCATCAGTCTGCGCACGGACAGTGGATCCGAGCAGAAGACGGCGACGTCATCCATGTACAGGGAGGTTTTCACCTGAGTGCCTCCACTGCCTGGGATTGTCACCCCTCTTACGCTCGCATCCTTCCTAATAGACTCAGCAAAGGGTGCAATACAGCAAACAAACAAGACCGGGGAGAGAGGACAGCCCTGTCTGACTCCAGATTTGATCGGGAAACTTTCCGATTCCCACCCGTTGATTGAGACTGCGCTACTGATGTTTGTGTAGAGCAGTTGGATCCAATTGCAGATTCCCTCCCCAAACCCCATTTTGGAAAGCACGTCCATCATGTCGGTGTGCGATATCCTGTCAAAAGCCTTCTCCTGGTCCAGGCTGATGAGGCAGGTGTCCACCCTCCTGTCCATACATAGGCGATCGTATCCCTGGGTAGTGCGAGACTATCAGAGATCTTCCTGTCGGGTACAGTACAGGTCTGATCAGGGTGAATCACCAACTCCAGAGCAGACTTGACTCGACTGGTGATGACTTTGGACAGAATCTTGTAATCAACATTAAGCAGTGAGATGGGCCGCCAATTTCTGATTTTTGCCCTCTCCCCCTTCCGCTTGTAAATGAGGGTGATGATGCCTTTCCTCATGGATTCTGACATGCTGCCGGCCAGGAGCATACTCTCGTATACTTCCAGCAGGTCCGGGCCGACCCAGTTCCACAGGGCCGAGTACAACTCAACCGGTAAGCCGTCGCTCCCGGGAGTTTTACTCGTCTCGAAGGACTCAACGGCCTTTGTCAGCGTGTCCAGAGTTAGTGGCTTGTCGAGTCTCTCCCTCCTGCTGTTATCTAAGACCTTTGTGATAGATGACAGGAAGGACTGGGAGGCTCTGCTGTCTGTGGGCTTCGCGTCATACAGCCCAGCATTAAAGTATTTGCTAATCCTTAGTATGTCGGACTGTGAAGACGTGACTGAGCCATCCTCTTCCTTCAGGCTGCTGATAACAGAGCTCTCTGTGTGTACCTTTTGGAAGAAGTAATGCGAGCACATCTCATCCTGCTCAATGGAGCGAAATCTGGACCGGAAGATGATCTTGGAGGCCTCCGCGGCAAAGAACGAGGCCTGCTGGCTCTTCACCTCTTGGAGGTCCTCCTTGACCTCGACCCCCATTGATTGCAGCCGGAGCAGATTTTGCATACTTTTCTGGAGTCGGGACATTTCCCTCTGTCTCTCTCTCGCCCTCTGAACACCTTTGTGGATGAAGAACCTCTTGATGTTCTCCTTGATCGCTTCCCACCACTGAACTGGAGACTCAAAGAGAGGTTTCACGGTCCTCCAACCTTTGTTATCCCTTTTGAGTTCCTCAACGTTCTCTGGGGTCAGCAGTGTAGCATTGAGCTTCTACCTCCCTCTGCCAACCCGCTGGACGTCCTGTAAGTGACAGTCGGCCAGTAAGAGGCAGTGGTCGGAGAAGAACACCGGCTTGACATCGGTGGATCTGACCGTGACAGCACGGGACACAAACAGGAAGTCAATCCTGGAACGGGCAGACCCGTTCGATCTTGACCATGTGTATCTGCGCTGCGCTCCGTCTGCAGGTTTGCTGAAGACGTCGTGCAGTTTGGCATCTTTAACTGTTTCTATTAGGAATCTGGACGTAGCGTCCAGTTTGCTGTCGTCACTGCTGGATCGTCCAGCCGCATTGATGATGCAGTTGAAGTCACCGCCTAGGATGACTGGCCTGGACGTCGCCAGCAGCAGTGGGAGCTGCTGGAAGACGGTCAGCCGCTCGCTGCGTTGTACCGGGGCGTACACGTTGATCAACCGGAGCGGAGCGTTGTTGTCCATTACTTCTGCTACGAGGAGGCGACCGCCCACCACCTCCTTAACTTCGGAGATGGTGAAGTTACCTCCCCGCAGCAGAATACCCAGGCCGGAGGAACGGCAGTCATTACCCCCCGACCAGATCGATGGCCCATGGGACCACCATCGTGACCACTGCCTGTGGGTGCTGAGATGTGGTATTCCACACTCCTGCAGAAACAGGAGGTCGGCTTTGACCTTGGCAAGGTAATCCAAGGTTGAAACACATCGCGTAGTCGATTTAATGCTACGCACATTTATGGAAGCAATCCTTATACCCATTTTTTAAAAGTTGGTTGTTGCTTCCCATACCATTTGTCCTCGCTAGTCCCAGTCCTTCGGGATGTTCCTGCATACCCATAGTGTACGCAAGCTGTTTCACATTCGTTGGGCTCAGAAACCCCTCCTGGTTTTTCATGCAGGGTTTGTTCCGCTGGGTTGACATCGGGGGGGTCTTGTAGGCAGTAAGGATAGGGTTGTCCTCTGCTGTTCCCCTCTGTTCCTCCTCGAAAACATCACTGCTCCCTGCTTCCCGGAGCTGAGGTGCGCCAGACGTGTCTTTGCTCTCAGTGTCCCGGAGCTGGGATGCGCTGGCCATTTCGTTAGGTGTGGCACTTTGGGGTTGGGGCTCGCCAGGCCCATCACATCTTCCTGTGTCCGGGGGCTGGGGGGCGTTATCTTCCAGCTCCTTGGAGTTCTGCCGCTTCTTTTGAAGGGGCCGTCGTTCCAGCACTTCCTCATCCAGTGAAGAGGAGCTGTTGTAGTCTGTCTCAGAAGGTAGTCTCCTCTTGCCACTGGTTTGGGTGGTGACCTGTTCTGCTTTTGGAGGTCTTTTCTTTGTGTTTTTCCTTTGTACCACTTTCCACTGACCGGTTTGTCCATCTGCTGCCTCCTCCTCCATTGATTCTGTCTGTGGAGGAGGGGTTTCCGGGTGCAGGGGAGGTGCTGGGTCGCTGGTTTCAGCTGCCTCCCCTTTGTTCTCCTTCTCAGGTAGAAGTTCCTCACTGCGGAGAAGGTTGCTTGTCTTCTTTCCAGCACCTGACGCCTTCGTCGAACCTTCTCCCGGCCTTTCCTTGGACCTTGCTGCCTGAGCATAACTGAGGCAGCGTTTGGGGCAGGTTTTGTAGAGATGGCCTGCTGCACCGCACAAGTTGCAACACTTAGTCTGCTTACAGTCCTTGGTCTGATGGCCTTCCTCCTTGCAGTTCTTGCAAACAACCATGCTGCAGCTAGCTGCCGCGTGACCAGATTTGCCACAGGTGCAGCAAAATCTGGGCTGCCCAGCGTAGACCAAGAAGCCTCGACTTCCCCCGATAGCGAAGCTGGAGGGAGGGTGGATAATGGTTCCACTGGCATCGACCTTCAAGGTCACCTTGACCTGCCGCTTGCTGGTCCAAATCTCAAAGGGGTTCTTGACATCAGTGCTGCTGCCGGCCACCTCGACGTACTTGGCGAGAAAGGTGAGTACATCCACCACCGGAACATGGGGGTTGTAGAGGTGAATCGTCACCACCTGGTCACGTTGTGAAGAGTGCCTTCACTGTGAGGATCGACAACGGCGCCTGGTCCCCTTTCTCCTTGAACGCCTTCAGGAACTTGATGCATCCTGCCACATTCTTGAACATCATGTCGAAATACCCACTGTTGGGGAAATCCTGCAGGCAGAAGATGTCCGAAGCTCGAAATCCACAGCAATTGATGAGGATTTTCTTGATGAAGAAGGTGCGATCGACCAGTGCATCTCCTTCCTTGTCCTTCACCACCACCCGAACGGTGTTCCGCACTCCCTGGCCTGAAGCGCGAAGATTGGTTATAGCCATTTTACTCAAAGCCTACCCAGGATCAAAAGCCAATGATCATGCTTTCTTCTCTTCCAAATAAGCACCGATAAGAACAGATACTACACTTGATCTTAGCCAAAAGGCCCTTATTTATGTTTAAAATACTAGTCTGGGACCCACTCTTCTCTCCCTCAAACTGAATGTAAAATTCAATCATATTATGATTGCTACTACCTAGGGGCACCTGAACTATGAGGTAATTAATTAATCCTATCTCGTTGCACAATGCCAGGTCCAGTATAGCCTGCTCTCTGGTTGGCTCCAGAATGTATTGTTCCAAGAAGTTATCCCAAAAACATTCTATGTATTCCTCATCTAGGCAACCTCTGCCCATCTGAATTTTCCAGTCTATATGTAGATTAAAACCCCCCATAATTATCGCTGTACCTTTCTGACAAGCTGCCATTATTTCTTCCTTTATACCCCATCCTACAGTGTGGTTAATGTTAGGTGGCCTATACACTGCTCCCACAAGTGACTTCTTGCCTTCATGATTTCTCATCTCTACCCAAACTGCTTCTACATCCTGATCTCCTAAACTTAGGTCATCCCTCTCTATTGTGCTAATACCATCATTAATTAACAGAGCTACCCCATCACCTTTTCCAAGCTTCCTGTCCTTCCTAAATGCCATGTCACCTCCAATATTCACATTCCAATCTATGTCGCCCTGCAGCCATGTCTCTGTAATGACTATCAGATCGAGATCGTACTTATTTATGCTATTTGTGCTCTCAGTTCATTTGTTTTGTTTCGAATGCTCCATGCATTCAGATACAGAGCATTTAGTTTTGTCCTTTTATTATTTTTGTCACCTCTAGCCTTATCTGTTGATTTACTCTTTGATTTGTATGCTTTGTCTCTTCCTGTCTCGGTCTCTTTATCATTTCCCCTATTTATACCTTTCTCTCTTGCCTTGTCTCTCCTCCTTGATTCACCATATCTTCCCAAATTTGATCCCTTGCCCCCACTATTCAGTTTAAAACCGTCTCTACTTCCCTAGTTATGTGGCTCGCTAGAACACCGGCCCCAGCATGGTTCAGGTGCAGACTGTCCCAACGGTACAGCCACCTCTTTCCCCAGTACTGGTGCCAATGCCCCACGAACCAGAACCCACTACTACCACACCAGACTTTGAGCTGTGCATATGTTTCTCTAATCTTATTTGTCCTATGCCAATTTGCACGTGGCTCAGGTAATAATCCAGAGATGATTACCTTTGAGGTTCTGCTTCTTAATTTGCTGCCTAGTTCCTCATTCTGACGATGCAGAACCTCTATCCTTGTCCTGCCTATGTCGTTGGTACCGACATGTACCACGACAACTGGATCCTCCCCCTCCCATTGTATGTTTCACTCCAGCCCTGAGCAGATGTCCTTAATCCGAACACCGGCAGGCAACACAGCCGTCTGGACTCTTGCTCTTTGCTGCAGAGAACAGAGTCAATCCACCTTACTATACTGTCTCCTACTACCACTACATTCCTTTTTTCTCACTCTTTGAGCCGCAAACACTTACTACAGATGTGTTTGCCCTGGATCACACTGGCATCCAGGAGCTCCCACATGCTGCAGCTGTGACACATCACCTGTCCTGTCATCCTTAAAGTGTTCTAATTAACTACTTAATTATTTTATTCAATTATTTATTTTATTGTATATTTTATTAAGCTTACCACTAGTTTGTTTACTATTTTAAACGTTAGGACTAAAATGGACCTTAATCACTTACCAGATAGTCATCAAACATGCAGCTTCTTCCAAATCAATGAACTACCTGCTTGCCTGTGATGTCACAGCTTACCAGATCCTCACCAAACAGCTCCTTCCACTGCACCGAAGCAAGAACCAAATCCTGTGCACTCACCCCAGCGGCTCTCTGTTTCCCTGCTCTCACTCTCCATTGTGATGTCACTCCTGCCTTGCTCTGTCTCCAAGTCTGTGCTTTTGACGCACTTCTTATCTCTCTGTTCCGTCGTGCTCCTGTGTCTCAGGTCCAAAATTAGACTTTGATGAGACTCGAACCCACACCTTTGAACATTTTCTCTATCATTATTTATCAGGTCCAACACGCTATCCATTGCACCACAGAGCCACATATGGTTTAAGAAACATCACCAGGGCCTTTGATCTTGTCAGCAGAGATGGTCTCTTCTTCTTTCCACAAGAACATGCACAGTTCCATCAGTTACAATGGAGCAACATCAGACACTTTCAAGATCAGCAGTGGGGTAAAGCAGGGCTGCGCGCTGGCGCCAACTCTCTTAGGAACAGAGGAACATAGGACTAGGCCATTCAGCCCGTCGAGCCTGCTCGACCATTCAATTTGATCATGGCTGATTATCTACCTCTATGCCCCTTTCCCCTGCTATCCCCATATCCCTTGATATCATGAGTATCAAGATTTCTATCAATTTCTGTCTTGAACATGCTCAATGATTGAGCTGCCACAGCCCTCTGGGGTACAGAATTCCAATGATTCACCACCATCTGAGTGAAGAAATTCAACCTTTTCTCAGTTTTAAATGGCCTACTCCTTATTCTGAGACTATGTCCCCTGGTTTTAGACTCACCAACCAGGGCAAACATCCTGTCGACACCCACACTATCACGCCCTGTAAGAATTTTGTCAGTTTCAATGAGATCACCTCTCATTCTTCGAAACTTTAAGGAATACAGGCCCAGTTTCCTCATCAGACAATCCCACCATCCCAGGGATTAGTCTGGTGACCCTCTGTTTCACTCCCTCTATGGCAAGTATATCCATCCTTAGATGAGGAGACCAAACTGTACACAATACTCCAGTGCGGATTCACCAAGGCTCCATACAATTGCAGCAAGACATCTTTACTCCTGTACTCATGACCCCTCGTGTGAAGGCCAACATACCATTTGCCTTCCTAATTGATTGCTGCACCTGCACAAGAGCTTTTAGTGTCTCAGGAACAAGGACACCCAGGTCCCTTTGGACATCAACACTTCCCAGCCTCTCACCATTTAAGAAATACTCTGTCTTTCTGTTTATTCTACCAAAGTGGATAACTTCACACTTACTCACATTATATTCCATGTTCTTGCCCATTCACTTAGCCTCTCCAGGTCCCCTGGAAGCCTCTCTGCATCCTCCTCACAACTCACACTTCACCGAGCTTTGTGTCATCTGCAAACTTGGAAATATTACATTTAATCCCCACATCCAAATCATTTATATAGGTTGTTAACAGCTGTGGCTCCAACACTGATCCTTGCAGTACCCCAATAGTAACAGCCTGCCATCCTGAGGAGGACCCGTTATTCCTGCTCTCTGTTTTCGGTCTGTTAACCAATTCTCAATCCATATCAGTATATTATCCCCAATCCTATGTGCTCTAATATTGTTTACTCACCTCCTGTGTGGGATCTTACCAAAGGAAAATGCAAATACCACACATCCACTGGTTCTCCTTTATCTGTTCTATATGTAACAACCTCAAAAATCTCAACGGGTTTTTTCAAACCTGTTTTCCTTTTCATAAATCTATGTTGACTCTGCCCAATCATATCATTATTTTCTAACTGTCTAGTTATCACATCCTTTATAATTGGTGTATTCTTCTCCATGCTGCTATTGTACGCTTTCAGTGACTCAGATGGGGGTGTTCACCTGCACATCAGAACTGACGACAAGCTGTTCAACTTGGCAAGACTGTGCGCCAAGACCAAAGTGGGTAAATTCCTAGTCTGTGAGTTGCTGTTTGCTGATGATGCTGCGCTGACATCCCATAATGAAGTTCACTGACAGCAGCTTGTAGATCGGTTCTCCCTGGCCTGCAAGGAATTTGGACTGACGATCAGCCTCAGGAAGATCAAAGTTATGGGCCAGGACGTAGAGACTCCACCTTCCATCAACATCGACAACCTCACTTTGGAGGTTGTCAACAGCTTCACATACCTTGGATCAACAATCACCAGCAATCTGTCCCTTGATACTGAAATCAGCACCAGGATTGTCAATGCTGCAGCTGTCATGTCAAAGTTGAGAAGATGAGTGTGAACCGACAGCAAACTGAACGATACAAAGCTCCACGTGTAACAGGCTTGTGATCTCAGCACCCTCCTTTGTAGTAGAGAAGCATCAGCAACTTATATAAGCCAAGGAAAGCAGCTGAACAGCTTCCACCTCCGCTGTCTCAGATGGATATTGGACATCTCCTGGCAGGACAGAGTGCCGAATGCGGAAGTACACCAGCGTGCAGTGATCCGCAGCATGTTTGCCCTCTTGAGTCAGCGGTGACTCTGTTGACTGGGCCAAATGAATGACGGTCACATTGCCAAATACATGCTCTATGGTGAGCATGCTATCAGCATGAGACCAACAGGTCAGGAAGAAAATTGAAGTCATTTGGGTGGCACAGTGGTGCAGTGGTTAGCACTGTAGCCTCACAGCTCCAGGGACCCAGGTTCGATTCCGGGTACTGCTTGTGTGGAGTTTGCAAGTTCTCCCTGTGTCTATGTGGGTTTTCTCCCACAAGCCAAAAGACTTGCAGGTTGATAGGTAAATTGGCCATTATAAATTGTCACTAGTATAGGTAGGTGGTCGGGAAATATAGGGACAGGTGGGGATGTTTGGTCGGAATATGGGATTAGTGTAAATGGGTGGTTGATGTTCGGCACAGACTCGGTGGGTCGAAGGGCCTGTTTCAGTGCTGTATCTCTAATCTAATCAAATTTGGAGAGGTTTGAGTGAACGGAGGTGAGTGGGCATGGATTTATAAATGGGAGTTCATGCTTGACAAATCTAACTGCATTTTTTGATAAACTATCTGAGAAAGTTGATGAAGGGAATGCAGTGGGTGTTGTTTATTTGATAAAGTACCACTTGCAAATTCCACACAAGCAGTACTCAGAACTAAACCTGGGTCATTGGAGTTGTGAGATTGCAGTGCTCACCACTGCACCACCTTCAGAATGTGGATAGAATAAAAAGTGAGATTGGATGGACAGAAGCAGTCTGAAAAGATGGTTCAAACAAAAGGTGAAAACCCTGAAATGTTAATTCTGATTCTCTCTCCACAGATGCTGCCCGAGGTGCTGAGTATTTCCAGCACTTTCTGTTTTTATTTCAGCTTTGCAGGATGTTGCTTTGATCAGAAAAAAATGGATGATCGGCTGTGGGCGCCAGTGAAATTCCACAGGAGCAAATAAAAAGTTCACCAATAGTGGCTCGTTGGTCTAGGGGTATGATTCTCGCTTTGGGTATGTAAGTGATTAATATGTGAGAGGTCCTGGGTTCAAATCCCAGACGAGCCCTTCTCTGTTGCTATTTTTAGTTTCAGGTCATCGATTGGTTTCAGCCTTCCAGAAAGCGGAATCGATTTCCAAACTGAGCCTGCTTGAGGACCGGGGAACTGGATTCAAAGAGCTTGTCGACAAAATTGAAATGAACAAAATATACAGATTGTCAAGTGGGAATATAAGGTTGCAACAGTAACTAAAGGCCTGCTCGGGTCAGCAAATGTAACCCGACCCAAGCCTGACAGCACCACATCCGACCTGGTCCGAGTCCTTTCATTTTTTCCCGTGCCCGAACTGACCACCAGAATGTTCAGTTAAACTTGCTTCCGTTTTTCACTTTTTAAGCTTGTGCAGGTAAGCAACAAAAACTGTAACTGGACTTGAAAGGTTGTTTAAATGTACATTAAGATTAGAGCTACGTACCGGAGGTGATGAGCTGAAGATTGTTATCATAGAAGTTAGTGATTGTTAGGTCACTAGTTAAAGAGAAAGTCATGGAGTTGTGCCCAGACAGGTTGTCCCACACTGTATTGATTAAAATATTGCCCGAAGGCTAGAAAATATCATTATACATTCCCTAGACTCCTGCTTTACAGGTTGAAATACTTGCTGCAAGTTTATCAAGAGAGCAGCTGAGATGCAGAGACCAGGAAGGTCTTGAGTGATTAATTATTATAAAATATACATTCTTATATTAAAGAGATTGTGCTCTACCTTCGATGGAATCGCTCACTGCAGACTAGTGCAGAGTGTTTCCCGCCTTAACGTCCTGGCTGTCACTGGATCTTGAGTCTAGGCCTCTGGATTACTGGTTCAGTAATCTTTGAAATGTCTCCCGTGATTTAATATTTTAATCTGGTAATCAGATTTTACAAAAAAAAAAATTAACTTATTTAAGACTGCTTCGTATTTAGCCGTGTCAAATGAATAAAGAAATTAAAATATATTCAAAATTATATATCAACTATTAAATACTAATGCCCAGCTTTGTATATAAAAAATGCCTCTTAATTTCATTAATTATCCATAAACACTGAGGCTACATTAAACTAAAAGCAGCGATTTATCAAGTCTGACACTTAATTAATTAAATATATTCCAAATTTAGAGCATAATTCATTGTCTTTCCCCTTTCAATCTCTTAATTTGCATTACAAGCCTCCTTTACTTTACAATCTTTATTCAATACAATATGTTTTGAGGCAGGCACAAGAAGTCTTGCCAACCCCTAACGGGATGCAGTCAATTCATTTGCAAACTGTGCAATTAAAGAAAAGGGTGAAGTTGCTATTAATGCAGATTGTAGCTGTTCAACTGCTTTTGTCACCAAGAATACAAAGCACGAAGGAAAACCAAGAGAGAAACCAAAACACAAAAAGGTTAAATTTGTGTCAATGAAAAATAGAACTCATTAAAAACATCATATTACACAACAGTGCAGCAACTGATTACATTGTAAATATTTCATTAAGATTAAAATGGCAAAGACCTTCAACACCCCTAGAATCAGGAAAGGGCAAGAAAGAGCTAACCGGATAATTATGTGCCTGGGGCTGAGTTCTGCTACAATGTACACAAAAACTGTTTATTGATTAGTACACAGCAAGTTGAAATACCAAGCAGAGTAGGCAGTACACTTCAAAAGATCTGCGGTTTCCAGTGTTTCACTAACACAATTATAACACAAGGTATTTAGAGTATTCGAGTGTGTCTGACCCAGCCCGCCCTGACCTGAGCCCGAATGCTGAACCCAAATGCTGAACCCGGAGGAGCGACCCAAACCCGACACATGTCATCGGGACCCGTCGGGTTAGGGTCAGGCAGGTAGCCATGTTCTAGCATTAACTGAGACCTGGCTCCAAAAGCAACAAAATTGTGTTCTGGTCTGGAATGGAATTCTTCAATTGTTTCTGTTTGGCTTGGATTGACTCATCGATTTTCTTGTTTTTCACTTTGTCAATGCCTTTGAATAATTGTGGCTCCTTCTTCAGGGTGTCTTCTTTCACCAGGTAGTTCTGACCTCTGATGATGTTGATCGTAATCAGCTTCAATTTGCTGATAATTTTGGAAGTGAGCAGATTTCCTTTGCTTGAGTCTACAACATGGAACTCAGTCTGACATGTGGACCCATGGGAGGATTTGAAAGCTGCCCTTGCATTGGAGCATACAGTTGCATCCATCCAAACAGAGGTAGAGTAGAAGTGACAGTTCAGTCTGTCAATCATGGGACGTTTAATCTCAGGGTTGTGAGTTTGAGCGCCATTTAGATTTTCCCTATTTTTCGGCTTCAGTAGCAGAGATGACAAGGAGTGTTTGAAATGAAATTCAACAACAGTATGAGAAAGTCTCACTTTCATTCGGGAATCTTAACTCTCTGCAGCATCTCGCTGTGAAAGATTGAACTTTATCTCATTTCTTTTTCAGCTGGGAGTCAGTGCAGCTCAGTGGGACTTCTGGCTGTCTCCCACCTCACAATCCATCAGTACTGAGAAAGCAATGGGAAATATTACGCATGGCTGAGTAAGCAGAGGACACCGATTTAAGGTGAATGGGAAAAGAACCAAAGGCAACATGAGGAAAAACCTTTTTTTACGCAGCGAGTGGTTAAGATCTGATATGTACTGCCTGAGAGTGTGACGGAGGAAGGTTCAACCATAGCTTTCAAAAGGATATATGATAATTATCTGAAGAGAAAAAAAAAATCAGGTTTTCATGGAATACATGAGGATGTGGCATGAGCTGAGTTGCTTGTGCAGAGAGGCAGCACAAGCACGATGAGCTGAAACCTCCTTTTGTGCTGTAAGTATTCTGTGATCTATGATTCTATACAAAGTGAAACCAACACTCACATCTGAGAAACTGACAGGTACAGTGTAAACCCCACACTAACAAACCAGCAAATGCCAGGGACAGATTAAAACAACAGGCCTAGACAAGAAACTGACAGATACTGTGTGAAACCCAAAAATCATTTCGCAGGATTTGGCAGGTAATGTGTAAAAACCTCTCTTCCATATCCATACTGCAAGGTACAAAGAAAATTAGGTACAAAACCAGGCTCATACTTGGAAGACTGAGAGATAAAAAGCAAAACACAGACTCACCTACAAGAGACTGACCATTACAGAGAATAAAACACACTCACCTAGAGGAGGTGCAGATTAAAAACACATGCATGTAACAGAAATTGATCGGGACAGAATCAAATCCTTTCTCACACATGACACAAAAATTGGTGGTGTCGTAAATATTAGATTACAGGACGATATAGATCATCTGAGGCATAGAATATAAGAGCAGGGTGTTATGATGGAGCTGTATAAAATGCTAGTTAGGCCACAGATGGAGTACTGTGTACTGTTCTGGGCACCACATGATAGGAAGGATGTGATTGCCCTGGAGAGGGTGCAGAGGAGATTCACCAGGATGTTGCCTGGACTGGGGAATTTCAGCCATGAAGAGAGACTGAAAAGGCGAGGGTTGTTTTCCTTAGAGCAGAGAAGGCTGAGGGGAGAGCTATACAGAATTATGAAGGGCATTGATAGTTTAGATAGGAAGAAAGTATTTCCATTAGCAAAGGGGTTAATAACCAGGGGGCGTAGATTTAAGGTAAGGGGCAGGAGGTTTAGAGGGGATTTGAGGAAAAAATTTTACCCAGAGGGTGGTTGGAATCTGGAACGCACTGCCTGAAGGGGTGGTAGAGGCAGGAACCCTCACAACATTTCAGAAGTATTTAGATGAGCACTTGAAATGCCATAGCATACAAGGCTACAGGCCAAGTACTGGAAAATGGGAAATGGAATAGTTAGGTGCTTGATGGCCGGCACAGACACGATGGGCCGAAGGGCCTGTTTCTGTGCTGTATAACTCTATGACTCTATATCAGAAACTGATAGATCTGGACAAAAGCTGATGCTCACATACAAGTTGTTGAAAGATATGTGGTGAAACTCACATCGCAATAGCAGAAACAAACAGTCACAGACCAAAAATTGAAACATACAGAGTAAAAACCCACATTCTCACACCCGAAATTCACGGTTACGAAGTGAAGCTGACTCTCTCCTCCCAGGCACTGACGGGTACAAAAGAAAACACGCACGAACATACCAGGAAATGAAAGGCTGCATTTGCTGACAACGCCACCACTAGGTGGCGCTGCATCAGCACATGTGCAAAAGCAGCCTGTTCAAATAAAACGTCCCAGTCAGCGACGTTCTGGCAGCTGCCAGGACTAAAGATGGCGCTGCTCAAATAATCACACAAAGGCAATGTAAAGCAAAACAAAGGCCATGTGTTTACATGGCAGCAGGGAATGGCCGGAGAGATCAGGCGGGGGAGAATGTCCGGAGAGAGCGGGGAGGAGGAGGAGAGCACACCCACCGCCACCAAGGTCTTCGGCCGCTCCCTCCCCACCTCCCCCACGCTCTCTACTTGCTTCCCCCACACTCTCTCCCCGCTTCCCCCATGCTCTCTACTCGCTTCCCACCCCTCTCCCCGCCCTCTCCCCTCACTTCCCCCGCTATGTCCCCCCACCCTCTCCATCCCCCACTTCCCCCGCCCTCTCCTTCTGTTAAGCTATTCCGTGACCTTGTCCTATCAATACCTTCTCCTTTGTTATCTCTTGCCCCACCCCCACTTTACTTGCTTAAAATCTTTTACATTTCTTATATCTGCCAGTTCTGAAGAAGGGTCACTGACCTGAAATGTTAACTCTGTTTCTCTCTCCACAGATGCTGCCAGATCCGCTCTGTTTTTCCAGCACTTTCTGTTTTTATCATCGATTTTCTTCTTTTTTACTTTGCTGATGTCTTTGAATATATTGTGGATCCTTCTTCAGGGTGTCTTCTTTCACCAGGTCGTTCTGACCTCTGATGATGTTGATCGTAATCAGCTTCAATTTGCTGATAGTTTTGGAACTGAGCAGATTTCCTTTGCTTGAGTCTACAACATGGAACTCAGTCTGACATGTGGACCCATGGGAGGATTTAAAAGTAACTTGGATGATCCCTAGTGGATCCCTAGTGGAGGAGTATCTGATCCATGGGAACCCAGGTTCAATCCTGGGTTTCAGCAATTCTGCTTCCTTATGCGTCCCTTGCCTTGGTTCTGATTTTCCAGTTGCACAATTTACTTTGAAATTATTTACCAAGCACCAGTAGATTGAATTTGAGAAACAACACAGAGTCATTTACAGCATAGAAGGTGGTCGTTTGGCCCATCATGTCCATGCTGGCTCTCCCCGTAGCAGTAGAGTCAGTTCCACTCACCAGCTCGATCCCTTTCCTCCTGCAAGTTTCTTTCCTTCAAGTATCCATCCAATTTCCTTTTCAAATCATTGATTGTCTCTGCTTCCACCTCACTCGTGGGCCGAGACATTACCACCCACAACATAAAAAAGTTCCACCTCATCAAGGATGGGAAATACTTACATCTTCTATATTTGCTTATTCTATATTTCTATGAGAATAGACTGACAGTCAACATGAAAGGGAACCCAAAAATCTTTGAGCAGCATGTAAATGATAAGTGGGTAGTAAGAGGTAGAGTGCGGCCTATTAGGGACAAAGAGGGTAATATATGCTTGGAAGTGCAGGGCAATGTTAATCTACTTAATGAGTACTTTGTATCAGTGATCACTAAGGAAGTGGAATTGGACAAAATATCAGTAGAAGTGCAGAGAGTAGAGGCAATGGAGAGAGTACAAATTGAGAGAGGGAGGTACGAAAAAGGCGGAGCAAAGCGGCACCGTAAAGTGCTTCGTGATAATATCCAGGGCATCACTAAACCAGCAATCCGCCGACAGGCTCGCCATGGCGGGGTCAAGCGGTTCTCGGATTTGATCTATGAGGGGACTCGCGGGGTGTTGAAGGTTTTCCTGGAGAATGTGATCAGGGATGCGGTCACCTACACTGAGCACGCCAAGCGCAAGACGGTCATTGCCATGGATGTGGTGTACGTTCTGAAACGGCAGGGCCGCACTCCACGGATTTGGCGGCTGAACAACTCGACCCTTTCCAGCAAACACACAACAAAGGCTCTTCTAAGAGCCACCCACCGCCTCACACAGAGAGAGCAGTGACCTGGAAACGGGAGCTGGGATTGGCTGTTCAGAACTGACTGGAATAAATCTGTGCTGCATTCGGGAATAAAACTGGAATCCCCAAATTTGACATTTCACTTGCAGCAAGGATGTGCAGTGGATTTGATTTTCTAAACGGGCTGTGTAAACAGTGCCCAAGGTTCTACAGTTAGTTATTTCCCCAGTCGACACATGCCCTCAGTGAAAAGCCACACCTTCTTCTTTGGCCTCCTTGTCTCGAGAGACAATGGGTAAGCGCCTGGAGCTGGTCAGTGGTTTGTGGAGCTGTGCCTGGAGTGGCTATAAAGACCAATTCGAGAGTGACAGACTCTTCCACAGGTGCTGCAGATAAAATTGGTTGTCAGGGCTGTTACGCAGTTGGCTCTCCCCTTGCGCTTCTGTCTTTTTTCCTGCCAACTGCTAAGTCTCTTCGACTCGCCGCACTATAGCCCCGCCTTTATGGCTGCCCGCCAGCTCTGGCGATCACTGGCAACTGACTCCCATGACTTGTGATCAATGTCACAGAACTTCATGTCGCATTTGCAGACGTCTTTAAAGTGGAGACATGGATGGCCGGTGGGTCTGATACCAGTGGCGAGCTCACTGTACAATGTGTCCTTGGGGATCCTGCCATCTTCCATGCGGCTCACATGGCCAAGCCATCTCAGGCGCCGCTGGCTCAGTAGGGTCTATAAGCTGGGGATGTTGGTCACCTCGAGGACTTCTGTGTTAGAGATACGGTCCTGCCACCTGATGCCAAGGATTCTCCGGAAGCAGCGAAAATGGAATGAATTGAGGCGTCGCTCTTGGCTGACGTATGTTGTCCAGGCCTCGCTGCTGTAGAGCAAGATACTGAGGACACAGGCTTGATACACTCGGACCTTTGTGTTCTGTGTCAGTGTGCCATTTTCCCACACTCACTTGGCCAGTCTGGACATAGCAGTGGAAGTCTTTCCCATGCGCTTGTTGATTTCTGCATCGAGAGACAGGTTACTGGTGATAGTTGAGCCTAGGTAGGTGAACTCTTGAACCACTTCCAGAGTGTGGTTGCTGATATTGATGGATGGAGCATTTCTGACGTCCTGTCCCATGATGTTCGTTTTCTTGAGGCTGATGGTTAGGCCACATTCGTTGCAGGCAGTCGCAAACCTGTCGATGAGACTCTGCAGACACTCTTCAGTGTGAGATGTTAATGCAGCATTGTCAGCAAAGAGGAGTTCCCTGATGAGGACTTTCCGTACTTTGGTCTTCGCTCTTAGACAGGCAAGGTTGATCAACCTGCCACCTGATCATGTGTGGAGGAAAATTCCTTCTTCTGAAGACTTGAATGCATATGAGAGCAGCAGGGAAAAGATGATCCCAAACAGTGTGGGTGCGAACAGTTCCGGATCCAAAACGTTAACTCTGCTTCTCGTTCCACAGATGCTGCCAGACCTGCTGAGTGGTTCCAGCATTTCTTGTTTTTATTACATTGGTTTAAATTGTCGACCTGGCAGAAAGTTTGAATTTGCAAAAGGCGCCAACTTCAGTGTCGGAACGAAGCGATTACTGGAAAATCTATTTAAAGTTGTTCGTAAAATATTTTCCACCAACCTTTAAAAACCTTTGTTTATTCCGCTATTTTCGCCACAAATTCCTGGCGCTATTTTACGCACAATTTTAACCTGTCATTTTTTTCCCACTTCTTATCTGTAACTGGCGGTAAAAGACTCCATTCAGCAATCCTTAAGGGACCAATAACTCAAACTTGGTGTGGAAAGGAATAAATTAGACTATTGGTAATTCCCCTTCACACAGGGATCAGGGGGACAGTGAGAAGCCACTGAAATAGTTGCTTAAACATTTTAAATAGTTCCTATTCTGTCCTGTTACTGACATGCTGGAATTAGACAGTAATCAGCCCTTTCACAGAGACTGTGGGTGGCTCTGAAAAGAGCCTTTGGGTTATTAGATGACATTTTGGCCGCTTTCCTTTTTCTGGAAGCTCTGAGCGCTGGTTTTCTTGGGCAGCAGCACGGCCTGGATATTAGGCAGCACCCCGCCCTGTGTGATGATCACTCCTCCCAGCAGCTTGTTGAGCTCCTCGTCGTTGCGGACGGCCAGCTGCAGGTGTCTGGGGATGATGCGGGTCTTCTTGTTGTCCCGGGCCGCGTTACCGGCCAGCTCGAGGATTTCAGCGGTCAGATACTCGAGCACAGCAGCCAGATAGACCGGGGCTCCCGCACCCACACGCTCTTCATAGTTACCCTTTCTCAGGAGCCTGTGAACACGGCCCACCGGGAACTGCAGTCCAGCCCGGGAGGAGTGAGACTTGGCCTTGGACCGAGCTTTTCCGCTGGTCTTTCCTCTTCCAGACATTTCCACAATCTCACAAATATTTTCACAAAGAATGGATAACTACCTCAGCATTAAGCATCCACATGGGGTAGACAGGATGGTCAAGCAGTCTGAAATGGTGCATTCAGATCACAACGCTCTCTGGAGGGGTGGGTTTAAATCCCACTTCTGACAAGTTGTGCTTTGACATGACTACAGGCATTTGGGAGCAGTGGTGAAAAACACAGAGCATGAAAGAATTTTGACAAGCAAAATCAAAACGAATTCAAAGATATTTCTTCAATACATGGGAGTAAGAGGCAACAGAGGAAAAAGTAAGGCCCATCAAAGAACTAAAAAGTAACCTATGTGTCAGGGTTGAAGATGTTGGTATGTTTGTTAATGAATACTTTACTGTCTTCACAAATGAGGGGGTGATGCAGACATTATAATTAAGGAGAAGGAGTGTGAAGCATTGGACATGATAAACTGAGGGGGAGAAGAAGTATAAATGGGATGAGCATCCTTGAAAGTGGATAAATCATCAGGGCCGGATGAAATGTACCCCAGGCTGTTAAAAGAAGCCAGTGAGGAAATAGTGGAAGGTCTGACCATCAGTTTCCAATCCCTCACTGGATACAGGTGTGATGCCAGAGGATTGGAGGTCTCTGCAATAAAAGCAAAATTCTGCAGATGCTGGAAATCTGAAATAAAAACTATTAGTGCTGGAAATACACAGCAGGTCTGGCAGCATCTGTGGAGAGAGAAGCAAAGTTAACATATCTGTTCTGATGAAAAGTCACTGACCTGAAATGTTAACTTTGCTTCTCTCTCCACAGATGCTGCCAGATCTGCTGTGTATTTGCAGTACATTTTGTTTTTATTGCTAACATTGCACCATTGTTGAAAAAGGAAGCAAGACCGAATAATTAAAGACCAGTCAGCCTAACCTCAATAGTGGGTGAATTATTGGAATTAATTCTGAGAGACAGGATAAACTGTCACTTAGAAAGGCACAGATTAATCAAGTATCATCAGCATGGATTTGTTCAGGGAAGCTCCTGTCTGACTAACTTGATTGAATTTTTTGAAGAAGTAACAATGAGGATAGTGCAGTTGATCTGATCTACATGGATTTTAGCAAGGCTTTTGACAAGGTCCCACATGGCAAACTGGTTAAAAAAAATAAAAGCACATGGGATCCAGGGGAATGTAGCAAGCTGGACATAAAATAGACTCAGTGGCAGGAAGCAAAAAGGAATTGGGTACGGATGTTTGTGCAACTCGAGGTCTGTTTCAAGTGGTGTTCCACAGGGCTCAGAACTAGGTTCCCTGCTTTTTGTGGTATATATTAATGATTTGGACATGAATGTAGAGGGCACAATCAAGACGATTGCAGATGACATGAAAATTGTCCGTGTTGCTGATAGCGAGGAGGATAGCTGTACACTGCAGGAAGATATCAATAGACTGGTCAGGTGGGCAGAGTAGTGGTAAATGGAATTCAAATTGGACAAGGGTGAGGTGATGCATTTGGGAGGTCAAAAAAGTCAAAGGAATACACAATTAATGGGAGAACACTGAACGGTGTAGAGGAAGTGAGGGACGTTGGAGCGAATGTCCACAGATCCCTGAAGGTAGCAGGACAGGTCAATAAGGTGGTTCAGCAGGTATGTGGAATCCTTTCCTTTATTAGCTGAGGTATAGAATATAAGGGTGACCTGGGTGTCCATGTCAATAAGTCACTGACAGCTAACATGCAGGTGCAGCAAGCAATTAGGAAAGCTAATAGTATGTTAGCCTTTATCACAAGAGGATTTGAGTACGAGAGTCGTGAATTCTTGCTTCAATTGTATAGAAACTTGGTTAGACCGCACTTGGAATGCAGTTTTGGTCTCCTTACCTTAGGAAGGATATTATTGCCACAGAGGGAGTTCAACGAAGGTTCATCAGACTTGTTCCAGGGATGGTGGGACTGTTCTATGAAGAAAGGTTGGAGAAACTGGGGCAGTATTCTCTAGAGTTTCGAAGAATGGGAGGTGATCTCATTGAAACCTACAAAATACTTAAATGACAGTCAGGGTAGATGCAGCTAAGATGTTTCCCCTGATTGGGGAGTCAAGAACCAAGGGAAGGAATTTCAAAATAAGGGAGTAGCCGCTTAGGACAGAGATGAGGAGAAATGCTGTTCCTCAGAGGGTTGTGAATCTTTGGAATTCTCTACCCCAGAGGGCTGTGGAAGCTCAGTCATTGAGTATGTTTAAAGCAGAGATTGACAGATTTCTAAATACAAATGACAGAAGGGAATATGAGGAAAGTGTGGGGAAAAGGGCATTGAAGTGGATGATCAGCCATGATCATATTGAATGACGGGGCAGGCTCGATGGGCTGAATGGTCGACTCCTGTTCTTATGTTCCTAACTCCACATGATCGGCGAGGCACAGCCTCAGGCCGACTTGATGGGTGGTGCAAAAAGATATCACTGCTTCTGATCTTCACCAGAAAAGAGAGTGAGATGTAACATTGATCATCAAACAGAATGTGAGCAAATAGAACAGAATAAAACACATGGAGAGACACTGTGGAATAACAAATAGATTTGATTGGAATGTTGAATTTTAATTGGAATGGATAAAACACCAGAAACAGCAGATTAAATTGGGATTCTCCTCATTATATTGATCTAGGACAGAAAAGAGAACCTGATGGAAAGAAGGGAAGAAGAAAGAAAAGAAAGGATGGAACTGTTCACTTTTTTCAGTTTTTTCACTCACCCATCAAAGCTGGATAAAAAAGTTTCAAATAACAGAGAATTTCACCAAAAAGGGAGATTAAATGCTGTCGAACCCTTGGATTGAAGGATGCCTCAACAGATCACCTGTTTAACTGTCTCCTCACTGGGGGATTTCAAGCAGTGAGTAATATTATTCTCTACTTTTGTTAAATGAACCCAGAACTGTCACTTGGAATTAATATCTGTGTTCCGACTCCTGAATTATAAAATTGTGACTTTATCAATATTTTCTGGACACATTTCCTGCTGAAAGAACTAAGACCTCTTTTCTAATTTACACAATACTATATACACACTCATCAAGCCTCCGAAACTAGCATCCTTGGTGCTGCTCTCTCTTCTCCCAAACCTCATCTCATGTGACTGTTTCATCATTACTCTGACAGTGGGAGGGGTTGATCCCACTGTTTTCAGCATTAACCCTTCACATCCTTATCCTACACTGTTAGAAAAAAATGGTTGGAGGGAACTTCCTTCATTTATCGAAAAACCAGCTGCTCCCAGTTGAAAATCAACTCAAACCCATCGGCAAGAGAGACTGTCAGAGAACTTCCTGCATCCAGTCCTGACCCTGTCACACTCAGCATCTGCTCACCCAGACCCCACTCTCCTCAACACTGAACATTGTTACCGAGACACTTCAAATACTGTTGAGAAAAGGCAGGAAAGGTCAAAGTTCACACAGCTGTTTTGAATAGAACAAAGTTTAATATCTCCTCACCGTTTCTCGGTAACCACATGAGACATAGGTTTTCTTATTTGGTTCCTTTGATTTTTCTTGTTCCTGACTGAGAAATATTCCAAACCTCAGATCAACCCTCCCACTTGCGTCGTGTCTCAGTCTCAGTTACAAGCAACACATAATGACACACACACTTTGAAACATACAACACGGTCACACTTTCCTTCAGTGAGATTAAGGTCGAGCTTTTTTTCCAGGTTGAATGCAACTGTGAACAAATTTGTATCAAAGAGGTTGCCTTTGAAATATCAGCACTGAATTTCTGTGCAAGGAGGAACAGCCATTCCAAACTCACATCCTTCACAAAGGCTGTTTTCTCCTGTGAATGAAATTCATCATGAAATTTGAATTCTAAGTTAAAGTTCACAAGACACAGACATAAATGTTAACACCCAAACTTCTCAAGCATATTGCAAATATGAAATAAGGCTCCGCTGGGAATTGAACACAGAATTTCCTGTTCACAAGATAGGTGCTTTAACCAACTAAGCTACAGAGTCAGATCACAAGTGCTGTTGCAATTGAAATCTGAGGTGGTTACTATTTAGTCTCATCCCACTTCTCCACAGGTCACAACAAAAATTTTAAATTTTCCCACTTACTGATACAGTCAATCATATGCTCTATTTTTCCCAGAATAGAAGACACTTAATGAACAACAAACTTTAAATCTGTGCCCTCCCGTTCTCGATCCTTTCACAAGTGGGAACAGTTTCTCCCTATCCACTCTGTCCACACCCCTCATCATTTTGAATACCACTATGAAATCTCCTCTTAGCCTTCTTTTCTCCAAGGAAAACAGTCCTAACTTCTCCAATCTATCTTCATAACTGAAGTTCCTCATCCCTGGAACCATTCTCATGAATCTTTTCCATAATCTCTGCAATGCCTTCACATCTTTCCTAAAGTGTGGCACCCAGAACTGGACTCAGTACTTCAGCTGAGGCTAGTGTCTTATACAAGTTCAACATGACCTCCTTGTTCTTGTATTCTATGCCTCTATCACTAAAGCCGAGGATACTGTATGCTTTATTAACCACTCTCTCAACCAATGACTTATACCCCCAGGACCCTCTGCTCCTGCACCCCCTTTAGAATTGTACCCTTTATTCTATATTGTCACTCCATGTTCTTCCTACCAAAATGAATCAATTCACATTTCTCTGCATTGAACTTCACCTGTCATCTGTCCTCCCATTCCACCAACTTGTCTATGTCCTTTTGAAGTTCTACACGATCATCCTTACAGTTCACAATGCTTCCAATTTTCATATCATCCATAAACTTTGAAATTCTGCCCTGTACACCAAGGTCTAGGTCATTAATATATATCAGGAAAGGCAAGGGTCCCAACACTGACTTCTGGGGAACTCCACTACAAACCTTCCTCTAGCCCGAAGAACATCCATTGCTCACTACTCTTTGTTTCCTGTCACTCAGCCAATTCCATATCCATGTTACTACAGTCCCTTTTATTCCATGAGTTATAATTTTGCTCACAAGTCTGTTGTGTTGCATTGTATCAAACTCCTTTTGAAAGTCAATAAAAGCAAAATACTGCAGATGCTAGAAAGCTGAAATATAACTAAAAAGTGCTGGAAATACTCAGCAGGTCTGGCTGCATCTGTGGAGAGAGAAACAGAGTTAATGTTTCAGGTCAGTGACCATTCAGATGCTGCCAGACCTTTAAAAAGTCCATGTAGACCACATCAACAGCATTGCCCTCATCATCCCTCTCTGTTACCTCATCAAAAAACTCCAGCAGGACAGTTAAACATGAATTTCCCTTAAGAAATCCATGCTGTCTTTCCTGAATTAACCCACATTTGTCCATGGGACTATTAATTTTGTCCCGAATTATTCTTTCGAGAAGTTTTCCCACCACCGAAATTGAACTGACTGGGGAGTGAGACGTGGTGAGTTGCTTCAGCAGAGAGCCAGCATGGGTTCGTCAGGCCGAATGGCCTCCTTCTGTGCTTTAGCCATTCTATGATTGTATGATTCTAGCAGCAACTGTTGGTGGAGAGGCAGTGATGCAGGAATGGGTTGACAGAAAGGGAAAAGTCTGGGCTGGTGTGTGTTTGCAGCATTTGCAGCTTGTGTTCGGGTTTGTGAATAAAGGTGATTTGGAAGCTGTGTTCCAAATTGAAGTGTTTACTGGAAGGAAGAAGTTGATGTAAATAAAGAGTAAAACGTGTTAAGATGAAGCGTGGTGTGAATGTGGATAGCAGTAAATATTGTGCTGGTGAATTATTTGTGTTAATAAACTTCCACTGCACCCTCTGCTGCAGGCTGCTGTTTATATCCAGCTGTGTATTAGTGCTGTGTGTTAACTAGATAAATGTTTGTTTCAACGCTGTTTATAAAGCAATAGCATTGCACTCAAACAGTCCCAGACATAGCAACACACGTACAAAAGCAAAATACTGCGGATGCTGGAAATCTGAAACATAAACAGAAAATGCTTGAAATACTCAGCAGGTCTGGCAGCATCTGTGGAGAGAGAAACAAAGTTAATGTGAGCTGAGGAAACAGATCTGAACTGTTAACTGTTTCTCTCTGCACAGATGCTGCCAGACCTACTGAGCATTTCCAGCATTTTCTGTTTTTATTACAGCAACACCTTTGATCAGCAGTAGCAGTGATAGTGCGAGCCAGGGGGCAGCTGGGAAGGTACGTTTCACTATAAAGTACTTACCTGGCGATTCGGCGGACGCGGACACGGGGACTGCTGGGTAAGTGAACTTATATATTCGGGCAGTGGCTAAACCCGAAACACTACACGTGTAGTGTCTCCCACCCATCCTCCTCCTCCAACCAAAAAAAAGGACTCTTGTGTGGAGGGTTTGGTAAGGTAAGGTTTTCCTTTATATTTTTTTATTCTCTGTTGTCAATTTAGAGCAGAGGGGATGGAAGCTAGGGCAGTTGCATGCTCCTCTTGCAGGATGTGGGAGGTAAGGGTCACCACTTGTGTCCCTGCTGACTTCACCTGTGAGAAGTGCACCCAACTCCAGCTCCTCACAGACCGCGTTAGGGAACCGGAGCTGGAGCTGGATGAACTTCGGATCATGCGGGAGGCAGAGGGGATGATAGGGAGCAGTTATAGGGAAGTACTGACACCTCAGTCACAGGATAAAGGTAGCTGGGTGACCGTCAGGGGAGGGAAAGGGAATAGGCACACAGTGCAGGGATCCCCTGTGGCTGTTCCCCTCAATAATAAGTATACCGTTTTGGATACGGTTGTGGGGGGGGACCTACCAGGGGAAAGCCACAGCGGCCAGGTCTCTGGCACTGAGCCTGGCTCTGCGGCTCAGAAGGGAAGGGTGGAGAATAGGAGAGCGATAGTGATAGGAGATTCAATGGTTAGAGGAACAGACAGGAGATTCTGTGGTCGCGAATGAGACTCCCAGATGGTATGTTGCCTCCTGGGTGCCAGGGTCAGGGATGTCTCAGATCGAGTCTACAGGATTCTTAAGGGGGAGGGGGAGCAGCCAGAAGTCGTGGTACATATCGGTACCAATGACATAGCTAGGAAAAGGGATGAGGACCTGAAAAGCGAATATAGGGAGTTAGGTTGGAAGCTAAAAGGCAGGACGAGCAGAGTAGTAATCTCAGGATTGATACCGGTGCCACGTGCTAGTGAGGCTAGAAACAGAGAGCGAGTGCAGCTGAACACGTGGCTACAGAGCTGGTGTAGGAGGGAGGGCTTCAGTTATGTGGATCATTGGGATACCTTCTGGGGAAGGTGGGACCTGTACAAGAAGGACAGGTTGCATCTGAACTGGAGGGGCACCAATATCCTGGGCGGGAGGTTTGCTAGAGCTCTTCGGGAGGGTTTAAACTAGTTTGGCAGGGGGATGGGAACCGGAGCTATGGATCAGTGGATGGGGTAGCTGTTGAACAGGCAGATACCGAGTGCAGAGAGTCTGTGAGGAAGGTTAGACAGTTGACAGGGCAAAGTTTCAGCCAGTATGATGGGTTGAAGTGTGTCTATTTTAATGCAAGAAGTGTCAGGAATAAGGGTGATGAACTTAGAGCATGGATCAGTACTTCGAGCTACGATGTTGTGACCATTACGGACACTTGGAGATCACAGGGGCAGGAATGGATGTTGGATGTTCCGGGGTTTAGATGTTTCAAAAGGAATAGGGAGGGAGGTAAAAGAAGTGGGGGAGTGGCATTGTTAATCAGGGATAGTATCACAGCTGCAGAAAGGGAGGTCATCGAGGAGGGTTTGTCTACTGAGTCATTATGGGTGGAAGTCAGAAACAGGAAAGGAGCAGTCACTTTATTGGGAGTTTTCTATAGACCCCCCAATAGCAACAGAGACACGGAGGAACAGATTGGGAGGCAGATTTTGGAAAGGTGCAGAAGTAACAAGGTTGTTGTCATGGGTGACTTCAACTTCCCTAATATTGATTGGAACCTCCTTAGTGCAAATAGTTTGGATGGAGCAGTTTTTGTCAGGTGTGTCCAGGAAGGTTTCCTGACTCAATATGTAGATAGGCCGACTAGAGGGGAGGCGATGTTGGATTTGATGCTTGGCAACGAACCAGGCCAGGTGGCAGATCTCTCGGTGGGAGAGCATTTCGGTGATAGTGATCACAACTCCCTGACCTTTACTATCGTCATGGAGAGGGACAGGAGCGGACGGGATGGGAAAATATTTAATTGGGGGAGGGGGAATTACAATGCTATTAGGCAGGAACTGGGGTGCATAAATTAGGAACAGATGTTCTCAGGGAAATGCACGACAGAAATGTGGAGGTTGTTTAGGGAGCACTTGCTGCGACTGCTGGATAGGTTTGTCCCGATGAGGCAAGGAAGGGATGGTAGAGTGAAGGAACCTTGGATGACAAGAAATGTGGAACAGCTAGTCAAGAGGAAGAAGGAAGCTTACTTAAGGTTGAGGAAGCAAGGATCAGACAGGACTCTAGAGGGTTACAAGGTAGCCAGGAAGGAACTGAAGAATGGACTTAGGAGAGCTAGAAGGGGACATGAAAAAGTCTTGGCGGGTAGGATTAAGGAAAATCCCAATGCGTTCTACACTTATGTGAGGAACAAGAGGATGGCCAGAGTGAGGGTAGGGCCGATCAGGGATAGTGGAGGGAACTTGTGCCTGGAGTCGGAGGAGGTAGGGGGGGTCCTAAATGAATACTTTGCTTCAGTATTCACTAGTGAGAGGGACCTGGTCGTTTGTGAGGACAGTGTGAAACAGGCTGATATGCTCAAACAGGTTGATGTTAAGAGGGAGGATGTGCTGGAAATTTTGAAAGACATGAGGACAGATAAGTCCCTGGGGCCAGACGGGATATACCCAAGGATATTACGGGAAGCGAGGGAAGAGATTGCCGCGCCTTTGGCGATGATCTTTGCGTCCTCACTGTCCACTGGAGTAGTACCAGATGATTGGAGGGTGGCAAATGTTATTCCCTTGTTCAAGAAAGGGAATAGGGATAACCCTGGGAATTACAGACCAGTCAGTCTTACGTAGGTAGTGGGCAAATTATTGGAGAGGATTCTGAGAGACAGGATTTATGATTAGTTGGAAAAGCAGAGTTTGATTAGAGACAGTCAGCATGGCTTTGTGAGGGGCAGGTCATGCCGCACAAGGCTTATTGAATTCTTTGAAGATGTGACAAAACACATTGATGAAGGAAGAGCAGTGGATGTGGTGTATATGGATTTCAGCAAGGAGTTTGATAAGGTTCCCCATGGTAGGCTCATTCAGAAAGTAAGGAGGCATGGGATACAGGGAAAGTTGGCTGTCTGGATACAGAATTGGCTGGCCCATAGAAGACAGAGGGTGGTAGTAGATGGAAAGTATTCAGCCTGGAGCTCGGTGACCAGTGGTGTTCCGCAGGGATCTGTTCTGGGACCTCTGCTCTTTGTGATTTTTATAAATGACTTGGATGAGGAAGTGGAAGTCTGGGTTAGCAAGTTTGCCGATGACACGAAGGTTGCTGGAGTTGTGGATAGTGTGGAAGGCTGTTGTAGGTTGCAACAGGACATTGACAGGATGCAGAGCTGGGCTGAGCAGTGGCAGATGGAGTTCAACCTGGAAAAGTGTGAAGTGATTCATTTTGGAAGGTCGAATTTGAATGCAGAATACAGGCGCAAAGACAGGATTCTTGGTAGTGTGGAGGAACAGAGGGATCTTGGGGCCCATGTCCATAGATCGCTCAAAGTTGCCACCCAAGTTGATAGGGTTGTTAAGAAGGCGTATGGTGTGTTGGCTTTCATTAACAGGGGGATTGAGTTTAAGAGCCGCGAGGTTATGCTGCAGCTCTATAAAGCCCTGGTTAGACCACACTTGCAATATTGTGTTCAGTTCTGGTCGTCTCATTATAGGAAGGATGAGGTAGCTTTAGAGAGGGTGCAGAGGAGATTTACCAGGATGCTGCCTGGACTGGAGGGCATGTCTTACGAAGAAAGATTGAGGGAGCTGGGGCTTTTCTCATTGGAACGAAGAAGGATGAGAGGTGACTTGATAGAGGGGTACAAGATGATGAGAGGAATAGATAGAGTGGATAGCCAGAGACTTTTTCCCAGGGTGGAAAGAGCTATCACCAGGGGGCATAATTTTAAGGTGATGGAGGAAGGTTTCGGGGAGATGTCAGAGGTAGGTTCTTTACACAGAGAGTGGTGGGTGCGTGGAATGCACTGCCAGTGGTGGTAGTAGAAGCAGATACATTAGGGACATTTAAGCATCTCTTGGATAGGTACATGGATGATAGTAGAATGAAGGGTATGTAGGTAGTTTTGATCTTCGAGTAGATTAAAGGTTCGGCACAACATCGTGGTCCGAAGGGCCTGTACTGTGCTGTACTGTTCTATGTTCTATAACACAGGTGTTGGGAGGCTCAGCCTGGCTACGCAATGTTACAAGGACGCTGAGTGACACCATCGACAACGGGACAGAGAGAAAAACACACAGGAAACTAATAGACTGTGAGGAAGCAAAAGTGAGGAACGGAGAGAGAGAGACAGACAACGAAACTGAGATGGAGAAACAAGGCATTTGCATGATTGTGTTCTCCCTGTTGTGTAACGGTATTTCCTGTTGTGTAAATATGTTTTCTGTTGTGTAAAGATGTACCCTGTTGTTGTGTAAAGGTTTTCCCTGTTATTGTTTTATTTTCTGTTACTGACCGTCTCCTCACTGCGACCATTTGTCCTGGTTTTCTTGTGGCCAACATCACCATCTGGTGGTGGAGAGGAGACTCTGCAGGAAGGGGTTGACAAAGTGGGAGAGACTCGGCTGGTCCGTGTTTGCAGCTTGTGTTCGTGTGAGCAAAAGTGATTTGTTGCTGATTGATGTGTTCACTAGAAGGAAAAAGCTGATTGCAATCGAGCACATCTTGTTATGATGGGGAAACACTTGATATTTTGAAAGTGAACGGTTTGTGTTCCTACCAAACATAAATAGCAGAGAATGGTTTCTATCCATCGACCTCTGGGTTATGGGCCCAGCACGCTTCCGCTGCGCCACTCTGCTAACTGCTGGTTTAAATTTTAGCTGACCGTTAGTGAAATATGTTCATTTCCCCAATGTTTTTATAAAAATAGGATTGCGGTCGGATTTCTCAAGAATCCCGGACTCAGCAACACACGTGCTGACGGACTCACCCTCACTGCACAATGACACAAGGACACAGAGTAACAGCACCGACAATGAGGCAGGCAGAGAAAGACACACAGAAAACCAGGAAGATATTATCAGGACCCAGAAAGGAACAGACAGAGAAAGACACACAGAAAACCAGGAAGAGATTATAAGGACCCAGAAAGGAACAGACAGAGAAAGACACACAGAAAACCAGGAAGAGATTATCAGGACCCAGAAAAGGAACAGACAGAGAAAGACACACAGAAAACCAGGATGAGATTATCAGGACTCAGAAAGGAACAGACAGAGAAAGACACAGAAAACCAGGAAGATATTATCAGGACCCAGAAAGGAACAGACAGAGAAAGGTACTGAGCAAACCAGCAAGAGACAGCGAAAGACTGATGATTTATGTAATTGTGTTCTCTGTTGTGTAAAGATGTTCCCTGTGTTCTTTTAAAGATATTTCCTGCTGTGTAATATGTTCTCTGTTGTGTAACTATATTCGCTGTTGTGTAAAGATGTTCTCTGTTATTGTGTAAAATGGTTCCCTGTTGGGTAAAGATCTTCTCAGTTGTGTAAATATGATCCGTCTTGTGTAAAAGTGTTCCCGGTTGTTTAAATATGTTCCCTGCTCTGTAATGTAGAGCTGAGTCTGCACTAATGGAATTGCTACAGTATCTTCCAGTCTGATACTGGATGAGGGCTGGAATGTGATCCAACGCACAGTCTATACAAATTAAATTGCTATTGTATCTTTTAGTTTCACAATCCGGGGGAGTTTTAAACTGAATTCTCAGTTTGTATCTCAGGTTATACTATCTTTCAGATTCTCTCAATCTGATATCGCACTTGAGATTTAGACTTAAGAAAGGATGTACTGGCATTGGAGGAGTTCAAAAGAGATTCACTCAGCTGATTCTTGGGATGAAGGGGTTGACTTATCAAGAACGGCTAAACAGGTTATTCATTCGTGTTTAGAAGAATGAGGGGTGATCTTTTTGAAACTTACAAGATTCTGAGGGGGCTTAACAGGGTGAAGAAGGGTCTCTGACCTGAAACATTAACTCTGCTTCTCTCTTCACAGATGCTGCCAGACCTGCTGAGTATTTCCAGCATTTCTTGTTTTTATTAACAGGGTAGATGTTGAGAAAATGTTTCCACTAGTGGGGGAATCTCAAACTAGGCGACATAGTTACAGAATAAGGGGACACTCATTTAAACTGAGATGCAAAGGAATTTCTTCTCTCAGAGGATAGTGAATGTCTGGAATTCTCTACCCCAGACAGTATTGGAGGCTAAATCACTGAAAGTATTTAAAGAGGATGTAAATAGATTTTTGAAATATTGGAGAGTTGAGGGCTATGAAGAGCTGGCATGAAAGAGGAGTTGAGGTCTGGGGCAGATCAGCCATGATCTTACTGAATGGCGAGGCAGGCTTGAGGGGCCGAATGGCCTACTCCTGCTCCTATTTCTTCTGTTCTTATGTTATGTTATATCTAATGTATATGTCAGGATGCACTAATGGGAATTAATACTGAAACTTATAAACTCATAATGTGTGTAAATATTGGGATGATATTTAACTTGAATCTCAGAGTACATTATTGTGGTTAATTCTGTAAGTTTGAAAAGGGAACTCTGTGCCATAATGAAAACAAGAAATGCTGGAAATACTCAGCAGGTCAGGCAACATCTGTACAGAGAGAAGCAAAGTTAACGTTTCAGGTCAGTGACCTTTCAGATGCTGCCAGACCTTTTGAAAGTCCATGTACACCACATCAACAGCATTGCCCTCATCAACCCTCTCTGTTACCTCATCAAAAAACTACAGCAGGACAGTTAAACATGATTTTCCGTTAAGAAATCCATGCTGGCTTTCTTGAATTAACCCACATTTGTCCATGGGACTATTAATTTTGTCCCAAATTATTCTTTCGAGAAGTTTTCCCACCTCCAAAATTGAACTGACTGGGGAGTGAAATGAGGTGAGTTGCTCTAACAGAGAGCCAGCACGGGTTCGACAGGCCGAATGGCCTCCTTCTGTGCTGCAGCCATTCTATGATTGCATGATGCTCGCAACAACTGTTGGTGGAGAGGCAGTGATGCAGGAATGGGTTGACAGAAAGGGGAAAGTCTGGGCTGATGTGTGTTCGGGTTTGTGAATAAAGGTGATTTGGAAGCTGTGTTCCAAATTGAAGTGTTTACTGGAAGGAAGAAGTTGATGTAAATAAAGAGTAAAACGTGTTAAGATGAAGCGTGGTGTGATTGTGGATAGCAGTAAATATAATGTTGGTGAATTATTTGTGTTAATAAACTTCCACTGCGCCCTCTGCTGCAGGCTGCTGTTTATATCCAGCTGTGTATTAGTGCTGTGTGTTAGCGAGATAAATGTTTGTTTCAACGCTGTTTATAAAGCAATAGCATTGCACTCAAACAGTCCCAGACATAGCAACACACGTACAAAAGCAAAATACTGCGGATGCTGGAAATCTGAAACATAAACAGAAAATGCTTGAAATAGTCAGCAGGTCTGGCAGCATCTGTGGAGAGAGAACAAAGTTAATGTGAACTAACGAAACAGACATGAACTGTTAACTGTTTCTCTCTGCACAGATGCTGCCAGACCTACTGAGCATTTCCAGCATTTTCTGTTTTTATTACAGCAACACAGGTGTTGGGAGGCTCAGCCTGGCTACAGAATGTTACAAGGACGCTGAGTAACACCATCGACAACGGGACAGAGAGAAAAACACATAGAAAACGAAGAATAGACTGTGAGGAAGCAAAAGTGAGGGACAGAGAGAGAGACAACGAGACTGAGATGGAGAAACAAGGCATTTGTATGATTGTATTCTCCCTGTTGTCTAAAGGTATTTCGTGGTGTGTAAATATGTTTTCTGTTGTGTAAAGATGTACCCTGTTGTTGTGTAAAGGTTTTCCCTGTTATTGTTTTATTTTCTGTTACTGACCGTCTCCTCACTGTGACCATTTGTCCTGGTTTTATTGTGGCCAACATCACCATCTGGTGGTGGAAAGGAGGCTCTGCAGGAAGAGGTTGACAAAGTGGGAGAGACTCGGCTGGTCCGTGTTTGCAGCTTGTGTTCGTGTGAGCAAAAGTGATTTGTTACTGATTGATGTGTTCACGAGAAGGAAGAAGCTGATTGCAATCGAGTGCCTTCGGAAGCATCTTGTTATTATGGGTAAATACTTGATGTTTTGAAAGTGAACTGTTTGTGTTATTTCCCCAATGTTTTTATAAAAATAGGATTGCAGTCGGATTTCTCAAGAATCCCGGACTCAGCAACACACGTGCTGACGGACTCACCCTCACTGCGCAATGACACAAGGACACGGAGTAACAGCACTGACAATGAGGCAGGCAAAGACACACAGAAAACCAGGAAGAGATTATCAGGACTCAGAAATGAACAGACAGAGAAAGGTACTGAGCAAACCAGCAAGAGACAGCGAGAGACTGATGAACACCACTTGGAGGGAGCACTGAGGGTGGCAAGGGCACAGAATGTAGTCTGGCTGGGGATTTCAATGTCCATCACCATGAGTGGCTCGGTAGCACCACTACTGACCATGCTGGCCAAGTCCCAATGGACACAGCTGCTCGATTGGGTCTGCAGTAGGTGGTGAGGGAACTAACAAGAGGGAAAAACATACTTGACCTCATCCTCACCAATCTGCCTGCCGCAGATGCATCAGTCCATGACAGTATTGGTAGGAGTGACCACTGCACAGTCCTTGTGGAGATGATGTCCCGTCTTCACATTGAGGATACCCTCTATCGTGTTGTGTGCCACTACCACTGTGCTAAATGGGATAGATTTTGAACAGAACTAGCAATGTATAACTGGGCATCCATGAGGTGCTGTGGACCATTAGCAGCAGCAGAATTGCAGTCAACCATATTCTATAACCTCATGGCCCGGCATATTCCCCCACTCTAACATTACCAACAAGCTGGGGATCAACCCTAATTCAATGAAGAGTGCAGGAGGGCATGCCAGGAGCAGCACCAGGCATACCTTGAAATGAGGCGTCAGCCTGATGAAGCTACAGCCCAGGACTACTTTCATGCCAAACAGCAGAAGCAGCATGTAATAGACAGGGCTAAGTGATCCCACAACCAACGGATCAGATCTACACCCTGCCACATCCAATGATGAATGGTGGTGGACAATTAAACAACCAACAGGAGGAGGTGGCTCCACAAATATCCCCAACCTCAATGATGGGGGAGCCCAGCACATCAGTGCAAAAGACAAGGATGGAGAATTTGCGACAATCTTCAACCAGAAGTGCCGGGTTGATGATCCATCTCGGCCTCCTTCTCAAGTCCCCAGCATCACAGATGCCAGTCTTCAGCTAATTCGATTCACTCAACGTGATATCAAGAAACGACTGAAGGCACTGGATACAGCAAAGGCTACAGGCCCTGACAATATTCCAGCAATAGTACTGAAGACCTGTGCTCCAGAACTTTCCGCGCCCCTAGCCAAGCTGTTCCAGTACAGCTACAATACTGGCATCTACCCGGCAATGTGGAAAATTGCCCAGGTATGTCCTGTACACAAAAAGCAGGACAATTCCAACCCAGCCAATTACTGCCTCATCAGTCTACTCTCAATCATCAGTATAGTGATGGAAGATGTCATCGACGAGGCACTTGCTTTGCGATAACCTGTTCAGTGACGCTCAGTTGGGTTCCGCCAGGGCCATTCAGCTCCTGACCTCATTACAGCCTTGGTTCGAACAAGGACAAAAGAGCTGAACTCAAGAGGTGAGGTGAGAGTGTCTGCCCTTGACATCAAGGTAGCATTTGAATGAGTATGGCATCAAGGAGCCAGAGCAAAACTGGAGTCAATGGGAATCAAGAGGAAAACTCTCCACTGGTTGGAATCGTACCGAGCACAAAGGAAAATGGTTGTGATTGTTGGAGGTCAATCATCTCAGCTCCAGGACATTACTGCTGGAGTTCCTCAGGGTAGTATCCTCGGCCCAACCTTCTTCACTCCTTCATCAGTGAACTTCCTTCAATCATAAGGTCAGAAGTGGGGATGTTCACTGATGATTGCAAAATTTAGCACCATTCGCGACTCCTCAGATACTGAAGAGGTCCATGTAGAAATGCAGCAAGACCTGGACAATATCCAGGCTTGGGCTGATAAGTGGCAAGTAACATTCGCGCCACACAAGTGCCAGGCAATGACCATCTCGAACAAGAGAGAATCTAACGATCTCCCATTGACATTCAACGGCATTACGATCGCTGAATCCCCCACTATCAACTTCCTAGGGGTTCCCATTGACCAGAAACTGAACTGGAGTAGCCTTATAAATAGTGTGACTACATGAGCTGGTCAGAGGGTAGGAAGCATGCGGTGAGTAACTCACCTCCTGACTCCCCAAGCCTGTCCACCATTTACAAGGCACAAGTCTGGAGTGTGATGGAATACTATCCACTTGCCCGGATGGGTGCAGCTCCAACAACATTCAAGAAGCTCGACACCATCCAGGACAAAGCAACACGCTTGATTGGCACCCCGTCCACAACATTCACTCCCTTCACCACTGACGTACAGTGGCAGCAGTGTGTACCATCTACAAGATGCACTGCAACAATGCACCAAGGCTACTCAGGCAGCACCTTCCAAACCTACATCCTCTACTGCCTAGAAGGAGAAGGACAGCAGATGCATGGGAACACCACCACCTGAAAGTTCTCCTCCAAGCTACACATCATCCTGACTTGGAACTATATCGCCATTCCTTCACTGTCGCTGGGTAAAAATCCTGGAACTCCCTTCCTAATAGCACTGTGGGTGTACCTACCCCACATGGACTGCAGTGGTTCAAGAAGGAAGCTCACCACCACCTTCTCATGGGCAATTAGGGATGGACTATAAATGCTGGCCTGGCTGGCGACGTCCACATCCCATGAAACAAATAATTAAATACAATAACAGCTCATCTCAATTCCTAGTATTTCTAAATCCCACCAGCCAACATAAGCTGAACAATTATTGCATGTTGTGATTGACGGTCTGGTCTGTAAACTGCACTGTATCACAGATTGCTGACATTTGCTAACTGGAAGTGAGAACTGCAAAATCGGGACAGTAGTTCACATAGTCTGTCAGTGTGAAAGAATCAGGCAATGTGAGGTAATAGAATTTGTCTGTAAATGTTACACTCATATTGCTTTATATTTTTATATTGAAAATAAAAGTAATCATTTCGTGAAAATAGTGACATGTTGTCCAAACTTTGGTAGCCAGTTGTTTTCGTCTTGCACTCAGCAGGGCAATCCGCAAGAATACCAATTTAAGGGAAAACAACAACTTTCTTCTGTATGAGAAGAGAGTGCTGATTGGTTGGCAAGTGAACTCTGATTGGTAGAGGCATTGCCATTCAGAATGCACCAGTTTATGGTAACTGACAGATAACTGCCCAGCTTTGTTTGTAATTTAAACCAGGCAGCTTGACTCTGATTGGTCAAGGCATTGCCCTGTGGAATGAGCCAGTGAATGGCTGTCACTTATTTTGTTTAGCTGAAACTGGCACAACATGTGTGCATGTTCTTTCTGTCTGCAAAGAACAGGGCCCTGTGTATTAATATATGTAGCTTACAGTACACACCAATGCACCACACTGCGAGCCCTACTGACAGTCTTAAATCGGTTGTCAACGTAATTCTTAGCACACTGAGAATTATTTAGCAAATGTTGTCCGATTGTGGAATCACATCTCATGTTGGATACTGTGTTTTGAGTTTTGCAAGCACGGGTTGGTTGGGTAGGGCCCATTGCGAACAGCGGAAGGGACATGTTATTTGATACAATCCGCCAGTTTTGGGATGTACGGTCTAGAAACCTAGCATCACACTGGTATTGAAATTCATATATCACGTTACTTATTTGTGTGATAGGCAGGACGTCTCTTTTGCTTGACAGCAGCATCCTGTTAGTGGTGAACACCACACTTGTTGCTCCTGCATAGTAACAGCAGGAAACAGCTCGCTTCACCTGTTACTCAAATACTGGGGATATATTACCCTTCCATGGTAATTTGAGGGAGACTGGGCACTTTTCAGGGCTCAAAATGACGGCCTTCAGCCCGTTTATAAGTTTGTGTGATATACAGTGAGAAATGATCTGATCAGTGTAGCCATTGTAATGCAGGATGTCTTTGATTCGCCCTATTTCAGCATCAAGCTTGCATGGTGAGCAAATGGCTCAGCCCTATTTATGAGGTTGTCGATAAGACCAATCTTATAGCGCGTGGAACTGTAATAATCCCAACGCGTGTATTGACCAGTGAAGGTAGGTTTGTGGTAGACCGTGGTAGAAAACCACTTAGCAGATTTCTCAACTAGTACATCAAGGAAAGGTAACTCATTTGACAGCTCCATTCCAAAGGTGAATTTGAGTGTAGGATGGAGCCCATGAAGACGTGCAAGGAAATTATTTCATGCAGCTGCGGATTCAAATATAGCAAACGTTTCATCTACATATTGGAAATATGCAAGAGGTAGGAGGTTAGGTGTCATTCCCTTAAAAACAGGTTTGTCATGGAATCCAACAAAGATGTTTGTGAGAGCTGGGCCTAGAGGGGATCCCATGGCAACACCAGCGATACATGGTGTCAATAAAACTGAACTCAACTGTGCAAGTTGCCGAGTTCATAAGTTCAATGAATACTGATTCACACAATGGTGACGGGTCTAGATCGCCATGATATAGCACTGCAGTGCAAATATCTATGGCTTCCTGAAGTGGTACATTGGTGAATAGGCTAGCAATGTCAAATGAACACATGGACACGGCATTGCTATCGATATGCAAGTCCTGTATGGTCTTCACAAATGTGAAGGAATCCTTCACCGTGAATGTGGAGAACTTGCTCAAAAACTGGTTGTAACAATTTGCCCAACCATTTGGCAAATTCATTTCAGGATACTATTTACATTACTTCAAATAAAGGAAACACAACGACACAAAGAATTGAGCACAACGCTGAAAGTTTCACAGCAAATAGTCAAATGGGAAATGGATGAAATACAGAAAGAAAAAGCCTAAAATACTGAAAACACTCAGCCAGTCCGGAAACAACTGTGGAGAAGAGAAGCTCGGGTTAGTGGTCCAGTTCTGTGACCCTTCTATAGACCTGAAACATTGCTCCTACCTTCCTCTCTACACAGACACTGCTGGAACTGCTGAGTGTTTCCAGAATCTTCTGTTATTATTCAGGTTTCCAGTGTGTGCAGTATTTCTCTTTTTGAAAATAAAATATTCCCTGAGAGGAATGGAACTTTACATAAAAAATAGGAGTAGGCCATTCGGCCCATCGAAATAGCTCTGCCATTCAATAAGATCACAGCTGATCTCCTACATCAACTCCATCTTACCACACGAGCACAGATCCCTTGATTCCCTTCGTATCCAAAAACCTATCGATCTCTCTCTTGGATATACCCAATGATTGAGCATCCACATCTCTAGAGTCACAGAGAGATACAGCACTGAAAAAGGCCCTTCGGCCCACCGAGTCTGTGCCGACCAACAACCACCCATTTATACTAATCCTCCATTCATCCCATATTCCCTACCACATTCCCACCATTCTCCTACGACCTATCTCCACTAGGGGCAATTTACAATGGTCAATTTACCTATCAACCTGCAAGTCTTTGGCTGTGGGAGGAAACTGGAGCACCCGGCGGAAACCCACGCGGTCACACAGAAAACTTGCAAACTCCGCACAGGCAATACCCTGGACGGAACCGAGGTCACTGGAGCTGTGAGGCTGCGGTGCTAACCACTGCGCGTAGAGAATTCCAAAGATTCACAATACTTTGAGTGAAAAAAAATTCTCCTCTTCTCAGTCCTAAATGATGGAGCCATTTATACTGAGACTGTGATTCCTAGTTCTAGATTCCCCAGCCAGAGGAAACATCCTCCCAGCATTTACCCTGTTAAATCCCTTAAGATTTTTAGGTGCCAGTAAGATTACCTCTGACTCTTCTCAATTCTGAGGAATATCGGCCTCGTCTACTCAATCTCTTCTCATAGGACAATCCCCTCATCCCAGGAAGCAATCGAGTGACACTTTGATACACTTCCTTTAAGGCAAGTATATCCTTCCTTAGATAAGGGGAACCAAAACTGTACACAGTGCTCCAGGTGTGATCTCACCAAGGCTCTGCCTAATTGTAGTCAAACTTCTTTCTTCTTATAAAAACTCTTCACAATGTTGAACACAACTATTAACTGCCCCATTAACATCTCTGCTCTAAGAAGAAGGACCCCAGCTTCACACACCCCAGACCCCTATTCTTTCCACATTAGCTGAATTCCTGCATCTCTGATACATTCTAGTAAATCTCCTCTGCACCCTCTCTAAGGCCTTGCCATTCCTGCTAAAGTGTGGAGCATGGAATTAGACACAATGCTCTAACTGAGGCCTATAACCAGTGAGATTTATAAAGGTTCAGCCTCAATTCCTTGTCTGTGTCCCGTACTCCCATTTCTGGTTTCTGACTCAATGTCGGCTCTGAGCTGTTGAAACTGCCTGAAGAAACATTTCCACCCAACAAAGTGCTCGGAATGTGAGAAGGGACAAAGTGAGTGACCAAGTACATCAACTCCAAGTAAAACTCCACCATGTAGTGAAAACACTCGAAACACAACGGCTTTTTTAAGAGCCACCCACAATCTCTCTGAAAAAGCTGCACCAACATCTCTCTAGAATTGGTTTATTTCATTGGTTTTAATGCTCAGTAACTCTCTGGAACTTTCTCACTGTCTTTGTGTTTTCTGTTTCAATCTGGTATGGAGATTCTGGGAAGATGAGTTTCACTGCCTGGGAGGATCTTTGTGGTTTTCCTGCAGAAACACAAAACAAAGTCTCTTTTCAGAGTCACCCACCGCCTCATAGGGACAGCAGTGACATGGGAACGGGAGCTGGGGTGTGTTTTATGCCGGAAATAACAGTTAATGATTTATGTTGTGCTCTCGTTATAGTCCAATCTCTGAATTGAGCCTTTCCACCGCACCAGGGTTATGGGGAGAGTTTTCATCGTTTCTTTTCTAAACGTACAGACGATGTTATAAAGTTGCTGATTTACCCAGATGGTGGATTCTCCCCTCACAGTGAAAAGTAACATCACACCTTCACATCTGCCCATTGTTTTATAATTGAATAATTAGTCAAATGGAATTATTTGTGATGTTATTTCCCCCGAGACGGTGTTTCCTGCAGTGAAACTGATCAGTTTCAGCTCAGTCATTCAGGGACCTGGAATTCCTGCAGTTTGAGCCCGCTGTAACCCCAGCCCACTTCTGATTGGTCACCCTCTTCTCATGAAGTCAGTGACAGCACATGAGGAGGCCATTCGCCCCATCAAGTCCATGTCGGGTTTCCAATCTGTTCAGTCCCCGACTTGATCCCCAAAGCCCTGCATAATCCCTTTGGGTCAAAATGACCGTGGCAGGACTCGAACCTGCAATCTTCTAATAACATCATAGAATATACTGAAGTCAGACACCTTATCCATTAGGCCACACGGCCATTAACTCACATGAATGATCCAATCAGAGAACCTCGAAGCACAAAATACAAAAAATCATTGGTTGAACCTGTCAACCTGGCAGAATATTTGAATTTGTGAAAGCCGCCAATTTCACTTTGGAAAAGAAGTGATCGACTGGAAAAGTACATAAAAATCTATTTTCCCGTAGCGGTTTAAATAAACTTTTAAAACACAATTTTGCTTTTACCGACTCAAATTGCTGGTGCTATTTTATGAACAGCTTTATCTTGCCAATTTTTGTCAACTTCTCATCCGTAACTGACAGTAAAAGACTCCGTTCAGCAATCTTTCACACGACAAATAACTCAAACTTGGTGTGGAAGTAATAAATTACAGACTATTGGTAATTCCCCTTCACACAGGCTTCAGGGGGACAGTGAGAAGCCACTGAAATAGTTGTTTCATCCTTTTAAAAGGTTCCCATTCTGTCCTGTTACTGACATGTTGGAATCAGATTTGTATTTAACAAGTTATTTCTGTGAAAACAAAATCCTCAACAGACCAGCTGGGAATCTGGGAATCACTGAAGTAAAATAAAAGGCTTTTGATTGAGAAGACGGGACCTTCTCACCAGCAGCCGGGTTACATTCCCCTCACATCCTTACACAGTGAGCTGCTCTTTCCCTCGAGAAATAGACAGCAGCAGTTGGAAGTTCAGTAAAAGGATCGGTTCATTGAGACAAGTTTCTGACTGACAGGTGGTGCTGAATATTAATACAAGAAGGTCCTGGAATGGGAAACAAGTGTCCAGAGTGGGGTCTGAAATCAGGACAGGGAAATGGCCAGCACTGACACAGATCATTTCATTATTACATTGATATCTGACTGTCTATAAGGAGAAGCGAGTTAAACACATGATGGTGAAAGGAATGGAAGATGACGCTGGTTGTTCTAGATGAAGAGGGATAGACAGAGGTGTGGGTAGAGCAGACTTCAGACAGTAATCAGCCCTTTCAGATACTGTGGGTGGATCTGAAATGAGCCTTTGGGATAGGGAAAAAAGCTCTTTGTTTAAAAACCCTCAAATAGCTACCTTGTAATTGGTCAGGTTACTAATGTTTTAGTTAGTGTAATTTATGAATAATTACTTATTCGAAAGTGCTGTTTGGACAGAGTGTAAAGCTGTGAGTTGATGTGTGAGGGACTTCACTGACTAGGGGAAGGAGGTGCTCTTTGGTCTCTTCTCTTCTGCCTTTTCAGCCTCCATGATACAGGGGAAGAAGCTGATCGGTGAGTAACTGGTAAATTATTCTACTTATTACACTTATTACACGAGCAATAATGAGTTTGTAAAGCTAAGTAACGGCAGGGCAGCTCGAAAAGTAAAAGTTCGAAATTGGGGGAAGGCAAATTTTACAAAACTGAGAGGTGATTTGGTGGATGTGGACTGGATACAACTACTTGAAGGAAACCCAAAGATGTTTTATCAGTCCATTAAGAGCAAGAGGATAACTAAGGAAAGGGTATGGCCTATCAGAGATGTACAAGGGAACTTCTGTGTGGATCCAGAAGATGTGGGCGGGGTTCTTAATGAGTTTTTTGTCTCTGCCTTCACAAAGGAGAGGGATGATGCAGACATTGTAGTAAAAGAAGAGGAGTGTGAAATATTAGATACAATAAGCATAATGAGAGTGGAAGTACTAGAGAGTCTGACATCCTTGAAAATGAATAAATCACCAGGGCCAGATGGTTTGCATCTGAGGTTGTTAAAGGAAGCCAAGGAGTAAATAGTGGATGCGCTGAGGATCATCTTCAAATCCTCACTGGATATGGGGGAGGTGCCGGAGGATTGGAGGTCTGCGAACGTTGTACTATTATTTTAAAAGGATGTGGTAAGTCTGACCTCAGTGGTGGGTAAATTATTCGAATCAATTCTGAGGGACAGGATAAACTACCACTTGGAAAGACATGGATTAATCAGGGATAGTCAGCATGGATTTGTTAAGGGAAGGTCATGTCTCACTAACTTGATCGAGTTTTTTGAGGAAGTAACAAGGAGCATTGATGAGGATAGTGCGGTGGATGTGGTTTACATGGATTTTAGTAAGGCATTTGATAAGGTCCCACATGGCAGTCTGGTCAATAAAATGAAAGCCCATGGGATACAGGGGAATGTGGCAGGTTGGATCCAAAATTGACTCAGTGGCAGGAAACAAAGGATAGTAGTCAACGGATGTTTTTGCAAATGGAAAGCGGTTTTCAGTGGCGTTCCACAGGGCTCAGTGTTGGGTCCCTTGCTGTTTGTGGTGTATATTACCACACGGGCAGCACAGTGGCGCAGCGGTTAGCACCGCAGCCTCACAGCTCCAGCGACCCGGGTTCAATTCTGGGTGCTGCCTGTGTGGGTTTCCTCTGGGTGCTCCAGTTTCCTCTCACATGCCAAAGACTTGCTGGTTGATAGGTTAATTGGCCATTATAAATTGTCGCTGGGTAGGTGGTAGGGAAATATAGGGGCAGGTGGGGATGTGGTAGGAATATGGAATTCGTGTAGGATTAGTATAACATGGATGGTTGATGGTCGGCACAAACTCGGTGGGCCGAAGGGCCTGTTTCAGTGCTGTATCTCTTAAAAAAAAAATTAATTATTTGGAATTAAATGTGGGAGCTATGATTGGGAAATTGGCCGTGTAATTGATGGTGAGGAGGATAGCTGTGGACTTAAGAATGATATGAATGGATTAATTGAGTGGGCGGAACAGTGGCAAATGGAATTCAATCTGGAGAAGTGTGAGGTAATGCATTTGGGGAGGCCAAACAAAGCAAGGGAATACACAATAAACGGGAAGATATTGAGATGGGTAGAAGAAGTGAGAGACTTTGGAGTGCATGTCCACAAGTCCCTGAAAGTGACAGGATAGGTAGATAGAGTGGTGAAGAAGGCATATGGAATGCTTTCCTTTCTTGGTTGACAAAAGCAGGGATGTAATGCGAGAACTGTTTAAAACGGTGGTTTGGCCACAGCTGGAGTATTGCGTACAGTTCTGGTCATCACATTACAGAAAGGACATAATTGTTGTGTAGAGAGTACAGAGGAGATTTACAAGAATGATACTGTGGGTGGCTCTGAAAAGAACCTTTGGGTATTTGATAAAATCCTGGCAGATTGCCTTGGTTTTGGTGCCCGGAGCGCTGGTTTTCTTGGGCAGCAGAATGCCCTAGATATTAGGCAGCACCCAGCCCTGAGTGATGGTCACCCCTCCCAGCAGCTTGGTGAGCTCCTCGTCATTCTGGACAGCCAGCTGTCGGTGTCTGAGGATGTTGCGGGTCTTCTTGTTGTCCTGGGCTGCGTTACTGGGCAACTCGAGGATTTCAGCGGTCAGATACTCGAGCACAGCAGCCAGATAGACCGGGGCTCCGGCACCCACACGCTCAGCATAGTTGCCCTTTCTCAGGAGCCTGTGAACATGGCCCACCAGGAACTGCAGTCCAGCCCGGGAGGAGCGAGACTTGGCCTTGGACCGAGCTTTCCTGCCGGTCTTTCCTCTTCCAGACTTTTCTTTTCCAAAAATAGACTTGAGGACATTCCGTGCAGACCACTGCCTGATGGATTGGTGGTCAAAGGTGTTTTTCCACACAAACATTTCCACGAACGCACAGTCCAACTGGATGGAGCGTTCCGTGGCAATGTCACCAGATCCATCCTTCGCAACACCGGGGTCAGATAGAACCTCAGCACGTAGTGACACTTGGTGTTTGCATACTGGGGCTCTGCGCACAGCTTGATGCAGCCACATACTAAGGCGGCCATCAGGTTGAGGGCGACGTTGAGTAAATTTTTTCGCCTTTATCCAGTGGTTTGAACATCGTGTCCCTCTGGACCCTGTCCATTTTGCGTCTTCAGATAAAGCGGGAAATGGCTCGGATGATCGCCACAGCACAGGAGTGGGGTATGGGCCAGACCTGTGCCACTTACAGCAACAACGTGAGCACCTTGCACCTGATGACCAGGTTCTTACCCATAATAGAGAGAGATCGCTGCTCCCACTTGCTCAGTTTATGTTGTACCCTGGCTACTCGCTCCTCCCAGGTTTTGGTGCACGTCCCGGCCCTGACAAACCATATCCCCAGCACCTTCAGGTAGTCTGACCTGACAGTGAAGGGGACAAAGGATCGGTCAGCCCAGTTTCCAAGGAACATGGCCTCGCTCTTGCCATGGTTAACATTGGCTCCCGAATCCAGTTCGAACTGGTCGCAGATGCTCATCAGTCTGTGAATGGACAGCGGATCCGATCAGAATACAGCAACATCATCCATGTACAGGGAGGCTTTGACCTGAGTGACTCCACTGCCTGGGATTGTCACCCCTCTTATGCCCGCATCCTTCCAAATAGACTCAGCAAAGGGTTCGATACAGCAAACACACAAGGCAGGGGAAAGAGGACAGCCCTGTCTGACTCCAGATTTGATTGGAAACTTTCTGATTCCCACCCAATTTTTTGGACTGTACTACTGATGTTTGTGTAGAGCAGTTTGATCCAATTGCAGATTCCCTCCCCAAACCCCATTTTGGAGAGCATATCCATCATGTATGTGTGCGATATCCTGTCAAAAGCCTTCTCCTGGTCCAGGCTGATGAGGCAGGTGTCCACCCTCCTGACCCGTACATAGGCGATCGTATCCCTGGGTAGTGCGAGACTATCAGAGATCTTCCTGCTGGGTACAGTACAGGTCTGGTCAGGGTGAATCACCAACTCCAGAGCAGTCTTGACTCGACTGGCGATGACTTTGGACAGAATTTTGTAGTCTACATTAAGCAGTGAGATGGGCCGCCAATTTCTGATTTCTGCCCTCTCCCCCTTCTACTTGTAGATGAGGGTGATGATGCCTTTCCTCATGGATTCTGACATGCTGCTGGCCAGGAGCGTACTCTCGTATACTTCCAGCAGGTCTGGGCTGACCCAGTACCACAGGGCCGAATACAACTCAACTGGTAAGCCGTCGCTTCCGGGAGTTTTCTTCGTCTCAAAAGACTTGATGGCCTTTGTCAGCTTGTCCAGAGTTAGCGGTTTGTCCAGATTCTCCTGCATGCTGTCATCTCAGACCTCTGTGATCGATGACAGGAAGGACTGGGAGGACGTGCTGTCCATAGACTTCACGTCTTGCAGCCCAGCATTCAAGGATTTGCTAATCCTTAGTATGTCGGAGTGTGAAGTTGTGACCGAGCCATCCTCTTCCTTCAGGCTGCTGATCACAGAGCTCTCTCTGTGTACCTTTTGGAAGAAGAAACGCAAGCACGTCTCATCCTGCTCAATGGAGCAGACTCTGGACCGGAAGATGATCTTGGAGGCCTCCGTGGCAAAGAGCGAGGCCTGCTGGCTCTTCACCTCTTGGAGCACCTCCTTGACCTCGACACCCATCGACTGCAGCCGGAGCAGATTTTGCATTCTTTTCTGGAGTGCGGACATTTCCCTCTGTCTCTCTCACCCTCTGAACACCTTTGGAGATAAAGAACCTCTTGATGTTCTCCTTGATCGCTTCCCACCAGTGCACCGGATACTCAAAGAGGGTCTCACTGTTCTCCAACTTTTTCAATCTCTTTTGAGTTCCACAATGTTCTCTGGGGTTAGCAGTGTAGCATTGAGCTTCCATGTCCCCCTGCTAACCCGCTGGTCATCCTGTAAGTGACAGTCAACCAGTAAGAGGCAGTGGTCGGAGAAGAACACCGGCTTGACGTCGGTGGATCTGACCGTGAAAGCAGGGGACACATACAGGAAGTCAATCATGGAACGGGCAGACCCGTCCAATCTTGACCATGTGTATCTACGCTGCTCTCTGTCTGCAGGTTTGCTGAAGACATTGTGCAGTTTGGCATTTTTTACTGTTTCATTTAAGAATCTGGGCGGAGCGTCCAGTTTTCTGTCGTCACTGCCAGATCGTCCAGCTGCATCAATGATGCAGTTGAAGTCACCTTCAAGAATGACCGGCCTGGATGTCGCCAGCAGCAGTGTGAGTTGCTGGAGGATGGTCAGCCACTCGCTGCATTGGACCGGGGCATATACGTTGCTTAACTGGAGCGGAGCATTGTTGTACATTACATCTGCTACGAGAAGGCGACCGCCCACCAGCATCTTAACTTCAGAGATGGTTAAGTTGCCTCCCCGCAGCAGAATCCCCAGGCCGGAGGAACAGGAATCATTTCCCCTGGACCAGATCGATGGCCCGTGAGACCATTGCCTGTAAGTGCTGCGGTGCAGGATTCCACACTCCTGACAAAACAGTACGCCGGCTTTGACCTTTGCGAAGTCATCCAAGGTTGAAATACATCACGTGGTGGATTTAACACAATGCATGTTAATCGAAGCATTCTTTATATCCACTATAAAGTTGGGTGTTGCTTACCACACCAGGTGTCCTTGCTAGTCCCAGTCCTTGAGTATGTTCCTGCATACCCATCGTGTCCGCAAGCTGTTTCACATTCGTTGAGCCCAGAAACCCCTCATGGTTATTCATGAGGGTTTTGTTCCACTGGGGTGACATCGGCAGGTGGGGGACTGGTCTTGTAGGCAGCAAGGCTTGGGTTGTCCTCTGCTGTTGGTGTCTTTCCCCTCGGTCCCTCCTCGAAGACATCACTGTTCCTGACTTCCCGGAGCTGGAGCTGGAATGCGCAGGACACTTCGCTGCTCTCGGTCTCCCGGAGCTGGGGTGCACTGAGCATCACCTTGGGTTCCATGCTTTTGGTTTGGGGTGCGCTGGGCGTGTCACAGCTTCCACTGCCCCGGAGCTGGGGGGCTTTATCTGCCAGCTCCTTTGAGTTCTGCTGCTTCTTTTGGAGGTGCCATCATTCCGGCCCTTCCTCGTGCAGTGAGGAGGAGCTGCTGTAGTCTGTCTCAGACGGTAGCCTCCTCTTGCCATTGGTTTGGGTGGTGACCTGTTCTTTTTTTGGAGCTTTTTTCTTTGTGTTCTTCCTTTGTACCACCTGCCACTGACCTGTTTGTCCATCTGCTGCCTCCCCCTCCATTAATTCTGTCTGTGGAGGAGGAGTTTCCAGGCACGGAGTAGGTGTTGGGTCACTGGTTGCAGCTGCCTCCCCTTTCTTCTCTTTCTCAGATAGACTTTCATCGCTGTGGGGAGGATTGCTTGTTTCCCTCCCAGCACCAGACGTGTTCACCGTTCCTTAACCCGGTCTTTCCTTGGTCCTTGCTGCCTGTGCATAACTGAGGCAGCGTTTGGGCAGGTTTTGTAGAGGTGGCCTGCCCCACCTCACAGGTTGCAGTACTTACGCTGTTTACAGTCCTTGGTCTGATGGCCTTCCTTCTTGCAGTTCTTGCAGACGACTGTGCTGCAGTTAGCTGCCACAAGACCAGATTTGCCGCAGGTACGACAAACTCTGGGCTGCTCCGCATAGACCATGAAGCCTCGACTTCCCCCGAAAGCGAAGCTGGAGGGAGGATGGATGATGGCTCCGTTGGCATCGACCTTCAAGGTCACCTTGACCTGCCGCTAACTGGTCCAATTCCCAAATGGGTCCTTGACATCAGTGCTGCTGCCGGCCACCTCGACATACCTGGTGAGGAAGGTGAGTACATCCACGACAGGAACATGGGGGTTGTAGAGGTGGCTTCTCACCACACGGTCACGTTGCGATGGCAGTGTGAAGAGCGGCTCCACTGTGAGGATTGACAGCGGCGCCTGGTTTCCCTTCTCCTTGAACACCTTCAGGAACTTGATGCATCCGCCATGTTCTTGGACGTCACGTCAAAATATCCACAGCTGGGGAAGTCCTGCAGGCAGAAGATGTTCGCAGCTTGGAATCCACAGAAATTAATAAGGATTTTCTTAATGAAGAAGGTACGATCAACCGGTGCATCTCCATCATTATCCTTCACTACCACCCGAACAGTGTTACACACTCCCTGGCCTGAAGTTACAGAATTGATTGCAGCCATTTTACTCAAAAACTTACCTGAGACAGGATCATGGTCTCTCCCCTGCTCCTCTTCCAGACATTTCCACAATCTCACAAATACTTTCACAAAGAGTGAGGAATTCCTCCCGCACTTCCCTGCTTTACCTTCTGGAGGAATGCAGTCCGGCTACTTCTGATTGGTTCCTGTCTGCTGAATCTCATTGGCTGGTTCATGTCACCAATCAGGTAGCTGCTATTTCGCCGATCATCAAAGGGCAATGAGAAAATGGGGTGGAGATTGACAGTGGCAAATTGTCAGAGCTGAAACCCATTCACAAATTTGAAAAGCCCGCCAAAATATTTGTGAAACAAGGAACAGCTGAAATATAATAAATAATATCGTCTGAAGAGTAAAATGTATTTCACTCTCTCCTGATATTGTGTTTCTCCTCATTGTCCGTCACAGATACCAGACTTGCTTTCCTTCCAGGAGCGGAGCGGAGAGGAGTGGACCTGTGGGGAGAGCGCCGATAGCAGAACCAATAAATTGAGCCCAAGGATCGCGGACCAGTCACTCACCTTCCGGGAGAGGACTGGACCTGTGGGGAAAACACCGAGAGTGGAGCCGATAAATTGAGCCCGAGGATCGTGGCCCAGTCACTCACCCTCTGGGAGAGGAGCAGACCTGTGGGGAGAACACCGACAGTGGAGCCAATACATTGAGCCTGAGGATCGCGGCCCAGTCACTCACCTTCCGGGAGATGAGCGGACCTGTGGGGAGAACACCGAGAGTGGAGCCGATAAATTGAGCCCGAGGATTGCGGCCCAGTCACTCACCTTCCGGGAGAGGAGCGGACCTGTGGGGAGAACACCGAGAGTGGAGCCGATAAATTGAGCCTGAGGATCGCGGCCCAGTCACTCACCTTCCGGGAGAGGAGCGGAGAGCAGTCCAGGCACGCCGGAGTTTGAAAACAAAGTGAGCAGTGATGTCACAGGAAGGCTGCAAGGTGATTGGTTGGTGAGTATCTGCTGTTAGGGAGTTACTCTAAATAGCTGGGTAAGTAACTAAAAGTAAAGGGAAAGGTCTACAGTTTTTTCAATAAAGGAGGTCGTGTTTTTTGGGGGAGAATCAAGGTCCCTAGTGTAAATAATTTAATTTTTGGGTAATTTAAGGGGATAAATTAAGGGTAAGTCATGGCAGGGCAGCTCAGCAATGTGGAGTGATCCTCCTGTGCAATGTGGGAAGTCAGGGAGACTTCAAGTATCCAGGGCGAACACGTGTGCAGGATGTGTCTCCAGCTGCAGCTACTCGAAATCCACGTTTCGGATCTGGAGCGGCGGCTGGTGATACTGTGGAGCATCTGCGAGGCTGAGATCATCATGGATAGCACGTATAGGGAGGTGGTCACACCGCAGGTAAAGACTGCTCAGGTAGAAAGGGAATGGGTCACCACCAGGCAGAGTAGAAGAACTAGGCAGGTAGTGAAGGAGTCCCCTGGATCCATCTCCCTTTCTAACAGATTTTCCACTTTGAATACTGTTGGGGGAGATAGCTTCTCAGGGGAATGCAGCAAGAACCAAGTCTGTGGCACCACAGGTGGATCAGCTGCACAGGAGGGGCGGAAAAGGAGTAGAAGAGCTATAGTGATAGGGGATTCTATCGTAAGAGGTACAGATAGGCATTTCTGTGGCTGCAAACGTGACTCCAGGATGATATGTTGCCTCCCTGGTGCTAGGGTCAAGGATGTCACAAAGAGTGGCTGCAGGACAAGGGGGAGGGTGAACAGTCAGAGGTCATGGTACACATTGGCACCAATGACATAGGTAGAAAGAGGGATGAGGTCCTGCAACCAGAATTTAGGGAGCTAGATAGCAGATTAAAAAGCAGGACCTCAAAGGTTGTAATCTCTGGATTACTCCCAATGCCACATGCTTATGAGTATAGGAGTAAGAGGGTAGAGCAGATGAATGCTTGGCTGAGGATATGGTGCAGGAGGGAGGGCCTTAATTTCCTCGACCACTGGGTCTGTTTCTTATTCCTATCACAGAGACATGGTTGAGGGAGGGGCTGGACTGGCAGCTCAGTATTCCAGGGTACAAAATCTACAGGCAAGACAGGTGAAGGGGTAAAAGAGGAGGTGGCATTGCACTGTTGATCAAGGAGTCAATTACTGCAGTAAGGAAGGATGATATCTTAGAAATTCCTCAAATGAGGCCATATGGGTAGAACTTAAAAACAAAAAGGGGACAATCACTTGGCTGGGAGTGTACTACAGGCCTCTAAACAGACAGGAAGAGATAGAGGAGAAAATATGTCGGCAAATCTCAGAGAGGTGTAAGAATCTTCTTCTTCTTTGGCCTCCTTGTCTCGAGAAACAATGGGTAAGCACCTGGAGGTGGTCAGTGGTTTGTGAAGCAGCGCCTGGAGTGGCTATAAAGGCCAATTCTAGAGTGATAGACTCTTCCACAGGTGCTGCAGATAAAATTGGTTGTCAGGGCTGTTACACAGTTGGCTCTACCCTTGCGCTTCTGTCTTTTTTCCTGCCAACTGCGAAGTCTCTTCGACTCGCCACACTTTAGCCCCACCTTTATGGCTGCCCGCCAGCTCTGGCGATCACTGGCAACTGACTCCCACGACTTGTGATCAATGTCACAGGACTTCATATTGCGTTTGCAGACGTCTTTTAAGCGGAGACATGGACGGCCGGTGGGTCTGATACCAGTGATGAGCTCGCTGTACAATGTGTCCTTGGGGATCCTGCCATCTTCCATGCGGCTCACATGGCCAAGCCATCTCAAGTGCCACTGGCTCAGTAGGGTGTATATGCTGGGGCTGTGTTGGAGATATGGTTCTGCCACCTGATGCCAAGGATTCTCCGGAGGCTGCTAAGATGGAATGAATTGAGACGTCGCTCTTGGCTGACATACGTTGTCCAGGCCTCGCTGCCGTAGAGCAAGGTACTTAGTCACAGGCTTGATACACTTGGACTTTTGTGTTCCGTGTCAGTGCGCCATTTTCCCACACTCTCTTGGCCAGTCTGGACATAGCAGTGGAAGCCTTTCCCATGCACCTGTTGATTTCTGCATCGAGAGACAGGTTACTGGTGATAGTTGAGCCTAGGTCGGTGAACTCTTGAACCAATTCAGAGCGTGGTCACCGATATTAATGGATGGAGCATTTCTGACATCCTGTCCCATGATGTTCTTTTTCTTGAGGCTGATGGTTAGGCCATATTCGTTGCAGGCAGCCGCAAACCTGTCGATGAGACTCTGCAGCCACTCTTCAGTGTGAGGTATTAATGCAGCATCGTCAGCAAAGAGGAGTTCCCTGATGAGGACTTTCCGTACTTTGGTCTTCGCTCTTAGACGGGCAACCTGCCACCTGATCTTGTGTGGAGGAAAATTCCTTCTTCTGAAGGGTTGAATGTATGTGAAAGCAGCAGGGAGAAGAAGATCCCAAACAATGTAGGTGCGAGAACACAGCCCTGTTTCATGCCACTCAGGATAGGAAAGGGGTCTGATGAGGTGCCGTTATGCTAAATTGTGCCTTTCATATTGTCATGGAATGAGGTGATGATACTTAGTAGCTTTGGTGGACATCCAATCTTTTCTAGTAGTCTGAAGAGACCATGTCTGCTGACGAGGTCAAAGGCTTTGGTGAGATCTATGAAAGCAACGTAGAGGGGCATCTGTTGTTCACGGCATTTCTCCTGTAGCTGGTAAAGGGAGAACAGCATGTCAATGTTGGATCTCTCTGCTCGAAAGCTACACTGTGCCTCAGGGTAGACACGCTCAGCCAGCTTCTGGAGCCTGTTTAAAGCGACTCGAGTGAAGACTTTCCCCACTATCCTGAACAGGGAGATTCCACGGTAATTGTTGCAGTCACCACGGTCACCCTTGTTCTTATAGACGGTGATGATATTGCCATCGCGCATGTCCTGTGGTACTGCTCCCTCGTCCCAGCACAGGCAAAGCAATCCGTAGAGTGCTGGAAGTATAGCAGGCTTGGTACTCTTGATTATTTCAGGGTAATGCTGTGCTTCCCAGGTGCTTTTCTGCTGGCCAGAGAATGAATGGCATCACTGAGTTCCGATTTTGTTGGCTGTACGTCCAGCTCATCCATGACTGGCAGAGACTGGGCTGCATTGAGGGCGGTCTCAGTGACAACATTTTCCCTGGAGTACAGTTCTAGGTAGTGCTCCACCCAGCAGTCCATTTACTTCCGTTGGTCAGTGATTGTGTCCCCTGATTTAGATTTGAGGGGCGCGATCTTCTTGATGTTTGGCCCAAAAGCTCTCTTAATGCCATCATACATTCCTTGGATGTTTCCGGTGTCAGAGGCCAGCTGAATATGACTGCATAGGTGTTGCCAGTAGTCATTTGCACAGTGCCTGGCTGTTCTTTGTGCAGCGCTTCTGGCTGCTTTAAGAGCTACGGATGTTAACTCGCTGGGGGCTTTCTTGTAGTTCAACAGTGCAATGCGCTTAGCGGCTATGACAGGTTCCAGCTCTTCAAAGTTTGATTGAAACCAGTCTGCATTCTGCTTCACATGTTTGCCATAGGTGATCATAGCTGAGTCATAGATGGCATCTCTGATGTGGGCCCACTTGGTCTCTGCATCCCCTGTCGGAGTGTTTTGAAGGGATTTATCAAGTGAATTTAGAAACTTACGTAACAGCTGTGGATAAGAAATTCTGCTAGTGTTGATGCGCAGGCGGCCCTTCCACTTGGAGTGATGCAGCTTCTTTGGTTTGAGTCCAAGCTTGCTGCATACCACACACTGCACACCACACACATCCTTGTCCACTCAACACAGTATTCGACTGGCAGTAAAGCAGCTTGTCTGCAGCTTGCTGTGAAATGGCATGAGACTGACATCTCTTGGTGTGAAATAGAACTGCAAGAGGGAAATTGATTGATCATAAAAAGCTCGGTGGGAATGTAAACTGTGAGGGGGATACAAAGGGCCGGATTTTATTTGGTTCACTCCCCCCGAGATTCCGGCCCTGCTCCAATTCTGGTCTTTTGAGCATCGCTGATTTTTATCGCTCCACCGCTGGCAGCTGTGACATCAGCTGTCCTGGCCCGAAGCCTGAGATTTCCCTCCCTGAACTCTCCGCCTCTCGACCTCTCTTCCCTCCTTTAAAACACTCATGGAAGCCTACTTCTGTGACCAAGCTTTTGGCCATCTGCTCTAATACGGTCTTGTGTGGCTTGGGGTCCAAATTTGCTTTCCGACACTCCTGTGAAGTGCCATGGGACGCTGTATTACGTTAAAGGTGCTCGATAAATTTACACACAAGTTGTTGTTGTTTTTGGTCTGGAATGTATTGCCTGAGAGAATGGTGGAAGGAGACTCAATCGTAAGGTTGAAAAGGGAATTTCGATAAATAGTTGAAAGGAAATGAAAGAGCTGCCACAGGCACGATGGGCCGCCCTGGTTGTAGATGTCGTCGTCGTCATCCTTCCTTCTATGTGAGATGATGGACTTGCAGCAAATCCATTGGTGATGGGATAGTTTCCCATGGTGCACTTTGTCTGATAGCTGAAGAGGTCAATCTGTGAGAGGCAGGTTCTTCCACAAGTGGCACATGTGAGGTGGGATTATCAGGTGTTGCTGTTTTCCATGTTGGCACCTGCTGTCAAGCTGCTGTAGTCACTGATCGTCATGGTGACGCACACACCAGTCCAGGGGTAATATCACCATTTCCCTCTGTTGTTGGCCAGTGTCTCCCATGTGTGAAAATCGATGTTTCGGGCCTTCATGTCCTGCTTGCAGGCTTCCTTGAAGTGGGGCTTTGGGCATCCAACTGGTCTTCTGTCTCCGGCTACCTCCCCATACAGAATACCCTTGGGAATGTGTCATCTTCCATCCTGCGAACGTGCCTGAGCCAGCAAAGTCACCTCTGCTTGACGAGTGTGAGCATACTCGGGAGATTTGCTTTTGAAAGCATTGTTACATTTGTGATGTTGTCCAGTGTTTATTTGCGCAGTGTCTCACTGTCTTTTGCACAACTGCCTTGGCTAATTTCAAGTCATATAATGTTCTGGCTGCTGGTTTCATGTTGTGCATCAGGTCGGTTCTGCTTTTTGCTTCAATAACAGATGTCATCTCTGCTGAGTAGGTGGGGAAGAGACAGTTGCCCACCTCCTTCTGGAATGTGTCTTTGCAAAGCAGGTGTGGAAAGAGATGCTGTGGTTTTTGTCGAGGTTCATCCCAAGCAGCTCTGTAATTCAGGAGTCTGTGCTCTACGGGCTGTTCCCAGGGACGCACACCGAGACAAACATCAACTGCTGCTGGAGGACCATCAATTCGGTGAAAGACACTCTTTGGTCTGCCCTAAACTTGCTGGTCTTCCAGCGCAAAAAGTTGTCCACGACCGAGTGTTGCAGACTGGCACATTCCAAGGTCCAGGACTACGTGCTGAGGGATGCACTAAAGCTTGGGGTAGCTGCTGCAAAGCCTTAATGTGGAAAGACCATTGTGTAAGGTCCTCCTGCCATAGTGAACTAAGGAACTGGACCCATGGGAAACCCCTCGGGCTGTATACACCAAATATGGTTTTGCTGTAAAATGTACATGGCAGGCAAAATGGAATGGAAGGGTTGTGAGGCAACTCACTCCTCTATTGAAGAAAACTGATTTCTTTCACACTTTTTGGAATGTCATAGAGTCATGGAGAGATACAGCACTAAAACAGGCCCTTTGGCCCACCGAGTCTGTGCTGACCACCAACCACCCATTTACACTAATCCTACATTAATCCCATATTCCCTACCACATCCCCACCATTCTCCTACCACCTACCTACACTCGGGGCAATTTACAATGGCCAATTTACCTATCAACTGGCAAGTCTTTGGCTGTGAGAGGAAACCAGAGCACCCGGCGGAAACCCACGCGGTCACAGGGAGAACTTGCAAACTCCACACAGGCAGTACCCAGAACCGAACCCGGGTTGCTGGAGCTGTGAGGCTGCAGTGATTTTTACCAGATTTTTATGAATAAAGTATATTTTGGAAAAACAAAATTCTTAATGAAGTAGGTGCAGTCCATGGGTGCACCTCCTTCACTATCTTTCACCGCCACCCTAACGGTGTTACGCACCCCCTGGCCTGGAGCTCTGGTGTTGGTTGCAGCCATTTTTACTTGACGTTTTCCTGGGACAAGTACTAAATCCTCAACTGACAGGGAAACCACCACCACGGTAGATCTCCAATCCCAAAGGGCGGAATGCCCTAAATACGGCGCTGAAACCACCTCCCACCCCCAAAAAAACACAAAAACAGCACCTGCATTATCAAACGCCACTGATCACGGTCTATCCCCTGCCAGCTAAGTCCAAGCATTGAGGTGGAGAAGTGCGTACTTGGAGCTGCAAAGAAACGAGCACGAGTGTTTATAGCAAAAAATATTTGGGAGCAGAAACACTGTCCAGCAACAGCTAGTAAATTCTATTTTTGATTCATATAATCAGGGGTGAGCGTAAAAGCAGACCCCCAACTATCACAAATTCTGCAGTTGAGTATCCCACATTTGAAGACATCGCAGGCATCAGCAAACCCACAGTACAATAGGTTAGCCTCATCCTGGGAGAACTTTTTTCTTTATTTCCAAAATATACTTTATTCATAAAAATCTGTAAAAATTACATTCCCAAACAGTTTAAAACAGAATCAAGTCATAAAATACAAACAGTGCAAAGGTGATCAGTTTCCTTCTATACAATCATGAGTTGCCTCACAACTCTTCCATTTCATTGTCATGCCATATACATTTTTACATTTACAGCACACAGAATTTTCCCGATACAGTTCGAGGGGTTTCCCATGGATCCAGCCCCCCAGTTCAGCTTGGTGGGGGGACCTTACACTGTGGTCTTTCCCCATTGAGCCTTTGCTGCAGCTGCCCCAAGCTTAAGTGCGCCCCTCAGCACGTAGTCCTGGACCTTGAGCCAGTCTGCAACATTCTGCAACAAAAACAAGAAATGCTGGAATCACTCAGCAGGTCTGGCAGCATCTGTGGAAAGAGAAGCAGAGTTAACGTTTCGGGTCAGTGACCCTTCTTCGCAACATTCTGTCACAGACAACTCTTTGCACTGGAAGACCAGCAAGTGTCCAGCAGACCAAAGGGCATCTTTTGCTGAATTAAGCAGTTGATGTTTGTATCAGTATGCATCCCCAAGAACAGTCCATGGAGCATAGACTCCAGTGTTACTGAGCTGCTTGGAATGAACTAGAACCAAAACCACTACATTACTTGAAATTTTTTTTTTTAATCACAGTTTTTCCCCTACCAAGGAAATATGCTATAATCTGCCACACACTGACACCTGACATCACACACCACCTCTTACGGTTTCAATACACAGTTGTATAAATCATCTTGTCACGCTATTCAGAATCTGATGCTACGTTGACATGGTAATTCTTTGCAGCTATTGCACTGTATCATTTATTGGACCTTTCAAGAAAATACTGCATGTATCCAGGGTCTGCAATGCTCATGTGCATATTGCCCTTAAAAGGATATCAACACGCTCCACCCCACCGCTCAGTTGCCTTCCTTCAGGCCACCAGGAAGTCATTGTTTGCCTTCTCATCCTTTGAAACACCATTCCGAATCTGATACCTTGGAAAAAGCAATGGAGCAGCTCTGTAACACAGGAGTCTGTGCTCTACGGGCTGTTCCCAGGGACACATACCAGGATAAACATCAACTGCTGCTGGAGGACTATCAATTCGGTGAAAGACGCCCTTTGGTCTGCCCTAAACCTGCTGGTCTTCCAACGCAAAGAGTTGTCCACGACCGAATGTTGCAGACTGGCACATTCCAAGGTCCAGGACTACGTGCTGAGGGACGCACTAAAGCTTGGGGCAGCTGCAGCAAAGGCTCAATGGGGAAAGACCACTGTGTAAGGTCCCCCCACCGAGCTGAACGGAGGGGCTGGATCCATGGGAAATCCCTCGAACTGTATCGGGAAAATTTTCGTGTGCTGTAAAATGTACATGGCATGAAAAATGAAATGGAAGGGTTGTGAGGCAACTCACTCCTGTATTGAAGGAAACTGACCTCCTTTGCACTGTTTGTATATTTTGACTTGGTGCTGTTTGGAACTGTTTTGTCATGTATTTTTTCCAGATTTTTATGAATAAAGTATATTTTGGGAATAAAAAAAAAATCCTCTACACATTGAGCTAAAAAGTTCTCCTGTATACATTTTAAGAACTCCACTCCATCTGAGCCCTTAACACGATGACTATCCCAATTAATGTTGAACATTGAGTTCAATAATTTCAGAGCATGACCGGCCCCCCATTTTACTTTAATTTTTAGTTATTTTTTCTTTTTTACATTTTTTACATTTTTTTGTATGTTTATTTTTTTTCATCTTAGTTTGTTCAGTTTGCTTACCCACTGTTTTTTTTTCATGTTTATACTTGCTGCTGTTCAATTTTCAGTCCGTTAACACCCGATCTGTACTAATGCTTTGTCTTTCAACACACCGTTGACATATTGTTTGCCTTTGCTCCATGACCTTCTGGTCAGCTATTCTGTGACCTTGTCCTATCTACACCTTCTCCTTTGTTATCTCTTGCCCCACCCCACGCTTTACTTGCTTATAATCTTTTACATTTCTAATATTTGCCAGTTCTGAAGAAGGGTCACTGACCTGAAACGTTAACTCTGCTTCTCTCTCCACAGATACTGCCAGACCTGCTAAGTATTTCCAGCATTTCTTGTTTTTATTTCAGATTTCCAGCATCTGCAGTATTTTGCATTTATTTTATGTATAACCAGGGTGTACCTATAACCACGTGAAAGGTTTATTTGGAGCAGAATGATGTTTTTCATCAGAATAAATATTTGAAACCATGAAGTGTAGCCCTTTATCCCCACAATAAAAACATGGCTCTTATTTTCTAGACTTAACGATTTTTAGGTTGGCGACCACAATGAGATGTTGAAGAACCACATTCTGTTCCGGAGCTGAGGGTTGCAGACCCCTGGTCTAAGCAGAATGAAGCAGTTTGAGAACTGAACCTGACTTCACAATGGACCACAAGGGGACTAAAGAGATCACGATCAATATTCCCTCCAATCTATCAGACCATGAACGTTCCCATGCAGGCTGCACATTTTTATTAAGGTTATTAAGATAAAGGTTCTTTCTCTTCAAAGGTGTTCAGAGGGCGAGAGAGAGACAGAGGGAAATGTCCCTACTCCAGAAAAGAATGCAAAATCTGCTCTGGCTGCAGTCGATGGGGGTCGAGGTCAAGGAGGACTTCCAAGAGGTGAAGAACCAGCAGGCCTCGCTCTTTGCCACGGAGGCCTCCAAGATCATCTTCCAGTCCAGAGTCCTCTCCATTGAGCAGGATGAGACGTGCTCGCGTTTCTTCTTCCAAAAGAGAGAGCTCTGTTATCAGCAGCTTGAAGGAACAGGATGGCTCAGTAAGGTCGTCGCAGTCCAATATAGCAGCACAGTGGCGCAGTGGTTAGCACTGCAGCCTCCCAGCTCCAGTGACATGGGTTCAATTCTGGAGACTGCCTGTGTGGAGTTTGCAAGTTCTCCCTGTGTCTGCGTGGGTTTTCTCCGGGTGCTCCGGTTTCCTGCCAAAAGACTTGCAGGTTGGTAGGTAAATTGGCCATTATAAATTGCCCCTAGTAGAGGTAGGTGGTAGGGAAATATAGGAACAGGTGGTGATATGGTAGGAATATGGGATTAGTATAAATGGGTGGTTGATGGTCGGCACAGACTTGGTGGGACAAAGGGCCTGTTTCAGTGCTGTATCTCTAAAAAAAAATTAAAGATCAGCAAATCCTTTTTTGCTGGGCTGTAAGACGCGAAGCCCACAGACAGCACGGCTTCCCAGTTCTTCCTGTCATCTATCACAGAGGTCTTAGAAGACCGCATGAGGGAGAGACAGGACAAGCCGCTAACTCTGGACGAGCTGACAAAGGCCATCAGGTCCATCGAGACGAGTACATCTCCCGGAAGTGACGGCTTACCGGTTGAGTTGTATTCGGCCCTGTGGGACTGGGTCGGCCCAGACCTGCTGGAAGTATACGAGAGTATGTTCCTGGCCGGCAGCATGTCAGAATCCATGAGGAAAGGCATCATCACCCTCATCTACAAGCGGAAGGGGGTGAGGGCGTGTTGGAGAAATTTTTCTGAGCTTTGCTAATTATTTCTTAACTTTGTAGAAGCAGAAAAGCAGGACACAGCTTGTAGCTAACCTAACCAATGGTCAGGAAATGTAGACAGAGCAACTGACCACAATCATCTGGCTTAGGAAGGGACAGAGCTCATGATGGATTTTGGGGAAGTGGACGCAGACTGTTCGTTACTGACTCTTCCGCTTTTATCATGTTTGTGCAACCTAGCCAGAAGGAATGGCCAGATATAGTATCTGGAGTGGGCATTGAATTAAGGAACTAGCTTGTTATTGTTGAAACTGATGCTGTACTGACCTTGGACTCTGCATGGTGCACAGTCACGTAGGCGGTGTTGTGATCATCTTGTGGGCGTTTATCTGATTGTGAAACTGTTAGCTCTGCCTCTGTTATACGACATAAATCCACAGCGATCTGTAGCTCTGGGGGAGTAGCACTGGACCGCATTTAGGTAAGGTGTGCTGCCCCATGATATCATGCAATAAAGTGTTTGTTCTCAACGTCTGAGTCTGGAGAATTTGTTCAGCAATTGGGCACAATCTGGATTTTCTCCAACAGATTTGGCGTAGTCAGCAGGATCCCTGAGTTCATGGGATCCAAGAGAACCTAGTGAAAAAAACGAATCGACAGGATCAGGGGTAAGTCAACTTTTCTGCGACCCTAGTGTCTCAATCACCCAGCCTGAGCCGGAATTAAGAGGGCGACTGTGCCCCACGTGAAAGCCAGATAACTGGGAGAGGGGGACTAGAGGGGTCAAGGAAGAATTGGCTGAAACCTGATCAGAAAAGTTCTAAAATTGAGTAAGTTAAATCTCACACATGGGAAGTGAGTAAAATACGGTGACAAGATATGGGACAGAGATGACTGGGGCTGTAACTAAATTACCAAATTGACCCAACAGGCACGTTTTCGGGGCTCCTGAGTACACCCGCTGATCTGGCCCTAGAGAAAGATGTGGGTGACAAGAGTTGGAGAACGAAAATACCGTTGACCTGAAGAGACAGGGAAGAGCCGGTTAGCTGACCTTGAGAATTTAACATTAACTGCGCCTGTTCGTCTCCATGTGTGTGGTTTTGTCTTTTGTTTGTGTTAATGTTGTTTACTCCATAGACAAGAACTCGTAAAATTAGAAGGTTTTGAGAAAGTAGAAGTAAGAATGGACTAAATGGCTTCCAAGAAGGAAGGGTTGCCCCCGAGGACAAGTAAACCATGTCCTCTGGAGAAAGGCGACCGACGTCCGTTTCCCCCCTCGAAGAAGACGCAGAAGCGCCACGGTAAAAATGTGTTTTAAAGATAGGTATGTTTTAGAGTAAAAACAAGTAACTGTGTCTTTGATTCGACTGTGAGAATGTCGTAAGCTTCCGCGAATGAATTGAATATCTGGATTTTACAGTTTGTGTTCTGTAGAACTGACTGTCGTTAACTCTTTGTTGTCTGGCTTTAATGTTAAAAGCATGAGTCTATTAAGTTGTTTGGAATTAAATGAGTGTGAAAAGTGATTGTTGAGTGTGTTCATTTCGATTTAAGATTGTGCACCCAGGAATGGGATATAAAATTGAATTATATTTTAAGTTAAAGTTTTATTTTTAGTTGGTTTTGCAACTGTGAAAAGGCAATGAACAATTTTCTGAGGGATAAGCTTCAGCCTTGAAGGTTTGAAGATGTCTGGCAGAAATCTAATTTGAAGTTTACAACTCCTGCTTTAATTGGAGTTCCCGTTTAAAATCTGTTCTAGTTTTTGGAGTCTAAATTTGAAGACATGTTTTACTGACTGTTCTATTGTTTTAAGGGAGAGATAAATAAACAAAGGAGATAATGGGAAAGATAAAGTTTGTGTAAGGACCTGGTGTTAAATCTTTTGTTGTAAGAATGTTAAATAACTTTTTCTTTAGTTTTTGGTTTTATTACAGTCATTTGAAAAGGCGCCTGAAGAAAGAGCAAGAAATGACGTAATTTACCTATCTTTTAAAATAAGCACGTGCTATTCTGTTCTGTTGTGTGTAGTTAATAAGTATTATAAGTTAATAAGTCTGAATTGAATTAATACTGTTAAGGTTAATTGACCTGTTTAAGTTGAAGAACTGGAAATTTCATTTGTTGCAACAATGAACTTTCAAGTTTATGATGTCATGTTTTGGAGGAGTCTTAAGTTCCGGACGTGGGACTCACTCATATAACATCGGCAGTTTTGATTTTTAAAAAAATATTATTGCAATGAATTGGAATTGGAATCATCTTTGTTATAAAAATCCTTGGATTAGGAACCTCTTACAAGAGATACAAAAAGTTTGGAAACAATTGGAGTTTAATCTAAAATGCTGTCTTTCCTGATGGAGATGCTTTCCTTTGAAATTGAAAATGTTGCACATGATTTTGTTGTTTTTAAACACTAAGGATACCAAAAGGATTGAAAAAATTTTAAATGGATAGTTCTTTTCGATCAGAAAAGGTTTCGTAAAGTGACGTAGCTGAGAATGTTTTGCTCCGCCCCCTTGGATACAAACAAAGAACTTAACCCGCTGCAGTTTTTTGCATTGCTGAGAGTCAAATTTATACATATTTGACATTGCCAAATTTTACATTTCTAAGTTAACAGATAGAATTGGACAAATTAACCCATTGGGTTCAGGGGCAGAAGCACAATGGATTCTTTTTAAGCAGGTGACGGCAGGTTCCAAGGCCACATGAGAACTGATGCCACAACAAGAGATCCAGCAGCTTTGAGAATTGAAAACTTAATTGCAGACATCAAATATCACAGCATCTTTATCAATAAGACAAAATTCTTAAGAAGGAAAGATAGTTGCAAGCATTTCTGTCCTTAACGTACAAAATGTACAACCAAGTCTGGGCATAAGAAATTGGAATCAATAAACAAAATTTAACTGATATGAGTGGTTATTTAAAGCACTAAAAGGGAAATTTATCTGATATTTAAGAGGACAATCAAAGTTTTAGAAAATAACAAATCAGTGGTTTACTGTGTTGGACATTAGCAATGGATTCTGGTCCATACAGTTGGCACAAGAGTCAATATAAATTTGCATTTACGTTCAAGGGACAACAGTACATCTGGACGTGTCTCTCCCAGGGATTTTATAATAATCCATCGATATTCCACCTTCCTTCAGAAGGTTAGAGTGAAAGTTAAGCTTAAAATGGCACCGATAATGAAGGAAAAGGTTTCTTATTTGGGAATAATAATAACACAGGGAAAGCATGAGACAGAGCAAAAGTGATTGCAGACAATCCTCGAACTCCCCTAGCGCAAGATATTAAAGCTCTGAAAAAAAAAGGACTGTTCCTATTTCTGGTTATGAGATTAAACAGACAAGAAGCAACAACCCCCACGGTTAACCCCACATCCGAATTACTGACGAGTAAGGTTACGACCCAACAGCCACAAGTGACTGGTCTCCTTTGCCCGGTCTTGACTACAGGACTCGAAAATAGACTTGCGATAATAAAACCTAATAAAATTGTATATGATAATGTAAAGCTTGAGTTGGTACCGGTAATATTGCTTTTCTCAGATATCCAGCTACCTGACTGGTGCCCTGAGAAGACCCGAGAGTTGTACAAGATATTACTGTAACAATTGTTGAGACAGGAATTTGGTAATGAGAAAATGATAAAAAGATTACATAAAATACAATGATGTGTTACCCTATGTTATGGAAATTAGAAAAGAGGTAATTGGAACAACATTGTCCATTGCCTGAGTGTAGTCTGGAAAACCAGGTGATCATATGTCCTCATCCTAAATATAAAACGGCAGAATCAAAATGTGGATTTAATGCCACTGTAAATTGCACCAGGGAGGCTAGGAAAGCATTGTCAGGACTAACCCATGTAGCCTATATGGGAAAGGGGAGATATTGCTTAACCACCACAGCGAAGGAGTACCAGTATGGACATAAACGGACTTGTCCGGTGAGCAACAGTACATTTTGGTTCAACCCACAAATACCAACCCGAGTAGGGAAGATGGAGTTGGTACAGATACATGAACAAAAAGACAGAAACGATAACTGTGACAGAAAGTATTAAGGAGGATTTGACAAATTACCTCCGGAACTATGAATATACTATTCAGCCATTGCCCACACGCTTGGGTAAAGAGAGACAGCAGCTAGAAGTCATTGCTGTAGTGTACTACAATTTGGAACAACAGTCGAAGATGCTGCAAGATGAGATTGACGAGATAAATTATTCTACCTGGCAGGAGGACTTATGGAACTGGGGGTCAGACGTGCAGATACACCCCTGGTTTAGAATTATCTCCCATGTCCTGATAGTGGTTTTGGGTATCATGGTGTTAGATGTGACATACTTAATTTGGCAATTTAAGAAATTAATTAGGCAATGCAAGAGGATGTATGAACACAGGTTGGACAGCTACCCGAAAAGCAATTAGTGTTCGAACTTACTCTGTCAAAGGAGGGACAATTAGTTATGCCATAAAAAGGGTAATTGTATAACCTTTTCATATATACTTAAAGTGAGCTAATGAATGATCAATGTGCGATATGAAATTGTATTATGTTTGTACAATCGATAATGTAACAGTGATGTTTAAATGAATTTATAATTGTACAAGTGTACCACCTTTTATGTTGTAAGCAAGTATTTGAAGCCCCTGCAAAACTTATGCCTTTACATAGTTCCCGCTGCCCCCTTGTGATATAAGCAGGCGACGTATTGAGTGCGACCCCTCCGGGTGTTGAAGACTGTTTCTAGACAAATAGAGACCATTAAAGGCACCTAGGTGGGATCAAGGGAAGGATTCTTAAAAGGGTTGTTGAAGAGTCAAGAGGGGACTGTGAGAACGGAATTTTAGAATTTTAAGAACAGAATTTTATGGGGACATTTAAGCTGAGATTAATCAATCATGTATTGCTAGCTTGGCCTTGCGGCTGCTACAGCGCGATGGCAGGAAAGATATTATGCTTAAATGACTACTTTAAATACCTCTCCCCTCTACATACGATGATATTGTGTTATCATGGTATGATAAAAGGAGGGATTGTTGGAGAAATTTTTCTGAGCTTTGCTAATTATTACTTAACTTTGTAGAAGCAGAAAAGCAGGACACAGCTTGTAGCTAACCTAACCAATGGTCAGGAAATGTAGACAGAGCAACTGATCACAATCATCTGGCTTAGGAAGGGACAGAGCTCATGATGGATTTTGGGGAAGTGGACGTAGACTGTTCGTTACTGACTCTTCCGCTTTTATCATGTTTGTGCAACCTAACCAGAAGTAACGGCCAGATATAGTATCTGGAATGGGCATTGAATTAAGGAACTAGCTTGTTATTGTTGAAACTGATGCTGTACTGACCTCGAACTCTGCATGGTGCACAGTCACGTAGGCGGTGTTGTGATCATCTTGTGGGTGTTTATCTGATTGTGAAACTGTTAGCTCTGCCTCTGTTATACGACATAAATCCACGGCGATCTGTAGCTCTGGGGGAGTAGCACTGGACCGCATTTAGGTAAGGTGTGCTACCCCATGATATCATGCAATAAAGTGTTTGTTCTCAACGTCTGAGTCTGGAGAATTTGTTCAGCAATTGGGCACAATCTGGATTTTCTCCAACAGGGCGGAAATCAGAAATTGGCGGCCCATCTCACTGTTTAATGTAGATTACAAGATTCTGTCCAAAGTCATCGCCAGTCGAGTCAAGTCTGGTCTGCAGTTGGTGATTCACCCTGATCAGACCTGTACTGTACTCAGCAGGAAGATCTCTGATAGTCTCACACTACTCAGGGATATGGACATCTGCCTCATCAGCTTGGACCAGGAGAAGGTTTTTGACGGGATATTGCACACATTCATGATGGACGTGCTCTCCAAAATGGGGTTTGGGGAGGGAATCTGCAATTGGTTCAAACTGCTTTACACAAACATCAGTAGTGCAGTCTCAATCAATAGGTGGGAATCATAAAGTTTCCTGATCCAATATGGAGTCAGACAGGGCTGTCCTCTCTCCCCTGTCTTGTATGATTGCTGTATCAAACCTTTTGCTGAGTCCATTAGGAAGGATGCAGGCAGAAGAGAGGTGACAATCCCAGTCAGTGGACGCACTCAGGTAAAAGCCTCCCTGTACATGGACAATGTTGCTGTCTTCTGCTCGGATCTACCATCCCCTCGCAGACAGATGAGCATCTGCGACCAGCTCGAACCAAAGTCAACTATGGCAAGAGTGAGGCCATGTTCTTTGGGAACCGGGCCGACCGATCCTTTGTCCCCTTCACCATCAGGTCAGACTACCTGAAGGTGCTGGGGATACGGTTCGGAAGGGCCGGGGCCTGCTCCAAAACCTGGAAGGAGCGAGTGGCCAGGGTACACAATAAACTGAGTGTGTGCGAGCAGCGATTTCTCTCCATTGTGGGTAAGAAAATGGTCATCAGGTGCGAGGCACTCTCGTTGTTGCTGTACGTGGCGCAGGTCTGGCCCGTTCCCCACTCCTGCACTGTGGCAGTCACCCGAGCCATTTTCCGCTTTATCTGGAGATCTAAAATGGACCAGGGCGGGAGGGACACGATGTTCAAACCTCTGGACAAGGGCAGGAAAAATGTACCCAATGTCGCCCTCATCCTGATGACCACCTCCGTGTGCAGCTGCATCAAGCTGTGTGTAGAGCCCCAGTACACAAACACCAAGTGTCACTATGTGCTGAGGTTTTATCTGTCCCCGGTCTTGCGAAGGATGGGTCTGGTCACATTGCCGCGGATCGCTTCATCCAGTTGGACCGTGCCGTACCTGCTATCCTTCGTGGGAATGTTTCTGCGGGAAAACAGCTTTGACCACCAATCCATCAGGCACTGGTCTGCACGGAATGTCCTCAAGGCCCTACGGGAAAAGGAGATGGCGGATCCGGTCGGATGGTTCCCCGAGCAGACTGCCAAAGTCATTTGGCAAAATGCCTCATCACCAGAACTTTCAAACAAGCACCAAGATGTAGCTTGGCTGGTGGTGAGAAGAGCCCTTCCTGTCAGATCCTTCCTGCATGCCCGAAGTCTCGCCCCCTCCACACACGGCCCTCGAGGTGGCTGTGGTGGGGAAGAGACAGTTGCCCACCTCCTTCTGGAATGTGTCTTTGCAAAGTAGGTGTGGAAAGAGATGCAGTGGTTTTTGTTGAGGTTCATCCCAAGCAGCTCTGTAACACAGGAGTCTGTGCTCTATGGGCTGTTCCCAGGGATGCACACCGAGATAAACATTAACTGCTGCTGGAGGACCATCAATTTGGTGATAGACACTCTTTGGTCTGCCCGAAACCTGCTGGTCTTGCAGCGCAAAGAGTTGTCCACGACCGAGTTTTGCAGACTGGCACATTCCAAGATCCAGGACAACGTGCTGAGGGACACACTAAAGCTTGGGGTAGCCACTGCAAAGGCTCAATGGGGAAAGACCACTGTGTAAGGTCCCCCCGCCATAGTGAACTGAGCAGCTGGACCCATGGGAAACCCCTCGTGCTGTATACACCAGATATGGGTTTGCTGTAAAATGTCCATGTCAGGTAAAACGGAGTGGAAGGGTTGTGAGGCAACTCACTCCTGTATTGAAGAAAACTGATTTCCTTTGCACTTTTTGGAATGTCAACTTGGTGCTGTTTTGAACTGTTGTATAATGCATTTTTTACAGATTTATATGAATAAAGCATATTTTTAGGAATAAAAACCTGGCGATTCATATGCATAGTTCTTTGAAGGTGGCAGGACACATTGAGAAAGTAGTTAGCAAAGCATATCGGATCTTGGCCTTCATAAATAGAGGTATTGAGGACAAAAGTAGGGAAGTTATGCTGAACCTGTATAAATTTCTAGTTGGGCCACAACCAGAGAATTGCAGCCAGTTCTAGTCAACACACGTTTGGAGGGATGTGAGTGTCCTTGAGAGGGTGGAGGAGATTTATCAGAATGGTTCCAGACATGAGGGATTTTAGCTGTAAGGTTAGGTTGGAGAAGCTGGGGTTGTTCTCCCTGCAGCAAAGGAGATTGAGGGGAGATTTGATAGACATGTACAAGACTATAATAAATATGACAGGTTTAGATAACTTACAGGGCTATGGGGATAGAGCGGGGGAATGGGACTGAATGGATTGATTTACATGGGCTTGATGGGCAAAATGACTTCCTGTACTGTAGTGACTCCATGACTCAATGACTCTCTCTCCTTCTCTCTCTCTCTCTCTGTCTATCGCTTTACCTCTCTCTGCCTCTCTCTCTCTATCTGTCTTTAGCTGGTCCTCTAACTTTCTATCGCACTCTCTCTCTCTTTTTTTTTTCACTCTCTCTCTCTCTCCATTACACACATATTTGTCAATCACATGTCAAAGAAGGAAGCGTAATGAAGGAATGGCTGCGCTCTTGAAAATGTTTCCAGCAGAATAGTTAAATGTTTAAAGTTTCTGCAGGGAGTTTGACCTGAGATGGTGAGACACAAGGATGTGAGGTTATTAAAGTCTTCACCAAATGTAATAGGGAATAATTTTCTTCACTGGTGAACCCAAAGGAACAAATATGGCACAAGAATGAGAAAAGTCAGAGGATTGAGAAACATCCAATGGTTCTTCACATATACAAGTCAGCAGACCCACAGAAATACAGTAGGTTGAGAGTTCAGATCCAGTGATCGACTGAACAAATATCGAGCCAGTGCTTTTTTCTTTATAAACTTGACATCTGTCCACTTGGCTGTTGCACCTCGTCTCGATGTATCTGATAATACTGATACTATTTGTATTCCACAGTTGCTTTGAAATCACAGGCAATATAAATGGATTGGGAATGTTAATGGTCAGGAACCATTAATGGATTGGGAAAGTCAATGGACTGGAAAATATCAGTGGATTGGGAAATTCTATAGACTGAGTTATATCAATGGATTGGGACAGTTCAGTACATTGTGAAACATCAATGGATTAGGAAACAGGAATTAAAGGGACAGATGGAGTTCAACCTGGAAAAGTGTGAAGTGATTCATTTTGGAAGGTCGAATTTGAATGCAGAATACAGGCTAAAAAACAGGATTCTTGGTAGTGTGGAAGAACAGAGGGATCTTGGGGTCCATGTCCATAGATTGCTCAAAGTTGCCACCCAAGTTGATAGGGTTGTTAAGAAGGCATATGGTGTGTTAGCTTTCATTAACAGGGGGATTGAGTTTAAGAGCCGCGAGGTTATGCTGCAGCTCTATAAAGCCCTGGTTAGACCACACTTGGAATATTGTGTTCAGTTCTGGTCGCCTCATTATAGGAAGGATGTGGAAGCTTTCGAGAGGGTGCAGAGGAGATTTACCAGGATGCTGCCTGGACTGGAGGGTATGTTTTACGAAGAAAGGTTGAGGGTGCTAGGGCTTTTCTCATTGGAACGAAGAAGGATGAGAGGTGACTTGATAGAGGGGTACAAGATGATGAGAGGCATAGATAGAGTGGATAGCCAGAGACTTTTTCCCAGGGCAGAAAGGGCTATCACCAGGGGGCATAATTTTAAGGTGATGGAGGAAGGTTTCGGGGAGATGTCAGAGGTAGGTTCTTTACACAGAGTGATGGGTGCGTGGAATGCACTGCCAGCGGTGGTAGTAGAAGCAGATACATTAGGGACATTTAAGCGACTCTTGGATAGGTACATGGATGATAGTAGAATGAAGGGTATGTAGGTAGTTTGATCTTAGAGTAGGTTAAAGGTTCGGCACAACATCGTGGGCCGACGAGCCTGTACTGTGCTGTACTGTTCTATGTTCCAGATGAAAGGATTGCATTAATCAATGGATTAGAATGTGGAGAGGCAGGAGAAAATGATGCCATTTTAAGTAGGGGGCCGGGGGTTAGTAGAAACAGACCAGGGCTATTTTACTCTCTATCTCACTCCTTTCTTCTATCTGGCTCATTATCACATCCTCTCTCTCTCAGAGCGGTGGGAATCACTGGAACCCACACTTGTTGCTCAGGTTGTTTGGTTCCGGGAAAATACAAGATCCACATCAGATTGACAGGAAGGATAAATGTGATTCAGAGCCAATCATATTCCTTTTGGTGATGTGTGCTCAGCCTTGTTATATCAGCAAAGGCAGCAGGAAATGCAAATCCTGAAGAGTTTTGATAGAGTGAAGAAGGAGAAAGTGTTGCCAGTGACAGAAGCATCAGTAACCAGAGGAAACACATTTAAAGTAATTGACAGAAGAATTCGAGTTGTGATGAGGAGATTGTTTTTTCAGCAGTGTGTTGTTCTGGTCTGGAATGCAATCCTGAAAGGTCAGTGGAAGCAGATTCAATGTAAACTCTGAATGGAATTGGATATATACCTGACATGGAAAATCTAACAGGGCAATGGGGGAAAGGACAGGAGTGCGGGATGTGGGATTAATAGAATAGCTCTGTTAAATATCAAGCAAATGCACAGTAATAAGGTTCAGTGCTTGGACCTCAGTTATTTTCACTCTATCAATGGCAGAGAAGGCTCACGGGACCATGTGGCTACTCCTCATGTTCTTCCCCGCATCCAGGATAAAGTATAACATGACACTGATTTCCAGATGGCCGAAACAAATGCAACAGACATCTTTTGTGGAAACATCACATTTAAAGTGAAAAACTAATCACAAGGCACGGACAGGGATTGAACCTGTAATCTTCAGTTTACGAGACTGACGCCTTACCACTTGGCCACCATGCCTTTTCTTAATGGGTACCTGAGGCTCCAGAGGAGGATTTGTGATTCTTTTTCAATTTGGTTGAAACAGCATCGAGAAACATGCACAGAAATAAAGGGATTGTGGAATGGGGAACAGATCAGCCTCATTTCCATCATCAGCATCATGAAATCTTCATTCAGACGTTCCATTCCCATCCTCAGCTTTTCTCACATCTGTACAATAATATAAGAGTGGACATTGGGTTGTTACTGGGCAGATTATATAAATAGACTATGTGCATCATCACAGGAAGTGATGTAATATAATCTGTACGGCACCTCATGGAGAGTTGTAGATGAAACCTTCAATGCAAGATGTGTAGAGTAAACTCAGGTTATTTTAAACGTCAGATTCTTATAAATTCTGTACTAAGCCTTGACAGATATCAGAATATTATATGGGGGCCACAGTAAACCAAAGCGAAGATGGAGAAATCTTTGCCTGTACCTTTGAAAAGGTCACTGGACTGAACCAAGCCGAGGAGTGGCCGAGATGGTTCCAGAGGTTTGCAAGGTATCGGGTCTCGTGCAGAAGCCAGACATGGAACAGGTCAGTACGCTATTGTCTGCAATGAAGGGAGTGTGCAGGCAACATCCTCATGAAGAACAGAAGGCTACATGTGAAGAAGTTATTAAGGCACTCAAGACCTATTTTAATTGAGGAAAAAAATGTCATCGTGGAGCCAAAGTTAAAACGCTGCATTTGCTGACAACGCAACCACCAGGTGACGCTGTACTAGCACATGCGCAAATGCAGCCTCTTCCACTGAAACGTCACTGTCTGTGACATTCAGGCAGCTGCCAGGATTAAAGATGGAGCTACTCAATTTATCACAGAAAACAACTTCGACCCAAAAATCCCCTCAAAGGTTGCGATCGCCGCCTCCGTCCCACCCCCAACAGTCCCCCGCTCCTTCTTGTGCATTCGCCAGTTATATAGTACCAAGTCATCTTAATTCACCTAAAGTGAATTACTTTCGGAGCAGTGACTGTCATTTCATAAGCAAATATGGCACATATCTACACAATGGACATGTTTTGGTTGATACTCGGAGAACGTTGCGCTGTTTGAAGTCTCATCAGAAGGACAGCACCTCTGACAGTGCTGCACACCCTCTGTAATTCAGTGAGGTTTCATAGAGCAGAGAGTTATACAGCACAGAAACAGGCCCTTCGGCCATCATGTCCGTGCCGGCCATCAAGTACCTATCTATTCTAATTCCATTTTCCAGCACGTGGCCCGCAGCCTTGTATTCTGTGGCGTTTTGAGCGCTCATCTAGATACTTCTTAAATGTTGTGAGGGTTCCTGCCTCTACCACCCCTTCAGGCAGTGTGTTCCAGATTCCAACCACCCTCGAGGTGAAACATTTTTTCCTCAAATCCCCTCTAAACAGTGCCATCCCATTCTCCGGACGATCATTCCCCGCTTCCCCCCATCCCACTCTCTGACTGCTCACTCCCCGCTTCCCCCACCACCAGCCCCATCCTGCTCTCTGGCCGCTCACACTCCAGGCCATGGGCTCTGCCGCTTCCCTCCTCTCGGCCACTCGCTCCAACATTGCCCCAACACCCCTCGAGGCTCGCCTTGCTTTATCGGGTGGTGCGGTGAAGAATGATCGAATGTTGGAGCGAGAGGCCGAGAGGAGGGAAGCAGCATGGCTTAGAGCTAGTGTCTGGAGGGACGTGGGGGGGAAGCGGGGCGTGAGTGGACGGAGAGAGGGCAGTGCGGGGGTGGGGGGGTAGCAAGCGGCCGGAGGGCGGGGGAGCGGGGTAGTGAGGAGCGGGCAGTGAGCGGCCTGGAGTGAGTGGCTGAGAGGAGGTAGAGAGTTTTCCCGCGCATGCGCCACTTCGTCCTGGAAGACGTAGGCTGAGCATGCGCAGCATCTCAGAGCGCAGGAGACTGTTTGTGCATGTGCGAGCTTGGAGCGCTCTGATGACGTCGGCTGGCAGCTGCATTGTCAGGAATCACTTTGAATTTAATAAGCGTACAAAACAGAAAGAGGAGAGTATTCATTCATTTATCAATGACTTGTACAATCTCACGGAGGATTGTGAATACCGCAACTTAAGAGAAGAGCTGAATGGAGACAGGATTGTGTTCGGGGTATTAGACAACACCATTTCAGATCATCTACAGTCCAGGGCTGATCTCACATTAACGAAAGAGTTTCAATTGAGCAGACAAACAGAGGTTAGAAAGTTTAACCAATCCGTTGTCCAAGGGGACAGGGAGAGTCTGATCTCCAGAGTTGCAGACTCAATTGAATTTGTTAAGAAAACAAAAGGAAAAATTAGTGGTAAAAGACAAGAAAGACGGGAAGAACAACTAGTGGTAGCTGCAACCAATTGCAGTAGGTGTGGCCGAGAGAGACACAAGTGGGAAAACTGCCTCGCCAAAGAAGCTGAGTGTTTTTCCTGCAGAAAGATGGGACACTTTCAGTCAGTGTGTCTCAGTAAAATACCAGCACTGAATATAATTAAAGGGAAATCCCCAGAGAGCAAAAACATTAATGAAGTACAGGATATCCAAAGTGTGGAAATACATTTTTTAGGTGAAATCCAGGAAATAAAGTGAGAGTTGCTGGACGACAGAAATTCTGAAATATTTTAAGATAGAGGTAGATAGATTCTTGATAAACAAGGGGGTGAAAGGTTATCGGGTGCAGGTGGGAATGTGGAGTTGAGGTTACAATCAGATCAGCCATGATCTTATTGAATGGTGGAGCAGGCTCGAGGGGCCGAGTGGTCTACTCCTGCTCCTAATTGGTATGTTTGTATGTCAGAAAACATGTTCTAGATACAATGAGAACTATCATTTGTTTGGAAATGGATTTGAACCCCCTTTTATCAAAAGGTTATTGAGCTTTAATTTTTCTACAATTAACAGACAAATCCTTGTGGAGTTGAGATTGACAGAAACAATGGGCTGGATTCTCTAGATCCCTCGACGTCGAGATCTGTGGTGGGGGTGGGGTGGGGGCCGCCTGAAGATGGCCCCGGATGAGGCCCGCCACGGACCTCAACGCTGGCAGGGCCTGGCTCGATATTGCCGGCGACGGCGAGGCCTTGTGGGGGACACCCACCGCTCGGCAACGGGACCACAAACCTGCATTAATTATTATCCCATCACTTCCTGATATCCCGCTGCGATCTTCAGCCCAGTGGCTGGCACTGCCGTGCCTTCGGAGCCCCATCCGGGCAAATGAGGTGCAACACTGGTGAGGAGGGGGGAGAAGGTAAGTTTCTCAGTGTGGGGGTGGGGGGACGGAGTCAAATTAATGTCATGGGTGTAGGGGATGGTGGGAAGGGTTATAGTTTACAGTTTGTGCAGTTTTGGGCGGAAGGTCAGATTGTAAAGGTAGGTTTTGGGAGGGAAGGGCAAATAATTAATTTAACTGTTATTGGGGGGATGGGAGAGAGGCAAAAGCAATGTATTTATTTCATTTCATTTCATCTTCCGTTAAATATTTTCCAGTCGGACTAACAGCCCTTTAAAAATGGCTGACACTCCAGTACAGTACTAAGGCAGTGCTGCACTATCAGAAATGCTGTTTTTCAGGTGAGACAGAAAACTGAGGATCCCTCTGCCCTCTCAGGTGGATGTTAAAGGTACCATGGCACTATTTCAGAGAATAGAAGGGGAATTATTTCTGGGGTGCTGGTCATTGTTTAACCCTGAATCAACATCACTTAAAAACAGATTATCTGGTTTTTATCACATTGTTGTTTCTGGGAGCTTGCTGTGCGCACATTGGCCACCATGTTTCCTACATGACTACAGTGACTACACTTGGAAAGTCCTTCATTGGCTGTAAAAGGCTTTGCAACGTCCTGTGGTCGTGAAATGCAAGTCTTGCTTTTTCCATTGTTATCAGTGTCATTGTGATCAAAAGATAGGATTCGTGAACACAAAGTTTAAATCAATTTCGATTAAAATAATGTAAAAGCATCTATATTCTTGCACTGTACTTAATAATCTCCATCTTCCTATCCTTACAGAGTGCAATGTCATCGACCCTGAAATTGATTCCACAATCTCATGGAATCACAGAGTCAGAGAAAGTTTAAGGCACAGAAAGAGGCCACTTGGCCCATCGTGTCTGTTCCACAAACAATTTCAGCCGAGTTCTGATGAAAGGTCACAGACCAGAAACGTTAACTCTGTTTCTCTCTCCACAGATGCTGCCAGACCTGCTGAGTATTTCCAGCATTTTCTGTTTTTATTTCAGATTTCCAGTATCTGCAGTATTTTGCTTCTGTGTTACTTTGAAAGTTAAAACTGACCCACCTGTCTACAATTCACACTGGGGTCTCCCATGAAATGATTCTGTGTAATGTTGTTAGAATGAATGCAGACTCCGAGCACAGAGCTTCCTGTGGGGAATTGGGGATCTGAAAACCAGCAGACTGCAGGAATTTCCACTGGGAGCACAAATTCACAAAATCTACCTTTTATATATTGATTCATTTTAATTGTCCTTCTGGAAAATTATTTTGAAACAATTTAAACATCAACCCACAGCTCCATGACTGGGTCAATTATGAGGTCATCCTCTGACAGGTCATGTGACAGCTGGAGCCACAAGACATCAGAACCAGATTTGTGACTGGATTAAAACCCGGAATCCTGTCCCAATGGCTTTTCAAATAAAGCTGTTGCTGTTTGAAAACACAGCAGTTAAACTTTCTGCCTGACCATGAGGGGAGCTAGGGAGAAATTTACAAAACTCAATCCTTCAACAAAATAGTTCAAAAATCATTAATATCGAAATCATGTGAGGATTTATATGCAGTAGAGAAACAAGCAGAATACAGAAAGTACAGAGGAGAGCTGAAAAAGGAAATGAGATCAGCAAGAGAGTGTATGAGAAAAGATTAGCAGGTCACATAACTGGGAACACTGAAGTCTTTTACCAACATATGGACAGTCAATGAAAGGGTGGGTCAATTAGGAGATCCTGTGGAGGCAGAGGGTGTTTTTGAGGTACTAATTAAGTACATTTCATCTGTCATCACAAAATGAGCGGATGTTGCCAATGTCACAGTAAAGGAGGAGGAAGTGAGAAAATTGGACGGAATGAAAATAAAGAGGAGACAATTATAAGGTTGGCAGCTCTCACAGTAGAAAAGTCACCCAGTTTGAATGGGCTGCATCCTGGGTTGCTGAGGGAGGTAAGGTTGGAAATAGCGGAGACTCGAACCACAATCTTTCAATCCTCCTTGAATATGGGAATGTTGCCAGAGGACTGGAGGAATCTCCTCAAGATTCCACATGAATCAGTGTCCATAATTCAACTTTACATATTTAAAACATGTTTACAAAAACAGTAGAAGTACTCTCATAACATAAAAGCAAAATACTGCAGATGCTGGAAATCTGAAACAAAAACAAAAATTGCTGGAAGTACTCAGCAGGTCTGGCAGCATCTGTGGAGAGAGAAACAGAATTAACGTTTCAGGTCAGTGATTAGGCACACTACAACCTGCCGGACTGAACATTAAATTGAATCATTTCAGAGCATGACGGACGCCCCCCCCTCCCCCCACACCCCCCCAACACACTTTTTTATGTTTAGTTTTTTTTCTTTTTTATTTGGTTATTTTATTTCAGTTTTTTTTTTAGTTTGGTTAGTTTGTTTCTACTGTGTCTACCCATTGTTTCTGTTTTTAAAAAATGTTTAATGTTTGTGTTCGGAGTGCTTTGTGCATTCCAGTCAATTCACACCTTCTCTGTACTAACGCTTTGTCTTTCAGCACACCATTGAGCACTGTTCAGCACTGTTCGCCTTTGTTCCATGCCCTTCTGGTCAGTTATTCTCTGTGACCTTGTCCAATCAACACCTCTTTTGTTATCTCTTGCCCCACCCCCAGCTTTACTTGCTTAAAACCTTTTCATTTATAATATTTGTCAGCTGTGATGAAGGGTAACTGACTTGAAATGTTACCTCTGCTTCTCTCTCTACACAGATGCTGCCAAAACCTGCTGAGTATTTCCAGCATTTCCTGCTTTTACTCTCATAGCACAGTTAACCTGTTTTTTCTCTCTCTGTTCATATTCTGTCTCAGTGTTTGGATCTCTCACTGTTTGGATTGAGAATTGAGCTTGTATCAGTCCTGTGATGGACAGATCTGCTGAGTATTACCAGCATTTTCTGTTTTTTCTTCATTTCAGATCAGAATTTCTTATTGAAACACGGGGAATGCTGTTTCAACTGCTCCGGGGATACCTTCATGAGTTGCTGAAACATTCTAATTCCCATTCCCACACGGAACGAAGCCAGGCAGGAGGAGATACCTGTGACTCAATGATCAGACATTGCAGCTCATGAAGTGTGTTTTCTGATGGTCGATGGGTTCCTGTGTGAAGTTGACACGGGTTTGGTTTTTCTCCCTTACACTTTGACCCTTCAGTTAGTTCTTTGTGTTCAGCTGTTTCAGGTGATGTTACTGAGTCAGGAATGTTGGTCAGGACAGTGCGAGAATTCCCTGTGATTCTTTCAATAGCGCTGGGGAATCTTTAACATCCACCAACAGGGCCTCATTTAATTGTCACTTCAAAAACCTGCTGGCAATTATTGCTCAGGATTACACTGAGCTGGGACACTAAGGATATTCAATTAATGAAATCAGTACTTTAAACTGAGAGCAATAGTCCCTCCCACATCCTGATACCTTAGGATTTCTGAACTTTAATTACTGCTTCATTCCTTGGTTTGTGGGCTGGTTCACCACCTGCAGACATTTGAGGCACTCACAGGCACTGGTAATCTCTAGGCTTAGAGTCATAGAATCATAGACAGGTTACAGCACAGAAGGAGGCCATTCAGCCCTTTGTGTCCATGCCAGCTCTCTGCAAGAACAAGCCAGCTAGTCACACTCCCCCGCCTTTGCCTGTAACCCTGCATTTTCTTTTCTTCAGATAATTATTAAATTCTCTTTCAAAAGTCATGATTGAATCTGCCTCCACCACACTGTCAGGCAGTGCAATCCAGATCCTAACCAGTCGCTGCATAAAAAAGTTTTTCCTCATGTTGCCTCTGGTTCTTTGGCCTTTCACCTTAAATCTGTGCCCTCTGGTTCTTGACACTTCTGCCAATGGGAATAGTTTCTCCCTATCTACTCTGTCCAAACCCTTCATGATTTTGAACACCTCTATCAAATCTCATCTCAACCTTCTCTTCCCAAAGAAGAACAACTCCAGATTCTCCAAAATAGTAGAAGGCTTTCTATTTCTACTGGAAAATGGGCAGAGAGAAAGAGTATGAGACAGAGTTCACAAGAGAGAGAAAAAATTGGGTATGTGTCTGTGAGAGAGAGCAAGACAGAGGGAGGGAGAGTAACTGTCTGTGTGTGAGAGAGAACACAACCCAGTCCCAATATAATTGCTCTTTCTTGATACTATTCGATAAACTCAGACCCTGCCCAGATACCGACAGCTTCTCTCCCTCACTGCTGTTCCCCGCCCTGACTGTACAGAAATCCCCTCTCAAAGCTGCACATTAACACTGGTCTCACTGCTTTTCCCTGCCCTGATGGTGCAGAAATCCCCTCTCATAGCTGCACATTAACACTGGTCTCACTGCTGTTTCATTCCCTGACTGTACAGAAATCCCCTCTCATAGCTGCACATTAACACTGGTCTCACTGCTGTTCCATTCCCTGACTGTACAGAAATCCCCTCTCATAGCTGCACATTAACACTGGTCTCACTGCTGTTTCATTCCCTGACTGTACAGAAATCCCCTCTCATAGCTGCACATTAACACTGGTCTCACTGCTGTTCCATTCCCTGACTGTACAGAAATCCCCTCTCATAGCTGCACATTAACACTGGTCTCACTGCTGTTCCCTGCTCTGACTGTACAGAAATCCCCTCTCATAGCTGCACATTAACACTGGTCTCACTGCTGTTCCCTGCCCTGACGGTACAGAAATCCCCTCTCATAGCTGCACATTAACGCTGGTCTCACTGCTGTTCCCTGCTCTGACTGCACAGAAATCCCCTCTCATAGCTGCACATTAACACTGGTCTCACTGCTGTTCCCTGCTCTGACTGTACAGAAATCCCCTCTCATAGCTGCACATTAACACTGGTCTCACTGCTGTTCCCTGCTCTGACTGTACAGAAGTCCCCTCTCATAGCTGCACATTAACACTGGTCTCACTGCTGTTCCCTGCTCTGACTGTACAGAAATCCCCTCTCATAGCTGCACATTAACACTGGTCTCACTGCTGTTCCCTGCCCTGACTGTACAGAAATCCCCTCTCATAGCTGCACATTAACACTGGTCTCACTGCTGTTCCCTATTCTGACTGTACAGAAATCCCCTCTCATAGCTGCACATTAACACTGGTCTCACTGCTGTTCCCTGCCCTGACTGTACAGAAATCCCCTCTCATAGCTGCACATTAACACTGGTCTCACTGCTGTTCCCTGCTCTGACTGTACAGAAATCCCCTCTCATAGCTGCACATTAACACTGGTCTCACTGCTGTTCCCTATTCTGACTGTACAGAAATCCCCTCTCATAGCTGCACATTAACACTGGTCTCACTGCTGTTCCCTGCCCTGACTGTACAGAAATCCCCTCTCATAGCTGCACATTAACACTGGTCTCACTGCTGTTCCCTATTCTGACTGTACAGAAATCCCCTCTCATAGCTGCACATTAACACTGGTCTCACTGCTGTTCCCTGCCCTGACTGTACAGAAATCCCCTCTCATAGCTGCACACTAACACTGGTCTCAGGTGAATTTTGAGTGGTCATTAAATGATCCGACAATGGCGTGGCCTCGGTTAATAGCAGTTTGAAGCCGGATATCTGTTTTAAATTCCATCGGCTCATCCCAAAAACCGACCTTTAAACAAGTCAAAACACTGGAAACACACGATGGCTCATTCAACGTCTATGGAGAGAACAAAGACGTTTACTGTTGGGGTTTGGACAATGAAGAGAAACATAGGAACTTGACGAGGACATTCAGCCTTTCGAGTCTGTTCCACCATTCAATTCGATATTTGCTGACCTGTATATTAACACCATTTGTCTGCTTGTTTCTGTAACCCTTGGTACCTTACCTAACTCAAATCTATCATTTGTCAGAAATAAATAAGGAAACTGATTCATCGAATTTCTTAAAAGCAAAATACTGCGGATGCTGGAAATCTGAAATAAAAACTGAAAGTGCTGACAAGACTCAGCAGGTCTGGCAGCATCTGTGGAGAGAGAAGCAGAGTTAACGTTTCAGGTCACTGACCCTTCTTCGGAACTGGCAAATATTAGACATGTAAAAGATTATAAGCAAGTAAAGCGGGGGTGGGGCAAGAGATGACAAAGGAGAAGGTGTAGATAGGACAAGGCCACAGAATAGTTGACCAGAAAAAGGCAAACAATATGTTAATGGTGTGCTGAAAGACAAAGCATTAGTGCAGATAGGGTGTTAATGGACTGAAAAACTAAACAGCCACAATCACAAACATGAAAAAAACAGTGGGTAGGCACAGTAGAAACAAACTGAACAAACTAAAATAAAGTTTTCTTTTTTACTTTGCCGATGTCTTTGTATATATTGTGGATCCTTCTTCAGACTGTCTTCTTTCACAATGTAGTTCTGACCTCTGGTGATGTTGATCGTAATCAGCTTCAACTTGCTGATAGTTTTGGAACTGAGCACATTTTCTTTGCTTGATTCTACAGCATGGAACTGAGTCTGACATGTGGACCCCTGGGAGGACTTAAAAGTAACTTGGATGATCCCTAGGACTGGTGGAGGAGTATCTGATCCATGGGAGAAGAATTTAGATATCAGCTTGTTCAATTACAGTTTCTGTTTTCTCTGTTACTTGTGGAATGTCGGAGCATCCATTATGTTGATCATTGCTCCGAGTCAATTACTGCAGATATTGTCTAATTGCCTCTGAACACATCACACATGGGCATGTGTCGGGACTTGTGGTCGCGAGCAACAAAAATCTTCTCTCGTGCTGCAAATATGTAATCTTCCTTCTGGCATTTAAATCTATGAATGTTTCCTGCAGGCTTCGATCAGCATACTGTAGTGAAATGTCCCATTTTTCTGCAGACTTGACACTTCTTCCCTCTCGAAGGACAAGCTTTGTAATAAGGATCCTCACCACTGCAATGATTGGATGTTTGAATGTGATTGTGACTTCTGTCTTGGTCTTCCTTGACCTTTCTCTGGGTTTCCTCTGTGTCTTTGTGTTTTGTGTGTTTCTCAGGGGAATCTCGTCGTCACGTTATTTGCCTCTTTCTCAGACTTCTGAGTCTCATCGTGTAGTGGTCAAGAGTCTCGCACCATATTGTTTTGCTTGCCTGAAACATAAATTTCAGAGTGAGGATTTGCCCTTGCTTGAAAATATCTTGTTAGAAAATGCATCGCAACATCATAATCATTATCGGTTCCAGTGTCTCTGAGTGTATTGAAGGTATTGTCAACTTTTGGTCCAGCAGAGTGTAGGAGTAACGCTCTCTTTCTTCGGGGTGTATTGATAGCGAGTGCCATCATTAGGAGTTCAAGTCTTGTGAGCCATTTCCTCCAGTGTGGCCCTGGGTTGCTGTCTATCTCTGTAAAGGCTGGAAAGACTGGCTGTTGTTGTGTACACATGATGATTGTTATTTATTTAAATCTGGAATTGTCAATGTAAGTCTTCTGTATGTCCCTGGTTGTCTGTGTGATTACTTCTTTTTAATCCTCAATGTCAGAAAAATATAGTGTTGTGCTGTGTTCTTACGTCTACATTAAATGATGACCCCAGGCTTTATATTCAGATTCAATACAAACAGTATTTATTGTCTTTCTTATCTACATTGCATGATCACAGGTCCCAGGTCTTTTTCTCATTGGTGTGTGTGCGCTCTCTACAAGCCATGTGTAGAATGTGTCTCTCAACATGGTGTCTCCTTATATATGTATGATGATGTCATCTGTTGCATCAGTGGCTTGGTCTCTTAAAGGTACAGTTTCTTAAAGGTGAAGTCACCATTACACAACATTGCAAACAATGAGTCAGCCACGGTCGATAGAGTGTCAGGAATGAAGGTCAGAGGAGCAGACCAGGCTGGAAACACATAAAGAACGAGGGGCAGCCAACGTGAAAAACAGAGAATAAACAACATGGCATGGGTGGTGTTTACAATACCTCGAATCGGTTTGATTCTCTTCCAGGTCAGAGGGAATTCTAGCAACATGATGTCTATGGAATCACAGAATGACGAACAAAGAGACCATTTGGTCCATCATGCCAGTGTTGTCTCTTTGGTAGAGACAAATTACAATTAGTCCTGCTGCGTGGCTTTTTCCTGTAATCCTGTACATTTTCCCTTCCAGCATCTATCCATATCCCTTTTGAAAGTTACGATTGAATCTGCTTTCATCTCCCAATCAGGCAGTGCATTCCAGATCACAACACATTACTGTGTAACAAATGGTTCTTCATGTCACCTCTAGTTCTTTTGCCAATCACCTGATATCTGTGTCCTCTGCTTACTGACCCTTTTGCCACAGGAAACAGTTTCTCCTGATTTAAAGTGTTGAGAACCATCATGATTTTGAACACCTTGGACAAATCTCTTCTGAACGTTCTCTGCTCCAAGAAGAACAACCTCAGCTTCTCCAATCTCTCCACATAACTGAAATCCTTCACCCCTGGTATCATTGCAGCAAATCTCTTCTGTTCATTTCTTGCCCCAGAAATAATTGAAATGAAATGTTTCTAAGAAAATGCATGAACTAAATAAAAAGGAGAGAGAAATAAATGCTGAGCAAAATGGATATCAATGTTTGGAAGGTAAAAAGAGCAAAGAGATCGAAATTTTATTGTCGAGGAGTGAGAGGAACAAATAACACTTTGGAGATTTTGTCAGTGGATTTACTGATAAATTTGGGAACTGAGAGGAAGCTGGTTCACAGAGAAAAAACTGCCAACCCTGGGGAGGAGCCTACAACTGCATCCGTCCAATAAGAGACAGAGTAGAAGTGACAGTTCAGTCAGTGGAACAGGACACTTTTAATCTCAGGATTATGGGTTGGATGATCCACTGTGGGTGCCCGTGAAATTCCACAGGAGCTAATACAACACCTTGCTGTCAGTGGCTCCTTGGTCAACGGGTGTGATTCTTGTTTAAGGAGTGTGATTAATGAAAGTGTGAGCGACCCCAGGTTCAAATCACCAATGAGCTCTTGGCATTTTTAGTTTAATGTTACTGATTGGTGTCAGCCTTACGGAGCTGGCTTCAGGACCAGAGAACTGGATTCAAAGAGCTTGTCGACAAAATTGAAATTTACAAAATGTACAGATAGCCAAGTGAGAATATAAAGTTGTCGCAGTAATTGAGACCTGACTCCAAAAACAACAGGACTGGGTTCTGGAATGGAATGGAATGGAATTCTTCAGTGTTTCTGTTGTTTGGCTTGCATTGACTCATCGATTTTCTTGTTTTTCACTTTGTCGATGCCTTTGAATAATTGTGGATCCTTCTTCAGAGTGTCTTCTTTCACCAGGTAGTTCTGACCTCTGATGATGTTGATTGTAATCAGCTTCAATTCGCTGATAGTTTTGGAATTGAGCAGATTTCCTTTGCTTGAGTCTACAACATGGAACTCAGTCTGACATGTGGACCCATGGGAGGATTTGAATGCCACCCCTGCGTTGGAGTTGCATCCATCCAATAAGAGACCGAGTAGAAGTGACAGTTCTGTCAGTCGAATATGAGATTTTTAATGGCAGGGTTGTGAGTTTGAGTCAAATACAAGAAATGCTGGAATCACTCAGCAGGTCTGGCAGCATCTGTGGAAAGAGAAGCAGAGTTAACGTTTCGGGTCAGTGACCCTTCTTCGGAACTGACAAATATTAGAAAAGTCACAGATTATAAGCAAGTGAGGTGGGGGTGGGGCAAGAGATAACAAAGGAGAAGGTGCAGATTGGACCAGGCCACATAGCTGACCAAAAGGTCACGGAGCAAAGGCAAACAATATGTTATTGGTGTGTTGAAAGACAAAGCATTAGTACAGATTAGGTGTGAATACACTGAATATTGAACAGCAGCAAGTGCAAACCTGAAAAAAAACAGTGGGTCAGCAAACTGAACAAATTAAGATGAAATGAAATAAATGCAAAAAAAGATTGTAAAAAATGTAAAAAAGAATGTAAAAAAAAAGGAAGAAAAAATAACTAAAAATGAAAGTAAAATGGGGGGCTGTCATGCTCTGAAATTATTGAACTCAATGTTCAGTCCGGTAGGCTGTAGTGTGCCTAATCGGTAGATGAGATGCTGTTCCTCGAGCTTGCGTTGATGTTCACTGGAACACTGCAGCAATCCCAGGACAGAGATGTGAGCATGAGAGCAGGGGGGAGTGTTGAAATGGCAAGCAACCGGAAGCTCAGGGTCCTGCTTGCGGACTGAGCGGAGATGTTCCGCAAAGCGGTCACCCAGTCTGCGCTTGGTCTCCCCAATGTAGAGGAGACCACACTGTGAGCAGCGAATACAGTTTACTACATTGAAAGAAGTACAAGTAAATCGCTGCTTCACCTGAAAGGAGTGTTTGGGGCCTGGGATAGTGAGGAGAGAGGAGGTAAATGGGCAGGTATTACACCTCCTGCGATTGCAGGGGAAGGTGCCCTGGGACGGGGACGAGGTGGTGGGGGTAATGGAGGAGTGGACCAGGGTGTCGCGGAGGGAACGATCCCTTCGGAATGCTGACAGGGGAAGGGAGGGGAAGATGCGACTGGTAGTGGCATCACGCTGGAGGTGGCGAAAATGGCGGAGGATGATCCTTTGGATATGGAGGCTGGTGGGATGAAAAGTGAGGACAAGGGGAACCCTGTCACGGTTCTGGGAGGGAGGGGAAGGGTTGAGGGTAGAGGCGCGGGGAATGGGTCGGACACGGTTGAGGGCCCTGGCAACCACAGTGGGGGGAAAGCCTCGGTTGAGGAAAAAGGAGGTCATATCAGAAGCACCGTCATGGAAGGTAGCATCATCAGAGCAGATGCGTCGGAGACGGAGAAACTGGGAGAATGGAATGGAGTCCTTACAGGAGGTAGGGTGTGAAGAAGTGTAGTCGAGGTAGCTGTGGGAGTCGGTGGGCTTATAATGGATATTGGTAGACAACCTATTCCCAGAGATGGAGACAGAGAAGTCGAGGAAGGGAAGGGAAGTGTCAGTGATGAACCATGTGAAGGTGAGAGAAGGGTGGAAATTGGAAGCAAAGTTGATAAAGTTTTCTAGTTCGGGGCGGGAGCAGGAAACGGCACCGATACAGTCATCAATGTACCGGAAAAAGAGTTGGGGGAGGGGGCCTGAGTAGGACTGGAACAAAGAATGCTCGACATATCCCACAAAAAGACAGGCATAACTAGGACCCATGCGGGTACCCATAGCGACACCTTTTACTTGAAGGAAGTGCGTGGAGTTGAAGGAGAAGTTGTTCAATGTGAGAACATTGTCCCCCTCTGAACTTGAGGCACTCCGTTCTCTCAGGTCTAACCCCGACATGGTCATCAAACCTGCAGACAAGGGTGGTGCTGTTGTGGTATGGCGTACCGACCTCTACCTTGCAGAAGCTCAACGCCAACTCACAGACACCTCTTCCTACCTCCCTCTGGACCATGACCCCACCACCGAACATCAAGCCACCGTCCAAAGGACTGTCACTGACCTCATCTCCTCTGGAGATCTTCCCTCTACAGCTTCCAACCTCATAGTCCCACAACCCCGGACAGCCCGCTTCTACCTCCTTCCCAAAATCCGTGACTCTTCTGACGCCCTACGTCATTTTGACAATTTCCACTTTCCTGGTCCCAACCGCCTCCTCTTCACTATGGACGTCCAATCGCTCTACACCTCCATCCCCCACCAGGATGGTTTGAGGGCTCCCCGCTTCTTCCTGGAACAGAAGCCCAACCAGTCCCCATCCACCACCACCCTCCTCCGCCTGGCTGAACTTGTTCTCACATTGAACAACTTCTCCTTCAACTCCACGCACTTCCTTCAAGTAAAAGGTGTCGCTATGGGTACCCGCATGGGTCCTAGTTATGCCTGTCTTTTTGTGGGATATGTCGAGCATTCTTTGTTCCAGTCCTACTCAGGCCCCCTCCCCCAACTCTTTTTCCGGTACATTGATGACTGTATCGGTGCCGTTTCCTGCTCCCGCCCCGAACCAGAAAACTTTATCAACTTTGCTTCCAATTTCCACCCTTCTCTCACCTTCACATGGTCCATCTCTGACACTTCCCTTCCCTTCCTCGACTTCACTGTCTCCATCTCTGGGAATAGGTTGTCTACCAATATCCATTATAAGCCCACCGACTCCCACAGCTACCTCGACTACACTTCTTCACACCCTACCTCCTGTAAGGACTCCATTCCATTCTCCCAGATTCTACGTCTCCGACGCATCTGCTCTGATGATGCTACCTTCCATGACGGTGCTTCTGATATGACCTCCTTTTTCCTCAACCGAGGATTTCCCCCCACTGTTGTTGACAGGGCCCTCAACCGTGTCCGACCCATTCCCCGCACCTCTACCCTCACCCCTTCCCCTCCCTCCCAGAACCGTGACAGGGTTCCCCTTGTCCTCACTTTTCATCCCACCAGCCTCCATATCCAAAGGATCATCCTCCGCCATTTTCGCCACCTCCAGCGTGATGCCACTACCAGTCGCATCTTCCCCTCCCTTCCCCTGTCAGCATTCCGAAGGGATCGTTCCATCCGCGACACCCTGGTCCACTCCTCCATTACCCCCACCACCTCGTCCCCGTCTCAGGGCACCTTCCCCTGCAATCGCAGGAGGTGTAATACCTGCCCATTTACCTCCTCTCTCCTCACTATCCCAGGCCCAAAACACTCCTTTCAGGTGAAGCAGCGATTTACTTGTACTTCTTTCAATGTAGTATACTGTATTCGCTGCTCACAGTGTGGTCTCCTCTACATTGGGGAGACCAAGCGCAGACTGGGTGACCGCTTTGCGGAACATCTCCGCTCAGTCCGCAAGCAGGACCCTGAGCTTCCGGTTGCTTGCCATTTCAACACTCCCCCCTGCTCTCATGCTCACATCTCTGTCCTGGGATTGCTGCAGTGTTCCAGTGAACATCAACGCAAGCTCGAGGAACAGCATCTCATCTACCGATTAGGCACACTACAGCCTGCCGGACTGAACATTGAGTTCAATAATTTCAGAGCATGACAGCCCCCCATTTTACTTTCATTTTTAGTTATTTTTTCTTCCTTTTTTTTTACATTCTTTTTTACATTTTTTACAATCTTTTTTTGCATTTATTTCATTTCATCTTAGTTTGTTCAGTTTGCTTACCCACTGTTTTTTTTCAGGTTTTTTTTCAGGTTTGCACTTGCTGCTGTTCAACATTCAGTGTATTCACACCTAATCTGTACTAATGCTTTGTCTTTCAACACACCATCAACATATTGTTTGCCTTTGCTCCGTGACCTTTTGGTCAGCTATGTGGCCTGGTCCAATCTGCACCTTCTCCTTTGTTATCTCTTGCCCCACCCCCACCTCACTTGCTTATAATCTGTGACTTTTCTAATATTTGTCAGTTCCGAAGAAGGGTCACTGACCCGAAACATTAACTCTGCTTCTCTTTCCACAGATGCTGCCAGACCTGCTGAGTGGTTGCAGTATTTCTTGTTTTTGTTTCAGATTTCCAGCATCCGCAGTATTTTGCTTTTATTTTTGTGAGTTTGAGTGCCATTTTGTTTTTCCCTTTTTTAAGGCTTCATGAGCAGAGTGCAGGGAGTGTTTGAAATGAGCAAGTCTCGCTTTGATTCAGGACTCTGACCTCTCCGCAGCATCTCTCTATGAAAGATTGAATTTGATCTCATTTCATTCTCAGCTCGGGGTCTGTGCGGCTCAGTGGCACTTCTGGCTGTCTCCCGCTTCACAATCCATCAGTACTGAGAAAGCAATGGGGAATATTACTCTCATGTTGTGTTCTTTAATTTTTTGGAAAACTTGAATGTATGTATTTTCTTCCAAAACACGGACACCAAAACACTGTTAACGTAGAGCTGAAATAGCTCAGTTGGGAGAGCATTAGACTGAAGATCTAAATGTCCCTGGTTCAATCCTGGGTTTCAGCAATTTCGCTTCCTTATGTGTCCCTTGCCTTGGTTCTGATTTTCCAGTTGCACAATTTCCTTTGAAATTATTTACCAAGCACCAGTGGATTGAATTTGAGAAACAACACAGAGTCATTTACAGCATAGAAGGTGGTCGTTTGGCCTATCACGTCCATGCTGGCTCTCCCCGGAGCAATCTAGTCAGTTCCACTCACCAGCTCGATCCCTTTCCTCCTGCAAGTTTCTTTCCTTCAAGTATCCATCCAATTTCCTTTTCAAATCATTGATTGTCTCTGCTTCCACCACACACATGGGCCAAGTCATTACCACCCACAACATAAAAAATTTCCACCTCATCAAGGATGGGAAATACTTATATCTTCTATATTTGCTTATTCTCTATTTCTATGAGAATAGACTGGCAGTCAACATGAAAGGAAACCCAAAAATCTTCGAGCAGCATGTAAATGATAAGTGGGTAGTAAGAGGTTGAGTCGGGCCTATTAGGGACAAAAAGGATAATATAAGCTTAGAGGTGCAGGGCAATGTTAATCTACTTAATGAGTACTTTGCATCAGTGATCACTAAGGAAGTGGAATTTGACAAAATATCAGTCGAAGTGAAGAGAGTAGAGACAATGGAGAGAGTACAAATTAGGAGAGGGAGGTACTAAAAAGGCTGGCTGTGCTCAGGGAAGATAAATCACCTGGTCCGGATGGCTCACATCCCAGGTTGCGAAAGGAAATGCGGATGCAGATAACGGAAGGGCTTGCTATAATCTTCCAATCTTCCCTGGATACGGGGGAGGTGCCAGAGGATTAAACAGTGGCAAATGCGACACCCTTATTCAAGAAAGGGTGTAAGGACAGTCCGGGTAACTACAGGCTAGTTAGATTAACAGCAGCGGTGGGTAAGGTTTTAGAAAGAATAATCAGGGTAAAAAATCAACAGTCTCTTGGAGAGGTTTGACTTAATTAAGGAGAGTGAGCATGGATTTATAAATGGGAGTTCATGCTTGACTAATCTAACTGCATTTTCTGATGAACTAACAGAGCAGGTTGATGAAGGGAATGCAGTGGATGTTGTTTATATGGATTTTAAGGAAGCGTTTGACAAGGTACCACATAAAAGGGCGGTTAACAAAATTGAGGTTCGTGGTATAGGAGGGTCAGTGTCCAATTGGATAGAAAATTGGTTTAAGGACAGAAAACAGCGAGTCTTATTAAATGGTTCTTTGTCAGACTGGAGGATAGTCGACAGTGGTGTTCCCCAAGGGTCAGTGCTAGAACCACTGCTTTTTTTGCTAAAGGTAAGTGACTTGGATCTTGGAATACAGAGTAGAATCTCAAAATATGCCGATGACACCAAACCTGGAGGAGCGGCAAACAGTGAGGATGATATGAACTGCCTGCAACAGGACAGTGATAGGCTAGCAGAATGGGCAGACAGGTGGCAGATGGAATTTAATAGTGACAAGTGTGAGGTGATGTATTTTGGCATAAGGAATAGGGAGAGGCAATATATACTTAATGGCACAGTTCTAAAGAGTGTACTGGAATAGAGGGACTTGGGGTTCATGTGCATCAATCTTTGAAGGTGGGAAGACATATTGTGAGAGTGGTTCGCAAAGCATATGGGATCTTGGGCTTTATAAATAGAGGCATTGAGTACAAAAGCAGGGAAGTTATGCTGAACCATTATAAAACTCTGGTTAGGCCCCAATTGGAGTGTTGCTTTCAGTTCTGCTCAGCAGACTTTAGAAAGAATGTGAGGGTCCTTGAGAGGACGCAGAGGCGATTTACCAGAATGGATCCAGGGATGGGGGATTTTAGTTACAAGGTTAGGTTGGAAAAGCTAGGATTATTCTGCCTATATCAAAGGAGATTGAGTGGAGAATTGATAGAGGTGTATAACACCTCTAGAGAACAGGCCATCCTGGACTGGGTATTGTGTAATGAGAAAGGATTAGTTAACAATCTTGTTGTGTGGGGTCCCTTGGGGAAGTGCGCCCATAATATGATAAACTTCTTCATTAAGATGGAGAGTGAGAGAGTTGATTCCGAGACTCGGGTCTTGAATCTAAACAAAGGAAACTATGAAGGTATGAGGCGGGAGTTGGCTATGTTAGATTGGGGAACGTTACTTAAAGGGTTGACAGTGGATAGGCAATGGCTAGAATTTAAAGAGCGCATGGATGAATTACAACAATTGTTCATTCCTGTCTGTGCAAAAGTAAAACAGGAATAGTGGCTCAACTGTGGCTTACAAAAGAAATTAAGGGAAGTATTAGATCCAAGGAGGAGAAATATAAAATGGCCAGAACAAGTAGCAAACCTGAAGATTGTGAGCAGTTTGGAATTTAGCAGAGGAGGACAAAGGGATTGATTAACAAGTGGAAATAAGCTTGCAGAGAACATCAAAATTGACTGTAAAAGCTTCTATAGATATGTGAAGAGAAAAAGAGTAGTGAAGACAAATGTGGGTCCCTTCCAGTCAGAAACGGGGAAATTTATAATGGGGAACAAAGAAATGACAGACCAATTAAATACATACTTTGGATCTGTCTTCACAAAGGAGGATACACATTATCTCCCAGAAATGTTGGGGAACATAGGGTCTAGTGAGAAGGAGGAACTGTATGAAATCAGTATTAGTAGGGAATGTTTGGGAAATTGATGGGATTGAAGGCCGATAAATCCCCAGGGCCTGATAATCTACATCCCAGAGTACTTAAGGAAGTGGCCCTTGAAATAGCAGATGCATTTCTGGTCTTTTTTCAAAATTCTATAGACTCTGGAACAGTTCCAATGGATTGGACGGTAGTTAATGTAACTCCACTATTTAAAAAAAGAGGCAGAAAGAAAACAGCGAATTATATACCGGTTAGCCTGACATCAGTCGTGGGGAAAATGCTGGAGTCCATTATAAAAGATGTAATAGCAGAGTGCAATAATAACTCGTCTCCACTCCGAGTATTTCTAAATCCCACACATTCACTAGAATGTGAACAATTATTTCCTGTTGTGTCTCTCTCAGATTTGTAAACTTCACTGTATTGGAGTGAGGTGACATCTACTGGCGGGAAGCAAGAACTGCAATTAAGCAGCAGAAACTCCACAGTCTGTCAGGGTTAAAGAAACATTGCAATGTGAGGATGCAGCGAAGTGGTTTGATTGGGTAGATGGAGACATGATTCCACTTGTGGTGGTGTCTGAAGCAAAGGCCAGAAATACAAAATTGTCATTAATAAAAGAAATGAGGAATTCATGAAAAATGTAGTAACGTAGTGAATGGTTAGAATGTGGATAGAATAGAAAGTGAGATTGGATGGACAGAAGCAGTCTGAAAGGATGGCTGAAACAAAAGGTGAGTGCCCAGAAACGTTAACTGTGTTTCTCACAGCACAGATGCTGCCAGAGCTGCTGAACATTTCCAGCACTTTCTGTTTTTATTTCAGCATTTGCAGGATGTTGCTTTGATCTGAAAAAAAATGGATGATTGGCTGGGGGGTTCCAGTGAAATTCCACAGCAGCTAATAAAGCCTGACCTGTCAGTGGCTCGTTGGTCTAGGGGTATGATTCTCGCTTAGGGAGTATGGTTAATTAACATGCGAGAGATCCCGGGTTCAAGTCCCGGACGAGCCCTGGTCTGCTGGCATTTTTAGATTAAGGTTATCTATTGGTTTCAGCCTTGCAGAAGGTGGAATTGACTTCCATACGGAGCTGGCTTGAGGACCAGACAACTGGATTCAAAGAGCTTGTCGACAAAATTGTAATTAACTAAATGTACAGATAGCCAAGTGGGAATATAAAGTTGTTGCTGTAATTGTGACCTGACTCCAAAAACAACAGGACTGGGTTCTGGACTGGAATTCTTCAGTGTTTCTGTTGTTTGGCTTGCATTGACTCATCGATTTTCTTGTTTTTCACTTTGTCGATGCCTTTGAATAATTGTGGATCCTTCTTCAGGGTGTCTTCTTTCACCAGGTAGTTCTGACCTCTGATGATGTTGATTGTAATCAGCTTCAATTCGCTGATAGTTTTGGAAATGAGCAGATTTCCTTTGCTTGAGTCTAGAACATGGAACTCAGTCTGACATGTGGACCCATGGGAGGATTTGAATGCCACCCCTGCGTTGGAGTTGCATCCATCCAATAAGAGACCGAGTAGAAGTGACAGTTCTGTCAGTCGAATATGAGACTTTTAATGGCAGGGTTGTGAGTTTGAGTGCCATTCTGTTTTTCCCTTTTTTAAGGCTTCATGAGCAGAGAGTACAGGGAGTGTTTGAAATGAGCAAGTCTCGCTTTGATTCAGGACTCTTACCTCTCAGCAGCATCTCACTATGAAAGATTGAATTTGATCTCATTTCATTCTCAGCTCGGGGTCTGTGCGGCTCAGTGGCACTTCTGGCTGTCTCCCGCTTCACAATCCATCAGTACTGAGAAAGCAGTGGGGAATATTACTCACATGTTGTGTTCTTTAATTTTTTGGAAAACTTGAATGTATGTATTTTCTTCCAAAACAAGGACACCAAGCCACTGTTAATGTAGGGCTGAAAAACTCAGTTGGGAGAGCGTTAGACTGAAGATCTAAAGGTCCCTGATTCAATCCCGGGTTTCAGCAATTTTGCTTCCTTATGCGTCCCTTGCCTTGGTTCTGATTTTCTGGTTGCACAATTTACTTTAGATTATTTCCCAAGCACCAGTGGATTGAATTTGAGAAACAACACAGAGTCATTTACAACATAGAAGGTGGTCGTTTGGCCTATCACGTCCATGCTGGCTCTCCCCGGAGCAATCTAGTCAGTTCTACTCACCAGCTCGATCCCTTTCCTCCTGCAAGTTTCTTTCCTTCAAGTATCCATCCAATTTCCTTTTCAAATCATTGATTGTCTCTGCTTCCACCACACTCGTGGGCCAAGTCATTACCACCCACAGCATAAAAAATTCCACCTCATCAAGGATGGGAAATACTTACATCTTCTATATTTGCTTATTCTCTATTTCTATGAGAATAGACTGGCAGTCAACATGAAAGGAAACCCAAAAATCTTCGAGCAGCATGTAAATGATAAGTGGGTAGTAAGAGGTTGAGTCGGGCCTATTAGGGACAAAAAGGATAATATAAGCTTAGAGGTGCAGGGCAATGTTAATCTACTTAATGAGTACTTTGCATCAGTGATCACTAAGGAAGTGGAATTTGACAAAATATCAGTCGAAGTGAAGAGAGTAGAGACAATGGAGAGAGTACAAATTAGGAGAGGGAGGTACTAAAAAGGCTGGCTGTGCTCAGGGAAGATAAATCACCTGGTCCGGATGGCTCACATCCCAGGTTGCGAAAGGAAATGCGGATGCAGATAACGGAAGGGCTTGCTATAATCTTCCAATCTTCCCTGGATACGGGGGAGGTGCCAGAGGATTAAACAGTGGCAAATGCGACACCCTTATTCAAGAAAGGGTGTAAGGACAGTCTGCGTAACTACAGGCTAGTTAGATTAACAGCAGCGGTGGGTCAGGTTTTAGAAAGAATAATCAGGGTAAAAAATCAACAGTCACTTGGAGAGGTTTGACTTAATTAAGGAGAGTGAGCATGGATTTATAAATGGGAGTTCATGCTTGACTAATCTAACTGCATTTTCTGATGAACTAACAGAGCAGGTTGATGAAGGGAATGCAGTGGATGTTGTTTATATGGATTTTAAGGAAGCGTTTGACAAGGTACCACATAAAAGGGCGGTTAACAAAATTGAGGTTCGTGGTATAGGAGGGTCAGTGTCCAATTGGATAGAAAATTGGTTTAAGGACAGAAAACAGCGAGTCTTATTAAATGGTTCTTTGTCAGACTGGAGGATAGTCGACAGTGGTGTTCCCCAAGGGTCAGTGCTAGAACCACTGCTTTTTTTGCTAAAGGTAAGTGACTTGGATCTTGGAATACAGAGTAGAATCTCAAAATATGCCGATGACACCAAACTTGGAGGAGTGGCAAACAGTGAGGATGATATGAACTGCCTGCAACAGGACAGTGATAGGCTAGCAGAATGGGCAGACAGGTGGCAGATGGAATTTAATAATGACAAGTGTGAGGTGATGTATTTTGGCATAAGGAATAGGGAGAGGCAATATATACTTAATGGCACAGTTCTAAAGAGTGTGCTGGAATAGAGGGACTTGGGGTTCATGTGCATCAATCTTTGAAGGTGGCAAGACATATTGCGAGAGTGGTTTGCAAAGCATATGGGATCTTGGGCTTTATAAATAGAGGCATTGAGTACAAAAGCAGGGAAGTTATGCTGAACCATTATAAAACTCTGGTTAGGCCCCAATTGGAGTGTTGCTTTCAGTTCTGCTCAGCAGACTTTAGAAAGAATGTGAGGGTCCTTGAGAGGACGCAGAGGCGATTTACCAGAATGGATCCAGGGATGGGGGATTTTAGTTACAAGGTTAGGTTGGACAAGCTAGGATTATTCTGCCTATATCAAAGGAGATTGAGTGGAGAATTGATAGAGGTGTATAACACCTCTAGAGAACAGGCCATCCTGGACTGGGTATTGTGTAATGAGAAAGGATTAGTTAACAATCTTGTTGTGTGGGGTCCCTTGGGGAAGTGCGCCCATAATATGATAAACTTCTTCATTAAGATGGAGAGTGAGAGAGTTGATTCCGAGACTCGGGTCTTGAATCTAAACAAAGGAAACTATGAAGGTATGAGGCGGGAGTTGGCTATGATAGATTGGGGAACGTTACTTAAAGTTTTGACAGTGGATAGGCAATGGCTAGAATTTAAAGAGCGCATGGATGAATTACAACAATTGTTCATTCCTGTCTGTGCAAAAGTAAAACAGGAATAGTGGCTCAACTGTGGCTTACAAAAGAAATTAAGGGAAGTATTAGATCCAAGGAGGAGAAATATAAAATGGCCAGAACAAGCAGCAAACCTGAAGATTGTGAGCAGTTTGGAATTTAGCAGAGGAGGACAAAGGGATTGATTAACAAGTGGAAATAAGCTTGCAGAGAACATCAAAATTGACTGTAAAAGCTTCTATAGATATGTGAAGAGAAAAAGAGTAGTGAAGACAAATGTGGGTCCCTTCCAGTCAGAAACGGGGGAATTTATAATGGGGAACCAAGAAATGACAGACCAATTAAATACATACTTTGGATCTGTCTTCACAAAGGAGGATACACATTATCTCCCAGAAATGTTGGGGAACATAAGGTCTAGTGAGAAGGAGGAACTGTATGAAATCAGTATTAGTTGGGAATGTTTGGGAAATTGATGGGATTGAAGGCCGATAAATCCCCAGGGCCTGATAATCTACATCCCAGAGTACTTAAGGAAGTGGCCCTTGAAATAGCAGATGCATTTCTGGTCTTTTTTCAAAATTCTATAGACTCTGGAACAGTTCCAATGGATTGGACGGTAGTTAATGTAACTCCACTATTTAAAAAAAGAGGCAGAAAGAAAACAGCGAATTATATACCGGTTAGCCTGACATCAGTCGTGGGGAAAATGCTGGAGTCCATTATAAAAGATGTAATAGCAGAGTGCAATAATAACTCGTCTCCACTCCTAGTATTTCTAAATCCCACACATTCACTATAATGTGAACAATTATTTCCTGTTGTGTCTCTCTCAGATTTGTAAACTTCACTGTATTGGAGTGAGGTGACATCTACTGGCGGGAAGCAAGAACTGCAATTAAGCAGCAGAAACTCCACAGTCTGTCAGGGTGAAAGAAACATTGCAATGTGAGGATACAGCGAAGTGGTTTGATTGGGTAGATGGAGACATGATTCCACTTGTGGTGGTGTCTGAAGCAAAGGCCAGAAATACAAAATTGTCATTAATAAAAGAAATGAGGAATTCATGAAAAATGTAGTAACGTAGTGAATGGTTAGAATGTGGATAGAATAGAAAGTGAGATTGGATGGACAGAAGCAGTCTGAAAGGATGGCTGAAACAAAAGGTGAGTGCCCAGAAACGTTAACTGTGTTTCTCACAGCACAGATGCTGCCAGAGCTGCTGAACATTTCCAGCACTTTCTGTTTTTATTTCAGCATTTGCAGGATGTTGCTTTGATCTGAAAAAAAATGGATGATTGGCTGGGGGGTTCCAGTGAAATTCCACAGCAGCTAATAAAGCCTGACCTGTCAGTGGCTCGTTGGTCTAGGGGTATGATTCTCGCTTAGGGAGTATGGTTAATTAACATGCGAGAGATCCTGGGTTCAAGTCCCGGCCGAGCCCTGGTCTGCTGGCATTTTTAGATTAAGGTTATCTATTGGTTTCAGGCTTGCAGAAGGTGGAATTGACTTCCATACGGAGCTGGCTTGAGGACCAGACAACTGGATTCAAAGAGCTTGTCGACAAAATTGTAATTAACTAAATGTACAGATAGCCAAGTGGGAATATAAAGTTGTTGCTGTAATTGTGACCTGACTCCAAAAACAACAGGACTGGGTTCTGGACTGGAATGGAATGGAATTCTTCAGTGTTTCTGTTGTTTGGCTTGCATTGACTCATCGATTTTCTTGTTTTTCACTTTGTCGATGCCTTTGAATAATTGTGGATCCTTCTTCAGGGTGTCTCCTTTCACCAGGTAGTTCTGACCTCCGATGATGTTGATTGTAATCAGCTTCAATTCGCTGATAGTTTTGGAAGTGAGCAGATTTCCTTTGCTTGAGTCTACAACTTTGAACTCAGTCTGACATGTGGACCCATGGGAGGATTTGAATGCCATCCCTGCGTTGGAGTTGCATCCATCCAATAAGAGACCGAGTAGAAGTGACAGTTCTGTCAGTCGAATATGAGACTTTTAATGGCAGTGTTGTGAGTTTGAGTGCCATTCTGTTTTTCCCTTTTTTAAGGCTTCATGAGCAGAGAGTACAGGGAGTGTTTGAAATGAGCAAGTCTCGCTTTGATTCAGGACTCTTACCTCTCAGCAGCATCTCACTATGAAAGATTGAATTTGATCTCATTTCATTCTCAGCTCGGGGTCTGTGCGGCTCAGTGGCACTTCTGGCTGTCTCCCGCTTCACAATCCATCAGTACTGAGAAAGCAATGGGGAATATTACTCACATGTTGTGTTCTTTAATTTTTTGGAAAACTTGAATGTATGTATTTTCTTCCAAAACAAGGACACCAAGCCACTGTTAATGTCGGGCTGAAATAGCTCAGTTGGGAGAGCGTTAGACTGAAGATCTAAAGGTCCCTGGTTTAATCCCGGGTTTCAGCAATTTCGCTTCCTTATGTGTCCCTTGCCTTGGTTCTGATTTTCCAGTTGCACAATTTACTTTGAGATTATTTACCAAGCACCAGTGGATTGAATTTGAGAAACAACACAGAATCATTTACAACATAGAAGGTGGTCATTTGGCCTATCACGTCCATGCTGGCTCTCCCCGGAGCAATCTAGTCAGTTCCACTCACCAGCTCGATCCCTTTCCTCCTGCAAGTTTCTTTACTTCAAGTATCCATCCAATTTCCTTTTCAAATCATTGATTGTCTCTGCTTCCACCACACTCGTGGGCCAAGACATTACCACCCACAACATAAAAAATTCCACCTCATCAAGGATGGGAAATACTTACATCTTCTATATTTGCTTATTCTCTATTTCTATGAGAATAGACTGGCTGTCAACATGAAAGGAAACCCAAAAATCTTCGAGCAGCATGTAAATGATAAGTGGGTAGTAAGAGGTTGAGTCGGGCCTATTAGGGACAAAAAGGATAATATAAGCTTAGAGGTGCAGGGCAATGTTAATCTACTTAATGAGTACTTTGCATCAGTGATTACTAAGGAAGTGGAATTTGACAAAATATCAGTCGAAGTGAAGAGAGTAGAGGCAATGGAGAGAGTACAAATTAGGAGAGGGAGGTACTAAAAAGGCTGGCTGTCCTCAGGGAAGATAAATCACCTGGTCCGGATGGCTCACATCCCAGGTTGCGAAAGGAAATGCGGATGCAGATAACGGAAGGGCTTGCTATAATCTTCCAATCTTCCCTGGATACGGGGGAGGTGCCAGAGGATTAAACAGTGGCAAATGCGACACCCTTATTCAAGAAAGGGTGTAAGGACAGTCTGCGTAACTACAGGCTAGTTAGATTAACAGCAGCGGTGGGTCAGGTTTTAGAAAGAATAATCAGGGTAAAAAATCAACAGTCTCTTGGAGAGGTTTGACTTAATTAAGGAGAGTGAGCATGGATTTATAAATGGGAGTTCATGCTTGACTAATCTAACTGCATTTTCTGATGAACTAACAGAGCAGGTTGATGAAGGGAATGCAGTGGATGTTGTTTATATGGATTTTAAGGAAGCGTTTGACAAGGTACCACATAAAAGGGCGGTTAACAAAATTGAGGTTCGTGGTATAGGAGGGTCAGTGTCCAATTGGATAGAAAATTGGTTTAAGGACAGAAAACAGCGAGTCTTATTAAATGGTTCTTTGTCAGACTGGAGGATAGTCGACAGTGGTGTTCCCCAAGGGTCAGTGCTAGAACCACTGCTTTTTTTGCTAAAGGTAAGTGACTTGGATCTTGGAATACAGAGTAGAATCTCAAAATATGCCGATGACACCAAACTTGGAGGAGTGGCAAACAGTGAGGATGATATGAACTGCCTGCAACAGGACAGTGATAGGCTAGCAGAATGGGCAGACAGGTGGCAGATGGAATTTAATAATGACAAGTGTGAGGTGATGTATTTTGGCATAAGGAATAGGGAGAGGCAATATATACTTAATGGCACAGTTCTAAAGAGTGTGCTGGAATAGAGGGACTTGGGGTTCATGTGCATCAATCTTTGAAGGTGGCAAGACATATTGCGAGAGTGGTTTGCAAAGCATATGGGATCTTGGGCTTTATAAATAGAGGCATTGAGTACAAAAGCAGGGAAGTTATGCTGAACCATTATAAAACTCTGGTTAGGCCCCAATTGGAGTGTTGCTTTCAGTTCTGCTCAGCAGACTTTAGAAAGAATGTGAGGGTCCTTGAGAGGACGCAGAGGCGATTTACCAGAATGGATCCAGGGATGGGGGATTTTAGTTACAAGGTTAGGTTGGAAAAGCTAGGATTATTCTGCCTATATCAAAGGAGATTGAGTGGAGAATTGATAGAGGTGTATAACACCTCTAGAGAACAGGCCATCCTGGACTGGGTATTGTGTAATGAGAAAGGATTAGTTAACAATCTTGTTGTGTGGGGTCCCTTGGGGAAGTGCGCCCATAATATGATAAACTTCTTCATTAAGATGGAGAGTGAGAGAGTTGATTCCGAGACTCGGGTCTTGAATCTAAACAAAGGAAACTATGAAGGTATGAGGCGGGAGTTGGCTATGTTAGATTGGGGAACGTTACTTAAAGGGTTGACAGTGGATAGGCAATGGCTAGAATTTAAAGAGCGCATGGATGAATTCCAACAATTGTTCATTCCTGTCTGTGCAAAAGTAAAACAGGAATAGTGGCTCAACTGTGGCTTACAAAAGAAATTAAGGGAAGTATTAGATCCAAGGAGGAGAAATATAAAATGGCCAGAACAAGCAGCAAACCTGAAGATTGTGAGCAGTTTGGAATTTAGCAGAGGAGGACAAAGGGATTGATTAACAAGTGGAAATAAGCTTGCAGAGAACATCAAAATTGACTGTAAAAGCTTCTATAGATATGTGAAGAGAAAAAGATTAGTGAAGACAAATGTGGGTCCCTTCCAGTCAGAAACGGGGGAATTTATAATGGGGAACCAAGAAATGACAGACCAATTAAATACATACTTTGGATCTGTCTTCACAAAGGAGGATACACATTATCTCCCAGAAATGTTGGGGAACATAGGGTCTAGTGAGAAGGAGGAACTGTATGAAATCAGTATTAGTTGGGAATGTTTGGGAAATTGATGGGATTGAAGGCCGATAAATCCCCAGGGCCTGATAATCTACATCCCAGAGTACTTAAGGAAGTGGCCCTTGAAATAGCAGATGCATTTCTGGTCTTTTTTCAAAATTCTATAGACTCTGGAACAGTTCCAATGGATTGGACGGTAGTTAATGTAACTCCACTATTTAAAAAAAGAGGCAGAAAGAAAACAGCGAATTATATACCGGTTAGCCTGACATCAGTCGTGGGGAAAATGCTGGAGTCCATTATAAAAGATGTAATAGCAGAGTGCAATAATAACTCGTCTCCACTCCTAGTATTTCTAAATCCCACACATTCACTATAATGTGAACAATTATTTCCTGTTGTGTCTCTCTCAGATTTGTAAACTTCACTGTATTGGAGTGAGGTGACATCTACTGGCGGGAAGCAAGAACTGCAATTAAGCAGCAGAAACTCCACAGTCTGTCAGGGTGAAAGAAACATTGCAATGTGAGGATGCAGCGAAGTGGTTTGATTGGGTAGATGGAGACATGATTCCACTTGTGGTGGTGTCTGAAGCAAAGGCCAGAAATACAAAATTGTCATTAATAAAAGAAATGAGGAATTCATGAAAAATGTAGTAACGTAGTGAATGGTTAGAATGTGGATAGAATAGAAAGTGAGATTGGATGGACAGAAGCAGTCTGAAAGGATGGCTGAAACAAAAGGTGAGTGCCCAGAAATGTTAACTGTGTTTCTCACAGCACAGATGCTGCCGGAGCTGCTGAACATTTCCAGCACTTTCTGTTTTTATTTCAGCATTTGCAGGATGTTGCTTTGATCTGAAAAAAAATGGATGATTGGCTGGGGGGTTCCAGTGAAATTCCACAGCAGCTAATAAAGCCTGACCTGTCAGTGGCTCGTTGGTCTAGGGGTATGATTCTCGCTTAGGGAGTATGGTTAATTAACATGCGAGAGATCCCGGGTTCAAGTCCCGGACGAGCCCTGGTCTGCTGGCATTTTTAGATTAAGGTTATCTATTGGTTTCAGGCTTGCAGAAGGTGGAATTGACATCCATACGGAGCTGGCTTGAGGACCAGACAACTGGATTCAAAGAGCTTGTCGACAAAATTGTAATTAACTAAATGTACAGATAGCCAAGTGGGAATATAAAGTTGTTGCTGCAATTGTGACCTGACTCCAAAAACAACAGGACTGGGTTCTGGACTGGAATTCTTCAGTGTTTCTGTTGTTTGGCTTGCATTGACTCATCGATTTTCTTGTTTTTCACTTTGTCGATGCCTTTGAATAATCGTGGATCCTTCTTCAGGGTGTCTCCTTTCACCAGGTAGTTCTGACCTCCGATGATGTTGATTGTAATCAGCTTCAATTCGCTGATAGTTTTGGAAGTGAGCAGATTTCCTTTGCTTGAGTCTACAACATGGAACTCAGTCTGACATGTGGACCCATGGGAGGATTTGAATGCCATCCCTGCGTTGGAGTTGCATCCATCCAATAAGAGACCGAGTAGAAGTGACAGTTCTGTCAGTCGAATATGAGACTTTTAATGGCAGGGTTGTGAGTTTGAGTGCCATTCTGTTTTTCCCTTTTTTAAGGCTTCATGAGCAGAGAGTACAGGGAGTGTTTGAAATGAGCAAGTCTCGCTTTGATTCAGGACTCTTACCTCTCAGCAGCATCTCACGATGAAAGATTGAATTTGATCTCATTTCATTCTCAGCTCGGGGTCTGCGCGGCTCAGTGGCACTTCTGGCTGTCTCCCGCTTCACAATCCATCAGTACTGAGAAAGCAATGGGGAATATTACTCACATGTTGTGTTCTTTAATTTTTTGGAAAACTTGAATGTATGTATTTTCTTCCAAAACAAGGACACCAAGCTACTGTTAATGTAGGGCTGAAATAGCTCAGTTGGGAGAGCGTTAGACTGAAGATCAAAAGGTCCTTGGTTCAATCCCGGGTTTCAGCAATTTTGCTTCCTTATGTGTCCCTTGCCTTGGTTCTGATTTTCCAGTTGCACAATTTACTTTGAAATTATTTACCAAGCACCAGTGGATTGAATTTGAGAAACAACACAGAATCATTTACAACATAGAAGGTGGTCATTTGGCCTATCACGTCCATGCTGGCTCTCCCCGGAGCAATCTAGTCAGTTCCACTCACCAGCTCGATCCCTTTCCTCCTGCAAGTTTCTTTCCTTCAAGTATCCATCCAATTTCCTTTTCAAATCATTGATTGTCTCTGCTTCCACCACACTCGTGGGCCAAGACATTACCACCCACAACATAAAAAATTCCACCTCATCAAGGATGGGAAATACTTATATCTTCTATATTTGCTTATTCTCTATTTCTATGAGAATAGACTGGCAGTCAACATGAAAGGAAACCCAAAAATCTTTGAGCAGCATGTAAATGATAAGTGGGTAGTAAGAGGTTGAGTCGGGCCTATTAGGGACAAAAAGGATAATACAAGCTTAGAGGTGCAGGGCAATGTTAATCTACTTAATGAGTACTTTGCATCAGTGATCACTAAGGAAGTGGAATTTGACAAAATATCAGTTGAAGTGAAGAGAGTAGAGTCAATGGAGAGGGTACAAATTGAGAGAGGGAGGTACTAAAAAGGCTGGCTGTGCTTAGGGAAGATAAATCACCTGGTCCGGATGGCTCACATCCCAGGTTGCGAAAGGAAATGCGGATGCAGATAACGGAAGGGCTTGCTATAATCTTCCAATCTTCCCTGGATACGGGGGAGGTGCCAGAGGATTAAACAGTGGCAAATGCGACACCCTTATTCAAGAAAGGGTGTAAGGACAGTCTGCGTAACTACAGGCTAGTTAGATTAACAGCAGCGGTGGGTAAGGTTTTAGAAAGAATAATCAGGGTAAAAAATCAACAGTCACTTGGAGAGGTTCGAGTTAATTAAGGAGTGAGCATGGATTTATAAATGGGAGTTCATGCTTGACGAATCTAACTGCATTTTTTGATGAACTAACAGAGCAGGTTGATGAAGGGAATGCAGTGGATGTTGTTTATATGGATTTTAAGGAAGCGTTTGACAAGGTACCACATAAAAGGGCGGTTAACAAAATTGAGGTTCGTGGTATAGGAAGGTCAGTGTCCAATTGGATAGAAAATTGGTTTAAGGACAGAAAACAGCGAGTCTTATTAAATGGTTCTTTGTCAGACTGGAGGATAGTCGACAGTGGTGTTCCCCAAGGGTCAGTGCTAGAACCACTGCTTTTTTTGCTCAAGATAAATGACTTTGATCTTGGAATACAGAGTAGAATCTCAAAATATCGCGATGACAACAAACTTGGAGGAGTGGCAAACAGTGAGGATGATATGAACTGCCTGCAACAGGACAATGATAGGCTAGCAGAATGGGCAGACAGGTGGCAGATGGAATTTAATAGTGACAAGTGTGAGGTGATGTATTTTGGCATAAGGAATAGGGAGAGGCAATATATACTTAATGGCACAGTTCTAAAGAGTGTGCTGGAATAGAGGGACTTGGGGTTCATGTGCATCAATCTTTGAAGGTGGCAAGACATATTGCGAGAGTGGTTTGCAAAGCATATGGGATCTTGGGCTTTATAAATAGAGGCATTGAGTACAAAAGCAGGGAAGTTATGCTGAACCATTATAAAACTCTGGTTAGGCCCCAATTGGAGTGTTGCTTTCAGTTCTGCTCAGCAGACTTTAGAAAGAATGTGAGGGTCCTTGAGAGGACGCAGAGGCGATTTACCAGAATGGATCCAGGGATGGGGGATTTTAGTTACAAGGTTAGGTTGGAAAAGCTAGGATTATTCTGCCTATATCAAAGGAGATTGAGTGGAGAATTGATAGAGGTGTATAACACCTCTAGAGAACAGGCCATCCTGGACTGGGTATTGTGTAATGAGAAAGGATTAGTTAACAATCTTGTTGTGTGGGGTCCCTTGGGGAAGTGCGCCCATAATATGATAAACTTCTTCATTAAGATGGAGAGTGAGAGAGTTGATTCCGAGACTCGGGTCTTGAATCTAAACAAAGGAAACTATGAAGGTATGAGGCGGGAGTTGGCTATGTTAGATTGGGGAACGTTACTTAAAGGGTTGACAGTGGATAGGCAATGGCTAGAATTTAAAGAGCGCATGGATGAATTCCAACAATTGTTCATTCCTGTCTGTGCAAAAGTAAAACAGGAATAGTGGCTCAACTGTGGCTTACAAAAGAAATTAAGGGAAGTATTAGATCCAAGGAGGAGAAATATAAAATGGCCAGAACAAGCAGCAAACCTGAAGATTGTGAGCAGTTTGGAATTTAGCAGAGGAGGACAAAGGGATTGATTAACAAGTGGAAATAAGCTTGCAGAGAACATCAAAATTGACTGTAAAAGCTTCTATAGATATGTGAAGAGAAAAAGATTAGTGAAGACAAATGTGGGTCCCTTCCAGTCAGAAACGGGGGAATTTATAATGGGGAACCAAGAAATGACAGACCAATTAAATACATACTTTGGATCTGTCTTCACAAAGGAGGATACACATTATCTCCCAGAAATGTTGGGGAACATAGGGTCTAGTGAGAAGGAGGAACTGTATGAAATCAGTATTAGTTGGGAATGTTTGGGAAATTGATGGGATTGAAGGCCGATAAATCCCCAGGGCCTGATAATCTACATCCCAGAGTACTTAAGGAAGTGGCCCTTGAAATAGCAGATGCATTTCTGGTCTTTTTTCAAAATTCTATAGACTCTGGAACAGTTCCAATGGATTGGACGGTAGTTAATGTAACTCCACTATTTAAAAAAAGAGGCAGAAAGAAAACAGCGAATTATATACCGGTTAGCCTGACATCAGTCGTGGGGAAAATGCTGGAGTCCATTATAAAAGATGTAATAGCAGAGTGCAATAATAACTCGTCTCCACTCCTAGTATTTCTAAATCCCACACATTCACTAGAATGTGAACAATTATTTCCTGTTGTGTCTCTCTCAGATTTGTAAACTTCACTGTATTGGAGTGAGGTGACATCTACTGGCGGGAAGCAAGAACTGCAATTAAGCAGCAGAAACTCCACAGTCTGTCAGGGTGAAAGAAACATTGCAATGTGAGGATACAGCGAAGTGGTTTGATTGGGTAGATGGAGACATGATTCCACTTGTGGTGGTGTCTGAAGCAAAGGCCAGAAATACAAAATTGTCATTAATAAAAGAAATGAGGAATTCATGAAAAATGTAGTAACGTAGTGAATGGTTAGAATGTGGATAGAATAGAAAGTGAGATTGGATGGACAGAAGCAGTCTGAAAGGATGGCTGAAACAAAAGGTGAGTGCCCAGAAACGTTAACTGTGTTTCTCACAGCACAGATGCTGCCAGAGCTGCTGAACATTTCCAGCACTTTCTGTTTTTATTTCAGCATTTGCAGGATGTTGCTTTGATCTGAAAAAAAATGGATGATTGGCTGGGGGGTTCCAGTGAAATTCCACAGCAGCTAATAAAGCCTGACCTGTCAGTGGCTCGTTGGTCTAGGGGTATGATTCTCGCTTAGGGAATATGGTTAATTAACATGTAAGAGATCCCAGGTTCAAGTCCCGGACGAGCCCTGGTCTGCTGGCATCCTTAGATTAAGGTTATCTATTGGTTTCAGGCTTGCAGAAGGTGGAATTGACTTCCATACGGAGCTGGCTTGAGGACCAGACAACTGGATTCAAAGAGCTTGTCGACAAAATTGTAATTAACTAAATGTACAGATAGCCAAGTGGGAATATAAAGTTGTTGCTGTAATTGTGACCTGACTCCAAAAACAACAGGACTGGGTTCTGGACTGGAATGGAATGGAATTCTTCAGTGTTTCTGTTGTTTGGCTTGCATTGACTCATCGATTTTCTTGTTTTTCACTTTGTCGATGCCTTTGAATAATTGTGGATCCTTCTTCAGGGTGTCTCCTTTCACCAGGTAGTTCTGACCTCCGATGATGTTGATTGTAATCAGCTTCAATTCGCTGATAGTTTTGGAAGTGAGCAGATTTCCTTTGCTTGAGTCTACAACTTTGAACTCAGTCTGACATGTGGACCCATGGGAGGATTTGAATGCCACCCCTGCGTTGGAGTTGCATTCATCCAATAAGAGACCGAGTAGAAGTGACAGTTCTGTCAGTCGAATATGAGACTTTTAATGGCAGGGTTGTGAGTTTGAGTGCCATTCTGTTTTTCCCTTTTTTAAGGCTTCATGAGCAGAGAGTACAGGGAGTGTTTGAAATGAGCAAGTCTCGCTTTGATTCAGGACTCTTACCTCTCAGCAGCATCTCACTATGAAAGATTGAATTTGATCTCATTTCATTCTCAGCTCGGGGTCTGTGTGGCTCAGTGGCACTTCTGGCTGTCTCCCGCTTCACAATCCATCAGTACTGAGAAAGCAATGGGGAATATTACTCACATGTTGTGTTCTTTAATTTTTTGGAAAACTTGAATGTATGTATTTTCTTCCAAAACAAGGACACCAAGCCACTGTTAATGTCGGGCTGAAATAGCTCAGTTGGGAGAGCGTTAGACTGAAGATCTAAAAGTCCCTGGTTTAATCCCGGGTTTCAGCAATTTCGCTTCCTTATGTGTCCCTTGCCTTGGTTCTGATTTTCCAGTTGCACAATTTACTTTGAGATTATTTACCAAGCACCAGTGGATTGAATTTGAGAAACAACACAGAATCATTTACAACATAGAAGGTGGTCATTTGGCCTATCACGTCCATGCTGGCTCTCCCCGGAGCAATCTAGTCAGTTCCACTCACCAGCTCGATCCCTTTCCTCCTGCAAGTTTCTTTACTTCAAGTATCCATCCAATTTCCTTTTCAAATCATTGATTGTCTCTGCTTCCACCACACTCGTGGGCCAAGACATTACCACCCACAACATAAAAAATTCCACCTCATCAAGGATGGGAAATACTTACATCTTCTATATTTGCTTATTCTCTATTTCTATGAGAATAGACTGGCTGTCAACATGAAAGGAAACCCAAAAATCTTCGAGCAGCATGTAAATGATAAGTGGGTAGTAAGAGGTTGAGTCGGGCCTATTAGGGACAAAAAGGATAATATAAGCTTAGAGGTGCAGGGCAATGTTAATCTACTTAATGAGTACTTTGCATCAGTGATTACTAAGGAAGTGGAATTTGACAAAATATCAGTCGAAGTGAAGAGAGTAGAGGCAATGGAGAGAGTACAAATTGAGAGAGGGAGGTACTAAAAAGGCTGGCTGTGCTCAGGGAAGATAAATCACCTGGTCCGGATGGCTCACATCCCAGGTTGCGAAAGGAAATGCGGATGCAGATAACGGAAGGGCTTGCTATAATCTTCCAATCTTCCCTGGATACGGGGGAGGTGCCAGAGGATTAAACAGTGGCAAATGCGACACCCTTATTCAAGAAAGGGTGTAAGGACAGTCTGCGTAACTACAGGCTAGTTAGATTAACAGCAGCGGTGGGTCAGGTTTTAGAAAGAATAATCAGGGTAAAAAATCAACAGTCTCTTGGAGAGGTTTGACTTAACTAAGGAGAGTGAGCATGGATTTATAAATGGGAGTTCATGCTTGACTAATCTAACTGCATTTTCTGATGAACTAACAGAGCAGGTTGATGAAGGGAATGCAGTGGATGTTGTTTATATGTATGTTAAGGAAGCGTTTGACAAGGTACCACATAAAAGGGCGGTTAACAAAATTGAGGTTCGTGGTATAGGAGGGTCAGTGTCCAATTGGATAGAAAATTGGTTTAAGGACAGAAAACAGCGAGTCTTATTAAATGGTTCTTTGTCAGACTGGAGGATAGTCGACAGTGGTGTTCCCCAAGGGTCAGTGCTAGAACCACTGCTTTTTTTGCTAAAGGTAAGTGACTTGGATCTTGGAATACAGAGTAGAATCTCAAAATATGCCGATGACACCAAACTTGGAGGAGTGGCAAACAGTGAGGATGATATGAACTGCCTGCAACAGGACAGTGATAGGCTAGCAGAATGGGCAGACAGGTGGCAGATGGAATTTAATAATGACAAGTGTGAGGTGATGTATTTTGGCATAAGGAATAGGGAGAGGCAATATATACTTAATGGCACAGTTCTAAAGAGTGTTCTGGAATAGAGGGACTTGGGGTTCATGTGCATCAATCTTTGAAGGTGGCAAGTCATATTGCGAGAGTGGTTCGCAAAGCATATGGGATCTTGGGCTTTATAAATAGAGGCATTGAGTACAAAAGCAGGGAAGTTATGCTGAACCATTATAAAACTCTGGTTAGGCCCCAATTGGAGTGTTGCTTTCAGTTCTGCTCAGCAGACTTTAGAAAGAATGTGAGGGTCCTTGAGAGGACGCAGAGGCGATTTACCAGAATGGATCCAGGGATGGGGGATTTTAGTTACAAGGTTAGGTTGGAAAAGCTAGGATTATTCTGCCTATATCAAAGGAGATTGAGTGGAGAATTGATAGAGGTGTATAACACCTCTAGAGAACAGGCCATCCTGGACTGGGTATTGTGTAATGAGAAAGGATTAGTTAACAATCTTGTTGTGTGGAGTCCCTTGGGGAAGTGCGCCCATAATATGATAAACTTCTTCATTAAGATGGAGAGTGAGAGAGTTGATTCCGAGACTCGGGTCTTGAATCTAAACAAAGGAAACTATGAAGGTATGAGGCGGGAGTTGGCTATGTTAGATTGGGGAACGTTACTTAAAGGGTTGACAGTGGATAGGCAATGGCTAGAATTTAAAGAGCGCATGGATGAATTACAACAATTGTTCATTCCTGTCTGTGCAAAAGTAAAACAGGAATAGTGGCTCAACTGTGGCTTACAAAAGAAATTAAGGGAAGTATTAGATCCAAGGAGGAGAAATATAAAATGGCCAGAACAAGCAGCAAACCTGAAGATTGTGAGCAGTTTGGAATTTAGCAGAGGAGGACAAAGGGATTGATTAACAAGTGGAAATAAGCTTGCAGAGAACATCAAAATTGACTGTAAAAGCTTCTATAGATATGTGAAGAGAAAAAGATTAGTGAAGACAAATGTGGGTCCCTTCCAGTCAGAAACGGGGGAATTTATAATGGGGAACAAAGAAATGACAGACCAATTAAATACATACTTTGGATCTGTCTTCACAAAGGAGGATACACATTATCTCCCTGAAATGTTGGGGAACATAGGGTCTAGTGAGAAGGAGGAACTGTATGAAATCAGTATTAGTTGGGAATGTTTGGGAAATTGATGGGATTGAAGGCCGATAAATCCCCAGGGCCTGATAATCTACATCCCAGAGTACTTAAGGAAGTGGCCCTTGAAATAGCAGATGCATTTCTGGTCTTTTTTCAAAATTCTATAGACTCTGGAACAGTTCCAATGGATTGGACGGTAGTTAATGTAACTCCACTATTTAAAAAAAGAGGCAGAAAGAAAACAGCGAATTATATACCGGTTAGCCTGACATCAGTCGTGGGGAAAATGCTGGAGTCCATTATAAAAGATGTAATAGCAGAGTGCAATAATAACTCGTCTCCACTCCTAGTATTTCTAAATCCCACACATTCACTATAATGTGAACAATTATTTCCTGTTGTGTCTCTCTCAGATTTGTAAACTTCCCTGTATTGGAGTGAGGTGACATCTACTGGCGGGAAGCAAGAACTGCAATTAAGCAGCAGAAACTCCACAGTCTGTCAGGGTGAAAGAAACATTGCAATGTGAGGATGCAGCGAAGTGGTTTGATTGGGTAGATGGAGACATGATTCCACTTGTGGTGGTGTCTGAAGCAAAGGCCAGAAATACAAAATTGTCATTAATAAAAGAAATGAGGAATTCATGAAAAATGTAGTAACGTAGTGAATGGTTAGAATGTGGATAGAATAGAAAGTGAGATTGGATGGACAGAAGCAGTCTGAAAGGATGGCTGAAACAAAAGGTGAGTGCCCAGAAATGTTAACTGTGTTTCTCACAGCACAGATGCTGCCGGAGCTGCTGAACATTTCCAGCACTTTCTGTTTTTATTTCAGCATTTGCAGGATGTTGCTTTGATCTGAAAAAAAATGGATGATTGGCTGGGGGGTTCCAGTGAAATTCCACAGCAGCTAATAAAGCCTGACCTGTCAGTGGCTCGTTGGTCTAGGGGTATGATTCTCGCTTAGGGAGTATGGTTAATTAACATGCGAGAGATCCCGGGTTCAAGTCCCGGACGAGCCCTGGTCTGCTGGCATTTTTAGATTAAGGTTATCTATTGGTTTCAGGCTTGCAGAAGGTGGAATTGACTTCCATACGGAGCTGGCTTGAGGACCAGACAACTGGATTCAAAGAGCTTGTCGACAAAATTGTAATTAACTAAATGTACAGATAGCCAAGTGGGAATATAAAGTTGTTGCTGCAATTGTGACCTGACTCCAAAAACAACAGGACTGGGTTCTGGACTGGAATTCTTCAGTGTTTCTGTTGTTTGGCTTGCATTGACTCATCGATTTTCTTGTTTTTCACTTTGTCGATGCCTTTGAATAATTGTGGATCCTTCTTCAGGGTGTCTCCTTTCACCAGGTAGTTCTGACCTCCGATGATGTTGATTGTAATCAGCTTCAATTCGCTGATAGTTTTGGAAGTGAGCAGATTTCCTTTGCTTGAGTCTACAACATGGAACTCAGTCTGACATGTGGACCCATGGGAGGATTTGAATGCCATCCCTGCGTTGGAGTTGCATCCATCCAATAAGAGACCGAGTAGAAGTGACAGTTCTGTCAGTCGAATATGAGACTTTTAATGGCAGGGTTGTGAGTTTGAGTGCCATTCTGTTTTTCCCTTTTTTAAGGCTTCATGAGCAGAGAGTACAGGGAGTGTTTGAAATGAGCAAGTCTCGCTTTGATTCAGGACTCTTACCTCTCAGCAGCATCTCACGATGAAAGATTGAATTTGATCTCATTTCATTCTCAGCTCGGGGTCTGCGCGGCTCAGTGGCACTTCTGGCTGTCTCCCGCTTCACAATCCATCAGTACTGAGAAAGCAATGGGGAATATTACTCACATGTTGTGTTCTTTAATTTTTTGGAAAACTTGAATGTATGTATTTTCTTCCAAAGCAAGGACACCAAGCTACTGTTAATGTAGGGCTGAAATAGCTCAGTTGGGAGAGCGTTAGACTGAAGATCAAAAGGTCCTTGGTTCAATCCCGGGTTTCAGCAATTTCGCTTCCTTATGTGTCCCTTGCCTTGGTTCTGATTTTCCAGTTGCACAATTTACTTTGAAATTATTTACCAAGCACCAGTGGATTGAATTTGAGAAACAACACAGAATCATTTACAACATAGAAGGTGGTCATTTGGCCTATCACGTCCATGCTGGCTCTCCCCGGAGCAATCTAGTCAGTTCCACTCACCAGCTCGATCCCTTTCCTCCTGCAAGTTTCTTTCCTTCAAGTATCCATCCAATTTCCTTTTCAAATCATTGATTGTCTCTGCTTCCACCACACTCGTGGGCCAAGACATTACCACCCACAACATAAAAAATTCCACCTCATCAAGGATGGGAAATACTTATATCTTCTATATTTGCTTATTCTCTATTTCTATGAGAATAGACTGGCAGTCAACATGAAAGGAAACCCAAAAATCTTTGAGCAGCATGTAAATGATAAGTGGGTAGTAAGAGGTTGAGTCGGGCCTATTAGGGACAAAAAGGATAATACAAGCTTAGAGGTGCAGGGCAATGTTAATCTACTTAATGAGTACTTTGCATCAGTGATCACTAAGGAAGTGGAATTTGACAAAATATCAGTTGAAGTGAAGAGAGTAGAGTCAATGGAGAGGGTACAAATTGAGAGAGGGAGGTACTAAAAAGGCTGGCTGTGCTTAGGGAAGATAAATCACCTGGTCCGGATGGCTCACATCCCAGGTTGCGAAAGGAAATGCGGATGCAGATAACGGAAGGGCTTGCTATAATCTTCCAATCTTCCCTGGATACGGGGGAGGTGCCAGAGGATTAAACAGTGGCAAATGCGACACCCTTATTCAAGAAAGGGTGTAAGGACAGTCTGGGTAACTACAGGCTAGTTAGATTAACAGCAGCGGTGGGTAAGGTTTTAGAAAGAATAATCAGGGTAAAAAATCAACAGTCACTTGGAGAGGTTCGAGTTAATTAAGGAGTGAGCATGGATTTATAAATGGGAGTTCATGCTTGACGAATCTAACTGCATTTTTTGATGAACTAACAGAGCAGGTTGATGAAGGGAATGCAGTGGATGTTGTTTATATGGATTTTAAGGAAGCGTTTGACAAGGTACCACATAAAAGGGCGGTTAACAAAATTGAGGTTCGTGGTATAGGAGGGTCAGTGTCCAATTGGATAGAAAATTGGTTTAAGGACAGAAAACAGCGAGTCTTATTAAATGGTTCTTTGTCAGACTGGAGGATAGTCGACAGTGGTGTTCCCCAAGGGTCAGTGCTAGAACCACTGCTTTTTTTGCTCAAGATAAATGACTTTGATCTTGGAATACAGAGTAGAATCTCAAAATATCGCGATGACAACAAACTTGGAGGAGCGGCAAACAGTGAGGATGATATGAACTGCCTGCAACAGGACAGTGATAGGCTAGCAGAATGGGCAGACAGGTGGCAGATGGAATTTAATAGTGACAAGTGTGAGGTGATGTATTTTGGCAGAAGGAATAGGGAGAGGCAATATATACTTAATGGCACAGTTCTAAAGAGTGTGCTGGAATAGAGGGACTTGGGGTTCATGTGCATCAATCTTTGAAGGTGACAAGACATATTGCGAGAGTGGTTAGCAAAGTATATGGGATCTTGGGCTTTATAAATAGAGGCATTGAGTACAAAGCCGGGAAGTTATGCTGAACCATTATAGAGCTCTGATTAGGCCCCACTTGGAGTGTTGCTTCCAGTTTTGCTTACCACACTTAAGAAAGAATGTGAGGGTCCTTGAGAGGATGCAGAGGAAATTCACCAGAATGGATCCAGGGATGGAGGATTTTAGTTACAAGGTTAGGTTGGAAAAGCTAGGGTTGTTCTGACTGTATCAAACGAGAGTGAGGGAAGAATTGATAGATGTGTTTTCGGCTGTGACAGTTTTATATAAGTTGGCAAGGAAACATTGTTCCCGTTAACTATTAGTACAAGGACTAGGGGACACAGATTGAAGGTTTTGGACTGGAGGTACAGGGGGAATGTGCGCAAGAACTTTCTTACACTGATTGGTGATGATCTGTAACTCGCTGCCCACGAGGGCGGTGGAAATGGAGACAATCGAGGATTACAAAAGGAATTTGAATGGGCATTTGAAGGAAATAATTTTACAGGGCTATGGGGATCGAGCAGACAAGTAATAACTCGTCTCCACTCCTAGTATTTCTAAATCCCACACATTCACTATAATGTGAACAATTATTTCCTGTTGTGTCTCTCTCAGATTTGGAAACTTCACTGTGTTGGAGTGAAGTGACATCTACTGGCAAGAAACAAGAACTGCCGTGATGAGATCAGCCATGATTGTATTGAATGGCAGAGCAGGCTCGAGGGGCTGAATTGCCGACTCCTGCTCCTCGTTCTTATGTTCATAGAATCACACAGCACAGAAGGAGGCCATTCGGCCCCATTGTGCCTCTGCTGACTCTCTAACAAAAAGATGCAATTAGTCCAACCCCCTGCCTATTTCCCCATAATCCTGGAGAATTTCACTTTGAAATATTTGTCCAATTCCTTTATGAAAGTTATAATTGAATCTGTTTCCACCACCCTGTCAGACAATTCATTCCAAATCCGAATCAGTTACTGGGTTAAAAGATCTCTCCTCACCTCCCCTTGACATTTTTGGCCAATTATTTTAAATCTGTGTCCTCTGGTTACTGACCCCCAGGACATTGGAAACAGTTTCTCCCTCTCTACCGTATGAAAATCCTTCATGATTCTGAACACCTCTATTAAATCTTGCCTTAACCTTCTCTACTCTGAAGAGAACAATCCCAGCTTCACCAGCCTGTCCAGAGAACTGACACCCCTCATCTCTGGGATCATTCTAGCAAATCTCCTCTGAACTGTCTCAGAAGATTTGATGTCCTTTCTAAAGCCTGGTGCCCAGAACTGGACACATTACTCGAGCTGAGATCGAGCCAGCGACGCCCACATCCCACGAATGCATAAAAAAACGCTCCCTAACCAGTCCCCAATTCTTAAGCATTTATAGACGCTCCCTGCCCAGTCCCCAAATCTTATTCATTTAGAAACGCTCCCTGCCCAGTCTCCAATTCTTATCGATTTACAGACGCTTCCTGACCAGTACCCAATTCTTATCGATTTACAGACGCTTCCTGACCAGTACCCAAATCTTATTCATTTAGGGACGCTCCCTGCCCAGTCCCCAATTCTTATCCATTTACAGACGCTCCCTGACCAGTACCCAAATTTTATTCATTTAGAGACGCTCCCTGCCCAGTCCCTAATTCTTATCCATCGACAGACGCTCCCTGACCAGTACCCAAATCATATTCATTTAGAGACACTCCCTGACCAGTACCCAAATTTTATTCATTTCGAGACGCTCCCTGCCCAGTCCCCAATTCTTATCCATTTACAGACGCTCCCTGACAAGTATCCAAATGTTATTCATTTGGAGACGCTCCCTGCCCAGTTCCCAATTCTTATCCATTTACAGACGCTCCCTGACCAGTACCCAAATTTTATTCATTTAGAGACGCTCCCTGCCCAGTCTCGAATTCTTCTCCATCTCCAGACGCTCCCTGCCCAGACCCCAATTCTTATCCATTTATAGACGCTCCCTGACCAGCACCCAAATTTTATTCATTTAGAGACGCTCCCTGCCCAGTCTCCAATTCTTATCCATTTACAGACGCTCCCTGACCAGTACCCAAATTTTATTCATTTAGAGACGCTCCCTGCCCAGACCCCAATTCTTATCCATTTGTAGACGCGGTTTCGGGAAGCCTCACCGGGAAAAGCTTCACCGTCGCCATCCGCAGGGATACAGATGGGATTGTTCCATGTTATTGTGGCCCTGAGGCCCTGCTCCAGCTGTGTGAGCCCGCAAAGGGCGCGGTCTTCTCGCACTTTGTGAATATCCCGCTCCAACTCCGAACCCGCAGCTCCATCTCCTGACAGAGCTGTCTCTACTGCGCCTGCGCGCGCCGCTCCTGTCACAGATGGGGCGGATTCTAGGCCGCTGAGCATTCTGGGTACCACACCTGTCATTAATGCTATTCTTTCAGCTGATAGGTTTTATTACGTACATTTCATGTCCTGGTATCGTCGTGAGTGTTTTCTTTTGTACCTGTCAATGCCTGGGAGGATAGAGTCAGCTTCACTTTGTAGCCATGAGTTTCTGGTGTGAGAAAGTGGTGTTTAACTCAGTATATTTCAGTTTTTGGTCTGTGTCTGTGGGTATTATTCAGTACCTGTTTGTTTCTGCTATTGCTCTGTGAGTTTCACCACATATCTTTCAACAACTTGTATGTGAGCATCAGCTTTTGTCTATATCTATCAGTTTCTGAGAAGTGAGAAAGGGTTTGATTCTATCCCTATCAGTTTCTGTTACATGCATGTGTCTTTAATCTGCACCTCCTCTGAGTGTGTCTTCTTCTCTGTACTTGTAGGTGAGTATGTGTTTTGCTTTGTATCTCTCAGTCTTTGAAGTGTGAGCCTGGGTTTGTACCTAATTTCCTTTTTACCTTGCAGTTGGGATATGAAAGAAAGATTTTTACACGTTACCTGCCAACTGCTGCTAAGTGACTGTGGGTTTCACACTGTAACTGTCAATTTCTTGTCTGGTAATGCGAAGTTTACAGTGCACCTGTCAGTTTCTAGTCTAGGACTGAGTTGGTTTTACTCTGTCCCTAGCATTCGCTGGTATGTTAGTGTGGGGTTTACATTGTACCTGTCAGTTTCTTGTATGTGAGTGTTGATTTCACTCTGAAAAGAATCATAGATCATAGAATAGTTACAGAACAAAAGGAAGCCATTCAGTTCATTGTGCTTGTGCTGCTTCTCTGCACGAGCAACTCAGCTCATGCCACAGACTCATGTATTCCATGAAAACATGCACTTTTTTTCACTTCAGATAATTATCTTATACCATTTTGAAAGTCATGGTTGAATCAGCCTCCATCACACTCTCAAACAGTGCATATCAGATCTTAACCACTCGCTGTGCAAAATAAGTTTTTCCTCATGTTGCCTTTGGTTCTTTTGCCATTCACCTTAAATCGGTGTCCTCTGGTTACAGAGCCTTGAATAATATTCCCCATTGCTTTCTCAGCACTGATGGATTGTGAAGCAGGAGACAGCCAGAAGTCCCACTGAGCCGCACTGATCCCGAGCTGGGAATGAAATGAGATGAAGTTCAATCGTTCACAGCGAGATGCTGCAGAGAGATAAGAGTCCCGAATCAAAGTGAGACTTTCTCATAGTTTTGCTGAATTTCATTTCAAACACTCCTTGTACTCTCTGCTCATGAAGCCTTAAAAAAGGGAAAAACAAAATGGCACACCAACTCACCACCCTGAAATCAAAAGTTTAATGTTCGACTGACTGAACTGTCACTTCTACTCGGTCTCTTATTGGATGGATGCAACTGTATTCTTCAACGCAGGGGTGGCATTCAAATCCTCCCATGGGTCCACATGTCAGACTGAGTTCCATGTTGTAGACTCAAGCAAAGGAAATCTGTTCAGTTCCAAAACTATCAGCGAATTGAAGCTCATTACGATCATCATCATCAGAGGTCAGAACTACCTGGTGAAAGAAAACACCCTGAAGAAGGATCCACAATTATTCAAAGGCATCAACAAAGTGAAAAACAAGAAAATCAATGAGCCAATGCAAGCCAAACAACAGAAATAGGAAAGGTTTCCTTTCCATACCAGAACCCAGTTCTGTTGTTTTTTGGAGCCAGGCTTCAGTTAAAGTTACAACTTTATATTCCTACTTGGCTCTCTAAACATTTCATTCATTCCAATTTTGTCGACAAGCTCTTTGAATCCAGCCCTCTGGTCCTCAAGCAGGCTCCATATGGAAATCAATTCCGCCTTCTGTAAGGCTGAAACCAATCGACGACCTTAAACTAAAAACACCAACAAAGAAGGGCTTGTCCAGGATTTGAACCCAGGATCTCTCACACATTAATTAATCACTTACCCTAAGCAAGAATCATATCCCGAGATCAACATGCCACTGATATCAGAACTTCCTTTTAGCTCCTGTGGAATTTCACTGGCAGCCAAAGCCAATCATCCATTTTATTTCAGATCAAAGCAACATCCTGCAAATTCTGAAATAAAAACAGAAAGAGCTGGAAATGTTCAGAAACTCTGGCAGCATCTGTGGAGAGAGAAACAGAGTTAACCTTTCAGGGCGTTTCCCTTTTGTTTGAGCCATCCTTTCACACTGCTTCTGTCCACCCAATCTCACTTTCTATTCTATCTAGATTCCACCCACTCACCACCTAAATACATTTGTCATGAATTCCTCATATCTTTTAATAATGACAATTTTATATTTCTGGCCTTTGCTTTGGACTCCACCACAAGTGGTATCATGTCTCCATCAACCCAATCAAACCCATTCACTATTTCCTCACATTGCAATGTTTCTTTCACCCTGACAGACTATGGAGTATCTGCTGCTTGGTTGCAGTTCTTGCTTCCTGCCAGTAGATGTCACCTCACTCCAGTACAGTGAAGTTTACAAATCTGAGAGCCACACAAGAAGAAAGATTGTTCACATTATAGTGAACAAGTCCCTCTATTCCTGCACACTCTTTAGAACTGTGCCATTAAGTATATATTGCCTCTCCCTATTTCTTCTGCCAAAATGCATCACCTCACACTAGTCACTAATAAATTCCATCTGCCACCTGTCTGCCCATTCTGCTAGCCTATCATTGTCTTGTTGCAGGCGGTTCATTTCATCCTCACTGTTTGCCACTTCTCCAAGTTTGGTTTTATCGGCATATTTTGAGATTCTGCTCTATATTCCAAGATCCAAGTCATTTATCTGTAGCAAAAAAAAGCAGTGGTTCCAACAGTGACCCTTGGGGTCGAGCACTGTATTCTGTACAATTTTGGTTTCCTTATTTTATATTTATTTAGAGATACAGCACTGAAACAGGCCCTTCAGCCTACCGAGTCTGTGCTGACCATAAACCACCCATTTATACTCGCCCTGCAGTAATCCCATATTCCCTACCACCTACCTGCACTAGGAGCAATTTACAACAGCCAATTTACCTATCACCTGCAAGTCTCTGGCTGCGGGAGGAAACCAAAGCACCCAGCAAAAACCCACATGGTCACAGGGAGAACTTGCAAACTCTGCACAGGCAGTAGCCAGAATCAAACCTCGGTTTTTGGAGCTGTGAGGTTGCGGTGCTAACCACTGTGCCGCCCATGACAATGCCACTACGCCATCACCTCCCCTTATCTAAGGAAGGATAGACTTGTCACAGAGGGAATGCAATGGAGATTCACCAGACTAATCCCCTTATGATGAGAGACTGCAGAAACTGGGCCCAAATTCTCTAGAGTTTCAAAGAATGAGAGGTGATCTCATTGAAACTTCCAAAATTCTTACAGGGTGTGACAGGGTAGATATGGATAGGATGTTTCCTCTGTCTAGTGAGTCTGGAAGAAGGGGACACAGTCTCAGAATAAGGACAGGCCATTTGAGACTGAGATGAGCAGGAATTTCTTTACTCAGAGGGTGGGTAATCTGTGGAATTCTTTATCCCAGAGGGCTGTGGAGGCTCAATTACTGAACATATTCAAGACAGAAATCAATAGATTTCTAAATACTACCGGGATCAAGGGATATGGAGATAGCAGGGAAAAATGGCAAAGAGGGATATGATCAGCCACGATCTGTTTGAATGGCAGAGCAGGCTCAATGGGCTGATTGGCCTAATGCCCCTATTTCCTATGATCCTATGAATCCCAATAATGTACATCAGACGTTCGACCGAGCTATGCATTACATACCAGTTCAAAAATCCCACAGAGATTAAGACTGAAAGATACAGTATCAATTCCATTACTACAAAGTGAAGGACTTGGAGCTTGCAGACCAGCCCATGTATAAGATTGAAAGTTATGTTTTCATTCACAATCATTTTCACAGAGCTAAATATTGAATACCAATCCACAACTTGTACAGGACTACCAAATAAAACCGACAACTGTGAAATACAGTTAATCCATATTTTAAATTAAACACAACGCAAACAAATATTGATGCATCAAGAGAGCAGGAAACAGTGAGATCAGAGTGGAGCATAAAGAGCCCGGGGTGGGGAGAGAGAGAGAGTAAGCAAGGGTTCACTCAGAGAGCAGGAAACGGTGAAAGCGGAGTGGACAGGAGTCCAAGCAAGCTGGAGTTTGGAAACAAAGTGAATAGTGACATCACAGGAAAGCTGCAAGGTGACTGGTTGTGATTAACGGCTGTTAGGGAGTAACTGTAAATAGTTAGTACACCACTGTTAGGGTGGGTGTGGAAATGGCTGGGTTATAGCATTTCAACAATAGGCAGAATAAAAAGAGTATAAATTAAGTATTAATGATAAGGGACAAGTGAATCGTTGGTGAGTTTTTTGGAGTAAGGTTTATCTTAACTAGTGAACTGTATTGATTTTTAGTGGGATTTATCAGTACTAGGAAAGTTTTATTTATAATTCTAAGGTGTTGTAGTACTGTTAAGGTTTTTTTTAGCAGTAGCAAATGGTCAACTAATGGCAGGGGTGTTTCAACCTTGAGAGTGCACCTCCTGTGATATGTGGGAGCTCCAGGATGCTTCCACTATCTTAGAGAACATTTGTGCCAGGAAGTGCTCTCAATTGTGGCAGCTTGAGCTCTGGGTTTTGGAACTTGAGTGGCAGCTGGTGACACTGCAGTGCATTCGTGAGAAGAGAGCTACATCGATAGCACGTTTATAGATGTGGTCACCCCACAGCTTAAGAGTATGCAGGGAGAGAGGGAATGGGTGATCAACAGGCAGTCAAAAAGAATCGAGTAGGTAGTGCAGGACACCCTGGCTGCATGACGCTCTCCAACGGGTATTCAGTTCTGAATATGGAGGACAGTGATGCTTCCCTGGGGAGTGCAGCCAGAGCCAAGTCCATGGCACCATGGGTGACTCAGCTGCAAAGGGAGGTACAAGGAAGACTGGAAAAGCCATAGTGATAGGTGATTCAATAGTCAAGGGAACAATCAGGCATTTCTGTAGCCGCAGACATGAATCCAGGAATGGTATGTTGCCTCCCTGGTGCCAGGATCAAGGATGTCATTGAGCAGTTACAGAGCATCCTGAAAGGGGAGGGTGAACAGCCAGCAGTTGTGGTCCACATCGGAACAAACAACATAGGTAGAAATAAGGATGTTGTCCTGCAGTCAGAATTTGGGGAGTGAGGTAAGAAATTTGCAAATGGGACATCAAAAGTAATAATCTCCGGATTACTCCCAGTGCCAAGCGCAAGTGAGTACAGGAATAGAAGAAGACAGATGAATGTGTGGCTGGAAAGATGGTGCAGGAGGCATGGCTTTAGATTCTTGGGACCGGTCGGACGGGTTGCACCTGAACAGAGCTGGGACGGAGTTCCTTGCGGGGCATTTTGCTCGAGCTGTTGGGGAGGGTTTAAATTAGTTTGGCAGGGGGATGGGGACTGGAAGGTAGAGTCAGATGGGACAAAATCAGAAATGAAAATGGAAGGCAGAGAATTAATGGATGAGTCTGGAAGACTGAGGAAACAAAGTTTAGAAAATTAAAAAAGTGTTTGGCAGTGCTCAAGTGTATCTATTTCAATGCAAGGAGTATAGCAAATAAAGCAGATGAGCTGAGGACAGATAGACAGGTGGCAGTATGATATCATAGCTCTGAGAGAAACATGGCTTAAGGAGGGACAGGAATGGCAGCTCAACAGTCTTGGTTACAGGGTTTTCAGACACGATAGGGAGGGAGATAAGAAAGGAGGGAGAGTGGCAATTTTTGTCAAAGCAACAGTACGGCAGCAATAGAAAGGGATTTTAACCACCCAAACATTAACTGAGATAGTTTTAGTGTAAAAGGAATTGAGGGAGCAGAATTCTTGTGATGCATTCAGGAGAAATATTTTAGCGAATATGTAGCAAGTCCAACAAGAGAGGACGCAGTTTTAGGAAATGAAGATGGGCAGGTGGAAGGAGTGGCAGTGGGAGAGCATTTTGGTGGTAGTGATCATAATTCAGTCAGTTTTAACATAATTATGGAAAGGACAAGGATACAACAAGAGTTAGAGTTCTCAATTGGGGCAAGGCCAACTTTACTAAGCTGAGGAGTGATTTAGCGAAAGTGGACTGGAAACAGGTACTTGAAGGTAAATCAGTGTCAGAGCAATGGGAAGAATTCAAGGGGAGATTCCAGGGGTTCAGAGTCAACATGTTCCCTCAAAGAAAAAGGGTGGGAAGGCCAAATCAAGAGCCCCATGGATGTCAAGGAGCTTATGGGTATGATATGGCAGTGAAGGAAAAATTATGCCCGACACAGAGAACTCAATACGACAGAAAGCTAAGAGGTCTATAGAATGTGGAGGGGGGAAATCAACATTGAAATTAGGAAAACTAACAGAGGCATGAAAGAATATTGGCAATCAAAATCAAGGTAAACACAAAGATGTTTTATCAATACATTAAGAGTAAAAGGATAACTAAGGAAAGAGGAGGGCACAGAAAAGACCATAAAGGTAACCTATATGTAGGGGCAGAAGATGTTGGCATTGTTCTTAATAAATACTTTGCATCTGTCTGCACAAAAGAGGGGGACGATGCAGATATTGTAGATAAGGAAGAGGGGTGTGAAGTATTGGATATGATCAACAGAGGGAGAGAGGACATACTAATGGAATTAGCTTATTTGTAAGTTGATAAATCACTAGGGATGGATGAAATGTACCCCAGGCTGTTAAAAGAAGCAAGAGAGGAAATAGCGGAAGGTCTGACCATCGTTTTCCAGACCTCATTGGATACAGGTGTTGTGCTGGAGGATTGGAGGACTGCTAACATTGTACCTCTGTTTAAAAAGGGAGTGAGGGCTAGACCGAATAATTACAGGCCAGTCGGTCTAACCTCAATAGTGGGAAAATTATTGGAATCTATTCAGAGAGACAGGATAAAATGTCACTTAGAAAGGCACAGATTAATCAAGGATAGTCAGCATGGATTTGTTAAGGGAAGATCTTGTCTGAATAACTTGATCGAAATTTTGAAGAATTAACAAGGAAAATAGATGAGGGTAGTGCAGTTTATGATGTAGTCTACATGGATGTAAATGTAGGGGGCATGATCAAGAAGTTTGCAAATGACACAAAGATTGGCCATGTGGTAAATAGCAAGGAGGATAACTGTAGGCTGCAGGAAGATCTTGATGGTCTGGTCAGATGGGCAGAAAAATGGCAAATTGAATTCAATCCAGAGAAGTGTGAGGTGATGCATTTGGGGAGGTCAAACAAGGCAAAGGAATACACGATTAATAGGAAAATGCTGAGAGGTGTAGAGGAAGTGAGGGACCTTGGAGTAAATGTCCACAGATCCTTGAAGGTAACAGGACAAGTTGATAAGGTGGTTAAAAAGGCATATGGAATCCTTTTTTTTTCGACGAGGTATAGAATATAAGAGCAGGGAGGTTGTACTGTAACTGTATAAATCATTAGTCAGGCCACAACTTGAGTACTGTGTACAGTTCTGATCACCTCATTACAGAAAGGATGTAATTGCCCTGGAGAGGGTACAGAGGAGATTTACGAGGATGTTGCCGGGACTGGAAAAATGCAGCTATGGGGAAAGATTGGATAGGATGGAGCTGTTCTCCTTGGAACAGAGGAGGCTGAGGGGAGATCAGACTGAAATGTACAACATTTTGCGGGGCCTGTATAGAGTTGAAGTGAAGGGCCTGTTCACCTTAGCAGAGAGGTCAGTGACTAGGGGAATAGATTTAAAGTGATTGGTATAAAGATTACAGAGGAGATGAGGAAAAGTTTTATTTCAGCCAGAGGGTGGAGGGGGTCTGGAACTCACTGCCTGATAGGGGAGTTGAGACAGAAACCCTCAACTCATTCAAAATGAGTCTGGATATACACCTCAAATGACGTAATCTGCAGGGTTATGCACCAAATGCTGGAAGGTGGGATTAGAATGGGTGGACAGTTTTCATCTGGCACAGACACAATGGGCCAACTGGCCTCTTCCTGTGCCATAAACTTACTTTGATTCTATAAATTACCCAGCTGCTGCAGTGGAATTTGAACTCATGTCTCTGGTCCATTAGTGGAGACTTTTGGATTACTCGTCCTGTAAAGTAACCACAAAATCACCATACCCCTGGATGAGAGTTTTTACAGGTTTGTAATTTTATTTTCAGATACGGCACTGAAACAGGCCCTTCAACCCACCGAGTCTGTGCCAACCAACAACCACCCATATACACTAATCCTACATCAATCCCATATTCCCTCCCACATCTTCACACGAGGGGCAATTTACCTAACAACCTGCAATTCTTGGGCTGTAAGAGGAAACTGGAGCACACAGCAGAAATCCACGCGGTCACAGGGAGAACTTGCAAACTCTGCAGAACTGAACCCAGGTCAGTGGAGCTTTGAATCTGCAATGCTAACCACTGCGCCACTGTGCCGCTATAATGTGGAGTTCAGTCTACACAAATGGAATTGATAATCTATTTCACTCTGATCATGTATGAGATGTTTTTGGCTGGAAAATAATGCGTATCATAGACAACTGTATTTTTTATTTCCGCAGTCTGGGTGAGTTCTGTCCAGGCATCTAATTTACATCACAGTTTACACTTCATATCAGCATTGCTCAATCTGATACTGTATGTGATTTTTGGACTGGCAATGATTAGATCAATCTACACTAATGGAATTGATACTGTATGAGTTTTTGGAATAGTATGTAATGTTTAGGTCAATGTGCACTAATAGAATTGATACTGTATTTCAATTTGATATTGTATGAGTTTTTAGAATGGTATATAATATTTAGATCAATCTACACTAATGGAATTAATACTGTATTTCAGTTTGATATTGTATGAGTTTTTAGAATGGTATATAATGTTTAGATCAATCTACACTAATGGAATTAATACTGTATTTCAGTTTGATATTGTATGAGGTTTTAGAATGGTATATAATGTTTAGATCAATCTACACTAATGGAATTAATACTGTATTTCAGTTTGATATTGTATGAGTTTTTAGAATGGTATATAATGTTTAGATCAATCTACACTAATGGAATTAATACTGTATTTCAGTTTGATATTGTATGAGTTTTTAGAATGGTATATAATGTTTAGATCAATCTACACTAATGGAATTAATACTGTATTTCAGTTTGATATTGTATGAGTTTTTAGAATGGTATATAATGTTTAGATCAATCTACACTAATGGAATTAATACTGTATTTCAGTTTGATATTGTATGAGTTTTTAGAATGGTATATAATGTTTAGATCAATCTACACTAATGGAATTAATACTGTATTTCAGTTTGATATTGTATGAGTTTTTAGAATGGTATATAATGTTTAGATCAATCTACACTAATGGAATTAATACTGTATTTCAGTTTGATATTGTATGAGTTTTTAGAATGGTATATAATGTTTAGATCAATCTACACTAATGGAATTAATACTGTATTTCAGTTTGATATTGTATGAGTTTTTAGAATGGTATATAATGTTTAGATCAATCTACACTAATGGAATTGATACTGTATTTCAATTTGATATTGTATGAGTTTTTAGAATGGTATATAATGTTTAGATCAATCTACACTAATGGAATTAATACTGTATTTCAGTTTGATATTGTATGAGTTTTTAGAATGGTATATAATGTTTAGATCAATCTACACTAATGGAATTAATACTGTATTTCAGTTTGATATTGTATGAGTTTTTAGAATGGTATATAATGTTTAGATCAATCTACACTAATGGAATTGATACTGTATTTCAATTTGATATTGTATGAGTTTTTAGAATGGTATATAATGTTTAGATCAATCTACACTAATGGAATTAATACTGTAGTTCAGTTTGATATTGTATGAGTTTTTAGAATGGTATATAATGTTTAGATCAATCTACACTAATGGAATTAATACTGTATTTCAGTTTGATATTGTATGAGTTTTTAGAATGGTATATAATGTTTAGATCAATCTACACTAATGGAATTGATACTGTATTTCAATTTGATATTGTATGAGTTTTTAGAATGGTATATAATGTTTAGATCAATCTACACTAATGGAATTAATACTGTAGTTCAGTTTGATATTGTATGAGTTTTTAGAATGGTATATAATGTTTAGATCAATCTACACTAATGGAATTAATACTGTATTTCAGTTTGATATTGTATGAGTTTTTAGAATGGTATATAATGTTTAGATCAATCTACACTAATGGAATTGATACTGTATTTCAATTTGACATTGTATGAGTTTTTAGAATGGTATATAATGTTTAGATCAATCTACACTAATAGAATTGATTCTGTATCTTTCAATTTCATAGCGTGCGTGAGTTCTGAACTGGTATCTAATTTGTGTCTCAGCTTACAATAGCTTTCAGCACCTTTGAAACTTTCACTGCAATGAATGTTGGACTTGTATGTAACTTGTATCTCAGGGTACACTATGGGGATGTTTAAACATCCTTCATAATGAATGGGTGTGAGCTTTGGGTATGATATTTAATTTAAATCTCAGGGTACATCATTAGCTTAGATTCTTTGCCATTCAATCAGTAGCGTGTGCCAATTCTATCTGATATTTAATTGCTCGCTGAGTCTGCATTATATTTAGATTGACACATTGTATTTCAATCTGCTAGTGGGTGTGATTTTGACCTGGGATTGATGTATCTGACTGTCAGTGGGACTGAATTGGGGCGAAATGGAAACAACTTATTTTTCTCCTGCTTTGTTTGATTGAAAATGTGTCTCTGGAACTTGGAATCAATGTGGGCCTGACTACTTCTACAGTCTGAGACTAGGGAACTGATGAACTGTCTATCCCTCTGTACTCTGAGTGATAATGTACCTACTGTGTGTGAGAGGAGCTGGCTGCACTGTTCCTTGTGCCTCGAGTGCAGCAACCATCACATTCATCACGATTCCTTCAAGTATTTGCCTGCATGAAGAAAAAATATGTCTTAACTCAAGAACAGGTGCGGGGCAAAATATCAAAGAGGTGAATTTAATTTCTCAATTAATAATCATTAAGAACATCCACAAATGAAAACCGGTGTCAGTATCAGCCTCCACTGAAGTACTGAAGCTCCCAGCTCCTGCATCACAAGTGTTCTGGGCAGATCCATCCAGACAAAACACTGCACTGGGATCATCCCAACTGCTCTATGCTCTACACATATTTCCAGCCATCCTGCTTCATATGCACAAATTTTAAAAAATGAAGCCCGATATGTATATCCCTCAATTCATTTCTCCCCATACACTTGTTCATTTGTTCCACCTCCCCTTAAGTGCATCAATACTATTCACCCCAACCTCTCCCTGTGATAGCAAATTCCAGATTCTATCCATTCACTGCATAAATACATTTTTCATGAATTCCTCATTGGTTTTATGAATGTTGATTTTATATTTTTGGCTCTTATTTCAGAAACCACCACAAGTGGAAACATGTCTCTGTGTATTCTATAAAAGCCCTTCACTATTTCCTCACTTTTTTTCATTTGTTCCTGGGACATAGGCATCGCTGGCTATGCCAGCATTTATTGCCCATTACAAATTGCCCTTGGCAAAGTGGTGGTGAGCTGCCTTCTTGAGCCGCTGCAGTCCTTGAGATGCAGGAATACCAACAGTGCTGTTTGGAAGGGAGTTCCAGGATTTTTACCCAACGACAATGAAGGAATGGCGATACAGTTCCAAGTCAGGATGGTGTGTGGCTTGGAGAGGGACTTGCTGGTGGTAGTGCTCCCTTGCATCTGCTGCCCTTGTCCTTCTCAGTAGTAGAGGTTCAGAGTTTGGAAGGTACTGTTGAAAGAGCCTTAGTGTGTTGCTGTAGTGCATCATGTAGATTGTACACACTGCTGCCACTGTGCATTAGTGGTGAATGGAGTGAATGTTGAAGCTGCTGGATGGGGGCAATCAAGCAGGCTACTTGAGTGTTGTTGGAGCTGCACTCATCCAGGCAAGTGGAGAGTATTCCATCAAACTCCTGACTGGTGCCTCGTAAATGGTGGAAAGATGTAAAGATGTGGGGAGACAGGAGGTAAGTTGCTCACTGCAGAATTCCTAGCCTCTGACCTGCTTTTGTAGCAAATGCATTTATGTGGCTGGTCCAGTTCAGTTTATGGTCAATGGTAACTCCCCCAATGTTGGTGGTGGGGGTTTCAGTGATGGTAATGCCATTGAACATCAAGGGGAAATGATTAGATTCTCTCTTGTTTGAGATGGTCATTGCCTGGCATTTATGTGACGCAAATGTTATTAACCACTTATCAGCCCAAGCCTGGATGTTGTCCAGGTCTTGCTACATCTGGACACGGGCTGCTTCAGTATCTGAGGAGTCATGAATGGTGCTGAACATTGTGCAATCATCAGTGAACATCCCCACTTTCGGCCTTGTGATCCCACTTCTGATAAGTTGTCTTTTGACTTAACTAGAGGCATTTGGGAGCAGCGACGAAGAGCAAACAGAGAGCATGAAAGAATATTGACAAGCAAAATCAAAATGGATCCAAAGATGTTTCATCAATACATTGGAGTAAGAGGCAACTGAGGAAAGAGTAGGGCCCATCAGGGTGGAAGATGTGGGTATGTTTGTTAATGAATACTTTACTGTCTTCACAAATGAGGGGGTGATGCAGATATTGTAATTAAGGAGAAGGAGTGTGAAGTATTGGACATGATAAACTGAGGGAGAGAAGAAGTATAAATGGGATTAGCATCCTTGAAAGTGGATAAATCATCAGGGCCGGATGAAATGTACCCCAGGAGGTTAAAAGAAGCCAGGAAGGAAATAGTGGAAGGTCTGACCATCAGTTTCCAATCCCTCACTGGAAACAGGTGTGATGCCAGAAGATGGGAGGTCTCGTAACGTTGCAATAAAAGCAAAATTCTGCAGATGCTGGAAATCTGAAATAAAAACTATTAGCGCTGGAAATACACAGCAGATCTGGCAGCAACTGTGGAGAGAGAAGCAAAGTTAATGTTTCTGTTCTGATGAAAGGTCACTGACCTGAAATGTTAACTTTGCTTCTCTCTCCACAGATGCTGCCAGACCTGCTGTGTATGTCCAGCACTTTTTGTTTTTATTGCTAACATTGCACCATTGTTGAAAAAGGAAGCGAGGGAACAATTAAAGGCCAGTCAGCCTAACCTCAATAGTGGGCGAATTATTGGAATTCATTCTGAGAGACAGGATAAACTGTCACTTAGAAAGGCACAGATTAATCAAGTATCATCAGCATGGATTTGTTCAGGGAAGCTCCTGTCTGACGAACTTGATTGAACTTTTTGAAGAAGTAACAATGAGGATTGTGAGGATAGTGCAGTTGATGTGGTCTACATGGATTTTAGCAAGGCTTTTGACAAGGTCCCACATGGCAAACTGGTTAAAAAAACATAAAAGCGCATGCGATCCAGGGGAATGTAGCAAGCTGGACACAAAATTGGCTCAGTGGCAGGAAACAAGAAGGAATTGGTTACGGGTGTTTTTGCAACTGGAGGACTGTTTCCAGTGGTGTTCCACAGGGCTCACAACTAGGTCCCCTGCTTTTTGTGGTATATATTAATGATATGGACATAAATGTAGAGGGCACAATCAAGATGTTTGCAGAAGACACAAAAATTGTCCGTGTTGTTGATAGGGAGGAGGATAGCTGTACACTGCAGGAAGATATCAATAGACTGGTCAGGTGGGCAGAAAAGTGGTAAATGGAATTCAAATTGGACAAGGGTGAGGTGATGCATTTGGGAGGTCAAAAAAGGCAAAGGAATACACAATTAATGGGAGAACACTGAACGGTGCAGAGGAAGTGAGGGACGTTGGAGTGAATGTCCACAGATCCCTGAAGTAGCAGTACAGGTCAATAAGGTGGTTCAGCAGGTATATGGAATCCTTTCCTTTATTAACTGAGGTATAGAGTATAAGGGTGACCTGGTATCCATGTCAATAAGTCACTGACAGCTAATATGCAGGTGCAGCAAGCAATTAGAAAGGCTAATAGTATGTTAGCCTTTATCACAAGAGGATTTGAGTACAGGATTAGTGAATTCTTGCTTCAATTGTATAGAACCTTGGTTAGACCGTACTTGGAGTACTGTGTGCAGTTTTGGTCTCCTTACCTTAGGAAGGATATTATTGCCATGGAGGAAGTTCAACGAAGGTTCATCAGACTTGTTCCTGGGATGGTGGGAATGTTTTATGAAGAGAGATTGGGAAACTGGGACTGTATTCTCTAGAGTTTCGAAGAATGAGAGGTGATCTCATTGAAACCTACAAAATACTTAAAGGACAGTCAGGGTAGTTGCAGCTAACATGTTTCCCCTGGTTGGGGAGTCGAGAACCAGGGGACGCATTTTCAAAATAAGGGGGAAGCCACTTAGGACAGAGATGAGGAGAAATGTTGTTCCTCAGAGGGTTGTAAATCTTTGGAATTCTGTACCCCAGAGGGCTGTGGAAGCTCAGTCATTGACTATGTTTAAAGCAGAGATTGACAGATTTCTAAATACAAATGACATAAGGGAATATGACGAAAGTGTGGGGAAAAGGACATTGAAGTGGATGATCAGCCATGATCATATTGAATGGCGGGGCAGACTCGATGGGCTGAATGGCCGACTCCTGTTCCTATGTTCCGAACCCCACATGATCAGCGAGGCACAGCCTCAGACCGACTTGTCGGGTGGTGTAAACAGATATCACTGCTTCTGATCTTCACCAGAACAGAGAGTGAGATGTAACATTGATCATCAAACAGACTGTGAGAGAATGCAACAGAATAAAACACATGGAGAGACACTGTGGAATAACAAATAGATTAGATTGGAATGTTGAATTCTGATTGGAATGGATAAAACACCAGAAACAACAGATTAAATTGGGATTCTCATCACTATATTGATCTGAGACAGAAAAGCGAAACTGATGGAAAGAAGGGAAGAAGGAAGAAAAGAAAGAATGGAACTGTTCAATTTTTTTCAGTTTTTTCACTCGCCCATCAAAGCTGGATTAAAAAAAGTTGCAAATAACAGAGAATTTCACCAAAAAGGGAGATTAAACGCTGCAGAAAGCTTGGCTCGAAGGATGTCCCAACAGATCACCTGTTTAACTGTCTCCTCACTGGGGGATTTCAATCAGTCAGCAATATTATTCGCTACCTTTTTTTTGTTAATGAACCCAGAACGGTCACTTGGTGTTAATATCTGTGTTCCGACTCCTGAATAATAAAGTTGTGAGTTTCTCGATATTTTCTGGACACATTTCCTGCTGAAAGAACTAAGAACTCTTTTCTAATTTACACAATACTATATACACACTCATCAAGCCTCCGAAGCTAGCATCCTTGGTGCTGCTCTCTCTTCTCCCAAACCTCATCTCATGTGACTGTTACATCATCACTCTGACAGTGGGAGGGGTTGATCCCACTGTCATCAGCATTAACCCTTTACATCCTTATACTGCACTGTCTGTCCAAAAAAATCAGTGGAGGGAACTTGATTTATCGAAACACCAACAGCTGCCAGTTGAAAATCAACTCAACCCATCAGAGAGAGAGAGAGAGAGAGAGAGACTGTCAGAGAACTTCCTGCATCCAGTCCTGACCCTGTCACACTCAGCAGATGCTCACCCAGACCCCACTCTCATCAACACTGAACATTTTTACTGAGACACTTCAAATACTGTTTATAAAAGGCAGGAAAGGTCAAAGTTCACACAGTTGAATTGAAGAGAACAAAGTTTAATATATTCTGAACTTTTCTCGGTAACCACGAGACATAGGTTTTCTTATTTGGTTACTTTGATTTTTCTTGTTCCTGACTGACAAATATTCCAAACCTCAGATAAACCCAGTTGTGGGCGGCACAGTGGCGCAGTGGTTCGCACCGCAGCCTCACAGCTCCAGGAACCCGGGTTCGATTCCGGGTACTGCCTGTGTGGAGTTTGCAAGTTTTCCCTGTGTCTGCGTGGGTTTTCTCCGGGTGCTCCGGTTTCCTCCCACAAGCCAAAAGACTTGCAGGTTGATAGGTAAATTGGCCATTATAAATTGTCACTAGTATAGGTAGGTGGTAGGGGAAATATAGGGACAGGTGGGGATGTTTGGTGGGAATGTAGGATTAGTCTAAATGGGTGGTTGATGTTCGGCACAGACTCGGTGGGCCGAAGGGCCTGTTTCAGTGCTGCATCTCGAATCAAAGTGACCGAAAATACAAAGCTCCCCGTGTAACAGGCTTGTGTTCTCAGCACCCTCCTTTATCGTAGAGAAGCATCAACAACTTACACAAACCAAAAAAAGAAGCTGAACAGCTTCCACCTCCACTGCCTCAGATGGATACTGGGCATCTCCTGGCAGGACAGAGTGACAAATGCGGAAGTACACCAGCGTGCAGGGATCCGCAGCATGTTTGCCCTCTTGAGTCAGCGGTGACTCTGTTGACTGGGCCAAATGGATGACGGTCAGATTGCCAAATACATGCTCTATGGTGAGCTTGCTATCAGCACGAGACCAACAGGTCAGGGAAAGAAATCAAGTCCTTTGGAGAGTGGGCATGGATTTATAAATGGGAGTTCATGTTTGACGAATCTAACTGCATTTGTTGATAAACTATCTGAGAATGCTGATGAAGGGAATGCAGTGGATGTTGTTTATATGGATGTTACGAAAGCATTTTATAAAGTACCACATAAAAGGGTGGTTAACAAAATTGAGGTTCATGGATTAGGAGGGTCAGTGTCCATTTGGATAGTAAATTGTTTTAAAGACTGAGAACAGCGAGTCTTATTAAATGGTTCTCGGTCAGACTGGAGGATAGTCGACAGTGGTGTTCCCCAAGGGTCAGTGCGAGAACCACTGCTTTTTTTGCTAAAGGTAAGTGACTTGGATCTTGGAATACAGAGTAGAATCTCAAAATATGCCAATGACACCAAACTTGGAGGAGCGGCAAACAGTGAGGATGATATGAACTGCCTGCAACATCTAATCTCCCACTTGCGTCATGTCCCAGTCTCGGTTAAAAGCAACACATAATGACACAAACACTCTGCAACACAGAACGCGGTCACACGTTCCTTCAGTGAGATTAATGTCAAGCTGTTTTCCAGGTTGAATGGAACGGTGAACAAATTTCTATCAAAGAAGTTACCTTTGAAATATCAGGACTGAATTTCTGGACAAGGAGGAACAGCCATTCCAAACTCACATCCTTCACAAAGGTTGTTTTCTCCTGTGACTGAAATTCATCATGTAATTTGAATTATGAGTTCAAGCTCACAAGACACAGATGTGAACTTCTAAAGCATGTTGCTAATAATGACATAAGGCTCTGCTGGGAGTTGAACCCAGGATCTTCTATTTAATAGGCAGGTGTTTTAACCAACTAAGCTACAGAGCCAAATAACAAATGTTTCTACAGTTGAAATCAGAAGAGGGCACTATATTCTCATCCCATTTCTCCACTGGTCACAACATATTTTAAACATTTCTCACTTCCTGATACAGTCAATCATATACTCTATTTTTCTCTGTACTGAGAATGAATGTTTTGGAAGAAAATACATACATTCAATTGTTTCTGAAAGGTTACAGAACACAACACATGAGTAATATTCCCCATTGCTTTCTCAGCACTGATGGATTGTGAAGCGGGAGACAGCCAGAAGTCCCACTGAGCCACACTAACCCCGAGCTGAGAAAGAAATGAGATAAAGTTCAATCTTTCACAGCGAGATGCTACAGAGAGAGGAGTCCCGAATCAAAGTGAGACTTTCTCATACTGTTGTTGAATTTCATTTCAAACACTCCTTGTACTCTCTGCTAATGAAGCCCCAAAAAAAGGGAAAAACAGAATGGCACTCAAACTCACAACCCTGAGATTAAAAGTCTCATGTTCGACTGACTGAACTATCACTTCTACTCAGTCTCTTATTGGATGGATGCAACTGTATGCTCCAATGCAGGGGCAGCTTTCAAATCCTCCCATGGATCCACATGTCAGTCTGAGTTACATGTTGTAGACTTAAGCAAAGGAAATCTGCTCACTTCCAAAACTATCAGTGAGTTGAAGCTGATTACAATCAACATCATCAGAGGTCAGAACTACCTGGTGAAAGAAAACACCCTGAAGAAGGATCCACAATTCTTCAAACGCATCAAAAAAGTGAAAAACCAATAAATCGATGAGTTAATCCAAGACAAACAACAGAAACACAGAAGAATTCCATTCCATACCAGATACTAGTCGTATTGTTTCTGTATCCAGCTCTCAGTTACTGCTCCACCTTCATACACCCCCTTGGTGATCTGTACATTTTGTTCATTTCAATTTTGTCGACAGGCTCTTTGAATCCAGTTCTCTGGTCCTCAAACAGGCTCCGCATGAAAGTCAATTCCGCCTGCTGTCAGGCTGCAACCGATCGATGACCTTCAACTAAAAACACAAAAGCAAATGGGCTCGTCCGGGAGTTGAACCTGGGACCTCTCGCATATTAACCAATTATACACCCAAAGCGAGAATCATACCTCTAAACCAACAAGCCACTTACAATGCATGTATTTTTAGCTCCTTTGGAAAAGCTGTTCATCCATTTTTTTTCAGATCAAAGCAACATCCTGTAAATGCTGAAATCATAACAGAAAGTGTTGGAAATGTTCAGCAGCTCTGGCAGCATCTGTGGAGAGAGAAACACAGTTAACGTTTCAGGGTGTTCACCTTTTGTCTCAGCCATCCTTTCAGACTGCTTCTGTCCATCCAATCTCACTTTCTATTCTATCCACATTCTAACCATTCACTACGTAATTACATTTTTCATGAATTCCTCATTTCTTTTATGAATGACAATTTCATATTTCCGGCCCTTGCTCCGGACACCACCACAAGTGGAATCATGTCTCCATCTACCCAATCAAACCACTTCGCTGTATCCTCATATTGCAATGTTTCTTCAACCCTGACAGACTGTGGAGTTTCTGCTGCTTGATTGCAGTTCTTGCTTCCTGCCAGTAGATGTCACCTCACTCCAATACAGTGAAGTTTACAAATCTGAGAGAGACACAACAGGAAATAATTGTTCACATGATAGTGAATGTGTGGGATTTAGAAATACTAGGAGTGGAGACGAGTTATTATTGCATTTTGTCAAAACAAACATAACTTATAATGTTGTGTTAAATCCATCACTCTGTTTTCTTGACTCTGCGAGTGACCTGGAGTCATTGAGTCACTGAGTCATTTGTGGGATAAAAGGAGGCCATTCGCCCCATCGAGTCCATGGCGGCTCTCCAGGGAACGATCCAGTCAGTACCACTCGAATGCTCGATCCCCGTAGCCCTGTAAATTTATTTCCTTCAAGGGCCCATCCAAATTCCTTTTGTAATCATCGACTGTTTCCACTTCCACCACCCTCATGGGCAGCGAGTTACAGATCATCACCAATCACTGTGTAAAAAAGGTTCTTCCGCACATTCCCCCTGCATCTCTTGCCCAAAACATTCAATCTGTGCCCTAGTCCTTGTACCAATAGTTAATGGGAACAATTTTTCCTTGCCAACTTATCTAAAACTGTCATAGCCTTATACACCTCTATCAATTCTCCCCTCAATCTCCTTTGATACAGGCAGAACAACCCTAGCTTTTCCAGCCTCACCTTGAAACTATAATCCTCCATCCCTGGAACCATTCCGGTAAATCTCCTCTGCATCCTCTCAAGGATCCGCACATTCTTTCTAAAGTGTGGTGAGCAGAACTGGACACAACACTCCAATTGGGGCCAAACCAGAGTTTTATAATGGTTCAGCATAATTCCCCTGCTTTTGTACTCAATGCCTCTATTTATAAAGCCCAAGATCCCATCTACTTTGCTAAGCACTCTCGCAATATGTCTTGCCAACTTCAAAGATTGATGGACATGCACCCAAGTCCCTCTACTCCTGCACATTCTTCACCACTGGAGCATTGAGTATATATTGTCTCTCCCTATTCCTTCTGCTAAAATACTTCACCTCACATCAATCACTATTAAATTCCAGCTGCCACCAGTCTGCCCATTCTGCTAGCCTATCACTGTCCTGTTGCAAACAATTCATATCATCCTCACTGTTTGCCACTCATCCAGGTTTGGTGTTATCGGCATATTTTGAGATTCTACTCTATATTTCAAGATCCAAGTCATTTATCTGTAGCAAAAAAAGCAGTGGTTCTAGCACTTACCCCTGGGGAACACCACTGTCGACTATCCTCCAGTCTGACAAAGAACCATTTAATATGACTCACTGTTTTCTGTCCTTTAGCCACTTTTCTATCAAATTGGACACTGATCCTCCTATTCCATGAACCTCAATTTTGTTAACCACCCTTTTATGTGGTACCTTATCAAATACTTTCATAAAATCCAGATAAACAACATCCACTGCATTCCCTTCATCAACCTGCTCTGTTAGTTCATCACAAAATGCTGTTAGATTAGTCAAGCATGAACTCCCATTTATAAATCCATGCTCACTATCCTTAATTAACTCAAACCTCTCCAAGTGACTGTTGATTTTTCCCTGTTTATTGTTTCTGAAACCTTACCCACCACTGCTGTTAATCTAACAGGCCTGTAGTTAGCCGGACTGTCCTTACACCCTTTCTTGAATAAGGGTGTCACATTTGCCTCTGTTCAATCCTCTGGCACCTCCCCCGTATCCAGGGAAGATTGGAAGATTATAACAAGCCCTTCCGTTATCTGCATCCGCATTTCCTTTTGCAATCTGGGATGTAAGCCAACTGGACCAGGTGATTTATCTACCCGAAGCACAGCCAGCCTTTTTAGTAGCTCCCTCTCTCAATTTGTACCCTATCCATTGCCTCTACTCTCTCCGCTTCTACTGATATTTTGTCAGATTCCAATTCCTTAGTGATCACTGATACAAAGTACTCATTAAATATATTAACATTGCCCAGCACCTCTGAGCATATACTATCCTCTTTGTCCTTAATAAGGCCCACTCCACCTCTTGCTACCCACTGATTACTTATCTACTGCTCAAAGATCTTTGGGTGCCCTTTCATGTTGACTGCCATTCTCTTCTCATAGAAATAAAGAATAAGCTAAATATAGAAGATATAAATATTTCCCATCCTTGGGTGAAGTGGAATTTTTTTATGTTGTGGGTGGTAATGTCCTGACCCACGAGTGTGGTGGAAGCAGAGGCAATCAATGATTTGAAAAGGAAATTGGATGGATACTTGAAGGAAAGAAACTTGCAGGAGGAAAGGGATTGAGCTGGTGAGTGGAACTGACTCGATTGCTCCGGGGAGAGCCAGCATGGACATGATGGGCCAAACGACCACCTTCTATGCTGTAAATGACTCTGTGTTGTTTCTCAAATCCAATCCACTGGTGTTTGGTAAATAATTTCAAAGTAAATTGTACAACTGGAAAATCAGAACAAAAGCATGGGACGCATAAAGAATTGAAATTGCCTTTAGATCTTCAATCTAACACTCCCCCAACTGAGCTATTTCAGCCCCACATTGTTAATGTCTTTGTGTCCTTGTTTTGGAAGAAAATACATACATTCAATTGTTTCTGAAAGGTTACAGAACACAACATGGGAGTAATATTCCCCATTGCTTTCTCAGCACTGATGGATTGTGAAGTGGGAGACAGCCAGAAGTCCCACTGAGACGCACAGACCCCCAGCTGAGAATTAAATGAGATAAAATTCAATCTTTCATCGCAAGATGCTGCAGAGAGATGAGTCCTGAATCAAAGCAAGACTTGCGCATACTGTTGTTGAATTTCATTTCAAACACTCCTTGTACTCTCTGCTAATGAAGCCTAAAAAAAGGGAAAAATAGAATGGCACTCAAACTCACAACCCTGAGATTAAAAGTCTCATATTCGACTGACTGAACTGTCACTTCTACTCAGTCTCTTATTGGATGGATACAACTGTATGCTCCAATGCAGGGGTGGCTTTCAAATCCTCCCATGTCAGACTGAGTTACATCTTGCAGACTCAAGCAAAGCAAATTTGCTCAGTTCCAAAACTATCAGAAGCTTATTACAATCAACATCATCAGAGGTCAGAACTTCCTGGTGAATTGAAACACCCTGAAGAAGGATCCACAATTATTCAAACGCATCAAAAAAGAGAAAAACAAGAAAATCGATGAGTTATTATTATTAGAGATACAGCACTGAAACAGGCCCTTCGGCCCACCAAGTCTGTGGCGACCAACAACCACCCATTTATACTAACCCTACAGGAATCCGATATTCCCTACCACCTACCGACAGTAGGGGCAATTTACAATGGCCAATTTACCTATCATCTGCAAGTCTTTGGAGGGGAGAGGAAACCAGAGCACCCAGCAAAAACCCACACAGACACAGGGAGAACTTGCAAACTCCACACAGGCAGTACTCAGAATTAAACCCAGGCCCCTGAGACTGTGAGGTTGTGGGGCTAACCACTGCGTCACTGTGCTGCCCTAATCCGAACCAAACAACAGAAACACAGAAGAATTCCATTCCATACTATATACTAGTCGTGTTGTTTTTGTATCCAGCTCTCAGTTACTGCTCCACCTTCAGACACCCACTTGGCGACCTGCGCATTTTGTTCATTTCAATTTTGTCGACAGGCTCTTTGAATCCAGTTCTCTGGTCCTCAAACAGGATCTGTATGAACGTCAATTTCGCTTTCTGTAAGGCTGCAACCAATTGATGACCTTCAACTAAAAACACAAATGAAGAAGGGCTAGTCTGTTAACCTCTCGCATATTAACCAATCAGACACCCAAAGCGGGAATCATACCCCTGGACCAACAAGCCACTTACAAGGTGCATTATTTTTAGTTCTCTTTAGAACTGTGCCATTAAGTATATATTGTCTCTCCCAATTCCTTCTGCTATAGTGCATCACCTCACACTAGTCGCTATTAAATTCTATTTGCCACCTGTCTGCCCATTCTCCTAGCCTTTCACTGTCCTGTTGCAGGCAGGTCATATCATCCTCACTGTTTACCACTCCTCCAGGTTTGGTGTTATCGGTATATTTTGATATTCTACTCGATATTCCAAGATCCAAGTCATTTCCATATAGCAGAAAAAGCTGTGGTTCTCGCAGTGACCACTGGAGAACACCCACTGTCGACTATCCTCCAGTCTGACAAAGAACCATTTACTACGATACGCTATTTTCTGTCCATAAGGCAATTTTCTATCCAATTGGACAGTGACTCTCCTATTCCATGAACCTCAATTTTGTTAACCGCCCTTTTATGTGGTACCTCATAATCCATTCTTAATCCATCCATCCATCCTTTCTTAAAATCCATATCAACAACATTCGCTGCATCATCTTCCTGTTAGTTCATCAGAAAATGCAGTTAGTCAAGCATGAACTCCCATTTATAAATCCATGCTCACTCTCCTCAATTAACTCAAATCTCTCCAAGTGACTGTTGATTTTTTCCCTAATATTGTTTCTAAAACCTTACTCACCACTGCTGTTAATCACACTGGCCTGTAGTTACCCGGACGATCCTTACACCCTTTGTTGAAATAGGAAGTCACATTTGCCACTGTTCAGTCCTCTGGCACCTCCACAGTGCTTTTTGGGAGGGTGTTCCTGGTTTTTGACCCTGCAACAGTAAAGGAATGGCGGTATAATGCCGAGTCAGGATGGTGTGTGACTTGGAGGGGAACTTGAAGGTGGTGATGTTCCCATGCGTCTGCTACCTTTGTCCTTCTAGGTGGTAGAGTTTGTGGGTTGGAAGGTGCTGTTGAAGGAGGCTTGGTAAGTTGCTGCAGTACGTATTGTAAATGTTACACACTGCTGCCACTCTGCACTGGTGCTCGAGGGAATGAATGTGTAAGGTGGTGGATGGGGTGCCAATCAAGTGGGCTGCTTTGACCTGATGGTGTCAATCTCTTGAGTGTTGTTGGAGCTGCAAGCATCCAGGCATGAGTATTCAATCACATTCCTGACTTGTGCCTTGTAGATGGTGGGCAGGCTTTGGCGAGACAAGAGGTGAGTTAGTTGCCGCAGAGTTCCCAGCCTCCGACCCGCTCTTGTAGTTGTAGCTGTAGCTGTAATAGTAATAGGCAACCGTCCGTCTCGGAAGACGATGGGCTACGCCCGGGGTGTACGTCACTTCTGTATTAAACATCGTTTGTTGTGGCTGTAGAGGACGACACGTGAGTGACAATCCCTTACACAGCTGGTACAGATGAATATCATTGGTCCGATGTCGACTGACAATTTTTCCTTCCTCTGAGCTCTCTTTCCCCCCAACTGGTTATTTCTTTTGTCCTCTGCTTTTCCCATGGTCTTCCTGAATGCCTTTCTCCAGGAATTCCAGTCAGCAGGAAGGAATTCCCATGCATCGACTACACTCCCAGTCTGCTGGATATCTCGCTTGCAGATGTCCTTGTATCACAGACGTGGGTGACCTGTTGGTCTCATGCTGATAGCAAGCTCACCAAAGAGCGTGTCTTTGGCAAAGCAACCGTCATCCATTCAGCACACATCACTCAGTCAACAGAGTCACCGCTGACTCAAGAGGACAAACATGCTGCAGATCCCTGCACGCTGGTGTACTACCGCATTCGGCACTCTGTCCTGCCAGGAGATGCCCAATATCCATCTGAGGCAGCGGAGGTGGAAGCTGTTCAGCTGCTTTTCTTGGCTTGTATAAGTTGTTGATGCTTCTCTACTATAAAGGAGGGTGCTGAGAACACAAGCCTGGTACATGTGGAGCTTTGTATTTTTGGTCAGTTTGCTGTTGGTTCACATTGGTCTTCTCAACTTTGACATGACAGCTGCAGCATTGACAATCCTGGTGCTGATTTCAGTATCAAGGGACAGATTGCTGGTGATTGTTGATCCTCCAAAGTGAGGTTGTCGATGTTGATGGAAGGTGGAGTCTCTATGTCCTGGCCCAAAACTTTGATCTTCTTGATGCTGGTCATCAGTGCAAACTCCTTGCAGGCCAGGGAGAACCGATATACAAGCTGCTGCAAGTGAATTTCATTATGGGATGTCAGCACAGCGTCATCAGCAAACAGCAACTCACAGACCAAGAACTGACTCATTTTGGTCTTGGCGCGCAGTCTTGCCAAGATGAACAGCTTGTCATCAGCTCTGGTATGCAGGTGGACACCCCCATCTGAGTCACTGAAAGTTTAAAATAGCAGCATGGAGAAGGATATGCCAATTGTAAAGGATGTGAGCTGTGAGGAGGTTACAAGGAGGTTTCCAGGGGACTTGGACAGGATAAGTGAATGAAATGACAGATGGAATATAATATGAAGAAGTGTGAAGTTATCCACTTTGGTAGAATAAACAGAAAGACAGAGTATTTCTTAAATGGTGAGAGGTTGGGAAGTGTTGATGTCCAAAGGGACCTGAGTGTCCTTGTTCATGAGACACTAAAAGCTCGCATGCAGGTGCAGCAATCAATTAGGAAGGCAAATGGTATGTTGGCCTTAACACGAGGGGTCATGAGTACAGGAATAAAGATGTCTTGCTGCAATTGTATAGAGCCTTGGTGAGACTGCGCTGGAGTATTGTGTCCAGTTTTGGCTTCCTTATCTAAGGAAGGATATACATGCCATAGAGGGAGTGCAATGGAGGGTCACCAGACTAATCCCTGGGATGAGGAAACTGGGCTTGTATTCCTTAAAGTTTCATTTAAAAGGCCATTTAAAACTGAGATAGGGTGGAATTTCTTCATTCAGAGGGTGGTGAATCTTTGGAATTCTCTACCCCAGGCGTCTGTGGAAGTTCAATCATTGAGCATGTTCAAGACAGAAATTGATAGAAACCTTGATACTCATGACATCAAGGGATATGGGGATAGCATGGGAAAGGGGCGTTGAGGCAGATGATCAGCCATGATCTAATTGAATGGCAGAGCAGGCTCGATGGGCTAAATGGCCTCCTCCTATGTTCCTCTGTTTCTAAGAGAGTTGTCACCAGGACACAGCCCTGCTTTACCCCACTGCTGATCTTGAAAGCATCTGATGTTGCTCCATTGTAACTGATGGAACTGTGCATGTTCTCGTGGAAAGAAGAGATGATGCCCAAGAGTTCAGGAGGGCAGCCTATGTTCCATCGCAGCTTGAAGAGTCCGTCTCTGCTGACAAGATCAAAGGCCTTGGTGATGTCTATAAAGACAATGTAGAGTGGTCTGTACTGTTCACAGTACTTCTCCTGTAACTGCCGAAGTGAGACAATCATGTCGACTGTCGATCTACCAGCTCTGAAGCTGCACTGAGACTCAGCATAGATGTGTGATGCCAGGGTCTGCAATCTGGTCAGAGCAATGTGAGCAAAGACCTTCCCCACAATACTTAGCAAGGATATGCCTCGGTAATTGCTGCAGTCACTGTGATTCCTATATTTTTGTACAAGGTGACAATGTTTGCATCACGCATGTTTTCAGGCGCAGATCTCTCCTTCCAACAGAGACACAGAAGTTCATGGAGATGCTACAACTGTGCCGCTTTTCCACTTTTGATGATTCCAGGTGGTATACCATCATTTCCCGGGGCTTTATCACTGGCAAGACGGTCAATGGCATTGTTGAGCTCTATTATAGTGGACTCACTGTCCAACTCCTCCATGACAGGGAAGTCTGGAATGGCACTGAGAGCTACTTCAATGACAATGTTCTCCGTTATGTAGAGTTCAAGGTAATGCTCCACTCACCTTTCCATCTGCTTGTTAGGTTCAGTGATGATTGTCCCTGTCTTTGTCTTCAAAGGTGCTGATTTAGTTACTGCTGGGCCGGTTGCTTTCATAATTTTTTTTTAATTCATTCATGTGATGTGGTCATCACTGGCTAAGCCAGCATTTATTGCCCATCCCTCATTTCCCATGAGAAGGTGGTGGTGAGCTGCCTTCTTGAACCGCTGCAGTCTATGTGAGGTAGGTACACCCACAGTGCTGTTAGGAAGGGAGTTGCAGGATTTTGACCCAGCGACAGTGAAGGAAAGGCGATATAGTTCCAAGTCACGATAGTGTGTGGCTTGGAGGGGAACTTGCAGGTGGTGGTGTTCCCATGAATTTGCTGCCCTTGTCCTTCTAGTTGGTAGAGGTTGCGGGTATGGAAGGTGCTGTCTAAGGAACCTTGGTGTGTTGAATTCCTTCATATGTCCCTCCAGCATCCCCCAGATTCAGCGGCAGATTGAATACTGTTGCAGTGTTTTAACCAGTATTGATTGGTGCAGTGCCGAGCAGTCTGCAGAGACTTGTTTCTGGTCGTTCTGAGAGTGTCTAGAGTTTGTCTGCTGGGGACTGGTTTGTAGTTCATGAGGGCTCTCTTCTTAGTTACAGTAACTGACTCCATTTCAGTCCAATAAGCCTCAAACCAGTCAGCATTCCTCCCATCTCTTTTCCCGTGCAGAGTTATAGATGGTGGCGTGCAGATGATTCCACTTTGACACCGCACTGACGCCTTGGGTGTTTTCTGAAAGAGCCTGATCAATGATGTTGAGGAACTCCTGGGTCCTTTCTGGATCAGTGGTTCGGCAAGTGTTGATCCATGAAGGACCTTTCTTCTTGGATGGGTGAAGCTTCCTTGGCTGAAGCCTGACCTTGCTACGCACCAGGGTGTGGTCAGTGTCACAGACAGCGCTGTGATAGCTGTGAGTGATGAGGACACTGCTGAGGGTGGTACATCTGGTGATGTTAAGTTCTAGCTGGTGCCAGTGGCGTGATCTTGGATGGCTCCAGGACACCTTGTGGCACAGCTTGAACTGGAAGTAGCTGTTTGTCACACAGAGTCCATGGTGACAGCATAGATCCAGCAACCTCTGTCCATTTTTGATCATCTTGCCAATCCCCTGGTGCCCTATGCTCGTTGGCCAAGCTATAGTCAGTACCCACACTTGCGTTGAAATCTCCTAGAAGATACAATCCCTCAGTGCTGGGAATTCTACTGATGGCAGCGTCAAGTGTCTCATAGAATTGATCCTTGACATCTGGGGTGGAGGTGAGTGTCGGGACATAGATGCACATGAGATTAACTGGGCCCGCGCTTGTTGACAAGTGAAGAGTATGAAGTCTCTCTGAGCCTACTGTGGGTGGTTCACTCATCACATGTAGCGTGTTTTTTACTGTGAAACCCATGAGTTGCCTCTTGGGCTTTCCCCTGCCAGAAGAAGGTGCAGTGTTTCTCTTTGAGGGATCCACTTTGAACGAGTCTAGTTTCTTGCAGCACAGCAATGTCCACATTGAGCCTTGTGAGTTCCTTGTCCATCAAAGCTGTCTTGTGTGTGTCATCAACCTGCAGAAGGTTGTCGGTAAGGCCAGGACACATGGTCCTCACATTCCAGCTTGTGATGCGAAGGACTGGTGTCTTCTTTGTTAAGTTTGTCTTGCCTGGTGCATAGATTATCGAACTGCCTGTTGAGAGATGACTCTCTAAGCTCCAAGCACCCATTGAAGCAAGTAGGTCGTGGCAGGACAGCAGTTAACTGAGTGGGTGGTAGCTATCCAATGAGACATGATGATCTCTCCCTCTGTCAGAAGTAACCCCTGGTGCTCATACTCTGCACCAATTGAGTGAGAGCTTACAATCAGCAACTGTTTATTCCTGTGTTGTGCTAATGTTTAACCACAAAGCTGGAGTGTCCTCTCCAGGGCACAGGCCTGGGCAAATAGTATGGAGACACTGAGCATCAGGACACCCTCTCAGCATTGCGAGTATTGTCCAAAGGAAAGGAAAAAAACAGGACTGTTTGGTATTGCTCTGCTGTAGGAGTTGCTGGAAAACTACCTGATAAGTAACAGGTAACTGCCTAAGGGACTCCACTCCAGATTTACTGTCCAGGTTTACTCCCTCAGCCTTCTTCTCTCTCAAGCCATCCACAGGGAAGTGAGATTTTTTGCCCATAGCTGGGGCTCTGTTTCTTGGCATCAGGATGGAACCACACGCCAGTGGGCCTGCATGACATGCACAAGGATATCACACATTGCCCCATCCCTGTGACAGCTCAGAGAGATACCCTGATGATAATACACCCCACAGGAACATCACAAACAGCCCCCTCCCGAGGACAGCTCAGGGTCAGACACTGCACACACTGCAACAACAGTGACATTACTGTATTAGTCCCTCCATTCTGAAAAACAAGCATTCACCCTACTTTATGCTTTCTGTCCCTCAGCCAATTTTGTATCTACGCTGCCACTGCCTCTTTAATCCCATCTGCTCGAATTTTGTTAACAAGTCTATTTTATGGTACTTTTTCAAACACAATTTTGAAGTCCAGACGCACACCATCAACCTCACCACCCTGGTCAACTCTCTGTGAAACTTCATCAAAGAAATTAATTAATTATTTCAGACACAATCTTCTGTTAACCAATCTGTCCTGGCTGTCATTTATTAGCCCATGTTCTACCAAGTGACAGTTAATTTTCTCCTGGATATTTGTCTCTAAAAGTTTCCCCACCACCGACATTAGACTAACTGGTCTTTAGTTCCTGGGTTTATCTCTCTTTTTAAACAGGGCTGTAAAATTAGCAATCCTTGCAGACTTATCTTTCAGTTCTGGAAAGTCTATTGTGGACAATCTCTTTGGGCATGACTTTAACCAATTAAAGCAACAGGATACTTGATTAGTAAGTCCAGAACTTTTATTGAGAGTAAAATAGTATTTAATAATTGAAAGCAAAATTATCTTTAACAAACTTGGACAATATAACTTTACTGCTCCAGCAGGTGTGTGGACTGGTCAAGCTTGGTCTCAGAGTGTCACGGTCCTCTTTGTCCAGTCTAGATCCCTCATCAGGTGGAGAACTTGGTTGATGATCTGAGCCTTTACCCCTGAGATCTTCTAGTGTTCCTGCGCACTGAAACCTTACAAAATCCCTACTTTTAACCCCTGGATTGCCATCACACCACCTTGCAAAATAATATTTGGTCCGAGCTGTTGCTAGGTACATTTAATAAGTTCTTAATGATGTCTTCCACTAACAGTCACCTGTCCTCAGAATCTCAGACATGAGTACAATGGAATGGTTTCACACTGTCTCCCAATCTGATCTGAAACAAGTTTCCTATTCATTAAATCGAGACTCTTGAAGGTCACGATGTACCAGACCATGGGTTTTATCAGGGGTCCTAGAAAGGTCCATTGTTTGAATACGTTTCGCTGAAACTGCCCTTTCCCACACAGACACAGAAACTCACAGTAATTAGATTGAACTAACTTTAAATGAAAACCCATTGTCTCTAAAATGATTATTGATTCATTATTTATAACTCAATCAAGGTTCATTACCTATACAAACATCTGTTTCATGATGGGTAGCTACTCATTAATTATACAGGATATAAACGTTAGTACTGAACACAAAATGGCTCCTTTGGTCATGTGTTAATTGTAAAATGGCTTCCTTGACCTTATTAGTTATTACAACAGATACATTATAAAAATGGTCAAGTTAAACTGAGATCGAACTACCTAAGCTTACCTGCATCCTCCAGTCCTCTGGCATCATTCCCATATTCAAGGAGGATTGAAAGATTGTGGTTTGAGTCTCTGCTATTTCCACCCTTACTTCCCTCAGCAACCCAGGATGCAGCCCATCCAGACCGGTGACTTTTCTAATGTGAGCACTGCTAACCTTGTAATTATCTCCTCTTTATCTATTTTCATCCCCTCCAATTTCTCCACAACCTCCTCCTTTACTGTGACATTTGCACAATCTGCTTGTTTTGTGATGACAGATGAAATGTACTTAATTGGTACCTCAGTTACAACCTCTGCCTCCACAGGATCTCCTAATTGACCCACCCTTTCTTTGACTGTCCATATGTTGGTAAAAGACTTCAGTGTTCCCAGTTATGTGACCTGCTAATCTTTTCTCATACATTCTCTTGCTGATCTCATTTCCTTTTTCAGCTCTCCTCTGTACTTTCTGTATTCTGCTTGTTTCTCCTGCATATGAATCCTCACATGATTTCGATATTAATGGTTTATGAACTATTTTGTTGAAGGATTGAGTTTTGTAAATTTCTCCCGAGCTCCCCTCATGGTCAGGCAGAAAGTTTAACTGCTGTGTTTTCAAACAGCAACAGCTTTATTTGAAAAGCCAGTGGGACAGGATTCCGGGTTTTAATCCAGTCACAAATCTGGTTCTGAGGACTTGTGGCTCCAGCTGTCACATGACCTGTCAGAGGATGACCTCATAATTGACCAAGTCATGGAGCTGTGGGTTGATGTTTAAATTGTTTCAAAATAATTTTCAAGAAGGACAATCAAAATGAATCGATATATAAAAGGTAGATTTTGTGAATTTGTGCTCCCAGTGGAAATTCCTGCAGAGTCTGCTGGTTTTCATATCCCCAATTCCCCACAGGAAGCTCTGTGCTCGGAGTCTGTATTCCTTACATCAACATTATACAGAATCATTTCATGGGAGACCCCAGTGTGAATTGTAGACAGGTGGGTCAGTTTTAACTTTCAAAGTAACACAGGAGCAAAACACTGCAGAAACTGGAAATCTGAAATAAAAACAGAAAATGCTGGAAATACTCAGCAGGTCTGGCAGCATCTGTGGAGAGAGAAACAGAGTTAACGTTTCAGATCTGTGAACTTTCATCAGAACTGGGCTGAAATTGTCTGAGGGACTGCGATTGTGGAATCAATTTCAGGGTCAAAGACATTGTACTCTGTAAGGATAGGAAGATGGTGATTATTAAGTATAGTGCAAAAATATAGATGCTTTTACATTATTTGAATCAACATTGATTTAAACTTTGTGCTCATGAATCCTATCTTTTGATCAAAATGACACTGATAACAATGGAAAAAGCAACACATGCATTTCACGACCACAGGACTTTGTAAAGCCTTTTACAGCCAATGAAGGACTTTCCAAGTGTTGTCACTGTACAATACCCGACAATAAGGATATTTCACATTCGAGTCACACAAGTGCCAGGCAATGACCATCTCAAACAAGAGAGAATCTAACCATCTCCCCTTGACGTTCAACAGCATTACGTTTGCTGAATCTCCCACTATCAACATCCTGGGGGTTACCATTGACCAGAAACTGAACTGCAGTAGCCATAAAAATATCATGGCTACAAGAGCAGGTCAGAGACTAGGAATCCTGCGACGAGTAACTCACCTCCTGACTCCCCAAAGCCTGTCCACTATCTACAAGGCACAAGTCAGGAGTGTGATGGAATACTCTCCACTTGCCTGGATAGGTGCAGCTCCAACAACACTTCAGAAGCTCAACGCCATCTGGGACAAAGCAGCCCACTTGATTGGCACCTCATTCACAATATTCACTCTCTCCATCACCGATGCACTGTGGTAGCAGTGTGCACCATCCACAAGATGCACTGCAGCAAGGCAGCAAGCCTCCTTCGACAGCACCTTCCAAACCCGTGACTTCTACTACCGAGAAGGACAAGGGCAGCAGATGCATGGGAACACCACCACCTGCAAGTTCCCCTCTAAGCCATACAACATCCTGAATTGGAAATATATCACTGTTCTCTTACTGTTGATGGGTCAAAATCCTGGAACTCCCTTCCGAACAGCATCACATCGACTGCAGTGGTTCAAGAAGGCAGCTCACCACCACTTTCTCCAGGGAATTAGGGATGGGCAATAAATAAAAATAAAGTCAATAAAAAAGACAATAATTCCCAAAAGTAGAAAATACATATGAAAATGAAAATATAATAAAGCACAGTCAGCATGGATTTCACAAAGAAAGACTTGATTAACCTTATCTTTGAAGAATCAACAGCAAGAGTAATACAGCAGATGTAGAAGAGTTTAAGTTAATAAAGCCTCATCCTTTTTTGTGTTTAAACCAACAAATTGTGGGTGAACAGACAAGCACACTAACTGACAGAGCTGCATGTTGTGCTTTCTAAATTACCCTAAAGCAGGGTGTTAATGAGTTAAATCTTCAAGTTGCTGCAACCAGAATAGCCATTGTCCACGATCAGTTTCACTGTTGCAAACATAGGGTGGAACATTCATTGTGAATCTATAGAAACAGTCTGGTCCTGCACACTGCAGACACATCCAAGTCATCACCAACCAACTCGCCTATAATTGATGCAGTTATTTGACTTTTCCCCATTAGCTCCATGGAATTAATTTTAAAAGATTTAAATTCTAAGAAGTTTTGTTAATATTCAGCCCTTGAGAAGAAACCATTCCCTGGCCACAGTGGAGAAAGCATTGAATATAAAACAGTAGACGACCAGGTAACACAGTGAAAGCTGATCAGCTAATCTATAATTGCTTAGTATTCTTACTTTTGCTCTTGCTATTCGGTTTTTCATCCCTTTCAGCTCCTGACTGTGGATATTATTGTGATGAAATGTGAAAAGATGCACTGTGTCTCAGCCCCGTTATATTGACTCTTTCTCTGTACAGTGCTGTATACACTCAGATACTGACAGTGTCTCTCCCTCCCTCAACTTTCCAGCCCTGACGGTGCAGAAAGCGCTGCTCAAAGTTACACATTCTGACTGTTTGCAGTTGATTAGTGAGAGATTATTAATGTATCCTTCTGCAGCGCTGCCTCGGTTAATAACAGCAGATCGAAGTCACATTTCAGATACAGAAACAGACGCATCAATTATTCACTCTTTCCCAGAGTGAGTGAGGCCGGGACAAGCAGCAACATTCCGGCCCCACACTCTGCAATTACCCAGCACCAGCGGAAAACAGTGAATACAGATTCAATCAGTGGGTTAATGTCCATTACAGGGATGCAAGATTCCACGGCCCAGGACAAACATCCCCATACACCGAGAACAAGCTCAGGAAAACCCGGGGGAGTTAATATCCCAGTCACTGAGCATTCCAGTAACATTGAACAAGTTACTGAACTGAGTGAACTTTCAAAGTACAGAAGTGATGACGAGGTCAAAAAGGTCTGAACAGTTGAGGTGACTGAGCGGTTTCAGCTTCTCTGTTCAGGTTGCAGCTTTCACTGGAGGCATGTGTTTAAATCCCACTTCTGACAACTTGATTTTCAGTTACTTTACAGAGCTTCCTTGAAGGTTTGAGGTGGAGTAAATACTGAAGAACTGTTTCTAACTGCTGAACGGTCCATAACGAAAGTTACAGATTTAAGGTGACTCACAAAACCAGAAGGAACTTGAGGAAAAATTCCTTTCTGCAATGTGTGGTTAGGATTTCAGTTATGTGGATAGATTGGAGAAGCTGGGGTTGTTCTCCTTAGAGAGGAGATTTGATAGAGGTGTTCACAATCATGAGGGGTCGTGACAGACCAGATAGAAACTGTTGGTAGAAGGATTGAGACTCAGGTAAAAGCTGTGGCTCAGTTGGTCACACACACCTCTAAATCACAAGCTTCTGGGTTCAGATTTCACAGCTGACACTCCAGTACAGCACTGAGGGTGCTGAAGGTGCTGCCTTTCAGGTGTGATGTTAAACCAAGACCTGGTCTGCATGTTTGGGTGAATGTAAAAGATCCCATGCTGCATTTTCAAACAAGTGAAGAGCAAAAGTTGCAGGTTCCAGGATTTAGATGTTTCAGTAAGAACAGAGAAGATGGTAAAAGAGGGGGGGGGCGGGTGTGGCATTGTTAATCAAGGAGAGTATTACAGCGACAGAAAGGACGTTTGAGGACTCGTCTACTGAGGTAGTATGGGCCGAGGTTAGAAACAGGAGAGGTGAGGTCACCCTGTTGGGAGTCTTTTATAGACCTCCAAATAGTTCCAGAGATGTAGAGGAAAGGATAGCGAAGATGATTCTCGACAGGGGCGAGAGTAACAGGGTAGTTGTTATGGGGCACTTTAACTTTCCAAATATCGACTGGAAATACTATAGTTCGAGTACTTTAGATGGGTCAGTTTTTGTCCAGTGTGTGCAGGAGGGTTTTCAGACACAGTATGTAGACAGGCCAACCAGGGGCAATGCCACATTGGATTTGGTACTGGGTAATGAACCCGGCTAGGTGTTAGATTTAGATGTAGGTGAGCACTTTGGTGATAGTGATCACAATTCGGTTAGGTTTACCTTAGCGATGGGCAGGGACAGGTATATACCGCAGGGTAAAAATTATAGCTGGGGGAAAGGAAATTATGATGCGATTAGGCAAGATTTAGGATGCGTAGGATGGGGAAGGAAACTGCAGGGGATGGGAACAATCGAAATGTGGAGCTTATTCAAGGAGCAGCTACTGCGTGTCCTTGATAAGTATGTACCTGTCAGGCAGGGAGGAAGTTGTCGAGCAAGGGAGCCGTGGTTTACGAAAGAAGTTGAAGCGCTTGTCAAGAGAAAGAAGAAGGCTTATGTTCGGATGAGACGTGAAGGCTCAGTTAGGGCGCTTGAGAGTTACAAGCTAGCCAGGAAGGATCTAAAGGGAGAGCTAAGAAGAGCAAGGAGAGGACACGAGAAGTCATTGGCGGATAGGATCAGGGAAAACCCTAAGGCTTTCTATAGGTATATCAGGAATAAAAGAATGACTAGAGTTAGATTAGGGCCAATCAAGGATAGTGGTGGGAAGTTGTGTGTGGAATCAGAGGAGGTCGGGGAAGTGTTAAATGAATATTTTGCGTCAGTATTTACAGTAGAGAAAGAAAATGTTGTCGAGGAGAATACTGAGATTCAGGCTACTAGGCTAGATGGGATTGAGGTTCACAAGGAGGAGGTGTTAGCAATTTTGGAAAGTGTGAAAATAGATAAGTCCCCTGGGCCAGATGGGATTTATCCTAGGATTCTCTAGGAAGCTAGGGAGGAGATTGCAGAGCCTTTGTCCTTGATCTTTATGTCGTCATTGTCGACAGGAATAGTGCCGGAAGACTGGAGGATAGCAAATGTTGTCCCCTTGTTCAAGAAGGGGAGTAGAGACAGCCCTGGTAATTATAGACCTGTGAGCCTTACTTCGGTTGTGGGTAAAATGTTGGAAAAGGTTATAAGAGACAGGATTTATAATCATCTTGAAAAGAATAAGTTCATTAGAGATAGTCAGCACGGTTTTGTGACGGGTAGGTCGTGCCTCACAAACCTTATTGAGTTTTTCGAGAAGGTGACCAAACAGGTGGATGAGGGTAAAGCAGTGGATGTGGTGTATATGGATTTCAGTAAGGCGTTTGATAAGGTTCCCCATGGTAGGCTATTGCAGAAAATACGGAAGTATGGAGTTGAAGGTGATTTAGAGCTTTGGATCAGAAATTGGCTAGCTGAAAGAAGACAGAGGGTGGTGGTTGAAGGCAAATGTTCATCCTGGAGTTTAGTTACTAGTGGTGTACTGCAAGGATCTGTTTTGGGGCCACTGCTGTTTGTCATTTTTATAAATGACCTGGAAGAGGGTGTAGAAGGGTGGGTTCGTAAATTTGCGGATGACACTAAGGTCGGTGGAGTTGTGGATAGTGCCGAAGGATGTTGTAGGGTTCAGAGGGACATAGATAGGCTGCAGAGCTGGGCTGAGAGATGGCAAATGGAGTTTAATGCAGAAAAGTGCGAGGTGATTCACTTTGGAAGGAGTAACAGGAATGCAGAGTACTGGGCTAATGGGAAGATTCTTGGTAGTGTAGATGAACAGAGAGATCTTGGTGTCCAGGTGCATAAATCCCTGAAGGTTGCTACCCAGGTTAATAGGGCTGTTAAGAAGGCATATGGTGTGTTAGCTGTTATTAGTAGGGGGATCGAGTTTCGGAGCCACGAGGTCATGCTGCAGCTGTACAAAACTCTGGTGAGACCGCACCTGGAGTATTGCGTGCAGTTCTGGTCACCGCATTATAGGAAGGATGTGGAAGCTATGGAAAGGGTGCAGAGGAGATTTACTAGGATGTTGCATGGTATGGAGGGAAGGTCTTATGAGGAAAGGCTGAGGGACTTGAGGTTGTTTTCGTTGGAGAGAAGGAGGAGGAGAGGTGACTTAATAGAGACATATAAGATAATCAGAGGGTTAGATAGGGTGGATAGTGAGAGTCTTTTTCCTCGGATGGTGATGGCAAACACGAGGGGACATAGCTTTAAGTTGAGGGGTGATAGATATAGGACAGATGTCAGAGGTAGTTTCTTTACTCAGAGAGTAGTAGGGGCGTGGAACGCCCTGCCTGCAACAGTAGTAGACACGCCAACTTTAAGGGCATTTAAGTGGTCATTGGATGGACATATGGATGAAAATGGAATAGTGTAGGTCAGATGGTTTCACAGATCGGCGCAACATCGAGGGCCGAAGGGCCTGTACTGTGCTGTAATGTTCTAATTCTAATTCTAATTCTAATTATCCCTGGTGTTATGATCAATATTTTCCCCTCAATCAGATCAGTTGGTCATTATCACATTGCTGTTTGTGGGTATTAGCTGCTGCATTTCTGACATTACAACAGTGATTACACTTCAAAAGTATTTCATTGTTTACAAAGTGCTTTGATATATCCAGTGGTCTTGAAAGGTGTTATATAAATGCAAGTCTTTTCTTTCTTTATCACAACACATTGCTGTGTAAAAAATGGTTCTTCATGTCACCTCTGGTTCTTCTGCCAATCACCTGATATCTGTGTCCTCTGCTTACTGACCCTTTTACCACTGGAAACAGTTTCGCCTTATTTAAAATGATTTTGAACAAATGTGTCAAATCTCTTCTGACCTTTCTCTGCTGCAAGGAGAACAACCCCAGCTTCTCCAATCTCTCCACATAACTGAAATCCCTCACCCTGCTACCATTGTGGTAAATCTCTTTTTTATTCTTTCATGGGATGTGGGCATTGCTGGCAAAGCCAGCATTTATTGCCCATCCCTAATTTCCATTGGGAAGGTGGTGGTGAGCCGCCTTTTTGAGCCATTGCAATACGTGCTGTTCGGAAGGGAGTTCCAGGATGTTGATCCAGTGACAGTGAAGGAATCATGATATAGTTCCAAGACAGGATGGTGTGTAGCTTGGAGGGGAACTTGCAGATGGTAGTGTTGCCATTCATCCAATGTCCTTCCAGGTGGTCGAGGTAGTGGTGGATGGAGTGCTGATCAAGTGAGCTGCTTTGTCCTGGATGGTGTTGAGCTTCTTTGGTGTTGTTGGAGCTGCACTCATCCAGGCAAGTGAGGAGCCTTTCATCACACTCCTGACTTGTGTCTTGGAGATGGTGGACAGGACGTGAGTGATTCACAGTAGAATTCCCAGCCTCTGACCTGCTCTTGAAGCTATGGTATTTATATGGCTGTTCCAATTCAGTTTCTGTTCATTGGCAAACCCCAGGATGTTGATAGTGAGGGATTCAGCAATGATAATGCCATTGAATGTCAAGGGGAGATAGTTAGATTCTCTCTTGTTGGAGATGATAATTTTGGGAATTGATAGGAAGCTGCTTCATGGTTGGTGGAACAAACGCCCGCCCTTGGGGTGGAGCCAACAGCTGCATCCGTCCAATAACAGACAGAGTGGAAGTACTGTATCAGGCCTTGTTAGCTCAGTTGGTGGAGCATGAGACTTTTAATCCCAGGGTCTTCGATTTGAGACCCATGTTGTGTGGTTGTTCTTCCCTTTTTCAGACTTCGTCAGCAGAGAGTTCAAGGAGTGTGTCTGGTCCATTTCCCACACATCTGCCCTCCCCTCTTCCCATCCCTCCCTGAAACGCCACAGGTTTCCCCTTGTCCTTACTTTCCACCCCACCTGCCTCCACATCCAAAGGATTATCCTCCGCCATTTCCACCACCTCCAGCGTGATGCCACCACCAAATGCATCTTCCCCTCCCCTGTCAGCATTCTGAAAGGATCGTTCCCTCCGCAACACTCTGGTCCACTCCTCCATTAACCCCAATACCTCGTCCCCTTCCCACGGCACCTTCTCATTCAATCGCAGGAAGTGTAATAGCTTCCCTTTTACCTCCTCTCTCCTCACTATCCAAGGCCCCAAACACCCCTTTCAGGTGAAGCAGCGATTTACTTGTACTTCTTTCAATTTAGTGTACTGTATTTTCTGTTCCCAATGCGGTCTTCTCTAAATTGGGGAGACCAAACGCAGATTAGCTGACCGCTTTGTCGAACACCTCCACTCAGTCCGAAAGCATGACCCTGAGCTTCTGGTTGCTTGCCATTTCAACACTTCCCCCTGCTCTCATGTCAACATTTCTGTCTTTGGCCTGCTCCAGTGTTCCAGTGAACATCAACACAAGCTCGAGGAACAGCACCTGATCTTTCGATTCGTCACTCTACAGCCTTGTGGACTGAACCTTGAGTTCAATAACTTCAGAACATGACTGGTGTCAGGAAAACCCCCCCACCCCACCTGCCAAGACTGAGGCACACATGATTTTTGCCACATGAACATTAAAACTTAAAATTGCAAGCGCCTGACTGGAAAGAAATTTGCATAGTAACAAACAGTATTGAAACAAAGGGACGCAGTCTTTTGCTTCCCCAATACACAGCAGAAGTGGTCAGACCAGTTTTAGTCACATGACTAGTTGGCTGTTGGTTTTTTGAACTTGCCACAGATTTGAACTCAGAACACCATGTGCTCCCGGATGGGGCAGACCCTCTCCAGTCCTGCCTGCCTCCATCTCTTTCCCACAGAACTGAACCTTGTGAAAACATGTGAATCTCAAAGAAGAAAAGTCTCCAACATGTACAAGGTTTAAGTAGAATACTGGGCCCTACGAAATGCAAGAATTACCTACAAAAGTGCTATACCGTGAGCTCGAAGCACAGTAACAAGATATTGCCTCAAACTGTTCCACTTTATCTTTTATTTTTTCTGTCCCCGCTGCATCTGTATATCATGTGTGCATGCTAGCATGGGTACATCGTATGTTTGTAGGCCTGAACCATATTAAAGTTTAAGCAAGTTTAATAAGTTTCACTTTTCTTCTTTAAACCAAAGAAAGCCTGTTTGTGTTCATTTCTTTGCATTATAATTGGAAAGCTGTGAACAAGGATTCACAAAAGGGGGAGCACAAAACACAGTGTGTTTAAAACCATGTGCCTGTTTTTCATGCAGTCAGAGCTGCTCATTATTCTGCTATTAACACTCTCTCTGGACAAATGCTTTGTCTTTGACCACAAGCATTAACGGACTCTTTGCCTTTGTCCCAGGACAACTTTGTTATTTAATCTTTCCTGCCCTCTGCCCTATCAAACACCTTCCCCTTTATTCTCTCCCACAGGCCCCTCTCCTTCACTTGTTTAAAACCCAATTCTTTTCTAACCTTTGCCAGTTCTGATGAAAGGTCACAGACTTGAAACTTTAACTCTGTTTCTCTCTCCACAGATGCTGCCAGACCTGCTGAGTATTTCCAGCACCTTTGTTTTTATTTCAGATTTCCAGCATATGCAGTATTTTGCTTTTACTATATCAGAAAGTCTCTCCTTGATTCAGGACTCTTACGTCTCTCCAGCGTCTCGTTGCTAAAGATTGAACTTTATCTCATTTCACTCTCAGCTCTGAGTCAGTGTGGATCAGTGGGATTTCTGGCTGTCTCCCGCTTCACATTCCATCAGTGCTGAGAAAACTATGGGAAATATTACTCATGTTGTGTTCTGTAAATTTTGACAAACACTTGAATGTAAATATTGTCTTCCAAAGCAATGAGCGAAGGCTGGTTTTAGTGTGTGGCTGAAATAGATCAGCTGGATTTGCATTGCACTAAAAATCGCAGTTCTTGGTTCAATCCCAGGTTTTGGCACTTTCAACCTCTCCTGTGTCTTTTTCTTTGGCTCCAATTGTCAAGCTGCATGATTTACTCTGAAATTAGCACCAGAGAATCAAGGCACCAGCGAGCATGAGGAGCTGAAATTAGCACAGATCGAAACCACTTAATACTTCTGACTGAAGATGGTTGCAAATGCTTCAGTTTTGCCTTTTGCACTGACGTGCTCGGCTCCACCATCATTGAGGATGTGGGTGTTTTTGGAGCCTCATCATCTGGTTAGTTATTAAATTATCCACCACCATTCACGACTGGATGTGGCAGGACTGTGGAGCTGTGATCTGATCCTGAGGGAGATATCCGTGCGTGGAGTGGCAGGATGTATGGAGAGTGATCCTGAAGAGGGTGTCCGAGCCTGGAGTGGAAGCTTTCTGTGGAGGTGCAGGAGTAGGCCATTCAGCCCCAGTGTTTTATAAAGGTTTAGTATAACTTATTTGCTTTTACTCTATGCCTCTATGAATAAAGCCAAGTGTCCTGTTTGCTTTTAGCAACATTTTCAAACCTTCTAAGATTGGTGTACATTGTCTCATTCTTCCTCCCAAACTTTATCACTTTACACTTCTCTGTGGAAAGTTTTATCTGCCATGTGAAAGCCCATTTTGACAGTTTTTTTATCTTCTCCTGAAGTGTGTTACTGTCACTGGCATAAGACGAAATTCCCCAGCATTCTCTGATGCTATCTCCATGGAAAGAGCAATCTTACACGCCAGCTGAAATGTAGGATTTTGCGTGTTTAGTATCTTTTCTCATCCACCAATATAAGCACAAATCTGTCTCATAATGTACGGTCTAAGAATGTGCCAAAGTTGCAATGTAGTGATAAATTCTTCAGTTCCACAATGTACTCACCAACTATTTCACTACTTCTCTGCTTTCTGGTTCCAAATTTCTAGCTTGCCGTGATCTCTAGTGGCTTCGGGTTAAAATGTTCCTCCAACTTGGTGATGATTGTTTTGAATTCACATCTTTTGCCTTGATGGGAGCAGGAAGATTTGTTAGCATGTCATACACTTCCAGGATAATTTACATTCGCAAAATTACTTTCTTGCCCTCAAGAATTGCCTTATTCTGAGTCTTGACCTCTTCACTTTCACCTTCAAGTTCCAAAATGTTATTAGCTCTGAAAAACATGTCCATTCTTTCAATATATGAACTGAATGGTTCTCGAGCCCTCTCATAAGTTCCGAGCCTTCTGATGTATCCCTTGGGTGCAACCATATTGTCCCAAATAATCACTTTGAATCTGATGCACACTAAGACCCTGCGGTAAAGGCCTGCTCATTTATGAAATTGAAACCCGACCCGGTCCGACCTGACCACATCCAACCTGAACCTGACCCGGGCCCGAGTCCTTTGATTTTTTTCCCGCACCCGACCTGAACCGACCCGACCCGACTACCATAATAAAGTTAATTATATCAAACATACCTTGTCCAAATGTTGTGATCCTCCATTCCGAAAGCTGGCTATTCCTGCGGAATCATGCAGAAGTTCCCTCCCTGAACAAGGCAGCACTGTGTCGGCCTCCAGCCCGACCCGTCACGAACCCGAATGCCGGACACGGAAGAGAGACCCGACCCGAACCCGACACATGTCATCGGGTCTGGTCGGAGTCGGGTCGGGTAGCCATGCTTTACCCTAGGGCATCTCATTCAACTGAGGAGACAGTCTGTAGCACAGGCTTCACACAATCCACCCAAAATCTCCACCATCTGAGCAGGTAGGTCACCAGGAGCTGGCTGTTCTTGTTCACTGCAGTCCCTGCTGCTGTTTGCTGCCTATATTTACAGACTTTTATCTCATCCTCATCACCATTTTCTCCAATATATTCAGGGGGCATCAGCAGAGAAAATGGACATCAAATGCGACAAGTGCAAGGAAATGTTTATTTACAATATTACATCATAAACATAATATACAAAAACATTACACGTGTGAGATACGTCCCGATCAAGATGTGTCTGAATAAATGGATCCCCTCACAATAAACACTGTCACCTTTCAATGTTTAGCGGACGAGTGTGAGGGCCAGATGTGTGTGATTCCCACAATAATGTGTTTGTTCAAAGTTCAGGAAAAGATGGAGATATGAATAATTTACAGGGAAATCTTTGAAGCATATCTCCATGTCTCTCACTCACAAAGATCTGCAAACTTGTGGATTCAGAAAGAACCCAGAGACAGATAGTCCTGCAATAACCTGTAACTCCAGGAAAGGATGTGTTTGAGATTTTGCCCTGTCGCTTAGTTGGTTAAAGCCTCTGTCTAATAAACAGCAGAACCTCACTTCAAACCCCAACAAAGCCTCACTGCAGTGAAGAAACGGAAAGTTATGATTTAAAGATTACTCTGTCAATCATTCACATCTCTGTCTTCCCCTGAACTTTGAGTTCAAATTTGTTTGTGAAGTTGAGTGGCACGTTAAGACAGCACAGTCTTTGTCTTTGTGAAAGAAGTGATTTCGGAGTGGCTGTTTGAAACTGCCCCTCCTTGCACAGAAATTCAGTGCAAATACTCAGATCACCCACAATTTCCACGAGAGAAATTTGTTCACAATTGCATTTGACGTGAAACCGCCTCAACATTAATCTCACTGAAGCAGAGTGTGACCATGTTGTATGTTTCAGAGTGTTGGTGCCATTATGTGTCGCCTTTAACCGAGACTGGGACACAGGGCAAGGTTGATCCAAGGTTGGAATATATTATCATTCAGGAGCAAGAAAAATCAAAAGGAACCAAATAAGAAAACCCAGTCTCCAGATTTGAGAATCTGTAGATCCGCTTTGGGAAAGTGAATCAGAGCAGAATGAAGGGTGAACTGTCTGACTGCCCAGAAGAGATGAAGACACAGCTCAGTCAGCATGTTCCCCTGGTTTATGATGCTGGAACATTCCTCACACAGAAATTATTCAACCCAATGACAAACATTCTTACAGCTGATAATTTATGCTAACGATTGAAGGACTTTCTCATGTGGTTACCTCGTGGTGAGAAGATATTAAACTTAGTTTCAATCAATCCAGCTGTGATGAACTTTGAATTTTTCTGCCTTTTATAAACATTATTTGAAGGGTCTCAGTGACAATGTTCAGTGTTGATGAGAGTGGGGTCTGGGTGAGCGACTGCTGATCGTGACAGGGTCAGGACTGGATGCAGGAAGTTCTCTGACAGTCTGTCTCTCTCTCTCTCTCTGATGGGTTTGCGTTGGTTGACAACTGGCAGCTGTTGGTGTTTCGATAAATGAAGGAAGTTCCCTCTAACCATTTTTTTTTGATTCACAGTGTAGTATAAGGATGTAAAGGGTTAATGCTGAAGACAGTGGGATCAACCCCTCCCACTGTCAGAGTGATGATGTAACAGTCACATGAGATGAGGTTTGGGAGAAGAGAGAGCAGCACCAAGGATGCTGGCTGAGGAGGCTTGATGAGTGTGTATATAGTACTGTGTAAATTAGAAAAGAGTTCTTAGTTCTTTCAGCAGGAAATGTGTCCAGAAAATATCAAGAAACTCACAATTTTATTATTCAGGAGTCGGAACACAGATATTAACTCCAAGTTACAGTTCTGGGTTCATTTAACAAAAAAAGGTAGAGAATAATATTGCTCACTGATTGAAATCCCCCAGTGAACAGACAGTTAAACAGTTGGGACATCCTTCAATCCAAGGTTTTAGCAGCATTTGCAACTTTTGCAACTTTTTTTTATCCAGCTTTGATGGACGAGTGAAAAAACTGAAAAAAACTGAACAATTCCATTCTTCCTTCTTCTCTTCTTTCTATCAGTTTCTCTTTTCTGTCCCAGATCAATATAATGATGAGAATCCCAATTTAATCTGCTGTTTCTGGTGTTTTATCCATTCCAATTAAAATTCAACATTCCAATCAAATCTATTTGTTATTCCACAGTGTCTCTCCATGTGTTTTATTCTGTTGTATTCTCTCACAGTCTGTTTGATGATCAATGTTACATCTCACTCTCTGTTCTGGTGAAGATCAGAAGCAGTGATATCTGTTTACACCACCTGACAAGTCGGCTGAGGCTGTGCCTCACTGATCACGTGGAGTTGAAGCAATTCTTCCAGTCAGTTTTCTCAGTTGTCATTTCATGAGAAATTTGAAGTTATCATGACTTCGTCAGTGACCGAATGGTTCAGGTGTCTGAGTGATGTTAATCATGCTGTGATCAAATGATTGTATGTTCCAGTCTTTCCGTGGTGGGTTTTCACACTGAGTAGAAACGTGTTGGAAATGGTCTGGAAATGTTTCACACCGCTCCATTCCCAACAGGCCATGACCTGATGTGATGGAAATTTCATTTACTTTCAGAAGCTACATTTCCATCATTGCGCATCTGGCTGCACAGCCAGGATCTGTGTGAAGGTGAAGGTTGTGCTTCTATTACTTGCCAGGTGACGAGGTGGCTGAGAGGTTAAGGCGATGGGTTACTAATCCTTTGTGTTGTGCACGCGTTGGTTTGAATCCCATCCTTGTCGTTAGTTTATCAACTGCCTGTTGCATTCTTGTTTGCAGCTTCAATGTAATGTCGGCCTGGAAACCTGTTCTTGTCAGTATCTTGACGGTGGTTCCAGAATTGTTTATACTTTATTAAAATTGAGACAGACAATTGGAATTCTTCACCCAAATTGGACTGGAATGAAGATCAAATAGGGATCACAAAACGGAGCAGGATTTTCCCTCCCCTCCTTCCTTCTTTCCATCTTTACTTTCTCTGGATTTACACCAAGTGAAAGACTAACGGGAAAAGCAAATGGCGAGGGAGCAGAAGCAGAACATTATCCTTTGGCAAGAAATTTATTTTCAAATCTTCTTGATAGATTAAGTGAGTGAGCAATGCTTTGGCAGATGGAGTTTAAAATGAGGGGTCATCTAGTACCTACGAAAGATAGATCAGAGTGTTTTTTGTTAAGTGGTGAGATGTTAGAAACTGCGGAGGTGCAGAGACCCGAGTACTGAATCACTAAAAGCTAGTGGACTGGTAGAAAAATAATGTGAAAAGTGAACGGAATATGAAGATTGGAACTCATGTTGTAGTTATATAAAGCTCTGTGCTCCTGAAGTAAATGTCCAAGCCCAGATTGTGGGGAATCTGTGGAGAGTGATTTGTTTTTTATTCATTAATGGGCGCGAGTATCGCTGATAAGGCTGGCATTTATTACCCATCCCTAATTGCCCTTGAGAATGTGGTGGTCAGCTGCCTTCTTGAACTGATGCAGTCCATATGGTGCAGGAACACCCACAGTGCTCTTGGGGAGGGAGTACCAGGATTGTGACCCAACAACAGTGAAGAAATGGCGATATAGTTCCATGTCAGGATGGTGAGTGACTTGGAGGGGAAACTGCAGGTAGTGAGTTCCCATGCATCTGCTGCCTTTGTCCTTCGAGGTGGTAGTGGTCACGGGTTTGGAAGGTGCTGTTGAAGGATACTTGGCGAGATACTGCAGTGCATATGGAGATGGTACACACTGCAGCCACTGTGTACTGGTGGTGGAGGAAGTGAATGATTAAGGTGGTGGGTTAGGTGCCGAACAAGTGGGCTGCTTTCTCCTGGATGGTGTTGAGCTTCTTGAGTGTTGTTGAGTGGGATGTATTCCATCCCACTCCTGACTTGTGCCTTGTACATGGTGGACAGGATTTGAGGTGTCAGGAGGCGAGATACTTGCTGTAGAATTCCTAATCTCTGACCTGCATTTATAGCTGCAGCATAGATGTGACTGGTCCAGTTTAGTTTCTGGTCAATGGTAACCCCCAAGATGTTGATGGTGGGGGATTCAGTGATGATTATGCTGCTGAATATCAAAAGGTAGATGGTTTGATTCTCTCTCAATGGAGATGTTCACTGCTTAGCACTTGTGCGGCCAGAAGGTTGCTTGTCACTTATCAGCTCAAGCCTGAAGTTTGTACAGGTCTCGCTGCTTGTGGGCACAGACTGCTTCAGTATCTGAGGAGTTGTGAGTCATCAGCGAACATTCCCACTTCTGACTTATGTTGAAGGGAAAGTGATCAATGAAACAGCTGAGGATGTTTGGGCCGAGGACACTACCCTGAGAAAGTCCTGAGGCAATGTCCTGGGCTGAGATGATTGGTCTCCACTAACCACAACCATCTTGCTTTGTGCGAGGTATGACTCCACCAAGTGGAGAGTTTTCCCCTTGATTCTCATTGACTTCAATTTTGCTAGGGATCCTTGATGCCACACTCACTCAAGGGCAATCACTCTCACCTCTCCTCTAGAACTCCACTCTTTTGTGTCTGTTTGAACCAAGCTGCAATAAAAAATAAGAACAGAAGAAATATTAGCAGGAGTAGGCCATTTGGCCCCTCGAGCCTGCTCCACCATTCAATAGGATCATGGCTGACCTGATCATGGCCTCAACCCCACTTTCTTGCCTGCCCCCCATAACCCTTGACTTCCTTGCAGATAAAATTCTGTCAAACTCAGTCTTGAAGACATTCAATGACCCAGCCTCCACTACTCTCTGTGGTAGAGAATTCCAAAGATTAATGACTCTCTGAGAGAAGAAATTCCTCATTTCCTTCTTAAATGGAAGACCATTATTCTGAAACTGTGTCCCCTAGTTCTAAATTCCACCATGAGGGGAAACATCCTCTCAGCATCCACCCTGTCAAGCCCCCTCAAAATCTTATATGTCTCAATACGATCACCTATCATTTTTCTTAACTCCAATGAGTATAGGTCCAACCTGATCAACTCTCCACATAAGACAACCACTTCATCACAGGAATCAATCCAGTGAACCTTCTCTGAACTGCCTCCAATGCAAGTATATCCCTCCTTAAATAAGGAGACCAAAACTGTACACAGTACTCCAGGTGTGGTTTCACCAACACCCTGTACATTTGCAGCAAGACTTCTCTTCTTTTATACTCCATCCCCCTTGAAATAAAGGGCAACATTCCATTTGCCTTCCTAATTATTTGCTCTACCTGCATGGTAACATTTTGTGATTCATGTACGAGGACACCCAGATCCTTCTATACCACAGCATTCTGTAGTCTCTCGCAATTTAAATAATATTTTGCTTTTCCATTCTTCTTACCAAAGTGGATAACCTCACATTTTCCCACATTATACTCTACCTGCCAAGTATTTGCCTGGAGTCGAGGAACCCTGGCAGAACCTAAACTGAGCATCGATGAGCAGATTATTGCTAAGTGTCTGGTGCTTGATAGCACTGTTGATGACATCTTCCATCACTTTGCTGATGATTGATAGGAGACTGATGGGGTGGTAATTGGTCAGATTGGATTTGTCCTGCTTTTTTTTTATGGAGTGGGCACACTTGGGCAATTTTCCACATTGTCGGGTAGATGCCTGTGTTGTAACTCTACTGGAACAGTGTGGCTGAGAGCGCAGCTAGTTCTGGAGCACAAGTCTTCAGTACTAGAGCCGGGACGTTGTTAGGGCCTATTGTCGTTGCTGTATCGAGTGACTTCAGCTGTTTCTTGCTATCATGTGGAGTGAATCGAATTGGCTGAAGACTGGAAACTGTGATGCTGGGGACCTCAGGAGGCCGAGATGAATCATCCACTGAGCAATTTCTGATGGAAGATGGTTGTAAATGATTTAGCTTTGGCTCCACCATTATTGAGGATGGGGATTTTTTGGAGCCTCCTCATCTGGTTAGTTATTTAATTGTCCACCATCATTCATGACTGGATGTGGCAGGACTCAGGACCTGTGATCTGATCATGAGGGAGATATCCATGCATGGAGTGGTGGGATCTATGGAAAGTGATCCTGAAGAGGGTGTCCGAGCCTGGAGTGGCGGGATCTGTGGAGAGTGATCCTGACGAGTGTGTGCAAACCTGGAATGGAAGCTTTCTGTGGAGGTACAGGAGTAGGCCATTCAGACCCAGTATTTTATAAAGGTTTATGATAACTTATTTGCTTTTACTATATGTCTCTATTAATAAAGCCAAGTGTCCTGTTTGCTCTTAGAAGCCTTTTCAAACCTTCTAAGATTGGTGTACATTGTCTCTCTGTTCCGGCACCCACTTTAGAATTGTACCATTTCATTTATATGGCCTCTCCTTATTCTTCCTCCCAAATTGTATCTCTTCACAATTCTCTGTGTAAATTTTATCTGCCATGTGAAAGCCCATTTTACCAGTTTTTTTAAGCTCCCCTGAAGTGTGTTACAATCACTGGCACAGGATGAAATTCTCGAGCATTCTTTGATGCAATCTCCATGGAAAGAGCAATCTTACATGCGAGCTCGAATGTGAGATTTTGTGTGTTTAGTATCTTTTCTCATCCACCAATATAAGCACAAATCTGTCTCATAATGCACGGTCTAAGAATATGCCAAAGTTGCAATGTCGTGATAAATTCTTCATGCCACAATGTACTCACCAACTGTTTCACTACTTTTCTGATTTCTGCTTCCAAATTTCTAGCTTACCGTGATCTCTAGTGGCTTTGGGTTGAAATGTTCCTCCAACTTGGTGATGATTGTTTTGAATGGCACATCTTTTGCCTTGATGGGAGCAGGAAGCTTTGTTAGCTGGTCATACACTTCCAGGCTAATTTCCATTGGCAAAATTGCTTTCTTGCCCTCAAGAATTGCCTTATTCTGAGTCTTGACCTCTGCACTTTCACCTTCAAATTCCAAAATGTTATTAGCTCTGAAAAACATGTCCATTCTTTCAATATATGAACTGAATGGTTCTCAAGCCCTCTCATAAGTTCCTCACCTTCCGATGTATCCCATATGTGTGCAGCCATATTGTCCCAAATAAGCAATTTGAATCAGATGCACAGGAAGACCCTGCGGTATCTCATTCAACTGAAGAGACATTCTGTGGCCCAGGCTTCACACAATCCACCTAAAATCTCCACCATCCGAGCAGGTAGGTCACCAGGAGCTGCCTGATCTTGTTCACTGCAGTCCCTGCTGCTGTTTGCTGCCTATATTTACAGACTTTTATCTCATTCTCATCACCATTTTCTCCAATATATTCAGGGGGCATCAGCAGAGAAAATATACACCAAGCGTGGCAAGTGCAAGGAATTGTTTATTTACGTCATTATGTCATGCACATAATATACAAATACATTACATGTGTGAATCATTTCTTGAGCACTTTTATACCAGATGTGTCTGAATAAATGGAACCCCGTCACAATAAACACTGTCACCTTTCAATGTTTAACGGAGAGGTTTGACGGCCTGATGTGTGTGATTCCCACATTAATGTGTTTCTACAAAGTTCGGAGAAAGACGGAGATATGAATAATTTGCAGGGAAATCTTTAAGCATATCTCCATGTTTCTCACTGACAAAGTTCTGCAAACACATGGATTCAGAAAGAACCTGAGTGCAAAATCAACAAAAATAAACACAGCCAGAGAGACTTGCAATAACCTGTAGCTCAGGGAAAGTACATGATGTTATGGAAGTGATTTAGAATTTTTTTTTGTGAAATTCTTTTTGAGGAATTCATCGTCAAACTTAATAAATGTCAGACCAGTTCTTTTTCAAGAGGGTACTGAAAGTATTAATTTGGCAACTATGTTTACTGGTTGTCACATGACTCAAGTTAAATGTCGAACAGAAACCCTGGTAACAGGGGGAAATGTGGACAGAGAAGTCAGTTGCGCCTCTTGATTGGACAAACCCGGCAGCAGCAGCACTCACCGAAGAGGGCAGAAAAATCACAAGCTTTTATTTGTCGCAGTCATTGTGTTTTACCTTCTGGAGTGAGCAGCTGATAAAGTTAGCCTGAAGAAGTGTCAAGGAAGGAGAGAAGATCACAACCCACGTTGTTTTGCAGCAAATCTTTAAAAGACCCTGAGAACTTCACTGTGTCAATTCATCTCTTCACCTGTCTTTGAAGAAAGCCTGCTAAAATTAATTCTCAACACTGCCTCTAAAAAACTGTTCTAAAAGACCCTAGTGACCTGTCTACGCATACTCAGAAGTTAGACTGTTTGCCAGTTTTGGAACAACATATCTCATCTGCTGTTTTCTTCAGGAATGAACAAGTAATCAGCCCAAGTGTTGTTTTTGTCTTTAACAGAACTCAGAATTGAAAAAAATAATTCTTTTTTTTTCAGTTAACCGGTGTATGTGTGTGTGCGTGTGTGGGGCTGTGGTAAGAAAGGGGCTTTAAATGTTGGTTAAGGTAAAAAGGGAACTTTTAAAATTTCTACCTGTGTCTTTATGCTTTATTTCATGACTAGTTAAAACTTGTTCTGTAATAAACTGATAATTTTGCTGTTCATTAAAGAAACCTGGTCAGTGTCTTCTATTCTGGGAAGAATAGAGTATATGATTGACTGTTTCAGGAAGTGGGAAAAGTTAAAATATATGTTGTGACCTGTGGAGAAGTGGGATGAGAATATATAGAAGGGTCTGAAGAAGGGTCATTGACCTGAAACGTTAACTCTGCTTCTCTCTCCACAGATGCTGCCAGACCTGATGAGTATTTCCAGCGTTTCTTGTTTTTATTTGAGATTTCCTGCATCTGCTGTATTTTGCTTTGATATTGATATTATATGAGAATAAATAGTGCACTCCTCTGATTTTAATTATAACAACATCTGGCTCTGTAGCTTAGTTGGTTAAAGCACCTGTCTTGTAAACAGAAGATCCTGGGTTCAATTCCCAGCAGAGCCTTGTTTCTCATTTGTGATGGATAAGTTACCTTGTCAATCACTTCCATCTGTGTCTTCTGAACTTTAAGTGAGAATTCAAATTATGTGATGAATTTTCGTCACAAGAGAAAACAGCCTTTGTGAAGGATGTGAGTTTGGAATGGCTGTTCCTCCTTGGACAGAAATTCAGTGCTGATATTTCAAAGGCAACTTCTTTGATACAAATTTGTTCACAGTTGCATTCAACCTGGAAAACAGCTCGACATTAATGTCACTGAAGGAAAGTGTGACTGCGTTGTATGTTTCAGAGTGTTTGTGTTGTTATGTGTTGCTTGTGACTGAGACTGGGACATGACGCAAGTGGGAGGGTTTATCTGAGGTTTGGAATATTTGTCAGTCAGGAACAAGAAAAATCAAAGGAACCAAATAAGAAAACCTATGTCTCATGTGGTTACTGAGAAACAGTGAGGAGATATTAAACTTTGTTCTTTTCAATACAGCAGTGTGAACATTGACCTTTCCTGCCTTTTATAAACAGTATTTGAAGTGTCTCGGTAACAATGTTCAGTGTTGATGAGAGTGGGGTCTGGGTGAGCAGCTGCTGAGTGTGACAGGGTCAGGACTGGATGCAGGAAGTTCTCTGACAGTCTCTCTCTCTCTCTCTCTCGCTGATGGGTTTGAGTTGATTTTCAACTGGCAGCTGTTGGTGTTTCGATAAATCAAGTTCCCTCCACCCATTTTTTTGGACAGACAGTGTAGTATAAGGATGTAAAGGGTTAATGCTGAAGACATTGGGATCAATCACTCCCACTGTCAAAGTGATGATGTAACAGTCACATGAGATGAGGTTTGGGAGGAGAGAGCAGCACCAAGGATGCTAGCTCAGGAGGCTTGATGAGTGTGTATATAGTATTGTGTAAATTAGAAAAGAGTTCTTAGTTCTTTCAGCAGGAAATGTGTCCCGAAAATATCGAGAAACTCACAATTTTATTATTCAGGAGTCGGAACACAAATATTAATTCCAAGTGACCGTTCTGGGTTCATTTAACAAAAAAAGGTAGAGAATAATATTACTCACTGATTGAAATCCCCCAGTGAGGAGACAGTTAAACAGGTGATCTGTTGGGGCATCCTTCGATCCAAGGTTTCTGCAGCATTTAATCTCCCTTTTTGGTGAAATTCTCTGTTATATGCAACTTTTTTTTTATCCAGCTTTGAGGGGCAAGTGAAAAAACTGAAAAAAGTGAGCAGTTCCATCCTTTCTTTTCTTCCTTCTTCCCTTCAGTTTCGCTTTTCTGTCTCAGATCAATATAGTGATGAGAATCCCAATTTAATCTGTTGTTTCTGGTGTTTTATCCATTCCAATCAGAATTCAACATTCCAATCAAATCTATTTGTTATTCCACAGTGTCTCTCCATGTGTTTTATTCTGTTGTATTCTCTCACAGTCTGTTTGATGATCAATGTTACATCTCACTCTCTGTTCTGGTGAAGATCAGAAGCAGTGATATCTGTTTACACCATCCACCAAGTCGGCCTGAAGATGTGCCTCGCCGATCATGTGGAGTTAGGAACATAGGAACATAGGAGCAGGAGTCGGCCATCGAGCCTGCCCCACCATTCAATATGATCATGGCTGATCATCCACTTCAATGCCCTTTTCCCCACACTTTCCTCATATTCCCTTATGTCATTTGTATTTAGAAATCTGTCAATCTCTGCTTTAAACATACTCAACAACTGAGCTTCCACAGCCATCTGGGGTACAGAATTCCAAAGATTCACAACCCTCCGAGTAAAGAAATTTCTCCTCATCTCTGTCCTAAGGAGCTTCCCCCTTATTTTGAAATTGAGCCCCTGGTTCTCGACTCCCCATCCAGATGAAACATCTTAGCTGCATCTACCCTGACTGTCCTTTAAGTATTTTGTAGGTTTCAATGAGATCACCTCTCATTCTTCAAAACTCTAGAGAATACAGCCCCAGTTTCCCCAATCTCTCTTCATAGAACAGTCCCACCATCCCAGGAACAAGTCTGATGAACCTTCGTTGAACTCCCTCCATGGCAATAATATCCTTCCTAAGGTAAGGAGACCAAAACTGCACACAGTACTCCAAGTGCGGTCTAACCAAGGTTCTATACAATTGAAGCAAGAATTCACTGCTCCTGTACTCAAATCCTCTTGTGATAAAGGCTAACATACTATTAGCCTTCCTAATTGCTTGCTGCATCTGCATGTTAGCTGTCAGTGACTTATTGACATGGATACCCAGATCACCCTTATATTCTATACCTCAGCTAATAAAGGAAAGGATTCCATATACCTGCTGAACCACCTTATTGACCTGTCCTGCTACCTTCAGGGATCTGTGGTCATTCACTCCAACGTCCCTCACTTCCTCTGCACCGTTCAGTGTTCTCCCATTAATTGTGTATTCCTTTGCCTTTTTTGACCTCCCAAATGCATCACCTCACCCTTGTCCAATTTGAATTCCATTTACCACTTCTCTGCCCACCTGACCAGTCTATTGATATCTTCCTGCAGTGTACAGCTATCCTCCTCCCTATCAACAACACGGACAATTTCTGTGTCATCTGCAAATATCTTGATTGTGCCCTCTACATTCATGTCCATATCATTAAGATATGCCACAAAAAGCAGGCGACCTAGTTCTGAGCCCTGTGGAACACCACTGGAAACAGTCCTCCAGTTGCAAAAACACCTGTAACCAATTCCTTTTTGTTTCCTACCACTGAACCAATTTTGTGTCCAGCTTGCTACATTCCCCTGGATCCCATGTGCTTTTATTTTTTTTAACCAGTTTGCCATGTGGGACCTTGTCAAAAGTCTTGCTAAAATCCATGTAGATCAGATCAACTGCACTATCCTCATCAATCCTCATTGTTACTTCTTCAAAAACATTCAATCAAGATAGTCAGACAGGAGCTTCCCTGAACAAATCCATGCTGATGATACTTGATTAATCTGTGCCTTTCTAAGTGACAGTTTATCCTGTCTCTCAGAATTAATTCCAATAATTCGCCCACTATTGAGGTTAGGCTGACTGGCCTTTAATTATTCGGTCGATCACTCGCTTCCTTTTTCAACAATGGTGCAATGTTAGCAATAAAAACAAAAAGTGCTGGACATACACAGCAGGTCTGGCAGCATCTGTGGAAAGAGAAACAAAGTTAACATTTCAGGTCAGTGACCTTTCATCAGAACAGAAACGTTAACTTTGCTTCTCTCTCCACAGTTGCTGCCAGATCTGCTGTGTATTTCCAATGCAACTAGTTTTTATTATAGATTTGCAGCATCTGCAGAATTTTGCTTTTATTGCAGTGTTACGAGACCTCCAATCCTCTGACATCACACCCGTATCCAGTGAGGGATTGGAAACTGATGGTCAGACCTTCCACTATTTCCTCCCTGACTTCTTTTAACAGCCTGGGGTACATTTCATCCTGCCCTGATGATTTATCCACTTTCAAGGATGCTAATCCCATTTATACTTCTTCTCTCCCTCAGTTTATCATGTCCAATACTTCACACTCCTTCTCCTTAATTACAATATCTGCATCACCCCCTCATTTGCGAAGACAGTAAAATATTCATTAATAAACATACCAACATCTTCCACACTGACACATAGGTTACATTTTTAGGTCTTTGATGGGCCCTACTCTTTCCTCAGTTGCCTCTGACTGCAATGTATTGATGAAACATCTTTGGATTTGTTTTGATTTTGCTTGTCAATATTCTTTCATGATCTCTGTTTGTTCTTCATCGCTACTCCCAAATACCTCTAGTCATGACAAAACACAACTTATCAGAAGGGGAATTTGAACCCACCCCTGCAGAGAGAATTGTGATCTGAATGAACCGTCTCAGACTGCTCGACCATCCTGACCACCCCATGTGTATGTTTAATGCTGACGAAATTATCTATTCATTGTGAAAGTATTTGTGAGATTGTGGAAATGTCTGGAAGAGGAAAGACCAACGGGAAAGCTCGGTCCAAGGCCAAGTCTCGCTCCTCCCGGGCTGGACTGCAGTTCCCGGTGGGCCGTGTTCACAGGCTCCTGAGAAAGGGTAACTATGCTGAGCGTGTGGGTGCCAGAGCCCAGGTCTATCTGGCTGCTGTTCTCGAGTATCTGACCGCTGAAATCCTCGAGCTGGGCGGTAACGCAGCCCGGGACAACAAGAAGACCTGCATCATCCCCAGACACCTACAGCTGGCCGTCCTCAATGATGAGGAGCTCAACAAGCTGCTGGGAGGTGTGACCATTGTTCAGGGTAGGGTGCTGCCTAATATCCAGGCCGTGTTGCTGCCCAAGGAAACCAGCGCTCCGGGCACCAAAACCAAGTCAATCTGCCAGAATTTTTTCAAATACTCAAAGGCTCTTTTCAGAGCCACCCACAGTATCTGAAAGGGCTGATTACTGTCTGAAGTCTGCTGTACCCACACCTCTGTCTATCCCTCTTCATTTGGAACAACCAATGCTATCTTCCATTCCTTTCACCATTATGTGTTTAACTAGCTTCTCCTTATAGTCAGTCCAATATCAATGTACTAATGAAATGATCTGTGTCAGTGCTGGCAATTTCCATAGAATCATAGAAAAATTAGGGCACAGAAGGAGCCCATTCAGCCCATCGCGTTTGCTCTGGCCGAAAAAACTAGCCACCCAATCTATTCCCACCTTCCAGCACCTGATCCGTAGACTTGCAGGTTACAGCACTTCAGGTGCATGTCCAGGTATTTTTAAATGAGTTGAGGGTTTCTGCCTCCACCACCATTCCTGGCAGCGAATTCCAGACACCCACCACCCTCTGGGTAAAAACGTTTCCCCTCATGTCCCCTCTAATCCTTCTACCAATCACCTTAAATCTGTGCCCCCTGGTAACTGACCTCCACACCAGGGGAAACAGGTCCTTACTGTCCACTCTGTCTAGGCACCTCATAATTTTGTACACCTCATTCAAGTCACCCCTCAGACTCCTCTGTTCTAAGGAAAACAACCCGAGTTGCTCCAATATTTGCTCATAGCTGCAACTTTCAAGCCCTGGCAACGTTCTTGTAAATCCCCTCTGTACTCTCTCCAGAGCAATTATGTCCTTTCTATAATGTGGTGACCAGAACTGTACGCAATACTCCAGCTGTGGCCGAACCGCCGTTTTATGCAGTTCTAGCACGACATCCCTGCTTTTCTATTCTATACCTTGGCCAATAAAGGAAAGCATTCCATATGCCTTCTTCACCACTCTAGCTACCTGTCCTGCCACTTTCAGGGACCTGTGGACATGCACTCCAAAGTCTCTCACTTCTTCTACCCCTCTCAATATCTTCCCGTTTATTGTGTATTCCCTTGCTTTGTTTGCCCTCCCCAAATGCATTACCTCACACTTCTCCAGATTGAATTCCATTTGCCACTTTTCCGCCCATTCAACCAATCCATTCATATCATTCTGAAGTCTACAGCTATCCTCCTCACTATCAATTACACGGCCAATTTTTGTGTCATCAGCAAATTTCCCAATCATACCTCCCACATTTAATTCCAAATCATTAATATATACCACAAACAGCAAGGGACCCAACACTGAGCCCTGTGGAATGCCACTGAAAACTGCTTTCCATTCGCAAAAACATCCGTCGATAACTATCCTTTGTTTCCTGTCACTGAGTCAATTTTGGATCCAACCTGCCACATTCCCCTGTATTCCATGGGCTTTCATTTTACTGACCAGTCTGCCATGTGGGTCCTTATTAAAATCCATGTAGACCACATCCACCACACTATCCTCATCAATGTTCCTTGTTACTTCCTCAAAAAACTCAATCAAGTTAGTGAGACATGACCTTCCCTTAACAAATCCATGCTGACTATCCCTGATTAATCCATGCCTTTCTAAGTGGCAGTTTATCCTGTCCCTCAGAATTGATTCTAATAATTTACCCACCACCGAGGTCAGACTGACCGGCCTATAATTATTTGGCCTATCCCTCACATCCTTTTTAAATAATAGTACAACATTCGCAGAGCTCCAATCCTCCGGCACCTCCCCCATATCCAGTGAGGATTTGAAGATGATCCTCAGCGCATCCACTATTTCCTCCCCGGCTTCCTTTAACAACCTTAGATGCAAACCATCCGGCCCTGGTGATTTATTCATTTTGAAGGATGTCAGACCCTCTAGTACTTCCACTCTCATTATGCTTATCGTATCTAATATTTCACACTCCTCTTCTTTGTCTGCATCATCCCTCTCCTTTGTGAAGGCAGAGACAAAAACTCATTAAGAACCCCACACACATCTTCTGCATCCACTCATACGTTCCCTTGTACATCTCTGATAGGCCGTACCCTTTCCTTAGTTATCCTCTTGCTCTTAATGTACTGATAGAACATCTTTGGGGTTTCCTTCAAGTAGTTGTATCCAGTCCACATCCACCAAGTCACCTCTCAGTTTTGTAAAATTTGCCTTCCCCCAATTTAGAACTTTTACTTCTGTTGTATCTTTGTCCTTTTACATGATTATGCCAAAACTAATTGCAGCATGGTCACTAGGGGTGGTGGTGGTGTAGTGGTCTTGTCAGTGGACTTGTCAGTGGATTAGTAACCCAGACACCTAGGGTATTGCTCAGGGGACGTGGGTTCAACTCCCACCATTGAAATTTAAATCCAAATAATAAATCTGCAATTAAAAAGCAAGTCTAATGATGGCCATGAAACCATTGTTGATAGTTGTAAAAACCCATCTGGTTTACTAATGCCCTTTAGGGAAGGAAATCTGCTGTTCTTGTCTGGCCTGCATGCGACTGCAGACCCACAGCAATGTGGTTGACTCTTACATGCCCTCTGAAATGGCCGAGCGAGCCACTCAGTTGAAACTAAACACTACGAAGTCATTAAAAAGGAATGAAAGCAGACGGACCACCCGGCGTCGACCTGGGCACCAGAAATGACAATGGCAAACCCAGCGCTGTCGACCCTGCAAAGTCCTCCTTAGTAACATCTGGTGGCTTGTGTTAAGTTGGGAGAGCAACAGCCTGACATAGTCATACTCACAGAATCATACCTTACAGGCAATGTCGCAGACACTGCCATCACCATCCCTGGGTATGTCCTGTCCCACGGGCAGGACAGACTCACCAGAGGTGTCAGTACAGTAGACAGGGAATTGCCCTGGAAGTCCTCAACATCGACTCTGGACCCCATGAGGTCTCATGGCATCAGATCAAACAATGGACAAGGAAACCTCCTGCTGATTACCACCTACTGCCCTCCCTCAGCTGATGAGTCAGTACTCCTCCATGTTGAACAGCACTTGGAGGAAGCACTGAGGGTGGCAAGAGCACAGAATGTACTCTGGGTGGGGGACTTCAATGTCCATCACCAAGAGTGGCTCGGGATCATCTCTACTGGCCGAATCCTAAAGGACATATCTGCTAGTGCTGCTTGATGGCAATGTTGATGACACCTTCCATCACTTTAGGCCCCATCAGTCTACTCTCAATCATCAGTAAAATGATAGAAGGTACCATCAAGCGGCACTCGCTAAGCAATAACCTGCATCAGTGACACTCAGTTTGGGTTCTGCCAGGGCCACTCAGCTCCTGACCTCATGACAGCCTTGGTTCAAACATGGACAAAAGAGGTGAAGTGTGAGTGATTGCCTTTGACATCAAGGCAGTATTTGACCGAGTATGGCATCAAGGAGCCCGAGCAAAACTGAGGTCAATGGGAAAACCCTCCACTGGCTGGAGTCATACCTAGCGCAAAGGAAGATGGTTGTGGTTGTTGGAGGTCAATCATCTGAGCTCCAGGACATCACTGCAGGCGCTCCTCAGGGTAATGTCCTCAGCCCAACCATCTTCAGCTGCTTCATCAATGACCTTCCTTCAATCATAAGGTCAGAAGTGGGGATGTTCGCTGATGATTGCACAATGTTCAGCACCATTCATGACTCCTCAGATACTGAAGCAGTCCGTGTAGAAATGCAGCAAGACATGGACAATATCCAGGCTTGGGCTGATAAGTGGCAACTAACATTCGGGCCGCACAAGTGCCAGGCAATGACCATCACCAACAAGAGAGAATCGAACTAACTCCCCTTGACATTCAATGGCATTACCATTGCTGAATCCCCCACTATCAACATCCTAGGGGCACCATTGACCAGAAGCTGAACTGGAGTAGCCATATAAATACCGTGGCTACAAGAGCAGGTCAGAGGCGAGGAATCCTGAGGCGAGTAACCCACCTCCTGACTCCCCAAAGCCTGTCCACCATCTACAAGGCACAAGTCAGGAGTGTGTTGGAATAGTCTCCACTTGCCTGGATAGGTGCAGCTCCAACAACACTCAAGAAGCTCAACACCATCCAGGACAAAGCAGCCCACTTGATTGGCACCCCATCTACAAACATTCACTCCCTCCACCACCGACGCACAGTTTCAGCAGTGTGTACCATCTACAAGATGCACTGCAGCAATGCACCAAGGCTCCTTGAACAGCACCTTCCAAACCTGTGACCTCTACCAACTAGAAGTACAAGGGCAGAAAATGCATGGGAACACCACCACCTGCAAGTTCCCCACCAGGACACACACCATCCTGACTTGGAACTATTTCGCTGATCCTTCACTGTCACTGGGTCAAAATCCTGGAACTCCATTCTGAATAGCACTGTGGATGCACCTACCCCAAATGGACTGCAGCAGTTCAAGAAGGCAGCTCACCACCACCTTCCCAAGGGCAATTAGGGATGGGTAATAAATGCTGACCTGGCCAGCGATGCCCAAAATCCCATGAATGAATAAAAAAAAGCTATCTCCAAAATGGTCACCCACTGCTACTTGCCCAGCTTCATTACTGAAGACTCGCTCTAGAATTGTGCCTCCTCTCATTGGGCTTGTGATGTGCTGGCTATTAAAGTTCTCTTGAATGCAGTTCAGGAATTTTGTGCCCTCTGTGCCCTTCACACTGTTTGTATCCCAGTTGATATTGGGATAGTTGAAATCCCCAACTATTATTTCCCTATAGTTTTGCACTCAGCAATTTGCCTACATATTTGTTCTTCTATCTCTCTCTCACTATTTGGGGGTCTACAGTACACTCCTAGTAGTGTGGCTGCCCCTTTTTTATTTCTGAGCTCCACCCATATGGCCTCATTTGATGATTCATTTAACATATAATCCCTCCTCAAAGCTGTATGCCTTCCTTAACTAATAATGCTACACTCCCACCTTTTTTATCCCTATGCCACATGAAAACTCTATATCCAGAGATGTTGAGCTGCCATTCTTGCCCTCTTGAAGCCAAGTTTCCCTTATTGCAATGATATTGTGTTACCATGTGTGGGCACAATGGCGCAGTGGTTAGCACCACAGCTCCAGGAACCCGGGTTCGATTCTGGGTACTGCCTGTGTGGAGTTTGCAAGTTCTCCCTGTGGGTTTTCGTCGGGTGCTCCGGTTTCCTCCCACAGCCAAAGACTTGCAGGTTGATAGGTAAATTGGCCATTGTAAATTGCACCTAGTGTAAGTAGGTGGTAGGGAATATGGGATTACTGTAGGGTTAGTATGAATGGGTGGTTGTTGGTCAGCACAGACTCAGTGGGCCAAAGGGCCTGTTTCAGTGCTGTATCTCTAAATAAAAATAAAAAGTGTGATGTTACTTTATCAGCGCAGGCTTGGAGGGCTGAATGGCCTGTTCCTGTGCTGTATTGTTCTATGTGTCTATCTGTGCCCTCATCTCATCAGCTTTATTTACTATATGAATATACATACAAGTATAAAAATTAGGAGCAGGAGTAGGCCATTCGACCCCTAGACCCTGCTTCCCCATTCAGTAAGTTCATGGCTGAACTGATTACTGCACATTCCCGCCCACCCCCGATAACCTTTCACCCCTTTGCTTATCAAGAATCGATGTCCCTCTGCCTTAAAAATATTCAAAGTCTCTGCTTCCACCGCCTATTGAGGAAGAGAGTTCCAAAAACTCACCACCCTCTGAGGGAAAAAAATTCTCCTCATCTCTGTCTTAAATGGGTGACCCCTTATTTTTTAACAGTGACCCCGAATTCCAGATTCTCCCACAAGGGGAAACATCCTTTCCACATCCACCCTGTCAAGACTCCTCAGGATCTGATATGTTTCAATCAAGTTGCCTCTTTAAATAAATAAATATCCTTTAACACTGCCAAATTCCTCTGCTGCACACTTTTTAAACTTTGCTTCTTCTGTCTTTCAGAGTCATTCGCTAATTTTCTGCCTCCCGTTCCCTGCCCTGAAATTGCCCTGTCTGAAACTGCCCTCAGGTTCCCATCAAGCTGCCAAATTAGTTTAAACAATCCCCAACAGCACCTGCAAGGATATTCATCCTGGTCCTGTTCAGGTGTAGACCGTTCGACTTATATAGGTCCTACCTTCCCCAGAACTGGTCCCAATGCCCCAGAAATCGGAAGCCCTCCTTCCTGCACCATCTCTCCAGCCATGCATTCATCTGGTGTATTCTCCTATTTCTATACTCACTAGCATGTGGCCTTGGGAGTAATTTGGAGATTACTACCTTTGAGGTCCTGTTTGTTAATCTCTTTCCTAACTCCCTAAACTCAGCCTGAAGGATCTCATCCCTCTTTCTTCCTATATCGTTGGTACCAATGTGGACCACGACCTCTGGCTGTGCATCCTTGCCCTCCAGAATGCTCTGTAGCCACTCAGTGATATCCATGATCCTTGCACCAAGGAGGAAACCTGGTTTGCGAGCACTGAAATACCTATCTGTTCCCCGAACTATACAATCCCCTACCAGTATTGCTCGCTTGTATTTTCTCCTCCCTCCCTGCACAGCTGAGCCACGCATGGAGTTCTGGTCATGACTCTCACTGCACTCTCCAGAGGAACCCTCTCTCCCATCAGTACTCAGAACTGAATACCAGTTAGAAAGTGGGATGCCCTCCAGGGACTCCTGCACTACCTGCCTTGACCTTCTTGTCTGTCTGGCAAACTCCCAATCCCTCTCAGCGTGTGCTCTCTTCAACTCCGAGGTGACAACCTGCTGAAAAGTCCTATCCACGTAGTTCTCTGCCTTGCGGATGCACAACACTGACTCCAGTTGCTGCTCGAGTTCTGAAACCTGGAGCTCAAGCTTCTGCAGCTGGTGACACTTCCTGCAGATGTGTTTGTCAAGGACACATGGTGCATCCATGACTTCCCACATACCACAGGAGGCACATTCCACTTGGCCGAGCTGCCCTGCCATTACTTAGCTTTACAAACTCATTATTGCTCATGTAATAAGTGTAATAAGTAGATTAATTTACCAGTTACTCACCAATCAGCTTCTTCCCCTGTACCATGGAGGCTGAAAAAGCAGAAAAGAAAAGAGACCAAAGAGCACCTCCTTCCCCTAGTCAGTGAAGTCCCTCACACATCAACTCACAGCTTTACACTCTGTCCAAACAGCACTTTCTAATTACTAATTATTAGAAATTACACTAACTAAAACATTAGTAACCTGACCAATTACAAGGTAGCTATTTGAGGGTTTTTAAACAAAGAGCTTTTTCCCCTATCCTGATTTCAGGTCCCACTCTGGACACTTGCTTTTGATTCCAGGACACTGAGGGCGGGGTGCTGCCGAATATCCAGGCCGTGTTGCTGCCCAAGAAAACCAGCGCTCCGGGCACCAAAACCAAGTCAATCTGCCAGGATTTTATCAAATACCCAAAGGCTCTTTTCAGATCCACCCACAGTATCTGAAAGGGCTGATTACTGTCTGAAGTCTGCTCTACCCACACCTCTGTCTATCCCTCTTCATCTAGAACAACCAGCGTCATCTTCCATTCCTTTCACCATCATGTGTTTAACTCGCTTCTCCTTATAGACAGTCAGATATCAATGTAATAATGAAATGGTCTGTGTCAGTGCTGGCCATTTCCCTGTCCTGATTTCAGACCCCACTCTGGACACTTGTTTCCCATTCCAGGACCTTCTTGTATTAATATTCAGCACCACCTGTCAGTCAGAAACTTGTCTCAATGAACTGATCCTTTCACTGAACTTCCAACTGCTGCTGTCTATTTCTAGAGGGAAAGAGCTGCTCACTGTGTAAGGATGTGAGGGGAATGTAACCCGGCTGCTGGTGAGAAGGTCCCGTCTTCTCAATCAAAAGCCTTTTATTTTACTACAGTGATTCCCAGATTCCCAGCTGGTCCGTTGAGGATTTTGTTTTCACAGAAATATCTTGTTAAATACAAATCTGATTCCAACATGTCAGTAACAGGACAGAATGGGAACCTTTTAAAAGGATGAAGCAACTATTTCAGTGGCTTCTCACTGTCCCCCTGAAGCCTGTGTGAAGGGGAATTACCAATAGTCTGTAATTTATTACTTCCACACCGAGTTTGAGTTATTTTTCACGTGAAAGATTGCTGAACGGAGTCTTTTCCTGTCAGTTACGGATGAGAAGTTGACAAAAATTGGCAAAATAAAGCTGTTCATAAAATAGCGCCAGCAATTTGAGTCGGTAAAAGCAGAATTGTGTTTTAAAAGCGTTTTTTTAAATCGTGATGGGAAAATAGATTTTTATGTACTTTTCCAGTCGATCACTTCTTTTCCACAGTGAAATTGGCAGCTTTCACGAATTCAAATATTCTGCCAGGTTGACAGGTTCAGCCAATGATTTGCTGTATTTTGTGCTTCGAGGTTCTCCGATTGGATCATTCATTTTATCTAATGGCCGTGTGGCCTAATGGATAAGGCGTTTGACTTCAGTGTATTTTATGAGGTTATCGGAAGATTGTAGGTTCGAGTTCTGCCACGGTCATTTTGGCCCAAAGGGGTTATGCAGGGCTTTGGGGATCGAGTCAGGGACTGAACAGATTGGAAACCCGACATGGACTTGATGGGGCGAATGGCCTCCTCATGTGGAAAGAGATGCAGTGGTTTTTGTCGAGGTTCATCCCAAGCAGCTCTGTAACACAGGAGTCTGTGCTCTACGGGCTGTTCCCAGGGACGCACACCGAGACAAACATCAACTGCTGCTGGAGGACTATCAATTCGGTGAAAGACGCCCTTTGGTCTGCCCGAAACTTGCTGGTCTTCCAGCGCAAAGAGTTGTCCACCACCGAATGTTGCAGACTGGCACATTCCAAGGTCCAGGACTACGTGCTGAGGGACACACTAAAGCTTGGGGCAGCCGCAGCAAAGGCTCAATGGGGAAAGACCACAGTGTAAGGACCCCCACCAAGCTGAACTGAGGGGCTGGATCCATGGGAAACCCCTCGGACTGTATTGTTGATATTTTCATTTGCTGTAAATGTGAAACTGTAATTGGCATGACAATAGTGAAATGGAAGGGTTGTGAAGAACCTTATGATAGTATAGAAGGAAACTGATCTCCCTTGCAATGTTTGTATTTTTTGGTGCTGTTTGAAACTGTTTGGCAATGTAATTTTTGCAGATTTTTATGAATAAAGTATATTTTGGAAATAAAGAAAAAGTGCTGTCACTGACTTTATGAGAAGAGGGTGACCAATCAGAAGTGGGCTGGGGTTACAGCAGGTTCAAACTGCAGGAATTCCAGGTCCCTGAATGACTGAGCTGAAACTGATCAGTTTCACAAACCCTGTCAGTTTCACTGCAGGAAACACCGTCTCGGGGGAAATTACATCACAAATAATTCCATTTGACTAATTATTCAATTATAAAACAATGGGCAGATGTGAAGGTGCGATGTTACTTTTCACTGTGAGGGGAGAATCTGCCATCTGGGTAAATCAGCAACTTTATAACATCGTCTGTACATTTAGAAAAGAAACGATGAAAACTCCCCATAACCCTGGTGCGGTGGAAAGGCTCAATTCAGAGATTGGAATATAACGAGAGCACAACATAAATCATTAACTGTTATTTCCGGCATAAAACACACCCCAGCTCCCGTTCTCAGGTCACTGCTGTCCCTATGAGGCGGTGGGTGACTCTGAAAAGAGACTTTGTTTTGTGTTTGAGAGAAACGGTCGAGTTTTTTGACCGCCGAATCCACAGGGAGTGCAGCCCTGCCGTTTCAGAGCGGACACCACATGGTTACATCTTGCGCTTGACCTGCTCAGTGCAAGTGACCGCTTCACTGATGCTGCATTCTGCAGGAAAACCACAAAGATCCTCCCAGGCAGTGAAATTCATCTTCCCAGAATCTCCATACCAGATTGAAACAGAAAACATAGACAGAGAAAGTTCAAGAGAGTTACTTAGCATTAAAACCAATTAAATAAACCAATTCTGGAGAGATGATGTAGCTTTTTCAGAGAGATTGTGGGTGGCTCTTAAAAGAGCCGTTGTGTTTCGAGTGTTTTCACTACATGGTGGAGTTTTACTTGGAGTTGATGTACTTGGTCACTCACTTTGTCCCTTCTCACATTCCGAGCGCTTTGTTGGGTGGAAATGTTTCTTCAGGCAGTTTCAACAGCTCAGAGCCGACATTGAGTCAGAAACCAGAAATGGGAGTATGGGACACAGACAAGGAATTGAGGCTGAACCTTTATAAATCTCACTGGCTATAGGCCTCAGCTCGAGCATTGTGTCTAATTCCATGTTCCACACTTTAGCAGGAATGTCAAGGCCTCAGAGAGGGCACAGAGGAGATTTACTAGAATGGTATCAGAGATGCACGAATTCAGCTAATGTGGAAAGAATAGGGGTCTGGGGTGTGTGAAGCTGGGGTCCTTCTTCTTCGAGCAGAGATGTTAATGAGGTAGTTAATAGTTGTGTTCAACATTGTGAAGAGTTTTTATAAGAATAAAGAAGTTTGACTTAAATTAGACAGAGCCTTGGTGAGATCACACCTGGAGCACTGTGTACAGTTTTGGTTCCCCTTACCTAACGAAGGACATACTTGCCTTAAAGGAAGTGTAACAAAGTGTCACTCGATTGCTTCCTGGGATGAGGGAATTGTCCTATGAGAAGAGATTGAGTCGACAAGGCCGATATTCCTCGTACTCGGCCCTGTGGGACTGGGTCGGCCCGGACCTGCTGGAAGTATACGAGAGTATGCTCCTGGCCGGCAGCATGTCAGAATCCATGAGGAAAGGCATCATCACCCTCATTTACAAGCGGAAGGGGGAGAGGGCAGAAATCAGAAATTGGCGGCCCATCTCACTGCTTAATGTTGATTACAAGATTCTGTCCAAAGTCATAGCCAGTCGAGTCAAGTCTGCTCTGGAGTTGGTGATCCACCCTGACCAGACCTGTACTGTACCCGGCAGGAAGATCTCTGATAGTCTCGCGCTACTCAGGGATACGATCGCCTACATACGGGACAGGAGGGTGGACACCTGCCTCATCAGCCTGGACCAGGAGAAGGCTTTTGACAGGATATCGCACACCGACATGATGGACGTGCTTTCCAAAATGGGGTTTGGGGAGGGAATCTGCAATAGGATCCAACTGCTCGACACAAACATCAGTAGCGCAGTTTCAATCAACGGGTGGGAATCGGAAAGTTTCCCGATCAAATCTGGAGTCAGACAGGGCTGTCCTCTCTCCTCGGTCTTGTTTGTTTGCTGTATTGAACACTTTGCTGAGTCTATTAGGATGGATGTGAGCATAAGAGGGTTGACAATCCCAGGCAGCGGAGGCACTCAGGTGAAAACCTCCCTGTACATGGATGATGTTGCCGTCTTCTGCTCGGATCCGCTGTCCGTGCGCAGACTGATGAGCATCTGCGACCAGTTCGAACTGGCCTCGGGAGCCAAAGTTAACCACGGCAAGAGCGAGGCCATGTTCTTTGGGAACTGGGCTGACCGATCCTTTGTCCCCTTCACCGTCAGGTCAGACTACCTGAAGGTGCTGGGGATATGGTTCGGAAGGGCCGGGGCGTGCACCAAAACATGGGAGGAGCGAGTAGCCAAGGTACGACAAAAGTTGGGTATGTGGGGGCAGCGATCTCTCTCCATTGTGGGTAAGAACCTGGTCATCAGGTGCGAGTTGCTCACGTTGTTGCTCCACATGGCGCAGGTCTGGCCCATACCCCACTCCTGTGCTGTGGCAGTCACCCGAGCCATTTTCTGCTTCATCTGGGGATCTAAAATGGACCGGGTCCGGAGGGACACGATGTTCAAATCTCTGGACAAGGGCGGGAAAAATGTACCCAACGTGGCCCTCATCCTGATGACCACCTTTGTGTGCGGCTGCATCAAGCTGTGTGTAGATCCCCAGGACGCAAACTCCAAGTGTCACTACGTGCTGAGGTTCTATCTGTCCCCGGTGTTGTGAAGGATGGGCTTGGCCACATTGCCGCGGAACGCTCCATGCAGTTGGACCGTGCCATACCACCTATCCTTCGTGGAGCAGTTTCTGCGGGAAAACACCTTTGACCACCGGTCCATCAGACAGTGGTCTGCACGGAATGTCCTCAAGGCCCTACCGGAAAAGGAGACGGTGGATCCTGTCGCATGGTTCCCTGAGCAGACTGTCAAAGTCATTTGGCGGAATGCCTCATCACCAGAACTTTCAAACAAGCACCAAGACGTAGCTTGGCTGGTGGTGAGAAGGGCCCTCCGCCCTCCCCATCAGATCCTTCATGCACACCCGACGTCTCGCCCCCTCCACACAGTGCCGCCGCGGTGGCTGTGTTGGGGAAGAGACGGTCGCACACCTCCTCCTGGAATGTGTTTTCGCAAAGCAGGTGTGGAAAGAGATGCAGTGGTTTTTGTCAAGGTTCATCCCAAGCAGCTCTGGAATGCAGGAGGCTGTGCTCTACGGGCTGTTCCCAGGGACGCACACCGAGACAAACATCAACTGCTGCTGGAGGACTATCAATTCGGTGAAAGACGCCCTTTGGTCTGCCCGAAACTTGCTGGTCTTCCAGCGCAAAGAGTTGTCCACCACCGAATGTTGCAGACTGGCACATTCCAAGGTCCAGGACTACGTGCTGAGGGACGCACTAAAGCTTGGGGCAGCCGCAGCAAAGGCTCAATGGGCAAAGACCACAATGTAAGGTCCCCCCCACCAAGCTGAACTGAGGGGCTGGATCCATGGGAAACCCCTCGAACTGTATCGTTAATATTTTCGATTGCTGTAAATGTAAAACTGTAATTGGCCTGTATGACACATGGCAGTATGATATCATGGCTATTACAGAAACATGGCTTAAGGAGGGACAGGAATAGCAGCTCAATGTTCCTGGTTACAGGGTTTTCAGACGCGATAGGGAGGGGGATAAGAAAGGAGGGGGAGTGGCAATTTTGGCCAAAGAAACTATTACAGCTGTGAGGAGGGATGATATGTTGTAAGGTTTATCAGATGAGACCATATGGATCGAGCTAAGGAACAAAAAAAGGGGCAATCCCACTGCCATGAGTGTACTATAGACCCCCAAACAGTCAGCGGGAGATAGAACAGCAGATATGTAGGCAAATCTCTGAGAAGTGCAAGAACAATAGGGCTGTAATAGTAGGGGAATTTAACCAACATGAACTTGGATAGTTTTAATGTGAAAAGAATTGAGGGAGCAGAATTCTTGAGCTGCATTCGGGAGAACATTTTTAGCCAATATGTAGCAAGTTCAACAAGAGAGGGTGCAGTTTTAGACAGTTTTAGGAAATGAAGATGGGCAGGTGGAAGGAGTGGCAGTGGGAGAGCATTTTGGTGGGAGTGATCATAATTCAGTCAGTTTTAACATAATTATGGAAAGGACAAGGATACAACAGGAGTTAGAGTTCTCAATTGGGGCAAGGACAACTTTACGAAGCTGAGGAGTGATTCAGCGAAAGTGGACTGGAAACAGCTACTTGAAGGTAAATCAGTGTCAGAGCAGTGGGAGTCATTCAAACGGGAGATTCAAGGGGTTCAGAGTAAACATGTTCCCACAAAGAAAAAGGGTGGGACGGCCAAATCTAGAGCCCCATGGATGTCAAGGAGCTTATGGGTATAATAAGGCAGTAAAGGAAAGCTTATGCCCGACACAGAGAACTCAATACTGCAGAAAGCCAAGAGGAGTATAGAATGTGGAGGGAGGAAATCAAAAATGAAATTAGGAAACTGAAGAGAAAGCATGAAAGAATATTGGCAATCAAAATCAAGGTGAACCCAGAGATGTTTGATCAATACATTAAGAGTAAAAGGATAACTAAGGAAATTGTATGGCCCATAAAAGACCAAAAAGGTAACTTGTGTGTAGGGGCAGAAGATGTTGGTAATGTTCTTAATGAATACTTTGCATCTGTAGTTAAGGAAGAGGGGTGTGAAGTATTGGATGAGATCAACAGAGGGAGAGAGGACATATTAATAGGATTAGTGTATTTGAAAGTTGATAAATCACCAGGGCAGGATGAAAAGTACCCCAGGCTGTTAAAAGAAGGAGAGGAAACAGCAGAAGGTCTGACCATCATTTTCCAGTCCTCACTGGATACAGGTGTGGTTTTGGAGAACTGCTAACATTGTACATCTGTTTAAAAAGGGAGTGAGGGATAGACCGAATAATTACAGGCCAGCCAGTCTAACCTCAGTAGTGGGCAAATTATTGGAAACTATTCAGAGAGACAGGATAAACTGTCACTTAGAAAGGCACAGATAAATCAAGCATAGTCAGCATGGATTTGTTATGGGAAGATCCTGTCTGACCAACTTGATTGAATATTTTGAAGAAGTAACAAGGAAGATAGACGAGGGTCGTGCAGTTGATGTAGTCTGCATGGACGTAAACGTGCGGGTCACGATCCAAGAAATTTGCAGATGACACAAAGATTGGCCATCTGGTAAATAGCATGGAGGATAGCTGTAGGCTGCAGAAAGATATTGATGGTCTGGTCAGGTGGGCAGAAAAATGGCAAATGGAATTCAACCTGGAGAAGTGTATGGTAATGCATTTGGGGAGGTCAAACAAGGCAAAGGAAGACACGATTAAGAAAATGCTGATAGGTGTAGAGAAAGTGAGGGACCTTGGGGTAAATGTCCGCAGATCCCTGAAGGTAGCAGGACAGGTCGATAATGTGGTCAGAAGGTATGTGGAATCCTTTTCTTTATGAGCCGAGGTATAGTATATAAGAGCAGGGAGGTTGTGCTGTAACTGTATAAATCATTAGTCAGGCCACAACATGAGTACTGTGTGCAGTTGTGATCATCTCATTACAGAAAGGATGTAATTGCACTAGAGAGGGTACAGAGGAGATTTACGAGGATGTTGCTGGGACTGGAAAAACGCAGCTATGAGGAAAGATTGGATAGGCTGCGGCTGTTCTCCTTGGTACAGAGAAGACTGAAATGTACAAAATTTTGAGGGGTCTGGAGAGAGTTGAGGTGAAGGGTCTATTCACCTTAGCAGAGAGATCAGTGACTAGGGGCATAGATTTAAAGTGATTGGTAGAAAGATTACAGGAGAGGAGGAAATGTTTTTTCAACCAGAGGGTGGTGGGTGTCTGGAACTCACTGCCTGAAAGGGGAGTTGAGACAGAAACCTTCAACTCATTCAAAAGGAGTCTGGATATGCACCTCAAATGCCATAATCTGCAGGGCTGCGGACCAAATGTTGAAAGGTGGGATTCGAATGGGTAGAATGTTTTTCATCTGGCACAGACACAATGGGCCAAGTGGCCTCTTTCTGTGCCTTCAACTTTCTATGATTCTATAAATTACCCAGCTGCTTTAGTGGAATTTGAACTCATGTCTTTGGACCATTCGTGGAGACTTCTGGATTACTCGTCCTGTAAAGTAACCACAAAATCACCATACCTGAGATTTTTTACTGGTTTGTAACGTGGATTTCAGTATACACAAATGGAATTGATAATCTGTTTCACTCTGATAATGTATGAATTTTTTGACTGGTAAATAATGTGTATCTCTGTCTTTGTATTTTTCAATTCCGCAGTCTGGATGAGTTATGTACAGGCATCTAATTTATATCACAGCATATCAGTTTTGCTCAATCTAATACTGTATGTGATTTTTGGATTGGCAATGTTTAGATCAATCTGCACTATTGGAATTTATACTGCATCTTTCAATTTCACAGTGTGGGTGAGTTCTGAACTGGTATCTAATTTGTGTCTCAGGTTACAGTATCTTTCAACACCTTTGAAGCTTTCACTGTAAAAAAAAATGTTGGACTTGTATGTCACTCAAGGTACACTATGGGGATATTTAAACATCCTTTATCATGGGTGTGAGCTTTGGGTATGGTATTTAATTTAAATATCAGGCTATGTCATTAGGTCAGATTCTGTGCCATTCAATCAGTACCGTGGGCCAATTCTATCTGATATTTAATTGCTAGCTAAGTCTGCATTATATTTAGACTGACACATTGCATTTCAATCTGCTAGTGGGTGTGATTTTGACCTGGGATTGATGTATCTGACTGTCAATGGGACTGAATTGGGGTGAAATGGAAAGAACTTCTTTCTCTCCTGCTTTGTTTGATTGTTGGATTGAAATGTGCCTCTGGAACTTGGGATCAATGTGGGCCTGACTACTTCTGCAGTCTGAGACTAGGGACCTGATGAACTGTCTGTGCCTCTGTACTCTGAGTGATAATGTACCTACTGTGTGTGAGAGGAGCTGGCTGCACAGTTCCTTGTGCCTCAAGTGCAGGAACCATCACATTCATCGCAATTCCTTCAAATATTTGCCTGTATGAAGAAAAAGTATATCTTATAACTCAAGAACAGATGCGGTGCAAAATATCAGATGAATTAAATTTCTCAATGAATAATCATTAATAACAGCCACAAATGTAAACCAGTGTCAGTATCTGCCTCCACCGAAGTACTGAAGCTCCCAGCTCCTGCATCACAAGTGTTCTGGGCAGATCCATAGAGTCATAGAGTCGTACAGCATAGAAACAGGCCCTTCGGCCCACCGCGTCCATGCCGACCATAATGCCCATCCATACTAATCCCACCTGCCTGCATTACTTCCGTATCCCTCTATGCCTTGCTCATTCAAGTACCTGTCCGGATGCCTCTTAAATGTTGCTACTGTTCCTGCCTCCACCACCACCTCAGGCAGCTCATTCCAGATACCCACTATTATTTGTGTGAAAAATTTACCCCTTTGATCCTCTTTAAACCTCCTCCCTCTCACGTTAAATCTATGCCGTCTAGTTTTAGTCACCCCTGCCATGGGAAACGGACTCTGGCTATCCACCCTATCTATGCCTCATAATTTTATATACCTCTATCATGTCCCCTCTCCTTCGCTCCAGGGAAAACAGACCCAGCCTATCCAATCTCTCTTTATAACTCAAGCCCTCCAAACCAGGCAACATCCTTGTGAATCTTTTCTGCACCCTCTCTAGCTTAATCACATCTTTCCTGTCGTGTGGCGACCAGAACTGCACACCGTACTCCAAATGCAGCCAAACCAACGTTATGTACAACTGAAACATGTTGTCCAAACTCTTGTACTCAATGCCTCAGCCGATGAAGTCAAGCATGCCATATGCCTTCTTCACCACCCTGTCTACCGGTGTTGCTACTTTCAGGGAACTATGTACTTGCACCCCAAGGTCTCTCTGCTCAACAACACTCCCCAAGGCCCTGCCATTCACTATATATGTCCTGCCCTGGTTTAACTTCCCAAAATGCATCACTTCGCACCTGTCTGCATTAAATTCCATTTGCCAATTCCTTGCCCACTTTCCCAGTTTATCTATATCCTGTTGTAACCTTAGACAACCTTCTTCACTGTCCACTATACCACCAATTTTGGTGTCATCTGCAAACTTACTAATCATGCTCCCTACATTCACATCTAAGTCATTAATATATATGACAAACAGAGGGCAAAGCACCGATCCCTGCGGCACACCACTGGTCACCGGCCTCCAATCGGAAAAACAATCCTCCACTACCACCTTCTGCCTCCAATCACCAAGCCAATTTTGTATCCAATTTGCTAGCTTACCCTGGATCCCATGTGTTCGAACCTTCCGGACCAGCCTACCATGTGGGGCCTTGCTAAAGTCCATGTAGAAAACGTCCATCGCTCTGCCCTCATCAATCCTCTTGGTCACCTCCTCGAGAAACTCAATCAAATTCATGAGACATGATTTCCCACGCACAAAGCCATGCTGACTATCCCTAATCAGACCATGCCTTTCCAAATGCATATAAATCCTGTCTCTCAGAATCCCTTTCAATAACTTTCCCCCCACTGATGTAAGGCTCACCGGCCTGTAGTTCCCTGGCTTATCCCTGCTGCCCTTCTTAAATAAAGGCACAACATCAGCCATCCTCCAGTCTTCCGGTACCTCAGCCGTGGCTAATGATGATACAAAAATCTCTGCCAGGGCCCCAGCAATCTCCTCCCTTGCTTCCCATAGCATCCTAGGATACACCTGGTAAGGCCCTGAGGATTTATCCACCTTAATGCACTTCAAAACCTCCAACACCACCTCCTTTGTAATGTTGATATGCTTCAGGATATCGCTGTTCCCTCCCTTGAACTCACTAGATTCCATGACCTTCTCCACGGTAAATATGGACGATAAATATTCATTTAAGACCTCGCCCATTTCCTGTGGCTCCACACATAGATTGCCACACTGATCCTTAAGGGGACCTACTGTCTCCCTAGCTACCCTCTTACTCCTAATATACTTATAGAATCTTTTAGGATTCTCCTTTATATTATCTGCCAGGGAAATCTCATGGCCCCTTTTCAAAGAACAAAGAACAGTACAGCACAGTAACAGGCCATTCGGCCCTCCAAGCCTGCGCCGATCTTGATGCCTGCCTAAACTAAAACCTTCTGCACTTCCGGGGACCGTATCCCTCTATTCCCTTCCTATTCATGTATTTGTCAAGATGCCTCTTAAACGTCGCTATCGTACCTGCATCCACCACCTCCCCCGGCAGCAAGTTCCAGGCACTCACCACCCTCTGTGTAAAGAACTTGCCTCGCACATCCCCTCTAAACATTGCCCCTCTCACCTGAAACCTATGTCCCCTAGTAACTGACTCTTCCATCCTGGGAAAGAGCTTCTGACTATCCACTCTGTCCATGCCGCTTATAACTTTGAAAACCTCTATCATGTCGCCCCTCCACCTCCGTCGTTCCAGTGAAAACAATCTGAGTTTATCCAACCTCTCCTCATAGCTAATGCCCTCCAGACCAGGCAACATCCTGGTAAACCTCTTCTGTACCCTCTCCAAAGCCTCCACGTCCTTCTGGTCATGTGGCGACCCTCCTAATTTCCTATTTCCTTCTTACGTGTAGTCCTACATCCCCTATACTCCTCGAGGGACTCACTCGATCCCAGATGCCTATACCTGACGTATGCCTCCTTCTTTGTCCTGACCAGACCCTCAATATCCCTCGTCAACCAAGGTTCCCTAAACTTGCCAGCCTTGCCCTTCCATCTAACAGGAACATGCCTGCCCTGAACTCTTCCTATCTCACTTTTAAAAGCCTCCCACTTGCCAGATGTCCCTTTACCTGGAAACAGCCTCTCCCATTCAACTTTTGAGAGTTCCTGTCTGATGCCATCAAAATTAGCCTTCCCCCAATTTAGGGCTTCAAGCTGAGGACCAGTCCTATCCTTTTCCATAACTAGCTTGAAGCTAATGGAGTTATGGTCACTGATCCCAAAGTGCTCCCCCACTGACACATCAACCACCTGCCCATCCTCATTTCCTAAGAGGAGGTCGAGTGTAGCCCCTTCCTAGTAGGGCCATCCACATACTGCTTCAGAAAACTATCCTGGACACATTTAAAAAATGCTTCCCATCTGATCCCTTAGCACGAAGGCAGTCCCAGTCAATATTAGGGAAGTTAAAATCACCTACTATTACAACCCTATAATTCCTACACCTATCTGTGATTTCCCTACCTATATGCTCCTCCACTTCCCTCTTACTATTGGGGGGTCTATAGTATAATCCCATCAAAGGAATCACCCCTTTCTTATTTCTAAATTCTACCCATATGGCCTCACTGGACATTCACCCCGGGATATCCTCTCTAAGTACTGCCGTGATGTCCTCCCGAATCAATAGTGCAACTCCCCCTCCTCTCTTACCTCCACCTCTGTCACACCGGAAGGATCGATACCCCGGAACATTGAGCTGCCAGTCCTGCCCATCCCTCAACTACGATTCTGTAATAGCTACAATATCACAATCCCATGTACCGATCCATGCTCTGAGTTCATCTGCCTTACCTGTAAGGCTTCTTGCATTAAAATAAATGCAGTTTATCCATCCAGACAAAACACTGCACTGGGATTGTTCCAACTGCTCTATGCTCTACATATATTTCCAACCATCTTGCTTCATATGAATGAAAGATAAATAAAGTCCGATATGTATATCTCTCAATTCCTTTCTCCCCATACACTTGTTCCACCTTCCCTGCATCGATACTATTTGCCTCAACCTCTCCCTGTGATAGCAAATCCCAGCTTTTAACCATTCACTACATAAATACATATTTCATGAATGGCGATTTTATATTTTTGGCTCTTGTTTCAGACACCACCACAAAAGTAAACATGTCTCCTTGTACTTTATAAAAGCCGTTCATTATTTCCTCACTTTTTTCATTTGTTCATGGGATGTAGGCATCACTGGCTATGCCAGCATTCATTGCCCATTCCAAATTGCCCTAAACAAAGTGGTAGTGAGCTGCCTTCTTGAGCCGCTGCAGTCCTTGAGATGTCGGAACACCAACAGTGCTGTTTGGAAGGGAGTTCCAGGATTTTTACCCAGCAACAATGAAGGAATGGCGATATAGTTCCAAGTCAGGATGGTTTGTGGCTTGCAGGGGAACTTGGTGTTCCCATGCATCTGCTACCCTTGTCCTTTTAGATAGTAGAGGTTGCGGGTTTGGAAGGTGCTGTCGAAGGAGCGTTGGTGAGTTGCTGCAGTGCATCTTGTAGATGGTCCACACTGCTGCCACTGTGCATCGGTGGTGAATGTTGAAGGTGGCGGATGGGGGCAATCAAACAGGCTACTTGAGTGTTGTTGGAGCTGCACTTATCCAGACAAGTGGAGAGTATTGCATCACACTCCTGACTTGTGCCTTGTAAATGGTGGACAGGTGTGGGGAGACAGGAGGTGAGTTATTCGCCACAGAGTTCCTAGCCTCTGACCTGCTGTTGTAGCCACAGCATTTATGTGGCTGGTCCAGTTCAGTTTCTGGTCAATGGTAACCTCCAGGATGTTGATGGTGGTGGATTCAGTGATGGTAATGCCATTGATCATCAGGGAGAGATGATTAGATTCTCTCTTGTTTGAGATGGTCATTGCCTGGCACTTATGTGGCATGAATGTTACTGCCACTCATCAGCCCAAGCCTGGATGTTGACCAGGTCTTGCTGCATCTGATCATGGGCTATCTGAGGAGTCACGAATGGTGCTGAACATTGTGAATATCGCCACTTCTGGCCTTGTGATGGAGGGAAGGTCATTGCTGAAGCAGCTGAAGATGGTTGGGCCTAGAACACTAGCCTGAGGAACTTCAGCAGTAATGTCCTGTGACTGAGATGATTGACCTGAACAACCACAGCCATCTTCCTTTGTGCTAGGTCTGACTCCAACCAGCGGAGAGTTTTACTCCTGATTCCCATTTACTCTAGTTTTGCTCGGGCTCCATGGTACCATACACGGTCAAAGGCTGCCTTGATGTCAAAGGCAGTCACTCTCACCTCACAATGCAGTGTTGCTTTAACCCTAAAACAAAATCAAAATTCTGCAGCTGCTGGAAATTTGAAAAAAAAAACAAAAGTGCTGCAAATACTCAGCCCTTCAGGCAGCAAATGTGGAGAGTGAAACACAATTAAGGTTTCAGGTCTGTGTCCTTTCATCTTACGATATGTTTTATGTCCTGGTATGTAAGGTCAGGTGACAGGCGGGGTATAAAGAGTGGTGAGCTGAGGCCCGAGACCAGAAGCAGTGGCGGCGAGAGGAGCTGGTGTATAAAGAGCAGTGAGCCGAGGCCCGAGACCAGAAGCAGTGACAGTGTCGGTGCGAGAGGAGCTGGGGTATAAAGAGCAGTGAGCCGAGGCCCGAGACCAGAAGCAGTGACAGTGTCGGTGGCGAGAGGAGCTGGGGTATAAAGAGCAGTGAGCCGAGGCCCGAGACCAGAAGCAGTGACAGTGTCGGTGGCGAGAGGAGCTGGGGTATAAAGAGCAGTGAGCCGAGGCCCGAGACCAGAAGCAGTGACAGTGTCGGTGGCAAGAGCTCTGTTCAGTTCTGTGGACTTGCTTGACCAGCAATAATTGAAGTGTGACATCACAGGAGAGCCGGTAAGTGATTGGTGGGTATTTCTTCCATGTCTCTGTTTTTTTTTAGATTAGAGATACAGCACTGAAACAGGCCCTTCGGCCCACCAAGTCTGTGCCGAACATCAACCACCCATTTATACTAATCCTACACTAATCCCATATTCCCAACAAACATCCCCACCTGTCCCTATATTACCCTACCCCCTACCTATACTGGTGACAATTTATAATGGCCAATTTACCTATCAACCTGCAAGTCTTTTGGCTTGTGGGAGGAAACCGGAGCAAACCCACGCAGACACAGGGAGAACTTGCAAACTCCACACAGGCAGTACCCGGAAGCGAACCCGGGTCCCTGGAGCTGTGAGGCTGCGGTGCTAACCACTGCGCCGCCCTTTTGGCCAAGTGATTTAAATCAGGAGATGTCATTACAGGTTAAGATTACACTTAAATGTTTTTTTTTTAATACTGCTATCCAAATTAATTAATTAAATAGAATAGAGATGGCTGGGCAGGCGATGTGTTACAGCTGTAGTATGTGGGAGCTGGTGGACGCCGATGCAATCCACGGTGACCACATCTGCAGCAAGTGTTAGCTGATTGAGGAACTTCGGCTCAGAGTTGATGAGCTGGAGTCCAAGCTGTGGACACTGCGACGCATCAGGGAGGGGGAAAGCTACCTGGACACTGTTTCAGGAGACAGTCACACCCCTTAGATTAATTACATCCAATTTGGACCATGGTCAGGGACAGGAGGGTGTGACTGCGAGTGAGGCAGGTATGGGGATCCAGAATTTAGCTTTGGAGGAGCCTCAGCCAGTGCCCTTATCCAATAGGTACGAGATTTTTGCTTCCAATGTGGATAAGGGCACAGGCTGCAGGGAGGATGAGTGAACTGACCACCCTGGTTCAGAGCACCATTCAAGTGGGGGAAGAAAAGAGGAATATTGCAGTCATAGGGGGTAGCATAGTTAGGGGAATAGATACTGTTCTCCACAGCAAAGATATAGAGAGTCCCGAAGATTGTGTTGCCTACCTGGTGCCAAGGTTAAGGACATCTCTTCCGGGCTAGAGAGGAATTTGGAGTGGGAAGGAAAGGATCCAGTTGTTGTGATCCACGTAGATACCAACAACATAGGTCGGACTAGAAAAGAGGTTCTGCTGAGGGACTATGAGCAGCTCGAGGCTAAATTAAAAAGCAGAACCACAAAGGTAATAATCTCCGGATTACTATCTGAGCCACGTGCAAATTGGCACAGGGTAAATAAGATTAGAGAGGTAAATGCGTGGCTCAAAGATTGGTGTGGGAGAAATGAGTTCTGATTCATGGGACACTGGCACCAGTACTGGAGAAAGAGAGAGCTGTTCCATTGGGATGGGCTGCACTTGAACCATGCTGGGACCAGTGTCCTGGCGAATCGTACAACTAGGCTTGTAGATAAGGCTTTAAACTAAATAGTGGGGGGGAGGGTTCAATTGAAGGGAAGTTTATAAAGTTGAAAAGTAACGAGAGAACAGAGGTGCAGGGTAGTGAAGGGGCATACATTAATCAGAGTGTGACCGGTAGGAACAGAGAATACAAGCATAAGAGTACAGCAGAAATTAGAACTAGAATAGGTAAAAATGGGAATAAGTCAAAGCTTTAGGCTCTTTATCTGAATGCACATCGCATTTGTAACAAGATAGATGAGCTGACGGCACAGAGAGAAATAAATGAATATGATTTGATAGCTATCACTGAGACGTGGTTGCAGGATGACCAGGACTGGAATCTCAATGTTCAAGGATATTCGACGTTCCGGAAGAATAGGCAGAAAGGAAAAGGAGGTGGGGTAGCTTTGTTGTTAAAGGAAGGGATCAGTGTTGTTGTGAGGAATGATATAGATGTAATAGATGGTGATGTAGAATCAGTTTGGGTGGAAATAAGGAATAGCAAGGGGAAGAAATCACGGATGGGAATGGTCTAGAGGCCCCTGAGGAGTTGCGCCTCTGTAGGACAAAATATTAATCAGGAAATAATGGAGGCGTGTAAGAAGAACACTGCAATTATCGTGGGTGATTTTAATCTTCATATAGACTGGACAAATCAAATTGGCAAGGGTAGCATGGAAGACGAATTTGTAGAGTGCATCAGGGATTGTTTCTTAGAACAATACATTGCAGAACCTACCCGGGAACAGGCTATTTTAGACTTGGTAATGTGTAATGAGGTAGGATTAATAAGATATCTCGTAGTTAAGGATCCTCTAGGGGGAAGTGATCATAACATGGTAGAATTTCAAATTCAGTTTGAGGGTGAGCAACTGGGGTCTCAAACCAATGTCTTCAACTTAAACAAGGGCAATTACAGAGATAGGAAGAATGAGTTGTCTAAAGCAGGCTGGGAAAATAGACTACGAGGGAAGTCAGTCGATGAGCAGTGGCAGACTTTTAAGCAGATATTTCATAACACTCAGCAAACATTTATTCCGGTCAGAAGGAAGGACTCGAGGAAAACGATGAACCATCCGTGGATAACAAAGCAAGTTAAGGAGAGTATCAAATCAAAAGCAAAGGCATACAAAGCAGCAAAAGCTAGTACTAGGCCAGAGGAATGGGAATTTTTTAGAAACCAGCAGTGCATGACTAAAAAACGAATAAAGAGAGAAAATTGATTGAGAGTAAATTGGCAAGAAATATAAAAACAAACAGCAAGAGCTCGGGGGCCGATAGACCACTCCAATGCGTGATTTCTTTCCCTTGCTATTCCTTATTTCCACCCAAACTGATTTTACATCACCATCTATTACACCGATATCATTACTCACAACTGCACTGATCCCTTCCTTTAATAACAAAGCTACCCCACCTCCTTTTCCTTTCTCCCTATTCTTCCGGAATATCGAATATCCTTGAACATAAAAAGGAAAAGTACATGTGGGACCCTTAGAGGATGAGACTGGGGAATAAATAACATGGAACAGGGGAATGGCAGATAATTTAAGCCAATATTTTGCATCGGTCTTCACGGTGGAAGACACTATAAACATCCCAACAATAATAGATGAGCAAGGTGTAAATGGGAGGGAGGAACTTGTAACAATCTCTATCACGAGGGAAAAGGTGCTGGACAAACTGATGGGACTAAAGACAGACAAGTCGCCAAGACCTGATGGCCTCCATCCAAGGGTTTTAAAAGAAGTGGCTGCAGAGATAGTAGGGGCATTGGTCATAATATACCAAAATTCACTGGATTCCAGTAGGGTGTCAGCGGATTGGAAAACCGCTAATGTGACACCCTTATTCAAGAAAGGAGGGAGACAGAAGGCAGGAAACGATAGACCAATTAGCTTAACATCTGTCATTGGGAAAATGCTAGAGTCCAATATTGAGGAAGAAATAGCAGGACATTTAGAAAAACATAATGCAATCAAACAGAGTCAACATGGTTTTATGAAAGGGAAATCATGTTTGATAAACTTGTTAGAGCTTTTTGAGGATATAACAAGCAGAGTGGATAAAGGGGAACCAGTAGATGTAGTGTATTTGGATTTTCAGAAGGCGTTCACTAAGGTGCCACATAAAAGGTTATTGCACAAAATAGGAGCTCAGGGTATTGGGGGTAATGTGTTAGCATGGATTGAGGATTGGCTAACACACAGAAGGCAGAGTGTCGGGATTAATGGGTCTTTTTCAGGTTGGAAAGCCGTATTTAGTGGGGTGCCACAAGGATCAGTCCTCGGGCCTCAACTATTTACTATCTATATTAATGACTTGGAGGAAGGGACAGAGTGTAGAGTATCCAAATTTGCTGACGATACAAAAATAGGTGGAAAGGCATGTTGTGATGAGGACACAAAGAAACTGTAAAGGGATATGTTAAGTGAGTGGGCAAAAACTTGGCAGATGGAGTTCAATGTGGGAAAGTGTGAGGTAATCCACTTTGGCAGGAAGAACAAAAAGGCAGATTATTATTTAGATGGAGAAAAACTACAAAATTCAAAATGCAGTTCAGAGGGATCTGGGTGTTCTTCTGCAGGAAACACAAAGTTAGCATGCAGGTGTAGCAAATAATTAGGAAGGCAAATGGAATTTTGGCCTTTATTGCTAGCGGGTGAGAGTTTAAAAATAGGAAAGTCTTATTACAACTGTACAGGGTGTTGGTGAGGCCACACGTGGAGTACTGCGTACAGTTTTGGTCACTGCATTTAAGGAAGGATATCCTAGCATTGGAGGCAGTTCAGAAAAGGTTCACTAGGCTGATTCCTGGAATGCAGGGGTTGTCTTATCAAGAACAGAATGAGAGGTGATCTTATTGAAACAAATAAGATTCTAAGGGGGCTTGACAGGGTAGATGTTGAGAATATATTTCCACAGGTGGGGGAATCTCGAACTAGGGGACATTGTTACAGAATAAGGGGGCACACATTTAAAACTGAGATGTGTATGAATTTTTTCTCTGAGGGTGGTGAATCTCTGGAATTCTCTACCTCAGAGAGCTGTGGAGGCTAGGTCACTAAATGTATTTAAGGAGGTGGTAGATAGATTTTTGAAATCTCAGGGAGTGGAGGGTTAAGCGGAGCAGGCCCAAAAGAGGAGTTGAGGCATGGGAGAGATCAACCATGATCTTATTGAATGGCGGGCCAGGCTTGAGGGGCTGAATGGCCTACTCCTCCTCCTACTTGTGCTCAGTTTGCAGTAATGGAAGACTATGTCTTCCATTTTTACCATTTATGAGTTTTGTGGAGTAGTGTGTAACATGTAGCTCAGTCTGCAGTCTTACATTATTGAGATTAATTCTGTACTTTACAATCAGGTCCTGTTTGTCTTTCCCATCTGACATAGAATTTGAAGTTCAGGCTGCACTCTTGTGAGAATGACACAGTGCCTTGCAATCTGATAGTGGGTGTGATTTTGTGCGGAGATTGATGTATCTACCTGGGACAGAGTTGGGGTGAAATGGAAACAACCTCAGTCTGTCCTGCGTGACTGTTGGATTGAATAAATGTGTCTGGAACTTGGGATCAGTGCCGGTCTGACTACGTTTGCTGTCGGTGAATGTGGAACTGATGTCTCTGCTCTCTGTGAGTTGATACTGTACTGACTGTGTGTGAGGAGCTGGCTGCACTTCCCCTTGTGTCGAGGAATCACTACACTTATTCTACTTCCTTCAAGTATTTGGCTGTAGAAAGGAAAATATTTATTATAATTCAGGAAGATGTGTGGTAGAAGATACAAAAGTGACCAAAACAATTTTTCAATTAATAATCATTATGAACAATCACAAAGGAAACCCAGCAATACAAACAGAGTCAGTGTCTGATTCCACTGCAGTCCTGCAGCCCCCAGCTACTGCATACCAGGGGCTTTGGCCATTTTACAACAATTAAATGACATCCAGAAACAATCCACTGGGCCATGAATGGGACTGACCGACGGAGCAGGGACTTTTACACAGGTCAGATTTCCAGTTCCCGCTCCCATGGTCTAACCGTTCAAGCGAAACCAAACAGCCGCTGTTTAAAATGTGTCCTTCACACTTCTCACCTGGTGCCTATAATAGATTCTCTTTGTGTAACTCCCCACATCCCACTGTCCAATAACAAACTATGGGATTAGACTGGATTGCTGCCTTTGCATTGGTGTGGATACGATGGGCCAAATGGCCTAATTCTGTGCTGGAACTTTTTGATGTTTCTGTTTGGTGAATTCTTGCAGAAATCTGCGCCTGCGCTCCCCTCCCCCATCTACCTGTCATGGGGCAGTGCAATGGTTAAAGAATGGAGGGTTTCACCAACTGGATGGTGACGTATATTTCATATAACAGTGACGTGCTGTCTACTACACCACAGAGCCATTCACAGACAAAGCCCAACCACCAGCTCCTTCTCTCACACAGGACGTACATTATCACACACACAGCACAGAGACACAGACAGGTTATCAGTTCCACAGTCTCAGACAGCAGAAATCGTTCCAGAGACACATTTTCAATCCATCTATCCAACAGAGCAGGAGAGACAGACGTTGTTTCCATGTCACCACAACTCAGTACCACTGACAGGTAGATACATAAATCCCAGTCCAAATTCTCTATCAAATTATCACTGTGTCAATCCCACAATATTGCAAGCGAATAATGCAAGGCTGGATTTCATCTATTTTAACGCAAGGTGTCTTACAAGTAAGGCAGATGAATTGAGGGATAAAAACAAGAAATGCTCAAAATACTCAGCAGGTCTGGCAGCATCTGTGGAGAGAGAAGCAGAGTTACCATTTCAGGGCATTTGGGGCAGCACAGTGGTTAGCACCGCAGCCTCACAGCTCCAGCGACCCTGGTTCAATTCTGGGTGCTGCCTGTGTGGAGTTTGCAAGTTCTCCCTGTGTCTGCGTGGGTTTTCTCCGGGCGCTCCGGTTTCCTCCCACATGCCAAAGACTTGCAGGTTGATAGGTAAAATTGGCCATTATAAATTGCCCCTCGTATAGGTAGGTGGTAGGGAAATATAGGGACAGGTGGGGATGTGGTAGGAATATGGAATTAGTGTAGGATTAGTATAAATGGGTGGTTGATGGTCGGCACAGACTCGGTGGGCCGAAGGGCCTGTTTCAGTGCTGTATCTCTAAATAAAAAAATAAAAGGTCAGTGACCCTTCTTCGGAACTCCGAAGATGAATTGAGGGCGTTGATTAACACATGGCAATATGATATTGCTATCACAGAAACATGGTTGAGGGAAGGGCAGGACTGACAGCTCAATATTCCAGGGTATAGAATCTTCAGGTGTGACAAGGACTGGAGTGGGGGCGAGGGGGTGGGGGGAATGTCAAAGAGGAGGTGGCATTGCACTATTGACCAAGGAATCATTTACTACAGTAAGGAAGGATGATATCTTAAAAGGTTCTTTAAATGAGGCCATATGGTTAGAACTTAAAAACAAAAAGGGGGCAAGCACTTGGCTGGGAGTGTACTACAGGCCTCCAAACAGTCAGGGAGAGATAGAGGAGCAGATATGTAGGCAAATCTAAGAGGGGTGTAAAAATAATAGGGTAATAAGAGGGAATTTCAACTTCCCCAATATTAACTGGGATAGTCGTAGTGCAAAAGATTAAAGGGGGTGGAATTCTGAAAGTGCATTCGGGAGAGCTTTTTGACCAAGCACGTACAGAGTCCTGCAAGAGAAAGTGGTACTGGACCTAATCTCGGGGAATGAAGCCGAACAAGTGGTAGAAGTGTCAGTGGGGGAGCATTTCATGGATAGTGACCATAACTCTAAGATTTAAGGCAGTTATGGAAAAGGACAAAAATGAACTGGAAATAAAGGTACTGTTTTGGGGGAAGGTCAATTTCAATATGATAAAACAGGATCTGGCCAAAGTGGACTGGGAGCAGCTACTTCTAGGAAAGTCTACATCAGACCAGCGGGAGTCATTTATAAAGGAGATAGTGAGAGTTCAGGGCCCACATGTTCCCGTAAAGATGAAGGGTAGGACCAACAAGTTTAGGGAACCCTGAATGTCAAGGGATATCGAGGATTGAATAAGGAAAAAAAAAAAAGGCTTATGGCAGATTCAGAGGGCTGAAAACAGCAAAGGCCCTAGAGGAGTATAGAAAGTGCAGGTGGGGGGGGGTACATTAAAAAAAAAAGTAATTAAGAGAGCGAAGAGGGGGCATGAAAAAACACTGGTGGGCAAGATAAAGGAAAATCCCAAGGCATTTTATAAGTATATTAAGGGCAAGACGATAACCAGGGAAAGAGTAGGGCCCATTAGGGACCAACGTGGCAATCTGTATGTGGAGCCGGAGGATGTAAGCGAGGTTTTGGTTGGTTACTTTTCGTCTGTGTTCACTATGGAGAAGGACGGTGTTGGTGTAGAGATCAGGGAGGGGGATTGTGATATACGTGAACAAATTAGCATTGAAAGGGAGGAGGTGTTAGCGGTTTTAGCGGGCTCAAAAGTGGATAAATCATCAGGCCCAGATGAGATGTATTCCAGGCTGCTATGTGTGGCAAGGGAGGAGATTGCATGGTCTCTGACACAAATTTTCAAATCCTCTCTGGCCACAGGAGAGGTGCCAGAGGACTGGAGGACAGTGAATGTGGTACCATTATTCAAGAAGGGTAGCAGGGATAAACCAGGTAATTACAGGCCAGTGAGTCTAACATCAGTGGTAAGAAAACTATTGGAAAAAATTCTGAGGGACAGGATTAATCTCCACTTGGAGAGGCAGGGATCAATCAGGGATAGTCAGTTTGGCTTTGTCAGGGGGAGATCGTGTCTAACAAATTTGATTGAATTTTGTGAGGTGGTGATTAGGCATGTAGATGAGGTTAAAGCAGTTGATGTAGTCTACATGGACTTCAGTAAGGCTTTTGATAAGGTCCCACATGGGAGATTGGTCAAGAAGGTAAGAGTCCATGGGATCCAGGCCAATTTGGCAAATTGGATCCAAAATTGGCTTATTGGCAGGAGGCAGAGGGTGATGGTCGAGGGTTGTTTTTGCGATTGAAAGCCTGTGACCAGTGGTGTACGCAGGGATTGGTGCAGGGACCCTTGCTGTTTGCAGTGTACATTAATGATTTAGATGTGAATATAGGTGATATGATCAGTAAGTTCGCAGATGACATGAAAATTGGTGGGTGTCGTAAATAGTGAGGAGGAAAGCCTTAGATTACGGATGATGTGGATGGGTTGGTAAGGTGGGCAGAGCAGTGGCAGATAAAATTCAATTCTGAGAAGTGTGAGGTGATGCATTTTGGGAGGACTAACAAGGCAAGAGAATATACAATAGATGAAAGGACCACAGGAAGTACAGAGGGACATTGGTATACTTGTCCATTGAACACCGAAGGCAGCAGCACAGGTGGAAAAGGTGGTTAGGAAGACATATGGGATAGTTGCCTTTATTAGCCGAGGCATAGAATATAAGAGCAGGGAGGTTATGATGGAGTTGTATAAAATGCTAGTTCGGCCACAGCTGGAGTACTGTGTACAGTTCTGGTCGCCACACTATAGGAAGGATGTGATTGCACTGGAGAGGTTGCAGAGGAGATTCACCAGGATGTTGCCTGAGCTGGAACATTTCAGCTGTGAAGAGAGACTGGATAGACCATGGTTGTTTTCCTTAGAACAGAGAAGGCCGAGGGGGGACTTGATTGAGGTATAAAAAATTATGAGTGGCATAGATACGGTAGATAGGAAGAAACTTTTTTTCCCTTAGCAAAGGTGTCAATAACCAGGGGGCATGGATTTAAGGTAAGGGGCAAGAGGTTGAGCGGGGAATTGAGGAAAAACCTTTTCTCCCAGAGAGTGGTTGGAATCTGGAACACACTGCTTGAAGGGGCGGTAGAGGCAGGAACCCTCACAACATTTAAGAATAATTTAGATAAGCACTTGAAATGCCATAGCATACAAGGCTACAGGCCAAGTGCTAGAAAATAGGATTAGAATAGATAGGTCCTTGATGGCTGACATGGACACGATGGGCTGAAGGGCCTGTTTCTATGCTGTATAACTCTGACTCCATGACTAACCTCAGCTACAATTTAAATACATATAGAACTGGCACGTGGTTCCCGTTTCAAAGTTACAGAATTAACCTCAATAATGTACTCTGAGATTCAGGTTAAATACCAGCTAAATATTTACACGTTATGAGTTTAGAAGTTGCAGTATTAATTCCCATAATGTATTTATTTTTATTTAGAGATACAGCATTGAAACAGGCCTATCGGCCCACCGGGTCTGTGCCGACCAACAACCACCCATTTATATTAACCCTACATTAATCCCATACTCCCTACCACATCCCCACCATTCTCCTACCACCTACCTACACTAGGGGAAATTTACAATGGCCAATTTACTGATCAACCTGCAAGTCTTTGGCTGTGGGAGGAAACCGGAGCACTCGGCGGAAACCCACGCGGTCACAGGGAGAACTTGCAAACTCCACACAGGCAGTACCCAGAACTGGACCCGGGTCACTGGAGCTGTGAGGCTGCGGTGCTAACCACTGCATCACCCACATTTGGACACTAGTCCATATCTCAACTGCATAATCAGATTGAGAGATTATGAAAAACAGTATAACCTGAGATACAAACTCATATTCCAGTTTAAAACTTATCTGGATTGTGGAACTAAAAGATACAATATAAATTTGATTTGTCTAGTGAGCTATAAGTTTTCTACCAGTCCAAAAACCACATATAGTGTCAGATGGAAGATACTGTACAGTTCCAGACTGAGCTCATTTTACATGCAAGTCCAAAATTCTCACTGTCCGACTGAATGGCACTGATCAAATTGCTTCGTACAGTCTGAGTTACACTTGCCCACCAATCCGGTATTAGATTGGAGGATACATTATCTTCCACTATTATGTTCACAGTGACAGATATTTAATACTAGGCAAAACCTCAAACGTATTGTCTGCTTAAAACCAACCACATCAGTGGCCTGTTGCTGTGCTGACATTTTATGTAGAATGAATCCAGACTTGCAAACAGTCCCAGGGACAGAAGATTATATAATGAATCCCACACTCACACAGAGTACCAGATACTGACAGATAGAGAGTGATGCTGAAACACATGCTCAGTGCCAGGTGCTGAAAGGCATCGGTTGATGACTGCACTCACTCACAATTCCTCAGCCTGAGTCATCTAAAGCAATCTAACACACAAATAGTAGCACTGAGAGATTGAGAAAGAGTCCAAAACTCACATGGAGCACTTGATGCTGACAGATACAAACTGAAGACTATACACTCATGGATCTAGGATTAGCTAACTCACAGGAAACAGAGAGTGGGGATAAATTGGGCATTTTCATTTTTGCAATCTGTAACTAATGGAGTGGCACAGTGATCAGTGCTGGTGCCTCAACTATGTATGGTCTATATTCATAACTTACATGAAGCGATCAAGTGTATTGTTGCCAAATTTATGGATGTGACAAAGATCGATAGGAAAGCAAGTTATGAGGAGGATAAAGTGTCTGCAAAGAGATATAGATAGGTTAAGTCAATGGGCAAAGGTTTGGCAGCTGGAGTATAATGTGGGAAAATGTGAGGTTGTCTAATTTGACAGGAAGAATAGAAAAACAGAATATTACTTACATAGAGAGAGAGACTGCAGAATGCTGCTGTACCAAGGGATCTGGGTGTCCAGGTACATGAATTACAAAAAGTTAGCATGAAGGTATAGCAAGTAATTAGGAAGGAAAATGGAATGTTGGCATTTTTAGCAAGGGGAATGGAGTATAAAAGTAGGGAAGTTTTACTATAACTGTCTAGGGCATTAGTGACAACCCAACTAAAGGACTCCATACAGTTTTGGTCTCCTTACTTAAGGAGGGATATACTTGCATTGGAATCAATTCAGAGAAGGTTCACTAGGCTGATTTCTGTGATGAAGGATTGCCTTATGAGACAATGTTGAGCAGGTTGGGCCTATACCCACTGTAGTTAGAAGATTGAGAGGTGATCTTATTGAAACCTATAAGATTCTCAGTGGGCTGGACAGGTAGATGCTGAGAGGATGTTTCTCCTTGTGGGGGAATGTAGGGGCGAGAGTTTCAAGCTAAGTGGTCTTCCATTCAAGAAGGAGATGAAGAGGAATTTCTTCTCTCAGAGGGTTGTTCATCTTTGGAATTCTGTTCCCCAGAGGACTGTGGAGGCTGAGTCATTGAATCAAGGCTCTGTTAGACAAATTTTTGATCTACATGGGAATCATTGGTTATGGGCGTAGGCAGGAAGGTGAAATTAAGGTCACAATCAGAAGAGCCATGATCTTATCGAATGGCAGAGCAGGCTTGGTGGGTCAAATGGCCTATTTCTGCTCCTATTTCGTATCTTATTATATTCTTACACACACGCGTACACACACACACACACACACACACACAACCAGTGTGTGGCAGATCTAGAATTCATCTCACTTTCATACACAATACCAGTGACTGAAAGGTACAGAATCAATCCCACAGATGCATACAGTACCACCGACAAGTACAGGATGAATCCCATGCTCACACACACCACTAGGTATTAAAAGATACATGTGATTCCCAATCGCACATGACAATATGAGACGGAGTTACAGAATGATTTCCACATTCACATAGAGCACCACTGACTGCTGATCAATTCATCCCACAATCACACACACTACCAGAGGCTGAGAGATACTAAATTAATCCCACACTCCGATGTAGTAGCAAAGACTGACACATACAAAATCAATCACAAACACTCCTACAGTACCACTGGCAGATTCAGTAACTGCCAAAATTACCAGAGACTGACAAATAAATCGTGAACTCCTACATATTGTGAGGTGCTGACACAGATAGCTTGAATTCCACACATACAGAACCACTGACAGATTCAGAGCAAGTCCCAAATTCACGTACCATCCCAGAGACCGACAGATACAGAATGGATGTCATACTCAAACATAGCACCAGAGTCTGACAGATAGAGAAGGAATCCATACAGCACCAGAGACCGAGAGCTACCGAATTACATAACATGTGCAAACACAGTACCACAGACTAAAAGCAGTGGAATTAATTACACATTCACATGCAATAGCAGAGACACAACGACACTGAATCTTCAATAAGTGTCCTCCCACCAACAGCCAGGACATTTCCAGGGAGCTGTACACAGGGAGCGGCTCTTTCAATATCAACTGGGGCCGGAGGATCTTCGTGAAATATCCTTCCTGATTGCAGGAAGGGTGTTTGTGATTGGTTGCAAATATTTATTCTGATTGGATGGGGAAAAACACCAATTAGAGAATTACAGTAAAAAAACCTTTATGACATCACTCCCAATCACCCAATCACAATCTTTACTTTCCCCCCATCCCTCATTAGCAAAGAGCTGTGAGATTGTCTATTTAATCCGCACTCGGAGGGGGTTTGGTTTATTTCTGTGTCTGAAATTGAATCTGAAGATGGTTGAGGAGAAGAAGAAAACAGCTGCTAAGAAGGGCGCCAAGAAAACTGTGAGTAAACCGTCAGCAAAGGGCGGCAAGAGGCGGAGAAAGTCGAGGAAGGAGAGTTACTCCATCTACATCTACAAAGTGATGAAGCAGGTTCACCCCGACACCGGTATCTCCTCCAAGGCCATGAGCATCATGAACTCGTTTGTGAACGATATTTTCGAGCGCATCGCGGGTGAGGCTTCCCGCCTGGCCCATTACAACAAGCGCAGCACCATCAGCTCCCGGGAGATCCAGACCGCCGTGCGCCTGCTGCTGCCCGGGGAGCTGGCCAAGCACGCCGTGTCGGAAGGGACAAAGGCGGTGACCAAGTACACCAGCTCCAAGTAAAACTGCACAATGGACTGAAAAACAGATCAAACACAACGGCTCTTTTAAGAGCCACCCACAATCTCTGTGAAAAAGCTGCATCCGACATCTCCATTAAATTATTTTAAAACCATGTATAACATAATAACGTTCCCACTGCTGTTCCTGTGTCTCCTGTCCCATAAACTGTACACGGACACATAATCCGGTCGTCCGCCTTCGCTTTTTTGCTTAAAGCTGTTATTATGGCACAGCTCCTGAATGACTGCATTAACAGCTGTTTTTAGCTGCAACGGTCAGACCTCAGTCCCTTCACTCTTTTCCTGAAATGTGAACTGATTCATCGTTTTATTCACAGCAACTCGCCGGAACAGGAACAGAGCAGATTAAGCAGATCCGGCTTCCTCTTTTCAGAGAAGGACACTGGGCTCTGATTGAAGACTAAACTGAGTGTTTTCCTTCAGGGAAATGCTGTGAACAGGGATTTATTCCCATCCGGAACAGTTTGTAAACGATTGTGGAATGAACCACAATTTAAACAACATTTTTAAACCGCGCTTGTGATTGGTGACGGAAAGAATAGAATAAAACAAAAAAAAGAGAAGGGATTTGAAATCTTTGACTAAGGATGACATTTATTTTAATCCGCTCTTTTCCGGTAATGAAATTGGCGGGCTTTGTGAAATTGACAAATTCTCTGCTTCTGGTCGTGTGGCGGTAAATCCCGCCCTCTTCTGTTTGTGTCCTGATTGGTGAAGAATATAGGCAAATGAGGTGAATTAAGTACCGACCAATGAGATGAGTTCTCAGTCTATAAGTACAGTAAATGCTGCAGAAAATAACCATTCTTTGTGAAAGTATTTGTGAGATTGTGAAAATGAGTGGAAGAGGAAAGACCAGCGGGAAAGCTCGGGCCAAGGCCAAGTCTCGCTCCTCCCGGGCTGGACTGCAGTTCCCGGTGGGCCGGGTTCACAGGCTCCTGAGAAAGGGTAACTATGCTGAGCGTGTGGGTGCCGGAGCCCCGGTCTATTTGGCTGCTGTGCTCGAGTATCTGACCGCTGAAATCCTCGAGCTGGCCGGTAACGCGGCCCGGGACAACAAGAAGAGCCGCATCATCCCCAGACACCTGCAGCTGGCCGTCCGCAACGACGAGGAGCTCAACAAGCTGCTGGGAGGAGTGACCATCGCTCAGGGCGGGGTGCTGCCTAATATCCAGGCCGTGCTGCTGCCTAAGAAAACCAGCGCTCAGAGCTCCCAGAAAAAGTAAAGCGGCCATAATGTCATCCAATAAACCAAAGGCTCTTTTCAGAGCCACCCACAGTCTCTGTGAAAGGGCTGGTTACTGTCAGGAGGGAATCAGAGATGGAGTTATTCTAACAGTGGATTGACCTGTTTCGCATACAGACAGTTTGAATTCTGTTTTTTTTCTCTCTCCGGCTTCTCAATGAGAATTTGCTCCCGGAACAGAGTAAATGCAGGAAGGAAGAGGCCATTCTCGGGCTGTGTGTTTCTCTCCTAACCTGATCTGTTTAGACCGCACTGTTCCCAGAGGACGGAATCTGAGAGTTGCTCACACACGGGAGCTGAGTCCATTGCAGCGCTTTAATATGTGCCTTCCCCCCGGCCCTCCCTATTCTCCGGACACAAAGCTGTCTAATCCCCCGGCGGCGGGAGAGTCGGGGATTCTCTCCCCGCAGTGTCAGGGTTTGCAACCCTGGGCAACTGGCGGTTCGAGTCAGTGACCGAGCTGCCTCACCTGTCCTGTGTACCGATTTCCAAGGGATTCAACTATTAGCGAACTCATTGGGTAATGTTTGTAAATAACCCTCATGTGAACGGAGCTGGCTCCATTAATTCCTTCCAAATAAAACTGGGATCTATTTATTTTCCCCAAATGTCAGCTAACGGATCCCAGGAGCAGGGTTGAGATTGTGCTGAACAGCAATGAGTCTCCGGTAATGCTGCTTTCTAAATTCCAGATCAGCTCTCAGTCTTCCAGGCCTTTACCAGAAACCATGTGGCCGCCCCTCCAATCTAATGGGTTTGATGATGAACAGAGATGGCAGCTCTTTCCTTTGCTGATTTGGTGGCTCTGAAAAGAGCCCTTGTTACACTTGTTACTGAAGCCGGGTTTTAGGCGCGTTCCCCGCGGATGCGGCGGGCCAGCTGGATGTCTTTGGGCATGATGGTGACTCGCTTGGCGTGGATGGCGCACAGGTTGGTGTCCTCAAACAGCCCCACCAGGTAAGACTCGCTGGCCTCCTGCAGGGCCATGACGGCCGAGCTCTGGAAGCGCAGGTCTGTCTTAAAGTCCTGAGCGATCTCTCTGACCAGCCGCTGGAAGGGCAGTTTGCGGATGAGCAGCTCAGTGGATTTCTGGTAGCGGCGGATCTCCCTCAGAGCCACAGTGCCGGGTCTGTAGCGATGAGGCTTCTTTACTCCACCCGTGGCTGGAGCGCTCTTCCGGGCCGCTTTGGTAGCCAGCTGTTTGCGAGGAGCTTTCCCTCCGGTCGATTTACGCGCTGTCTGCTTTGTCCGGGCCATTTTCTCAACGGATTCTGCACAATCTGAGACACACAGACTGTTAATACTGATTCTGCTTCACATCCGCCTTTTTAAACTCTGTGAGGAACCGCCCTGAGCAGTAATTGGCTGGAACCCGACACCCAGTCAGTTTAAACCAAACTCCGATAATAAACAGAAACACAGGAAGCTATTACCTCCGATTGGCCGATTATTACTGATACATCAATTTTTTAAAAACCGCCAATATCAGTGCCGGAAACAACGGTTTTGACAAAGGAAAAATTTGCTTTAATTCATCTTATGAACATGATCAGAACATTTCAATGATATTTGTCAGCAAAGATCTTTTACAGCAAAGATTTTGAACTCTTTCTCTTGTATTATTCTACACTTTGTCACAAGTTCCAGACACACATTTCCAATCCGGTATCTATTCGGGTTTATTCTCCGTCCTTTTTGAAACAGTCTGTAAGCGGAGGCAGAAAGTCTCATTCACAGCATTCTGCAAGCGGATACATTTCAGATCAATCTTTGTCAAGATACCGCATCACTGATTCTAGATTGAACCTATTTGTGGGAGACAAAAGCGGAGAGAAGATTTTTACTGTCAGGTGTTGAAATGTGAGACTGAGGGTTCCTACAACAGCGGGGTTTCCAGATAATGTACTTATTAATTATTGAGGCCAAGCTTGAACAAGGGAAACAAGTGACTGAGAACTGATCTGTCAGCTTTTATTAACGGAATACAGGAAAGGGGCCGAATATGAACGCGTCCGAAATCAAAGCGCACTTGGGTCAGTGGTCAGTAATTAATTTACACAGCATTATTAAGTAGAGACACAAAGATCTCACAGACAGTGAAAGTGAATTACTCACATATAGCTGGGATAAAACAGATCACAAAGGCAATTAGAAAGTTCCAGACTTTTCATATATAAAAAACAAAACAACCCGATACCATAGAGATGAAGTTGTAGCTTTTTCAGAGAGATTGTGGGTGGCTCTTAAAAGAGCCGTTGTGTTTGGGATGTTGAACATTGAACATCAGCAAGTGCAAACCTGAAGAAAAACAACCTGAAAAAAACAGTGGGTAAGCAAACTGAACAAACTAAGATGAAATGAAATAAATAAATGCAAAAAAAGATTGTAAAAAATGTAAAAAGGAATGCAAAAAAAAAGGAAGAAAAAATAACTAAAAATGACTAAAAATTGCCATTTCAACACTCCCCCTGCTCTCATGCTCACATCTCTGTCCTGGGATTGCTGCAGTGTTCCAGTGAACATCAACGCAAGCTCGAGGAACAGCATCTCATCTACCGATTAGGCACACTACAGCCTGCCGGACTGAACATTGAGTTCAATAATTTCAGAGCATGACAGCCCCCCACTTTGCTTTCATTTTTAGTCATTTTTAGTTAATTTTTCTTCCTTTTTTTTTTGCATTCCTTTTTACATTTTTTACAATCTTTTTTTGCATTTATTTATTTCATTTCATCTTAGTTTGTTCAGTTTGCTTACCCACTGTTTTTTTCAGGTTGTTTTTCTTCAGGTTTGCACTTGCTGATGTTCAATATTCAGTGTATTCACACCTAATCTGTACTAATGCTTTGTCTTTCAACACACCATTAACATATTGTTTGCCTTTGCTCCGTGACCTTTTGGTCAGCTATGTGGCCTGGTCCAATCTGCACCTTCTCCTTTGTTATCTCTTGCCCAACCCCCACCTCACTTGTTTATAATCTGTGACTTTTCTAATATTTGTCAGTTCCGAAGAAGGGTCACTGACCCGAAACGTTAACTCTGCTTCTCTTTCCACAGATGCTGCCAGACCTGCTGAGTGAATCCAGCATTTCTTGTTTTAGTTTAAATATGATGATGCGGAAGCTAAATAGATGAATTAGACGTACGACCCATAACAGATTGAATGGATTACCGATCCGGATCATACAGTGGGGAAGAACAGTGTTGACAGTCTCCCCGACGATGAAGCAGGCGAGGTGTTGGTGTTGCTGTCCTCAGTCTTCTTCAGCCAACCAAAGTGTTAGGCCAAAGTCTAACACTCAGCTGAAGCCGAGCTTTGGGAAGCTCTCCTGTCTGAATAAGACTGACTATTTCCCTGTCGAGCACCTGTTTATATACTTTATTTCTAGGGACTGGTACCCTATGTCAATCACTTGTTCCAGCACTTCTAACCAATGAATACAGGACAGGTAACTGAAGTATCAGAGTGGCCACCCCCCCCAACTTTGTCCATCACTTTTGCTCAAGGTCATCTTTCAGTTTATCTTATACTGGAGCCCATTTTTAGCTTTCACTAGACACTTGTACTGATAACAGGGTACACAAAGTGCTAGAAGACTCCATCTATCAGTTCAGGAATGTCTATGGTGTCCAGTGGCTTCTATATGACCACCTCAGGAACAGCATACTCCTCAGCCCCTATCTTTGTTTATACCAGTGCTGACCCTCGCTGCTAAGAACTGCTTTTCTATGGGTGGCCTCATGCTCTGTCTGCTACTTTTATTTATTTAGAGATACAGCACTGAAGCAGGCCCTTCGGCCCACTGAGTCTGTGCTGACCATCAACTACCCATTTATACTAATCCTATATTCCTACCACATCCCCACACCTATACTAGGGGCAATTTATAATGGCCAATTTACCTATCAACCTGCAGGTCTTTGGCTGTGGGTGGAAACCGGAGCACCCAGCGAAAATCCACATGGTCGCAGGGAGAACTTGCAAACTCCGTACAGGCAGTACCCAGAATCGAACCGGGGTCGCTGCAGCTGTGAGGCTGCAGTGCTAACCACTGTGCCACTGTGCCGCTATAATATATTGCTATAAGCATTCGACATTATTATGAGACGAACCAGTTATTAAAGGTCCCATTTCTTACAGAATGGAACTTTGCATAAAAAGGAGGATTAGGCCACTCGGCCCTTCGAAATAGCTCTGCCATTTGATAAGATTAGGGCTGATTTCCTACCTCAACTCCATCTCACTACAATAGCACAGATCCCTTGATCACCTAAGTGTCCAAAAACCTATTAATCTCTCTCTTGAATATACGCAATGATTGAGCATCCACAGCTCTCTGGGGAAGAGAATTCCAAAGATTAACAACCATTAGAGTGAAAAAAAATCTCTTCTCAGTCCTGAATGACTGAGCCCTTCACACTGAGACTATGAGCCTTTGTTCTGGGTTTGCCAGCCAGAGGAAACAGCCTCCCAGTATCTATTGTGTCAAACCACTTAAGATTTTTATTTGTCAGTACGATTACTTGTCATTCTTCTACATTCTGGGGAATTCTAGCATAGTCTACTCGAGCTTTTCTCATACATGGATGACGTTGCCGTCTTCTGCTCAGTACGCAAACACCAAGTGTCATTACGTGCTGAGGTTCTATCTGTACCCGATGTTGAGAAGGATGGACCTGGTCACATTGCCGCGGAACGCTCCATCCAGTTGGACCGTGCCGTACCACCTATCCTTCGTGGGAAGGTTTCTGCGGAAAACACCTTTGACCACCAATCCATCAGGCAGTGGTCTGCACGGAATGTCCTCAAGGCCCTACGGGAAACATAGATGGTGGATCCGGTTGGATGGTTCCCCGAGCAGACCGCCAAAGTCATTTGGCAGAATGCCTCATCACCAGAACTTTCAAACAAGCACCAAGATGTAGCTTGGCTAGTGGTGAGAAGAGCCCTCCCCGTCAGATCCTTCCTGCACGCCTGAAGTCTCACCCCCTCCGCACAATGCCCTCGAGGTGGCTGTGGTGAGAAAGAGACGGTTGCCCACCTCCTTCTGGAATGTGTCTTTGCAAAGCAGGTGTGGAAAGAGATGCAGTGGTTTTTGTCGAGGTTCATCCCAAGCAGCTCTGTAACACAGGAATCTGTGCTCTATGGGCTGTTCCCAGGGACGCACACCGAGATAAACATCAACTACTGCTGGAGGACTATCAATTCGGTGAAAGACACCCTTTGGTCTGCCCGAAACTTGCTGGTCTTCCAGCACAAAGTGTTGTCCATGACCGAATGTTGCAGACTGGCACATTCCATGGTCCAGGACTATGTGCTGAGGGACGCACTAAAGCTTGGGGCAGCCGCAGCAAAGGCTCAATGGGGAAAGACCACTGTGTAAGTTCCCCTCATCAAGCTGAATGGAGGGGCTGGATCCATGGAAAACCCCTCGAACTTTATCTGGAAAATATTTGTGTGCTATAAAATGTAAAAATGTATCTGGCATGACAAATGAAATGGTTGTGAGGCAACTCACTCCTTTATTGAAGGAAACTGACCTCCTTTGCACTGTTTGTATTTTTTGACTTGATGCTGTTTGAAACTGTACGGTAATGTATTTTTTTTTCCAGATTTTGATGAATAAAGTATATTTTGGAAATAAAAAAAAAGTCTGGAAGAGGAAAGACCAGTGGGAAAGCTCGGGCCAAGGCCAAGTCTCGCTCCTCCCGGGCTGGACTGCAGTTCCCGGTGGGTCGTGTTCACAGGCTCCTGAGAAAGGGTAACTATGCTGAGCGTGTGGGTGCCGGAGCCCAGGTCTATCTGGCTGCTGTGCTCGAGTATCTGACCGCTGAAATCGGCGAGCTGGCCGGTAATGCGGCCCGGGACAACAAGAAGACCCGCATCATCCCCAGACACCTGCAGCTGGCGGTCCGCAATGACGAGGAGCTCAACAAGCTGCTGGGAGGAGTGACCATCGCTCAGGGCGGGGTGCTGCCTAATATCCAGGCCGTGCTGCTACCCAAGAAAACCAGCGCTCAGAGCTCTCAGAAACAGTAAAGCGGCCAAAATGTCATCTAATAAACCAAAGGCTCTTTTCAGAGCCACCGACAGTCTCTGTGAAAGGGCTGGTTACTGTCAGGAGGGAGTCAGTGATGGAGTTATTGTAACAGTGGATTGACCTGTTTCACATCTGTCCAGGTGTGTTTTCCGTTCCCTCTCTGGATTGCGCTCTGTTTCTCTCCGCACACATCCCCCTGTACCCACTCACCCCCAGTTAAATGAAGAACTGAACTACAGGGTGTCAATCAACAATTTAATAAATGCCGCCACCTTCAATTTCATAAATTCGGAGACGCTCCTGGTGCATTAATGATAAGTGGTTTGGCGCTGATGAATTAATTTAATAATGACAGTATCTGGGTCAATTCTGGTCTGTTTTTCATTTAGACAGTTTGAATTCTGTTTTTTTTTTCCTCCGGTGATCTGAGCACCGCTTCTCAATGAGAACCTGCTCATGGAACAGAGTGAGTGCAGAGTAAGAGAAGGAACTTGAAATAATCACTATCGCTAGAAAAAATGTATGAGGAACACTATTGGGACTAAAGGCTGACAGATCCCCTGGAACTGATGGCCTGCATCCTAGAGTTTAAAAGGAGTGGTTACAGTGGATGCATTGGTTGTAATCTTAAATTCCCGAGATTCTGGAACAGTCCCAGTGGATGTTAAAACCGCAAATGTGAAACCCCTATTCAAAAAGCAGGTAATGATAGGCCTGCTAGCCTAATGTCTGTCATTGGGAAAATGCTGAAATCCATGATTAAGTAAGTGGTAGCAGAACATTCAGAAAATTAAAGTACAATCATGCAGAGTCAACATGGATTTATGAAAAAGAAATCATATTTGACAAAATTATTTTTGAGGATGTAACAAGCAGGGTATATGAAGGGGAACCAGTAGATGTAGTGATCTGCTCTGATGATGCTACCTTCCATGACAGCACTTCTGATATGTCTTCCTTTTTCCTCAACAGAGGATTCCCCCCACCGTGGTTGACAGGGCCCTCAACCGTGTCGGGCCCATTTCCCGCACCTCTATCCTCACCCCTTCCCCTTCCTCCCAGAATCGTGACAGGGTTCCCCTTGTCCTCACTTTCCACCCCATCAGCCTCCATATCCAAAGGATCATCCTCCGCCATTTCCGCCACCTCCAGCATGATGCCACTACCAAACGCATCTTCCCCTCCCTTCCCCTGTCAGCATTCTGAAGGGATCTTTCCCTCCGCCACACCCTGGTCCACTCCTCCATTACCCCCACCACCTCGTCCCCTTCCCATGGCACCTTCCTCTGCAATCGCAGGAGGTGTAATACCTGCCCATTTACCTCCTCTCTCCTCACTATCCCAGGCCCCAAACACTCCTTTCAGGTTAAGCAGCAACTTATTTGTACTTCTTTCAACGTAGTATACTGTATTTGCTGCTCACAATGTGGTCTCCTCTACATTGGGGAGACCAAACGCAGACTGGATGACCGCTTTGCGAAACACCTCCGCTCAGTCCGCAAGCAGGACCCTGAGCTTCCGGTTGCTTGCCATTTCAACACTCCCCCTTGCTCTCATGCTCACATCTCTATCATGGGCTTGCTGCAGTGTTCCGGTGAACATCAATGAAAGCTCGAGGAACAGCATCTCATTTACCAATTAGGCACACTACAGCCTGCCGGACTGAACATTGAGTTCAATAATTTCATTGCATGACAGCCCCCCATTTTACTTTCATTTTTAGTTATTTTTTCTTTTTACATTTTTTTGTATGTTTATTTTATTTCATCTTAATCTGTTCAATTGGCTTACCCACTGTTTTTTTTTCATGTCTGTACTTGCTGCTATTCAATTTTCAGTCCGTTAACACCCTATCTGTACTAATGCTTTGTCTTTCAACACATCATTAACATATTGTTTGCCTTTGCTCCATGACCTTCTGGTCAGTTATTCTCTGTGACCTTGTCCTATCTGCACCTTCTCCTTTGTTATCTGTTGCCCCACCCCCGCTTTACTTGCTTATAACCTTTGACATTTCTAATATTTGCCAGTTCCAAAGACGTGTCACTGACCCGAAACGTTAACTCTGCTTCTCTCTCCACAGATGCTGCCAGACCTGCTGAGTATTTCCAGCATTTCCTGTTTTTATATCAGTAGATGTTGTTTATTTGGAGTTTAAAAGGTGTTCGATAAAGTGCCATGTAAAAGACACAAGATAAGAGCTCATGGTGTTCAGGTGTAATATATTAGCATGGATAGAGGATTGGCTAACTAACAAGAAACAGGGAATTGGGTTCAATGGGTCATTTTTCAGTTTGGCAAACTAACTAATGGTGTGCCACAGGGATCGGTGTTGGGGCCTCAACCACTTACAATCTATAATTACTGGCTTAGATGAAGGGATCGAGTGTATTGTAACCAAATTTGCTGGTGATACAAATATAGGTGGGAAAGCAAGTTGTGAGGAGGCCACAAAGAGTTTGCAAAGGGATAAAGGCAGGTTAAGTGTGTGGACAAAAATTTGGCAATGAAGTATAATGTGGGAAAATGTGAGGTTATCCACTTTGGTATGATGTGAAGAAAAGCAGAATATTATTTAAATAGAGAGAGACTGCAGAATGCTGTGGTACAGAGAATCAGGGGGTCCTTGTATATGAATCACAAAATGTTAGCATGAAAGTACAGCAAGTAATTAGGAAGGCAAATGGAATGTTGGCCTTTATTCCAAGGGGGATGGGGTATAAATGTGCAAGTTGTTGGTTCGACCACACCTTGAGTGTTGCATGCAGTTTTGGTCTCCTTATTTATGGAGAGATATATTTGCATTGGAGGTCGTTCAGGCAAGTACCACTAGGTTGATTTCTGGGATGAAGGTGTTGTGTTATGTGGAAAGGTTGACCTGGTTGTGGTGCACTCATTGGAGTTTAGAAGAATGAGAGTCAATCTTATTGAAATACATAAGATTCTGAGGGGGCTTGACAGGGTATTTACTGAGATGATGTTTCCCCTCATGAGGGAATCAAGAACTCGGGGGAACAGTTTCAAAATAAGGGGTCTCATTTTCGATGTAGTTGAGGAGGAATATCTTCTCTCAAAGGGCTGCTATTCTTTGGAATTCTCTACCCAAGAGGATGGTGGAGACTGGTCATTGAATATATTCAAGGCTGAGTTAGACTGACTTTTGATCTACAAGGGAATGAAGGGTTATAGGGGCAGGCAGGATAGTGAAGTTGAGGCCATGATTAGATCTGCCATGATCTTATTGAATGGTGGAGCAGGCTCAATTGGTGGAATGGCCTAATCCTGCTCCTAGTTATTATGTTCTTATGTTATAATGCCAGGTGGAAATAAAATCCTGACTTATGCATACATCCCTGCTCCAGCAGGTATTCCCATTCATGGAGCAGTGCAGATGTTGAGTTGTTCCTGGATGTCACTAACTTGTTGTAAAACTACCAAAGAAAACCTGATCAGCAGAAGCTGAGTGCTGCAGTGGAATCAGACACTGACACTCTTTGTATTACTGATCATCCTTTGTGGTTGGTCATAATGATTATTAATTGAAATATTACATTCATGTTATGCCGAAAACCACACCTGCCAAAAATGAGACATATTAATTTTGTCGTATGAACTGTTATGGACTTCAAATACCTTGTTTAAAAAGACCACAACAATGGCTGAAAATATGGCTGCACATTTGCATTCTAAAAGACTAAACAAGACAGTGGGAGTGCTCCCTGATTCAATTAGCCAGATGGGGTTGTCAATGGAGATGATCAAGAGACATTGAATGTGTAAGATACTGCATTACGCTCCCCCCTCCCCATGCAACCCTCCCCCCACGCACCACCACACTCCACTCTCCCAGCAGACAATCAAACAATGCCGGAGAGGCAGAAGTTGTTTCCAATTCAGCCCAACTCAGTACTGCTGAAAGGTAGGTCCATTGATCTCAGTTCAAAATCACACCCACTATCAGATTGAAAGGCACCGGATCAATCTCACAAAAGTGCAGCCTAAGCTACAAATTAAATATGAGGTAGAGCAGCTGATGGAAAGGTACAGAATGAATCCTAAGAATGTAGACCAGAGTGCAGACTGAGAGACAGATTACAATGTAGTACAAACATCTCATACAGTATCAAAAGGAAAGTTACAGTATTATGCCAATTAGTGCAGACTGCACTACACATTACATACCAATCCAATAATCTCTGTCAGAGCTGTATTGAAAGATAGAGTATCAATTCAATGATTCTAATTATACTGAGCACAGCATTTGTGAGTTTGAAATATATGTCATCATTCACAAATGTGTTCAGAGTTACAGACTAAATACTCATCCAAAACAAACAGAGATGAGGAGAAATTTCTTTACTCAGAGGGTTGTTAAACATTCGGAATTCTCTACCCCAGAGAACTGTGGAAGCTCAGTCATTGAGTATGTTTAAAGCAGAGATTGACAGATTTCTAAATACAAATGACATAAGGGGATATGAGGATAGTGTGGGAAAAAAGGCATTGAAGTGGATGATCAGTCCTGATCCTATTGAATGGCAGAGCATGCTGGGTGTCCTGCTCCTATGTTCCTAAAACTCTCATACCACAACTCAATAAAACACACAGTTAAAATGAGGCAAATTGTGATACATTATGGCGTTAAACAAATAGTTCTCAATACCATCCCTGAGATACATATTAAGTACTGGTACAGAGGAATCCTGCACCAGAGTCTCATAGATACAGAATGTACCACACTTGTAGACAATACCAGTAGCTGAGAGATACAAAATTAATTCCACTTTAACTGACTGTCCCAGAAACAGACACATAAAAAGTGAATTGTAACACACATTAAGTACCAGAGACTGCCAAATGCAGAATGAGCTCTGGATGTGCACATGCAGACTGTACCAGAAATTGACTAATACTGAATGGGACCCACACTCATACGTTGTACCAGAGACTAACAGCTAAAGAATAAATCCAACATTCACTTCCAGTACCAGAAAATAATATATGCATAACAGATATCACTCACATACACTAGCAGAGACTGACAGACAACAGAATGAATCCCACAATCTCATTCAGTACCAGATACTAACAGGTACAGAATTACTCCCATACACACTGTACTAGGCACTGAAAGACATAGGAGGAATTGTACATTCACATTCAATAGCAAACACTGACAGATACTGTAGGAGTCACATGCTCACAGTGAGTACCAGATACTGTTGAAAAGAGAATTAATCCCACACTTGCATTCATTGCAAGAGACTGACAGATACATAAATGATATCCATACTCACATCGGAGACTGACATGCAGAACTTGAACCACACCCATACATAGTACCAAAACCTGAAAGGTATTAAATCAATAAAACAATCAGTATCTTACACATTCAATAAAACAGTGCCAAAGACTGACAGAGGTCACTTGCATAGAATAGCAGAGATTTTCATGGACAGAATGATCTTATTTCACATTCAGTCTGGATATTGACCAATACACAATGAATCCTATGATCATACTCAATACCAAGTTCAGACAGACACCATATATATCCCCCACTTATTCACATTATCATAGACTGACAGACACAGAGTGAGTCACAAAATCAATTAATTTCAGAGACCAGCAGATAGAGAATTAATCTCACTCTCACAGAAAGAACCAGAGACTGACAAATATACAATGTGACCCAAGCTCACATAAAGTGACAGACAGGTAATTAAAACCACACACATACATAATACCTTAGACTTACACATAGCGAATTAATCAAACAATCACATTCTGACTGTAAGACTGGTGCATACAGAATGAATCTCACACTCACATTTAGTTCCAGACACTGACAGATACAGAATGATATCCACATTCACCCACAGGAGCAGATAAATACAGAAGCTGCACATTCACATACAATACTCATGATTGACATACAGAATGAATCACACAATCACATTTAGTTCCATAGACACACTGAAATAATCTCACACTCAGGCACAGTACCACAGACAGATAGATTTAGAATTAAATTTGCTGTCATACAATGTACCAGAAAGTGTGACAAAATTAATCTCATACAGTACAAAAGATTGATGGAATTTGTCCCACACTCATTGTAATAGGTTTTAAGTAAGTGAAGTGGGGATGGCGGAGGGGTGGGGAGAGGGGGTAGGTGGAGGTGGGGAAGAGAACAAAAGGGAAGGTGTGTGTTCAGGCAGGAGACGGTTGCCCACCTCCTCCTGGAATGTGTCTTTGCAAAGCAGGTATGGAAAGAGATGCAGTGGATTTTGTTGAGATTCATCCCAAGCAGCTCTGTAACACAAGAGTCTGTGCTCTACGGGCTGTTCCCAGGGACGCGCACGGAGATAAACATCAACTGCTGCTGGAAGACTATCAATTTGGTGAAAGATGCCCTTTGGTCTGCACAAAACGTGCTGGTCTTCCAGCGCAAAGAGTTGTCCACCACCAAATGTTGCAGACTGGCACATTCCAAGGTTCAGTACTACGTGCTGAGGAACGCACTAAAGCTTGGGGCAGCCGCAGCAAAGGCTCAATGGGGAAAGACCAATGTGTAAGGTCCCCCCACCAAGCTGAACGGAGGGACTGGATCCATGGAAAACCCCTCGAACTGTATCCGGAAAATTTTTGTTTGCTATAAAACGTATATGGCATGAAAAATGAAATGGAAGGGTGGTGAGGCAACTCACTCCTGTATTGAAGGAAACTGATCTCCTTTGCACTGTTTGTATTTTTTGACTTGGTGCTGTTTGGAACTGTTTTGTAATGTATTTTTTTTACAGATTTTTATGAATAAAATATATTTTGGAATTTTAAAAAAAGTTTTAGGGCAGGAGAGATTAACTGACAAGCAGGTCATGCGGCAAAGACAAAGAGAGAGTGCTAATGATGCAGTGAAGGACAAAACATTAGTGTACAGACAGTGTTAATGACAGAATAATGAACAGCTCTCTCCAAAAGCACAAACTTGAAAAACCAAGATTCAGGCAGGAACATGGTAACAAAAAATTATCAATCAAAATAAAATAAAATAATAAAAAAAGATCCAGCCATGCTCTGAAATTATTTTACTCAATGTTCAGTCCGGAAGGCTGTTGAGTGTCTGATCAGAAAATGAGGTTCTGTTCCTGGAGCTTGCTTCACTGGAACACTGCAGCAGGCCGAGGACAGAAATGTGGGCATGAGAACAGTGTGGTGAATTGAATTGGCAAGCAACCTGAAGCTTGGGTTCATGCTTGCAGATTGTCCGGAGATGTTCCGCAAAGCAGTCACCCAATCTACGTTTGGTCTCCCCAGTGTAGAGGTGCCACATTGTGAGCAGCGAATACAGAAGACTAAATTGAAAGAAGTACAAGTAAATCGCTGCTTCACCTGGAAGGAGTGCTTGGGGCCTTGGATGGTGAGGAGAGAGGAGGTAAAAGGGCAGGATCTATGCCTCCTGCGATTATATGGGAAGAGGCCATGGGAAGGGGAATGCTGACAGGGCAGTGGAGGGGAAGATGTGTTTCGTAATGGCATCATGCTGGAGGTGGCAGAAATAGTGGAGGATGATCCTTTGGATGTGCAGGCAGGTCGGGTGGAACTTGGTTGCAGTTCTGGGAGGGAGGGGAAGGGATGAGGGCAGAAGTGCAGGAAATGGGTCAGACACGGTTGAGGGCCCTGTCAACCACAGTGTGGGGGAATCCTCGGTTGAGGAAAAAGGAAGACATATCAGAACTGCTGTTGTCGAAGGTTGCATCATCAGAAATGATGTGTCAGAGATGGAGAAACTGGGAGAATGGAATGGAGTCCTTACAGGAAGCAGGGTGTGAGAAAGTGTAGTCAAGGTAACTGTGGGAGTCGGTGGGCTTAGAAAGAATATTAGCGGACAGCCTTAAATTCAGAGATGGAGACAGAGAAGTCACAAAGGGAAGGGAAGTGTCGGAGATAGATCATGTGAAGGTGAGGGAAGGGTGGAAATTGGAAGCAAAGTTGATGAAGTTTTCCAGTTCCGGGCGGGAGCAGGAAATGACACTGACACAGTCATCATTCTACCGGAAAAAGAGCTGGGGTGTGGGGCCCTGAGTAGGACTGGAGAAAGGAATGTTTGACATACACCACGAAAAGACAGGCATAACTAGGACCCATGTGGGTAACCATGGCAACACCTTTTATGTTATTCTCTGAGTAACACACCTCCTGATTCACCAAACCGTGTCCACCATCTACAAGGCACAAGTGAGGTGTGTAATGGAATACTCTTCACTTGCCCAGCTGAGTTCAGCTCTAACTTCACTCTGGAAGCTCGACCCCATCCAGGACAAAGTAGCTCACTTGATCAACACCCCGTCCACCACCTTAAATATTCACTCCTTCCACCACTGGTGCACAGTGGCAGCAGTGTTTACAATCCTAGACAGCACCTTCCAAACACGTGAACTCGACCACCATTTTTAAAAATTCATTCATGGGATGTGGGTGTTGCTGGCTAGGCCAGCATTTATTGCCCATCCCTAATTGCCCTGGAGAAGGTGGTGGTGAGCTGCCTTCTTGAACCGCTGCAGTCCATGTGAGGTAGGTACACTCACAGTGCCGTTAGGAAGGGAGTTCCAGGGCTTTGACCCAGTGACAGTGAAGGAACGACAATATAGTTCCACATCAGGATAGTGTGTGACTTGGAGGGGAACTTGCTGGTGGTGGTGTTCCCATGCATTTGCTGCCCTTGTACTTCTAGTTGGTATAGGTTGTGGGTTTGGAAAGTGCTGTCTAAGGATCCTCGGTGCATTGCTGCAGTGCATCTTGTAGATGGTGCACACTGCTGCCACTGTGCGCGCTGGTGGAGGGAGTGAATGTTTGTGGATGGGGTGCCAATCAAGTGGGCTGCTTTGTCCTGCATGGTATCAAGCTTCTTGCATGTTCTTGGAGCTGCATCCATCCAGGCAAGTGGAGAGTGTTCCATCACGTTCCTGACTTGTGCCTTGTAGATGGTCGACAGGCTCTGGGAAGTCAGGAGGAGACTTACTCGTTGCAGGATTACTAGCCTGTGACCTGCTCTTGTAGCCACAGTATTTTGTGGCTACTCCAGTTCAATTTCTGGTCAATGGTAGCCCCTAGGATGTTGATAGTGGGGGATTCGGCAATGGTAATGCCATTGAATGTCAAGGGAGATGCTTAGATTCTCTCTTGTTGAAAGTGGTCATTGGATAAGTCCTGGATACTGTCGAGCACTTGTTGCATTTCTACACAGACTGCTTCAGTATCTGAGGAGTCACGAATGGTGCTGAACACTGTGCAATTATCAGCGAAAATCCCCACTTCTGACCTTATGATTGAAGAAGGTTATTGATGAAGCAGCTGAAGATGGTTGGGCCTAGGACACTACCCTGAGGAACTCCTGCAGTGATCTCCTGGAGCTCAGATGATTGACCTCCAACAACCACAACCATCTTCCTTTTTGCTAGGTATGTCTCTAACCAGCGGAGAGATATCCCCCTGATTCCTTAGAAGGACAAGAGCAGCAGACACATGGGAATACTACAATCAGCAACCTCCCCTCCAATCCACATCCTGACTTGGAACTATTTTGCCGTCCCTTCCCTAGGGCATATCAAAATCCTGGAACTCCCTCCCTAATAGCACTGTGTGTGTACCTATAACATATGGACTGCAGTGGTTCAAGTAGGCAGCTCACCAAAACCAGGGCAATTAGGGATGGGCAATAAATGATGGTCTTGCCAGCGATGCTTACATCCCATGAAAAAAAATAACAAAAATAAAATGGAGTGAAAATCTCTATGAAAGAAATCTTTATAAAACTCTGCAATCAGTCCATGTGACCAGGGGATCCCCACCCCCTTCATTCCAGTTCCTGCTAATTTTACTTGCATTGATTCCACTTCATTGTCACACACGATTCTCTCATCCTCCTTTAAACCCTCTTCAATAAAACCACTCACTTTCCATCAACAATTTGCAAATGGATTCATTTATGATGCTGGAACATTCCTCACACAGAAATTATTCAACTCAGTAAAAACATTCTTACAGCTGATAACTTTGCTACCAATTGAAGGACTGTCTAATGTGGTTATCAAGTCAGAGTGAAAAGTTTATTAAACTTGGTTCCATTCAATCCAGCTGTCATAAACTTTGAACCTTTATTCATTTTATAAACAGTATTTGAAGGGTCTCGGTAACAATGTTCAGTGTTGATGAGAGTGGGGTCTGGGTGAGAAGCTGCTGAGTGTGACAGGGTCAGGACTGAATGCAGGAAGTTCTCGAACAGTCTCTCTCTCTCTTTCTCCCTCTCTATTGCTGAAGGGATTGAGTTGATTGACAACTGGCGGCTGCTGGTATTTGAATAAATGAAGTTCCTTCCAACCATTTTTTGATTGACAGCTACACAGAACTTTTTTGTCCCAGGACACAAAAATGAACAGAAGTGGATCAGTGTAGGATGATTCTCGGTCTGTATAAAAGGGGTGTGATTTCAGCTGCCACGGTCCAGTGGTTAAAGTTTTCAACATTGAAATCCACTGGACTTATCCCAGTTTGGTTTGAGTCCTGCTCACAGAGGATCTATTCAGTGATTTTAATTATTTTAAATCTTTAATCCTCTATTTCCACAAAACGCAGGCACTGAAATAACTCATACTCCTCACCATTGCTATCCATTATACAGGTAGTGGCTGCATGGTCTAATGGAGACACACTCGGAGGGCTCTGGGAGACGTTTCTTCTCGGGTTTTCGGGATCTTTTGGTCTACCAACAGCAACCGGATGTCTGCAGAGGAACTCGGAGTGCCAGGCCGCTCAGAGGACAGACTTCCCAGGATCAATTTTAATTAGGGGACAAAATATCAGTGGAAGAGAACATAAAAGGTCCGAGGATCGAGGCTGAAATTCCCGATGTTTTGGAAGAAACCTGCAGATGTGGGACGTTAATATTTGCTCGGTGCAAATTCACTTTAGTCCGTTATTGTGTCCTGCGACAAACAAATGGCTGGCAGCTGTCAATCCAAAAAATAAAAATCAGAAGATTCTGGCAATTTCCACCCTTACAGCTCTCAGCAGTCTTGGTTCCATCCCATCCAGTCCTAATGACTTATCAACATGAAGTACAGCCAGCCGTTCCAGTATCTCCTATTTATTAGAACGTGCTGACTGAGCTGTGTCTTCATCACTTCTGGGCAATCAGACAGTTCACCCTTCATTCTGTTCTGATTCACTTTCCCAAAGCAGATCTACAGATTCTCAAATCTGGGGATAAGGATTTCTTATTTGCTTCCTTTCAGTTTTTATCATTCTCAACTGACAATATAATCCAAAACTCGGACAAATCCTCCACCTTGCATCGTGTCCCAGACTCAGTAGAAAGCAGCACATAGTGACATGAACACACTGACAGATACAATCCGTCACACTCTGATTCAGTGAGATTAATGTCAAGAGTGGTTTCCAGATCAAATGCAATGATGAACAAATTTCTCTCAAAGGAGGTGTGGTTGACTGAGGTACCTTTATAGTATTTGCAGTGAATTTCTGTACAAGAAGGGACAATCGTCAAACATCCATTCCGAAATCCTTCGCTCAGCAAAGACAGATCGAGTCCTGTTTTAAATAAAAACAGAAAGTGCTGGAAATATTCAGCAGGTCTGGTAGCATCTGTGCAGAGAGCAGCAGAGTTAACATTTCAGCAGTTCTGATAAAATGTCACAGACCTGAAAGGTTCACTCTGCTTCTCTGTCCACAGATGCCACCAGACCCGCTGAGTATTTCCAGCACTTTCTGTTTTCATTTCAGATTTCCAGCATCTGCAGTATTTTGATTTTGTTACTGTCCTGTCTTATTGTGCTGCTCAATAAAGTAGTTGGAAAACCAAGTTACAGTAAGGCTTTAAGGGGATTTGAATCCAGGATTGATCTGTTCATTAAAGAGGTGCTTCGACCAACTAAATCAAAGGGTCAAAATACAGTGTTTGAGTTTTTTGAGCTACAGATTAGTGCAGATCTTTCTAGCTGTGCTGAACATTGATTTCCATCTCCGGGTTCTTTCTGAGTCTGTGAGTTTGCAGTTCTTTGCGAGTGAGTGCCAGACATGAAGATATGTTTAGACGATTTCTCGTAAGTCATTTGCATCTCCATATTTTTCTGAAATTTGTACAAACACATTAAATGAGGGAATCACATAAGTCACGCCGTGAAATTTCTCCACAAAACACTGAAAGGTGACAGTGTTTATTGTGAGGGGTTTCCACTTATTCAGACACATATCTAGTAAAAGTGATCAGGACGTGATTCACATATGTAGTGTATTTGTATATTATGCTAATAATGTAATGACGTGATGATGTAATGGCGTGAATAAACACTTATTTGAACTGGCCATATTTGGTGTCCATTTCCTCTGCTGGACCCACCTGAAAATATTAGAGAAAATGGCAACTAGGGGAAGATAAAGTCTGTAAATATAGGCAGAAAACAGCAGCAGGGACTGCAGTAAACAAGATCAGCCTGGTGACTTAGTTGCTCGGACAGTGGAGAATTTAGCTGGGTTGTGGGCAGCCTGAGCCTCAGACTATCTCCTGAGTTGAATAGGATACCGCAGGGTCTTCGTGCTCATTGAGGAAATTTGGCTGTACCCATGGGATACAGCTGAAAGATGGCAACGTATGAGAGGGTTTGAGCAACATTCCGTTCCTGTATTGAAAGAATGGGCATGTTCTTAGAGTTAAGAATATTTTGGGACTGGTAGGTGAGGCGGTCAAGACTCAGAATAAGGCAATTCCTGAGCAAAAGAAAACAATTTTGCTTGTGGAAATTGGCCTGGAAGTGTATGGCATGCTGACAAAGCTTCCTGCTCTGAACAAAGCAAAATATGTGCCAGTCAAAACAAAATCACCAAGTTGGAGGAACATTTCAATCCTAAGCCACTAGAGATAGCAGAATGCTACAAATTTGGAACCAGAAATCAGAAAAGTAGTGAAGCAGTTGGTGAGTATATTGTGGCACTGAAGAATTTTTATTACGTTGCAACTTTGGCACATTCTTAGACCATGCATTATGAGACATATTTGTGTGTGGATTTGGTGAACAAAAGAATCCAATCGAAGTTACTAAACACACAAAATCTTACATTTGAGATTGTGTGTAAGATTGCTGTTTCCATGGAGATGGCATCAAAGAATGTTAGGGAATTTTATCCCATGCTGGTAACTAGTACAGGCTTCTGTCCACTGTTAAAGTGCTTCAGCCAAGTCTAAAGTGGACAGACATAGCCAGAAGAGTGCCAATGATAGCAGTTTAGTGTTGTTATCACCAAAAGGGCAACCACACAGCACAATCATGTCAGTACAGAAATGCAAAATGTTTTAATTGTCAAGCAGAGGCCAAAGAAGGAAAGGGAACTAATTCCAGTGGTAATGGAAAACAGTGATGTTATAAGGGTGGAGTTCACAATCTTGAAGTGAATCCAGAGTGCCTAACCAAAGAGGAGCAAGGGCTTTACAGCATTTATGCCACTAGCAATCACTCAAATGACGCAGACTTTTGTACAATGTTGTTGGTAAATAAACAGCAAATTGCTACAACCATGGATTGCTCCATCATGAATAGAGAAATGTATGGGAGCAAAGTCAGTGATGTACCTCTAACTGAGAGCACAGCTCAATTGAAAACCTACTCTGGTGAGGTGTTAGCAATGTGTTGGCAAATGGAGTGTAATGTGCAACATAAGGGCAGGCCCCTCAAGATACCTGTTTTTTATTCATTATTTCATGGGAGGCGGGCATCACTGGCAAGGCCAGCATTTATTGCCCATTCCTAATTGCCCTTGACAACTGAATTGCTTGCTAGGTCATTTCAGAGGACAGGTGAGAGTAAACCACATTGTTGTGGGCCAGCATCACATACAGGCCAGACCAGGTAAGCACAGCAGATTGCCTTCTGTAAAGGGTATGAGTGAACCAGATGGGTTTTAATGAAAATCAATTATAGTTGCATGGCACCACTGCTCAGATTTTATATTATTCATTAATGAATTGAATCTGAATTCCACCAGCTGCCATGGTGGGATTTAAACCCATATCCCCAGGGCATTAGTCTGAGTCGTGAGATTATCAGTTCAGTGACATTACTGCTATGCCAGCCTCTCCCCTACAAGGTAGTGAGATATGTCAACAAACCAATAATAATGGGGAAAGACTGGCTTTGAAAGCTGAAGTTAGACTGGAAGCATGTTTTTTCATGTGGTGTACCTTGGCCTGAAAATCAATGAAAAGAACTCCAGCCAGTGAAAGAGAAGATAGAGGCTATGGTCAAAGCCCCAAAGACAAAAAGATGTGTCTGAGCTTAGATCTTTTCTCGGCATGGTCCAATACTACTCACAATTTCTGCCTGAGCATGCAATGGTGTTAGCTCCACTACATAAGTTGTTGAAGAAAGATGTGAAATGGAAATGGTCAAAAACACAAGATGCTAATGATGCATGTAAGAGAAGCTCGATCAGTGACACACTACACATTCATTACCACACAAATGGTGAACTGAAGCTAGCTTCAAAATATGGAGTTGGAGCAGTAATCAGTCATGTTGTGGATCATGGCCGCTGCAAAGGCTCAATGGGGAAAGAACACTGTGTAAGGTCTTCCCACCAGAGTGAACTTAGTGGCTGGACCCATGGGAAACCCCTCGGGCTGTCTACACCAACATGGGTCTGCTGTAAAATGTACATGGCATGTAAAATGGAATGGAAGGGTTGTGAGGCAACTCACTCCTGTATCGAAGAAAACTGATTTCCTTTGCGCTTTTTGGAATGTCAACTTGGTGCTGTTTTGGACTGTTTTGTAAAGCTTTTTTTAAACAGATTTTTATGAATGGAGTATACTTTTGGGAAAAAGTGTCTGGCAGAGGTGAAGGATGCAAGGGACCTGGCAAAGGCAGAGCAAAGCGGCACCGCAAAGTGCTTCGTGATAATATCCAGGGCACCACCAAACCAGCAATCCTCCGCCTGGCTCGCCGTGGCGGGGTCAAGCGGATCTCGGGTTTGATCTATGAGGAGACTCGCGGGGTGTTGAAAGGTTTCCTGGAGAATGTGATCAGGGATGCGGTCACCTACACTGAGCACGCCAAGCGCAAGACGGTCACTGCCGTGGATGTGGTGTACGCTCTGAAACGGCAGGGCCGCACTCTCTGCGGATTCGGCGGCTGAGAAAACAGCCCCTTTCCCACAAACACACAACAAGAGCCACCCACCGCCTCACAGAGAGAGCAGTGACCTGGAAACGGGAGATGGGATAGGCTGTTCAGAACTGACTGGAATAAATCTGTACTGTGTTCGGGTATAAAACTGGAATCCCCGAGTTTGACATTTCATTTGCAGCAAGGATGTGCAGTGGATTTGATTTTGTAAACGGGCTGTGTAAACAGTGCCTGAGGCTCGACAGTTAGTTATTTCCCCAGTCGACACATGCCCTCAGTGAAAAGCCACATCACTCCTCCAGAATCACTCATTGTTTTCAAAGAATTTCAAAATGATTTCGCTGCAATGAGGGAATCCGGGAGTTTTGCAGCAGCCGTTAAATCGGTCACTGGAACCAGACCCACTTGTGATGTTATTTCCCCCCAGACGGTGTTTCCTGCACTGAAACTGACAGGGTTTGTGAAACTGACCAATTTCCAAAATATACTTTATTCATAAAAATCTGTAAAAATTAGATTGCCAAACAGTTTCAAACAGCACCAAAAAATACAAACATTGCAAGGGAGATCATTTTCCTTCAACACAATCATGAGTTGCTTCACAACCCTTCCAGTTCACATTTGTCATGCCAATTACAGTTTTACATTTACAGCAAATGAAAATTTTCCCGATACAGTTCGAGGGGTTTCCCATGGATCCAGCCCCTCAGTTCAGCCTGGTGGGGGGACCTTACACTGTGGTCTTTCCTCATTGAGCCTTTGCTGCGGCTACCCCAAGCTTTAGTGCATCCCTCAGCACGTAGTCCTGGTCCTTGGAATGTGCCAGTCTGCAACATTCGGTGGTGGACAACTCCTTGCGCTGGAAGACAGCAAGTTTCGGGCAGACCAAAGGGCGTCTTTCACCGAATTGATAGTCCTCCAACAGCAGTTGATGTCTGTCTCGGTGTGTGTCCCTGGGAACAGCCCGTAGAGCACAGACTCCTGTGTTACAGAGCTGCTTGGGATAAACCTCGACATAAACCAATGCATCTCTTTCCACACCTGCTTTGCAAAGACATATTCCAGGAGGAGGTGGGCAACCGTCTCTTCCCCACCACAGCCACCGTGGGGGCATTGCGCGGAGGGGGCGAGTGTAGGTGTGCGATTTCCTGTCAAAAGCCTTCTCCTGGTCCAGGCTAATGAGGCAGGTGTCCACCCTCCTGTCCCGTACATAGGCGATCGTATCCCTGAGTAGCACGAGACTATCAGAGATCTTCCTGCCGGGTACAGTACAGGTCTGGTCAGGGTGAATCACCAACTCCAGAGCAGACTTGACTCGACTGGCTATGACTTTGGACAGAGTTTCAGCTCAGTCATTCAGGGACCTGGAATTCACACAGTTTGAGCCCACGCTTACCCAAACCCACTTCTGATTGGTCACCCTCTTCTTATTCACATGTCTTAACCAATCGCAGAGCCTTGAATTAGAAAATGCAGCCAAGCATTGGCTTAAATTGTCGACCTGACAGAATATTTTAAATCGAAAAAGCCTCCAATTTTAGTGCAGTAAAGAAGCGAATTCCTGGAAAATCTATGTCCAGTAGCTTGGGGTCCAGGCAACTGAAGGCAGGACCGCCAGTGGTGGAGCTTCTCAGCCTTTTGGCTAAGATCAAGTGTAGTATCTGTTCTTATCAGTACTTACTTGGCAGAGGAGAAACCATGATCAGTGGCTTTTGATCCTGGGTAGGCTTTGAGTAAAATGGCTATAACCAATCTTTGAGCTTCAGGCCAGGGAGTGCGGAACACCATTCGGGTGGTGGTGAAGGACAAGGAAGGAGATGCACTGGTCGATCGCACCTTCTTCATCAAGAAAATCCTCATCGATTGCTGTGGATTTCAAGCTATGGACCTCTTCTGCCTGCAGGATTTCCCCAGCAGTGGGTATATCGACATGACATTCAAGAATGTGGCGGGATGCATCAAGTTCCTGAAGGCGTTCAAGGAGAAAGGGGACCGGGCGCCGCTGTCGATCCTCACAGTGGAGCCGCTCTTCACACTTCCGTCACAACGTGACCGGGTGGTGACAATTCACCTCTACAACCCCCATGTTCCGGTGGTGGATGTACTCACCTTTCTCGCCAGGTACGTCGAGTTGGCCAGCACTGATGTCAAGGACCCCTTTGGGATTTGGACCAATAAGCGGCAAGTCAAGGTGACCTTGAAGGTCGATGCCAATGGAGCCATCATCCACCCTCCCTCCAGCTTCGCTATCAGGGGAAGTCGAGGCTTCTTGGTCTACGCTGGGCAGCCCAAAGTTTGTAGCACCTGTGGCAAATCTGGTCACGTGGCAGCTAACTGCAGCACGGTTGTCTGCAAGAACTGCAAGAAGGAAGGCCATCAGACCAAGGACTGTAAGCAGACTAAGTGTTGCAACTTGTGCGGTGCGGCAGGCCATCTCTACAAAACCAGCCCCAAACGCTGCCTCAGTTATGCTCAGGCGGCAAGGTCCAAGGAAAGGCCGGGAGAAGGTTCGACGAAGGCGTCCGGTGTTGGAAAGGAGACAAGCAACCTTCTCTGCAGTGAGGAACTTCTACCTGAGAAGGAGAAGAAAGGGAAGGCAACTGAAACCAGCAACCCGGCACCGACCCTGCACCCGGAAACCCCTCCTCCACAGACAGAATCAATGGAGGAGGAGGCAGCAGATGGACAAACCGGTCAGTGGCAGTTTGTCCAAAGGAAAACCACAAAGAAAAGACCTCCAAAAGCGGAACAGGCCACCACCCAAACCAGTGGCAAGAGGAGGCTACCGTCTGAGACAGACTACAGCAGCTCCTCTTCACTGGATGAGGAAGTGCCGGAGCGACAGCACCTTCAAAAGAAGCGGCAGAACTCAAAAGGAGCTGGAAGATAAAGCCCCCCAGCCCCCGGGTACTGGAAGCTGTGATGGGCCTGTCAAGCCCCAAACCCAAAGCGCCACACCTAGCGACATGGCCAACACATCCCAGCTCTGGGACACTGAGAGCAAAGACACATCTGGCGCACTTCAGCTCTGGGAAGCCGGCAGCAGTGATGTTTTCGAGGAGGAACAGAGGGGAACAGCAGAGAACAGCCCAATCCCTGCTGCCAACAAGACCCCCGCCCCCCCACCGATGTCACCTCAGTGGAAGAAACCCTGCATGAAAAACCAGGAGGGGTTTCTGAGCCCAACGAGTGTGAAACAGCTTGCGTACACTATGGGTATACAGGAACATCCTGAAGGACTGGGACTAGCAAGGACAAATGGTATGGGAAGCAACAACCAACTTTTAAAAAATGGGTATAAGGATTGCTTCAATTAATGTGCGTAGCATTAAATCCACTATGCGATGGATTACCTCGCCAAGGTCAAAGCCGACCCCCTGTTTCTGCAGGAGTGTGGCATACCACATCTCAGCACCGACAGGCAGTGGTCGCAATGGTGGTCCCACGGGCCATCGATCTGGTCAGGGGGTAATGATTGCCATTCCTTCGGCCTGGGTCTTCTGCTGCGGGGAGGTAACTTAACCATCTCCAAAGTTAAGGAGGTGGTGGGCAGTCGCCTCCTCATCGCAGATGTAATGTACAACAATGCTTCGCTCTGGTTGATCAGCATGTACGCCCCGTTTCAATGCAGCGAACGGTTGACCGTCTTTAGAATTAGAATTAGAATTAGAACTAGAACATTACAGCGCAGTACAGGCCCTTCGGCCCTCGATGTTGCGCCGACCATCTGACCTACACTATTCCATTTTCATCCATATGTCTATCCAATGACCACTTAAATGCCCTTAAAGTTGGCGAGTCTACTACTGTTGCAGACAGGGCGTTCCACGCCCCTACTACTCTCTGCGTAAAGAAACTACCTCTCACATCTGTCCTATATCTTTCACCCCTCAACTTAAAGCTATGTCCCCTCGTGTTTGCCATCATCATCCGAGGAAAAAGACTCTCAATATCCACCCTATCTAACCCTCTGATTATCTTGTATGTCTCTATTAAGTCACCTCTCCTCCTCCTTCTCTCTAACGAAAACAACCCCAAGTCCCTCAGCCTTTCCTCGTAAGACCTTCCTTCCATACCAGGCAACATCCTAGTAAATCTCCTCTGCACCCTTTCCAAAGCTTCCACATCCTTCCGATAATGCGGTGACCAGAACTGCACGCAATACTCAAGGTGCGGCCTCACCAGAGTTTTGTACAGCTGCATCATGACCTCGTGGCTCCGAAACTCGATCCCCCTACTAATAAAAGCTAACACACCATATGCCTTCTTAACAGCCCTATTAACCTGGGTAGCAACTTTCAGGGATTTATGTACCTGGACACCAAAATCTCTCTGTTCATCTACACTACCAAGAATCTTCCCATTAGCCCAGTACTCTGCATTGCTGTTACTTCTTCCAAAGTGAATTACCTCACACTTCTCCGCATTAAACTCCATTTTCCATCTCTCAGCCCAGCTCTGCAGCCTATCTATGTCCCTCTGTACCCTACAACACCCTTCGACACTATCCACAACTCCACCGACCTTCGTGTCATCCGCAAACTTACTAACCCACCCTTCTACACCCTCATCCAGGTCATTTATAAAAATGACAAACAGCAGTGGCCCCAAAACAGAACCTTGCGGTACACCACTAGTAACTAAACTCCAGGATGAACATTTGCCATCAACCATTGCTGCTGGCAACGTGCAGGCCAGTCATCCTAGGCGGTGACTTCAACTGCATCATCGATGCAGCTGGGCGATCTGGCAGAGACGACAGCAAACTGGACGCTATGTCCAGATTCCTAATAGAAACAGTAAAAGATGCAAAACTGCACGACGTATTCAGCAAACCTGCAGACGGAGTGCAGCGTAGATAGACATGGTCAAGATTGGACGGGTCTGCCCATTCCAGGATTGACTTCCTGTTTGTGGCCCATGCCGTCACGGTCAGATCCATTGACGTCAAGCCGGTGTTCTTGTCCAACCACTGCCTCGTAATGGCCGACTGTCACTTACAGGATGACTAGCGGGTTGGCAGAGGGACGTGGAAGCTCAATGCTACACTGCTAACCCCAGAGAACGTTGAGGAACTTAAAAGGGATTACAAAGGTTGGAGAACCATGAAACCCCTCCTGAGTCTCCAGTTCACTGGTGGGACGCGATCAAGGAGAACATCAAGAGGTTCTTTCTCCTCAAAAGGTGTTCAGAGGGCGAGAGAGAGACAGAGGGAAATGTCCTGACTCCAGAAAAGTATGCAAAATCTGCTCCGTCTACAGTCAATGGGGGTTGAGGTCAAGGAGGACCTCCAAGAGGTGAAGAGAAAGCAGGCCTCGCTCTTTGCCACGGAGACCTCCAATATCATCTTCCGGTCCAGAGTCCACCCCATTGAGCAGGATGAGATGTGCTTGCATTACTTCTTCCAAAAGGTACACAGAGAGAGCTCTGTTATCAGCAGCCAGAAGGAAGAAGATGGCTCGGTAACATCTTCGCAGTCCGACATACTAAGGATCAGCAAATCCTTTTATGCTGGGCTGTATGACGCGAAGCCCACAGACAGAAGAGCCTCCCAGTCCTTCCTGTCATCTATCACAGAGGTCTTAGATGACAGCAGGAGGGAGAGACTGGACAAGCCGCTAACTCAGGATGAGCTGACAAAGGCCGTCAAGTCCTTCGAGACGAATAAAACTCCCGGAAGCGATGGCTTACCGGTTGAGCTGTATTGTGTCCTGTGGGACTGGGTTTGCCTGGACCAGCTGGAAGTATACGAGAGTATGCTCCTGGCCGGCAGCATATCAGAATCCATGAGGAAAGGCATCATCACCCTCATTGACAAGCGGAACGGGAGAGGGCAGAAATTGGAAATTGGCAGCCCATCTCACTGCTTAATGTTGACTACAAGATTCTGTCCAAAGTCATAGCCAGTCGAGTCAAGTCTGCTCTGGAGTTGGTGATCCACCCTGATCAGACCTGTACTGCACCTGGCAGGAAGATCTCCGATAGTCTCGCACTACTCAGGGATACAATCGCCTATGTACGGGATAGGAGGGTGGACACCTGCCTCATCAGCCTGGACCAGGAGAAGGTTTTTGACAGAATATCACACACATACATGATGGACGTGTTTCCAAAATGGCGTTTGCGGAGGGAATCTGCAATTGGATCAAACTGCCCTACACAAACATCAGTGGCGCAGTCTCAATCAATGGGTGGGAATCGGAAAGTTTCCCGATCCAATCTGGAGTCAGACAGGGCTGTCCTCTCTCCCCTGTCTTGTTTGTTTGCTGTATTGAACCATTTGCTGAGTCTATTAGGAAGAATGTGAGCAGAAGAGGGGTGACAATTCCAGGCAGAGGAGGCACTCAGGTTAAAACCTCCCTGTACATGGATGACGTCGCGGTCTTCTGCTCGGACCCGCTGTCTGTGTGCAGACTGATGAGCATCTGCGACCAGTTGAAACTGACCTCGGGAGCCAAAGTTAACCACGGCAAGAGCGAGGCCATGTTCTTTGGGAACAGGGCTGACCGATCCTTTGTCCCCTTCACCGTCAGCTCAGACTACCTGAAGGTGCTGGGAATATGGTTCAGAAGGGCCGGGGTGTGCACCAAAATCTGGGAAGAGCGAGCAGCCAAGGTACAACACAAGCTGAGCATGTGGGAGAAGTGATCTCTCTCCAATGTGGGTAAGAACCTGGTCATCAGGTGCAAGGCGCTCACGTTGTTGCTGTTCATGGCGCAGGTCTGGCCCATACCCCACTCCGGCGCTGTGGCGGTCACCCGAGCCATTTTCCGCTTCATCTGGGGATCCAAAATGGACCGGGTCCGGAGGGACACGATGCTCAAACCTCTGGATAAGGGTGGGAAAAATGTACCCAACATCACCCTCATCCTGATGACTACCTTTGTGTGTGGCTGCATCAAGCTGTGTGTCGACGCAAACTCCAAGTGTCACCATGTGCTGAGGTTCTATCTGTCCCCGGTGTTGCGAAGCCTTGTCACATTGCCGCGGAATGCTCCATCCAGTTGGACTGTGTCGTTCCACCTATCCTTCATCGAGCAGTTTCTGCGGAAAAACACCTTTGACCACCGGTCCATCAGCCAGTGGTCTGCACAGAATGTCCTCAAGGCCCTACAGGAAAAGGAGATGGCGGATCCTGTTCCCCAAGCAGACCACCGAAGTCATTTGGCGGAATGCCTCATCACCAGAACCTTCAAACAAGCACCAAGATGAAGCTTGGCTGGTGGTGAGAAGAGCCCTCCCAGTCAGATCCTTCCTGCACACCCGAAGTCTCGCCCCCTCTGCACAACACCCTCGAGGTGACTGTGGTGGGGAAGAGATGGTTGCCCACCTCCTTCTGGAATGTGTCTTTGCAAAGCAGGTGTGGAAAGAGATGCAGTGGTTTTTGTCGAACTTCATCTCAAGCACCTCTGTAACACAGGAGTCTGTGCTCTCCGGGCTGTTCCCAGGGACGCACACTGAGATAAACATCAACTGCTGCTGGAGGACTATCAATTCGGTGAAAGACACCCGTTGTTCTGCCCGAAACTTGCTGGTCTTCCAGCACAAAGAGTTGTCCACGACCGAATGTTGCAGACTGGCACATTCCAAGGTCCAGGACTATGTGCTGAGGGACACACTAAAGCTTGGGGCAGCCGCAGCAAATGTTCAATGGGAAAAGACCACTGTGTAAGGTCCCCCCACCAAGTTGAACGGATGGGCTGGGTCGATGGAAAACCCCTCGAAATGTATCAGGAAAATTTTCGTTTGCTGTAAAATGTATATGGCATGGAAAATGAAATGGAAGGGTTGTGAGGCAGCTCACTCCTGCAATGAAGGAAACTGACCTCCTTTGCACTGTTTGTAATTTTCGACTTGGTGCTGTTTAGAACTGTTTTGTCATGTACTTTTTACAGATTTTTATGAATAATGCATATTTTGGAAATAATAAAAAAAAGTCCAGTAACAATTTAAAAACCTGTTTCCATATTCCACTTTTACCGTCACAAATTCCGGGCGCTATTTCACAAGCAGATTTTATTTGTCAATTGTTGTCAACTGTTCGAACTGGCGGTAAACAACTCTATTCAGCAATCTATAATGGGACAAGTAACTCAAACTCCGTATGGAACAAAGAACGAAGAACAAAGAAAATTACAGAACAGGAACAGGCCCTTCAGCCCTCCAAGCCTGCGCCGATCCAGATCCTCTTTCTTAACATGTCGCCTATTTTCTAAGGGTCTGTATCTCTTTGCTTCCTGCCCATTCATGTATCTGTCTAGATACATCTTAAAAGACGCTATCGTGCCCGCGTCTACCACCTCCGCTGGCAACGCGTTCCAGGCACCCACCACCCTCTGCGTAAAGAACTTTCCACGCATATCCCCCCTAAACTTTTCCCCTCTCATTTTGAACTCGTGACCCCGAGTAATTGAATCCCCCACTCTGGGAAAAAGCTTCTTGCTATCCACCCTGTCTATACCTGTCACGATTTTGTACACCTCAATCAGGTCCCCCCTCAACCTCCGTCTTTCGAATGAAAATAATCCTAATCTACTCAACCTCTCTTCATAGCTAGCGCCCTCCATACCAGGCAACATCCTGGTGAACCTCCTCTACACCCTCTCCAAAGCACCTACATCCTTTGGAAGTAATAAATTATGGACAATTGGTAATTCCCCTTCACACAGGCTTCAGGGAGACAGTGAGAAGTCACTGAAATAGTTGCTTAAACATTTTAAATAGTTGCCATTCCTGTTACAAATGTTTTGGAATTAGACAGTAATCAGCCCTTTCACAGAGACTGTGGGTGGCTCTGAAAAGAGCCTTTGGCTTATTAGATGACATTTTGGCCGCTTTACTTTTTCTGGGAGCTCTGAGCGCTGGTTTTTTTGGGCAGCAGCACGGCCTGGATATTAGCCAGCACCCCGCCCTGTGCAATGGTCACCCCTCCCAGCAGCTTGTTGAGCTCAGCGTTGTCGCGGACGGCCAGTTGCAGGTGTCTGGGGATGATGCGGATCTTCCGGGCCGCGTTACCGGCCAGCTCGAGGATTTCAGTGGTTAGATACTCGAGCACAGCAGCCAGCACCCACAGGCTCAGCATAGTTGCCCTTTCTCAGGAGCCTGTGTACACGGCCCACTGGGAACTCCAGTCCAGCCCGGGAGGAGCGAGACTTGGCCTTGGACTGAGCTTTCCCGCTGGTCTTTCCTCTTCCTGACTTTTTTTATTTCCAAAATATACTTTATTCATAAAAATCTGTAAGAAAAAACAATACAGAACAGTTCCAAACATCATCGAGTCAGACAATACAAAGAGTGCAAAGGAGATCAGTTTCCTTCAATACAGGAGTGAATTGCCTCACAACCCTTCCATTTCATTTTACGTACCATGTACATTTTACAGCAAACAAATATTTTCCCGATAAAGTTCGAGGGGTTTTCTATGGATCCAGCCCCTCAGTTCAGCTTGGTGGGGGGACCTTACACAGTGGTGTTTCCCCATTGAGCCTTTGCTGCGGCTGCCCCAAGCTTTAGTACGTCCCTCAGCACGTAGTCTTGGACCTTGGAATGTGCCAGTCTGCAACATTCGGTCGTGGACAACTCGTTGTGCTGGAAGACCAGCAAGTTTCGGGGGGCAGACCGAATTGATAGTCCTCCAGCAGCAGTTGATGTTTATCTCTGTGTATGTCCCTGGGAACAGCCAATACAGCACAGACTCCTGTGTTACAGAGCTGCTTGGGATGAACCTCGATAATAACCACTGCATCTCTTTTCACACCTGCTTTGCAAAGACACATTCCAGATGGAGGTGGGCAACCGTCTCTTCCCCACCGCAGCCACCTCAAGAGCATTGTGCGGAGGGTGTGAGACTTCGGGCGTGCAGGAAGGATCTGACGGGGAGGGCTCTTCTCACCACCAGCCAAGCTACACCTTGGTGCTTGTTTGAAAGTTCTGGTGATGAGGCATTCTGTCTAATGACTTTGGCAGTCTGCTTGGGGAACCATCCAACAGGATCCACCATCTCCTTTTCCCGTAGGGCCTTGAGGACATTCCGTGCAGACCACTGCCTGATGGTCAAAGGTGGTCAAAGGTGTTTTTCTGCAGAAATTTTCCCACGAAGGATAGGTGGTACGGCACGGCCCAACTGGATGGAGCGTTCCGCGGCAATGTGACGAGGTCCATCCTTCTCAACATCGGGTACAGATAGAACCTCAGCACATAGTGACACTTGGTGTTTGCGTACTGGGGATCTACACACAGCTCGATGCAGCCGCACACGATGGTAGTCATCAGGATGAGGGCAATGTTGGGTACATTTTTCCCGCCCTTATCCAGAGGTTTGAACATCGTGTCCCTCCGGACCCGGTCCATTTTGCATCCCCAGATGAAGTGGAAAATGACTTGGGTGACCACCAGAGCGCAGGAGTGGGGTATGGGCTAGACCTGCGCCACATACAGCAACAACGTAAGCACCTCGCATCTGATGACCAGGTTCTTACCTATATTAGAGAGAGATTGCTGCTCCCACATGCTCAGCTTATGTTGTACCCTGGCTACTCGCTCCTCCCAGGTTTTGGTGCACGCCCCTGCCCTTCCGAACCATATCCCCAGCATCTTCAGGTACTGTGACCTAATGGTGAAGGGGACAAAGAATTGGTCAGCCCAGTTCCCAAAGAACATGGCCTCGCTCTTGCCGTGGTTAACTTTGGCTCCCGAGGTGAGTTCGAACTGGTCGCAGATGCACACAGACAGCGGGTCCAAACAGAAGACGACGACGTCATCCATGGGAGGTTTTAACCTGAGTGGCTCCGCTGCCTGGGATTGTCACCCCTCTTATGTTCACATCCTTCCTAATATACTCAGCAAAGGGTTCAAACAGCAAACAAACAAGACCGGGGAGAGAGGACAGCCCTGTCTGACTCCAGATTGGATCGGAAAACTTTCTGATTCCCACCCATTGATTGAGACAGCGCTACTGATGTTTGTGAAGTGCAGTTTGATCCAATTGCAGATTCCCTCCCCAAACCCCATTTTGGAAAGCACATCCATCATGAAGGTGTGCGATATCCTGTCAAAAGCCTTCTCCTGGTCCAGGCTGATGAGGCAGGTGTACACCCTCCTGTCCCGTACATAGGCGATCGTATCCCTGAGTTACGCGAGACTATCAGAGATCTTCCTGCCGGGTACAGTACAGGTCTGATCAGGGTGAATCACCAACTCCAGAGCAGACTTGACTCGACTGGCTATGACTTTGGACAGCATCTTGTAGTCAAAATTAAGTAGTGAGATGGGCTGCCAATTTCTGATTCCTGCCCTCTCCCCCTTCCACTTGGAGATGAGGGTGATGATGCCTTTCCTCATGGATTCTGACATGCTGCCGGCCAGGAGCATACTCTCGTATACTTCCAGCAGGTCTGGGCCGATCCAGTCCCACAGGGCCGAATACAACTCAACCGGTAAGGCATCGCTTCCGGGAGTTTTACTCGTCTCAAAGGACTTGACGGCCTTTGTCAGCTCGTCCAGAGTTAGCGGCATGTCCAGTCTCTCCCTCATGCTATCATCTAAGACAGCTGTGATAGATCACAGGAAGCTCTGCTGTCTGTGCGCTTCGCGTCAGACAGCCCAGCATAAAAGGATTTGCTAATCCTTAGTATGTCGGACTGCGAAGACGTTACCGAGCCATCCTCTTCCTTCAGGCTTCTGATGAAGCTGTGTGAAGCTTTTGGAAGAAGTAGTGCAAACACATCTCATCCTGTTCGATGGAGTGGACTCTGGACCGGAAGATGATTTTGGAGGCCTCTGTGGCAAAGAGTGAGGCCTCCTGACTCTTCACCTCATGGAGGTCCTCCTTGACCTCGACCTCTATCGTCTGAAACACATGCAAAGTGCCAGATGCTGAAAGGTTTTTTTTTTAGATTAGAGATACAGCACTGAAACAGGCCCTTCGGCCCACCGAGTCTGTGCCGAACATCAACCACCCATTTATACTAATCCTACACTAATCCCATATTCCTACCAAACATCCCCACCTGTCCCTATATTTCCCTACCACCTACACTAGCGACAATTTATAATGGCCAATTTACCTATCAACCTGCAAGTCTTTTGGCTTGTGGGAGGAAACCGGAGCACCCGGAGAAAACCCACGCAGACACAGGGAGAACTTGCAAACTCCACACAGGCAGTACCCGGAATCGAACTCAGGTCACTGGAGCTGTGAGGCTGCGGTGCTAACCACTGCGCCACTGTATAAGTTGATTACTGCACTCACAGTACCTCAGCCTGAGTCATCTAAAGGAACCTAACACACAAATAGTAGCACTGAGAGATTGTGAAAGAGTCCAAAACTCAGAGTACCAGACACTGACAGACACAATCTGAAAACTACACACACATGGATATAGAATTGGCTAACTCACAGGAAACAGAGAGTGGGGATAAATGGAGCATTTTCAGATTGGCAAACTGTAACTAATGGAGTGTCACAGGGATCAGTGCTGGTGCCTCAACTATTTATGGCCTATATTAATAATTGCATGAAGGGACTGAGTGTTTTGTTGCCAAATTTATGGACGGTACAAAGATTGGTAGGAAAGCAAGTTGTGAGGAGGCCACAAAGTGTCTGCAAAGAGATATAGATGGGTTAAGTCAGTGGGCAAAAATTTGGCAGATGGGGTATAATACGGGAAAATGTGAGATTGTCTACTTTGGCAGGAAGAATAGAAAAGCAGAATATTACTTGCATCAGAGAGACTGCAGAATGCTGCTGTACCGAGGGATCTGGGTGTCCAGGTACATGAATTACAAAAACGTTAGCATGCAGCTAAGGCAAGTAATTAGGAAGGCAAATGGAATGTTGGCATTTTTAGCAAGGGGAATGGAGTATAAAAGTCGGGAAGTTTTGCTATAACTGTACAGGGCATTAGTGACATCCCAACTAAAGGACTCCACACAGTTTTGGTCTCCTTATTTAAGGAGGGGTACACTTGCATTGGAATCAGTTCAGAGAAAGTTCACTCGGCTGATTCCTGGGATGTTGGATTGTCTTTAGTTTAGTTTAGTTTAGAGATACAGCACTAAAACAGGCCCTTCGGCCCACCGAGTCTGTGCCAACCATCAACCACCCATTTATACTAATCCTGCACTAATTCCACATTCCTACCACATCCCCACCTGTCCCTATATTTCCCTACCACCTACCTCTACTCGGGGCAATTTTTATAATGGCCAATTAACCTATCAACCTGCAAGTCTTTGGCATGTGGGAGGAAACCGGAGCACCCGGAGGAAACCCACGCAGACACAGGGAGAACTTGCAAACTCCACACAGGCAGTACCCAGAATTGAACCCGGGTCGCTGGAGCTGTGAGGCTGCAGTGCTAACCACTGCGCCACTGTGCTGCCCTATTGTCGATGGCTGCCCTTGATGAGACAATGCTCGCTAGGTATGAGCAGTGATCACATCGTCCAGTGGTTCGCCATGGATCTTGATATAGAGGGGCAGTGTCGGGGAGCAGGCTGGCAGAGGACCTTTGTCTTCCAGACATTTAGCTTAAGGCCAATTCTTTCATTTCCTCGATGAATGCATCGATCAGGGTTTGAAGCTTGGTCACTGGGTGTGCGCACCCGCAGGCGTTGTCAGCGTATTGCAGCTAGATGACAGATGTTGGAATGGCCTTGCTTCTGGACTGGAGGCAAAGTCAGTGCAATAGTTTCCAACTCGTACTATAGAGTAAATCGACTGACAGAACAGCTGGTGGGCTGAAAGAACGCTGGAACTACAAAAACTTGCTGAAAGCCACGACATATGTGGCTTCTTCGGCACTGTCAAGATCATTCACGGCCCAAGTATCTAAGGACCTACCCCACTGAGAGCAAAGAATGGAGTGACACTGATCAAGGACAGAGAGGCAGTCAGCACTCATTGGAAGGAGCACTTTGAATATCTCCTCAATTGCGATGCCGTCTTTGATGTGAGTGCCCTTGACTACATTCCACAGCATGCTACCCACCATGACGTCAGCACAATCCCAGACTGACAGAGATTGACAGCTAAAAAAAAAATAAGGCCACCGGCATAGATGGAATTCCCACCAAAATTCGAAAATACAGCAGAGAAGCACTCTTGACACAAATACATCGTCTCACGTCTCTCATGTGGAAGGAAGAGAGCATGTCAGGGATTTCCGAGATGCCGTAATTGTGACCATCTTCAAAAAAGGTGACAAACCCGACTGTAGTAACTACAGAGGGGCAGCCCTGCTGTCCGTCACAGGGAAGGTCATCACAGGAGTCCTTCTCAACCGCCTCCTCCCCATGGCTGAAGAGCTCCTACTGGAATCACAATGTGGATTCTGTCAATCAAGAGGCACGGTGGACATGATCTTCACAGCAAGACATTCCCAAGAAAAATGTTGGAGCAGCAGCAACCTTTCTACATGGCCTTCTCTGACCTGACAAAGGCCTTCAACTCTCCAAACTGGGAGGGATTATGGAACATCTTCTTCAAATTTGGCTGCCCGGAGAAATTCGGCACCATCGTCTGCCGACTGCATGACATGTAATCATTGGCAACGGACCTACCACTGACCTAATCCCAATGCAAACTGGGCTCAAGCAAGGCTGTGTCATCGCACCAACGCTCTTTTCCATCTTCCTCGCTGCAACATTCCACCTCATCTCCTCACACTCAAACACAGTACCAGAGACTGACAGATACAGAATGGATGTCACACTCACAGTACCAGAGTCTGTAATGTACAGAATGAATCCCTACTGCACCAGAGACTGAGAGCTACCGAATTACACAACACGCTCAAACACAGGATCAGAGAAAAAAGAAATGAAATTAATTGCACGCTCACATGCAATAGCAGAGACACAAGGACACAGAATCAGCCAATATGTGTCTTCCCAACAACAGCCAGGACATTTCCAGGGAGCTTTACATAAGAAGCGGCTCTTTCAACAGAAACTGGGGTTGGAGACAGTCTTTGGGAAATATACTTCCTGATTGCAGGAAGGGTGTTTGTGATTGGTTGCAAATGTTTAATCTGATTGGATGGGGAAAGAGACCAATTAGAGAATTACAATATGAAACCTTTGTGACATCACTGCCAGTCACCCAATCACAATCTTTATTTTCCCCCATCCCTCATTAGCATAGAGCTGTGGGATTGTCTATTTAATCCGCACTCGGAAGGGGTTTGGTTTATTTCTGTGTCTGAAATTGAGACTGAAGATGGTTGAGGAGAAGAAGAAAGCAGCTCCTAAGAAGGGCGCCAAGAAAACCTTAAATAAACCGTCAGCAAAGGGCGGCAAGAAGCGGAGAAAGTCGAGGAAGGAGAGTTACTCCATCTACATCTACAAAGTGATGAAGCAGGTTCACCCCGACACCGGCATCTCCTCCAAGGCCATGAGCATCATGAACTCGTTTGTGAACGATATTTTCGAGCGCATCGCGGGTGAGGCTTCCCGCCTGGCCCATTACAACAAGCGCAGCACCATCAGCTCCCGGGAGATCCAGACCGCCGTGCGCCTGCTGCTGCCCGGGGAGCTGGCCAAGCACGCCGTGTCGGAAGGGACAAAGGCGGTGACCAAGTACACCAGCTCCAAGTAAAACTGCACAATGGACTGAAAAACATCCCAAACACAACGGCTCTTTTAAGAGCCACCCACAATCTCTCTGAAAAAGCTGCATCCGAACATCTCTATTAAATCACTAAGATAATGTATAATATAATAACGATCCCACTACTGTGTTTGTGTCTCCTGTCCCATGAACCCATAATGCGCTCATTCGCCTTTCCTTTTTTGCTTAAAGCTGTTATTTTTTTTGCACAACCCCTGAATGACCGCTTTAACAGCTGCTTTCAGCGGGCAGAGTCAGACCTCCGTTCCTTCACTCTATTCCTGAAATGTGAACTGATTCATCATTTTATTAACAGTAACTCTCCGCAGTGTAACAGCCCGGAATGGGATCATTATAGAGCAGATTAAGGGCAGTTTGAGGATTCGATCCGGCTCCCTCTTTTCAGAGAAGGAAATTGGGCTCTGATTGAAGATAAACTGAACGTTTCGCTTCAGGGAAATGCTGTGAACAGGGATTTAGTACCGCCCGGGACAGTTTGAAAGCGATTGTGGGAAGATCCACAATTTAAACAACATTTAAAACCCGCGTCTCTGATTGGTGACGAAAGGAGTTGAATAAAACAAAATAAAGAGAAGGGATTTTAAATCTTTGACGAAGGATGAAATTTATTTTAATCCGCTCCTTTCCGAAAATGAAATTGGCGGGCTTTTTGAAATTGACAAATTCTGTTTCTGAGGTTGTGGTGGGTAAATCCCGCCCTCTTCTGTTGTCAGTGACCTGATTGGTGATGAATATAGGCAAATAAGGTGAATTAAGTACCGACCAATGAGGAGAGCTTTCAGTCTATAAGTAAAGTAAATGCTGTGGAAAATATCCATTCTTCGTGAAAGAATTTGTGAAAATGTCTGGAAGAGGAAAGACCGGCGGCAAAGCTCGGGCCAAGGCCAAGTCTCGCTCCTCCCGGGCTGGACTGCAGTTCCCGGTGGGCCGTGTTCACAGGCTCCTGAGAAAGGGCAACTATGCTGAGCGTGTGGGTGCCGGAGCCCCGGTCTATCTGGCTGCTGTGCTCGAGTATCTGACCGCTGAAATCCTCGAGCTGGCCGGTAACGCGGCGCGGGACAACAAGAAGAGCCGCATCATCCCCAGACACCTGCAGCTGGCCGTCCGCAACGACGAGGAGCTCAACAAGCTGCTGGGAGGGGAGACCATCGCTCAGGGCGGGGTGCTGCCTAATATCCAGGCTGTGCTGTTGCCCAAGAAAACCAGCGCTCAGAGCTCCCAGAAAAAGTAAAGCGGCCAAAATATCATCGAATAAACCAAAGGCTCTTTTCAGAGCCACCGACAGTCTCTGTGAAAGGGCTGGTTACTGTCTGATTCCAGAATGTCAGTAACAGGACCGAATCAGATTTACAATGTTTAAGCAACTATTTCAGTGACTTCTCACTGTCCCCCTAAACCCTGTCCAATTTATTACTTCCACACCGAATTTGAGTTATTTGTCCCGTTACATTTTGCCGGCAGTTACAGATGAGTAACCAATAATATTACAGATTAAAGCTGTTCGTAAAATATGGACATAACCATCCAAAATCTTGTTTTTTATTCCGCTTTTATCAGCACAAATTCCTGGCGCTATTTTACGAACAGCTTTAAAATGGTGCCAGGAATTTGCTGATAAAAGCGGAATATAAATTTTTTAATGGTCATACATAACGATCAGCTTTAGATAGATTTTCCAGTAATCGCTTCTTTCCGATACTGAAATTGGCGGCTTTTTCGAATTCAAACTTTGTCAGGTCGACAATTTAAGCCACTGATTTGCTGCATTTTCCAATTCGAAGCTCTGCGATTGGTTAAGACATACGAATGGGAAGAGGGTGACCAATCAGAAGTGAGCGCGGGCTCAAACTGCGGGAATTCCAGGTCCCTGAATGACTGAGCTGAAACTGATCAGTTTCACAAACCCTGTCAGTTTCACCGTCTCGGGGGAAATAACATCACAAGTGGGTCTGGTTCCAGTGACCGATTCAACGGCTGCTGCAAAACTCCCGGATTCTCTCATTGCATCGAAATCATTTTGAAATTCTATGAAAACAATGAGTGATTCTGGAGGAGTGATGTGGCTTTTCACTGAGGGCATGTGTCGACTGGGGAAATAACTAACTGGAGAGTCTCGGGCACTGTTTACACAGCACGTTTACAAAATCAAACCACTGCACATCCTTGCTACAACTGAAATATCAAACTCGGGGATTCTAGTTTTGTATCCCGAACACAGCAGATTGATTGAACTGTTCTGAACAGCCTATCCCAGCTCCCATTTCCAGGTCACTGCTTTCTCTGTGAGGTGGTGGGTGGCTCTCAGAAGAGCCTTTGTTGTGCGTTTGCTGGAAAGGGTCAAGTTGTTCAACCGCCGAATCCGTAGAGAGTGCGGCCCTGCCGTTTCAGAGCGTACACCACATCCATGGCAGTGACCGTCTTGCGCTTGGCGTGCTCAGTGTTGGTGACCGCATCCCTGATCACATTCTCCAGGAAAACCTTCAACACCCCGCGAGTCTCCTCACAGATCAAACCCGAGATTCGCTTGACCCCGCCACGGCGAGCCAGGCGGCGGATTGCTGGTTTGGTGATGCCCTGGATATTATCACGAAGCACTTTGCAGTGCCGCTTTGCTCCGCCTTTGCCCAGTCCTTTGCCTCCTTTACCTCTGCCAGACATGATGATTCTTCACTCAGATCACTGCAGTACATGAGTAACAGAATCCTTCAGGATCCTTTGTAGACAGACCCCCTGGACCTGGCTGAGAAAGGCAGAGTGAGAGCAGGGAGTGGAGGAGACAGTGAGGATTAAACAGAGAGCGAGAGGGAGGAGACACCCAGAGTGACAGACAGAGAGAGAATGGCCCCTCATCTTTCAGATCCACCTCCAGTTTCCTCCGGGCTGCCAATTTCAAACCCTTTATTAACAGTAGAACCGAAACCCAGCTCTCCACACAAACCCTTCCAGACTCGGCATTCGTAGTCAAAGCCTTCCAGAAAGCCGGAGCTTTTAAATATGGTCCCGCTACAATTAACACTCAGTAATGTTCCCACCGAAACACAATCCATTCGATACTAAGAAACCTCCTCAGTAACATCACCATTTCCACACACATCCGCTTCCAGCAGTTTACAAACACCTTATTGCAGCTGTTTGGGGAATCTCCTGTGTTAAGATTGGAGTTGGAAAGCGGCCTTTACCCGGCAGTGTTATCGGCTCACAGTGAACCTGCCGACTGGTCGACTCAGCCATGGCCACAATTTCTATTATGAAGATTGCACCTTCACAGTCTACATCTAAATCTTCATGCAGTAAATGTGACAGTGCGTCAGCGATAGCATTCTCCTTTGAACTACGATATTCAATGTTACAGTCAAACAGTGAGAGAAGTACAGCCCACTGCAGCATCCTTGATACTGCCATTGTCAGTATTGTAGACTTTGGTCCCAGAATAGTTATTAGTGGTTTATGATCTGTTACTAGCGTAAAGTTTCCACCCAACAAAATCTGGTGAAACTTTTTGTTTCCAAAGATGATTCCAAACACTTCCTTTTCTATCTGTGTGTAGTTCCAGTCACTCTTGGTCAGGGTACGTGACACAAATGCTCTGGGCTTCTCCTGACCATGATCCACAACATGACTGATTACTGCTCCAACTCCATATTTTGAAGCTAGCTTCAGTTCACCATTTGTGTGGTAATGAATGTGTAGTGTGTCACTGGTCAAGCTTCTCTTACATGCATCATAAGCATCTTGTTGTGCTTTAGACCATTTCCATTTCACATCTTTCTTCAACAACTCATGTAGTGGAGCTAACACCATTGCATGCTCAGGCAGAAATTGCAAGTAGTATTGGACCATGCGTAGAAAAGATCTAAGCTCAGACACATCTTTTTGTCTTAGGGGCTTTGACCATAGCCTCTATCTTCTCTTTCACTGGCTGTAGTACTTTTCATTGATTATCAGGCCAAGGTACACCACCTCAGATTGTACAAAGGCACACTTGTTCTTTTTCAACTGACACATTGTGATCATTGAGCCTTTTTAACACTTCATCCAACACTTGAAAATTCTCTTCATTTGTTACAGTCATGATCAACACATCATCCTGATTGCACAAGCAATGTAGCACTCCTTGTAAAATCTTACCCATTGTAACTTGGAAGAAGTTTGGAGAAGGCTTCACACCGTACGGCAGCTTTATGTAGGAGTATAACCCCATGTGTGTGTTTATTGTGAGATACTGCAGATTCACTTGATTTACATTGACCTGTGCATAAGCATGGAATAAATCCAACTTTGTGAATAGCTTGGATCCTGCTAAATCCGCATACAAATCTCGAGATCAGTAGTGGATACTTCTCATAATCCACTGCCTGGTTAATTGTGACATTGTCATCCCCACATAGACTAATGGTTTTGTCTGACTTGGGCACAATGACAATTGGGTTTGCCCAATCACAGTGATCAGTTTTCACCAGCACACCATATCTCTCCAGATTCTTTTGCTCCTCTTCAACCTGGGTTTTGGAAGCATAAGGAAGCAGCCAAACTTTGCAATATACTGGTTTGGTATCAGGCCTGATTCAGATGTGAGCTTTCACACTGATTATGCCTTCATAGCTGTCCTCGAAAGTGTTCCTGTAACAATTCAATGCCTGATCAAGCTCCTTGGTTGTTTCAACTTGAAAAAACATGCTTCCAGTCTAACTTCAGCTTTCAAAGCCAGTCTTTCCCCATTATTATTGGTTTGTTGACATATCTCACTACCTTGTAGGGGAGAGGCTGGCATAGCAATAATGTCACTGAACTAATAATCTCATGACTCAGACTAATGCCCTGGGGATATGAGTTTAAATCCCACCATGGCAGCTGGTGGAATTCAGATTCAATTCATTAATGAATAATATAACATTTGAGTAGTGGTGCCATGCAACTATGATTGATTTTCATTAAAACCCATCTGGTTCACTCATACCCTTTACAGAAGGCAATCTGCTGTGCTTACCTGGTCTGGCCTGTATGTGATGCTGGCCCACAACAATGTGGTTTACTCTCACCTGTCCTCTGAAATGACCTAGCAAGCAATTCAGTTGTCAAGGGCAATTAGGAATGGGCAATAAATGCTGGCCTTGCCAGTGATGCCTACTTCCACTGACCTAATTTTTTAAACAATGGGTAACTTGAGGGGCCTGCCCTTATGTTGGATATTGCACTCCATTTGCCCACACATTTCTCACACCTCACCAGAGTAGGTTTTCAATTGAGCTGTGCTCTCAGTTAGAGGTACATCACTGACTTTGCTCCCATACATTTCTCTATTCATGATGGAGCAATCCATGGTCGTAGCAATGTACTGTTTATTTACCAACAACATTATACAAAAGTCTCCATCATTTGAGTGATTGCTAGTGGCATAAATGCTGTACAGCCCTTGCTCCTCTTTGGTTAGGCACTCTGGATTCACTTCAAGATTGTGAACTCCACCCTTATAACATCACTGTTTTCCATTACCACTGGAATTAGTTCCCTTTCCTTCTTTGGCCTCTGCTTGACAATTAAAACATTTTGCATTTCTGTACTGACATGATTGGGCTGTGTGGTTGCCCTTATGGTGATAACAACACTAAACTGCTATCATTGGCACTCTTCTGGCTATGTCTGTCCACTTTAGACTTGGCTGAAGCACTTTAACAGTGGACAGAAGCCTGTACTAGTTACCTGCATAGGACAACATTCCCTAACATTCTTTGATGCCATCTCCATGGAAACAGCAATCTTACACACAATCTCAAATGTAAGATTTTGTGTGTTTAGTAACTTCGATTGGATTCTTTTGTTCACCAAATCCACACACAAATATGTCTCATAATGCATGGTCTAAGAATGTGCCAAAGTTGCAATGTAATAAAAATTCTTCAGTGCCACAATATACTCACCAACTGCTTCACTACTTTTCTGATTTCTGGTTCCAAATTTGTAGCATTCTGCTATCTCTCGTGGCTTAGGATTGAAATGTTCCTCCAACCTGGTGATATTGTTTTGACTGGCACATATTTTGCTTTGTTCAGAGCAGGAAGCTTTGTCAGCATGCCATACACTTCCAGGCCAATTTCCACAAGCAAAATTGTTTTCTTTTGCTCAGGAATTGCCTTATTCTGAGTCTTGACCGCCTCACCTTCCAGTCCCAAAATATTCTTAACTCTAAGAACATGCCCATTCTTTCAATACAGGAACGGAATGTTGCTCAAACCCTCTCATACGTTGCCATCTTTCAGCTGTATCCCATGAGTACAGCCAAATTTCCTCAATGAGCACGAAGACCGTGCGGTATCCTATTCAACTCAGGAGACAGTCTGAGGCTCAGGCTGTCCACAACCCAGCTAAATTCTCCACTATCCGAGCAACTAAGTCACCAGGAACTGGCTGATCTTGTTTACTGCAGTCCCTGCTGCTGTTTTCTGCCTATATTTCCAGACTTTATCTTCCCCTTGTTGCCATTTTCTCTATAATATTCAGGTGGGTCGAGCAGAGAAAATGGATACCAAATATGGCCAGTTCAAGGAAGTGTTTATTCACGCCATTACGTCATCACGTCATGTGTGAATCACGTTCTGATCACTCCTTCCAGATGTGTGTCTGAATAAGTGAAAAACCCCCCTCACAATTAACAATGTCACCTTTCAGTGTTTTGTGGAGAAATTTCACGGCGTGACGTATGTCATTAATGTGTTCGTACAAATTTCAGAAAAATATGGAGTTGCAAATGATTTGCCAGGAAATCGTCTAAACATATCTCCATGTCTCCCACTCACTCGCAAAGAACTGCAAACTCACAGATTCAGAAAGAACCCAGAGATAGAAATTAATGTTCAGCACAGCTAGAGAGATCTGCACTAATGCATAGCTCAAAAAACACTTGAACACTGCATTTTGACCTTGTGACTTAGTTGGTCGAAGTACCTCTTTAATGAAAAGGTCAATCCCAGGTTCAAATCCCCTCAAAGCCTGATTTTCACTTGGTTTTCCAACTACTTTATTGAGCAGCACAATAAGACAGGACAGTAACAAAAGCAAAATACTGCAGATGCTGGAAATCTGAAACGAAAACAGAAAGTGCTGGAAATATTCAGCGGGTCTGTGGCATCTGTGGACAGAGAAGCAGAGTTAACATTTCACGTCTGTGACATTTTATCAGAACTGCTGAAATGTTAACTCTGCTCCTCTCTGCACAGATGCTTCCAGACCTGCGGAATATTTCCAGCACTTTCTGTTTTTATTTAAAACAGAACTCTATCTGTCTTTGCTGAGCGAAAGATTTCGGAATGGATGTTTGACCATTGTCCCTTCTTGTACAGAAATTCACTGCAAATACTATAAAGGTACCTCAGTCAACCACACCTCCTTTGATAGAAATTTGTTCATCATTGCATTTGATCTGGAAACCACTCTTGACATTAATCTCACTGAATCAGAGTGTGACGGATTGTATCTGTCAGTGTGTTCATGTCACTATGTGCTGCTTTCCACCGAGTCTGGGACACGATGCAAGGTGGAGGATTTGTCCGAGTTTTGGATTATATTGTCAGTTGAGAATGATAAAAACTGAAAGGAAGCAAATAAGAAATCCTTGTCCCCAGATTTGAGAATCTGGAGATCCACGTTGGGAAAGTGAATCAGAACAGAATGAAGGGTGAACTGTCTGATTGCCCAGAAGTGATGAAGACACAGCTCAATCAGCACGTTCCCCTGGTTTATGATGCTGGAACATTCCTCACACAGAAATTATTCAACTCAGTAAAAATATTCTTACAGCTGTAAATTTGCTACCAATTGAAGGACTGTCTAATGTGGTTATCAAGTCAGAGTGAAAAGTTTATTAAACTTGGTTCCATTCAGTCCAGCTGTCATAAACTTTGAACCTTTATTCATTTTATAAACAGTATTTGAAGGGTCTCAGTAACAATGTTCAGTGCTGATGAGAGTGGGGTCTGGGTGAGAAACTGCTGAGTGTGACAGGGTCAGGACTGAATGCAGGAAGTTCTCTAACAGTCTCTCTCTCTCTTTCTCCCTCTCTATTGCTGATGGGATTGAGTTCATTGATAACTGGCGGCTGCTGGTGTTTGAATAAATTAAGTTCCTTCCAACCATTTTTTGATTGACAGCTACAAAGAACTTTTTTGTCCCAGAACACAAAAATGAACAGAAGTGGATCAGTGTAGGATGATTCTTGGTCTGTATAAAAGGGGTGTGATTTCAGCTGCCATGGTTCAGTGGTTAAAGATTTCAACATTGAAATCCACTGGACTTATCCCAGTTTGGTTTGAGTGCTGCTCACAGAAGATCTATTCAGTGATTTTAATTATTTTTAATCTTTAATCCTCAATTTCCACAGAACGCAGGCACTGAAATAACTCATACTCCTCACCATTGCTATCCATTATACAGGTAGTGGCTGCATGGTCTAATGGAGACACACTCGGAGGGCCCTGGGAGACGTTTCTTCTCGGGGTTTCGGGCTCTTTTGGTCCACCAACAGCAACCGGATGTCTGCTGAGGAACTCGGAGTGCCAGGCCGCTCAGAGGACAGACTTCCCAGGATCAATTTTAATCAGGGGACAAATTATCGGTGGAAGAGAGCATAAAAGGTCCGAGGATTGAGGCTGAAATTCCCGATGTTTTGGAAGAAACCTGCAGATGTGGGACGTTAATATTTGCTCGGTGCAGATTCATTTTAGTCCGTTATTGTGTCCTGGGACAAACAAATGGCTGGCAGCTGTCAATCCAAAAAATAAAAATCAGAAGATTCTAGCAATTTCCACCCTTACAGCCCTCAGCAGTCTTGGTTGCATCCCATCCAGTCCTAATGACTTATCAACATGAAGTACAGCCAGCCGTTCCAGTATCTCCTATTTATTAGGAGTTATGTGCAAATAAATCCATTTGCAAATTATTGAAAGTGAGTGGTTTTATTGAAGAGGGTTTAAAGGAGGATGAGAGAATCGTGTGTGACAATGAAGTGGAATCAATGCAAGTAAAATTAGCGGGAACTGGAATGAAGGGGGTTGGGATCCCTTGGTCACATGGACTGATTGCAGAATTTTATAAAGATTTCTTTCATAGAGATTTTAACTCCATTTCATTTTTGTTATTTTTTTCAAGGGATGTAAGCATCGCTGGCAAGACCATCATTTATTGCCCATCCCTAATTGCCCTGGTTTTGGTGAGCTGCCTACTTGAACCACTGCAGTCCATATGTTATAGGTACACACACAGTGCTATTAGGGAGGGAGTTCCGGGATTTTGATATGCCCTAGGGAAGGGACGGCAAAATAGATCCAAGTCACGGTGTTGTGTGGCTTGGAGGGGAGGTTGCTGGTTGCAGTGTTCTGCTGCTATTGTCCTTCCAGGGAATCAGGGGGAAATCTCTCGCTGGTTGGAGTCATACCTAGCACAAAGGAAGATGGTTGTGGTTGTTGAAGGTCAATCATCTGAGCTACAGGACATCACTGCAGGAGTTCCTCAGGGTCGTGTCCAAGGCCCAACCATCTTCAACTGCTTCATCAATGACCTTCCTTCAATCAGAAGGTCAGAAGTGGGGATTTTCGCTGATAATTGCAAAATGTTCAGCAGCATTCATGACTGCTCAGACACTGAAGCAGTCTGTGTAGAAATGCAGCAAGACCTGGACAATATCCAGGTTTGGGCTGATAAGTGGCAAGTAACATTCATGCCACACAAGTGCCAGGCAATGACCATCTCCAACAAGAGAGAATTTAACCATCTCCCCTTGACATTCAATGGCATTACCATCGCCGAATCCCCCACTATCACATCCCAGGGGCTACCATTGACCAGAAATTGAACTGGAGTAGCCAAAAAAATACTGTGGCTACAAGAGCAGGTCAGAGGCTAGGAATCCTGCGGCAATTAACTCACCTCCTGACTCCACAAAGCCTGTCCACCATCGACAAGGCACAAGTCAGGAGTATGATGGAATACTGTCCACTTGCTGGATAGGTGTAGCTCCAACAACACTCAAGAAGCTCGATACCATCCAGGACAAAACAGCCCACTTGATTGGCACCCTATCCACAAACATTCACTCCCTCCACCACTGATGCACAGTGGCAGCAGTGTGCACCTTTTTTAAATTCATTCATGGGATGTGGGCGTCGCTGGCTAGGCCAGCATTTATTGCCCATCTCTAACTGCCCTTGAGAAGGTGGTGGTGAGCTGCTGTCTTGAACCACTACAGTCCATGTGAGGTAGGTACACTCACAGTGCTGTTCGGAGGGGAGTTCCAGGATTTTGACCCAGTGGCAGTGAAGGAACCGCAATATAGTTCCAAGTCAGGATAGTATGTGACTTGGGGGGAACTTGCAGTTGGTGGCATTTCCATGCATTTGCTGCCCTTTAATTCTAATTATATCTGTGGTACTGTGTCTGAGTGTGAGATTATTTGAGTGTCTATGGAACACAGTCTATGGAACTAAATGTGATTGTTTGATTCATTCTGTATGTCATTCATGAGTGTTGTATGGGAATGTGAGGCAGCTTCTGTATCTATCTGCTACTGTGGCTGAATGTGGATATCATTCTGTATCTGTCAATGTCTGGAACTAAATGTGAGTGTGAGCTTCATTGTGTATGCATCAATCTTATTGTCAGAATGTGTTTGATTCATTCTCGATGTGTCAATCTAAGGTACTATGTATGTGCGTGGTTTTAATTATGTGTGTCACTTTATGTGAGCTTGGGTCTCATTGTATATCTGTCACTCTCTGGTTCTTTCCGTGACAGTGAGATTAATTCTCTATCTGCTGGTCTCTGAAATTAATTGATTTTGTGATTCACTCTGTGTCTGTCAGTCTATGATACTGTGAATAATTGGGGGATATATATGGTGTTTGTCTGAACTTGGTATTGAGTATGATTGTAGTGATTCATTGTGTATCTGTCAGTATCCAGACTGAATGTGAAACAAGATGCATTCTGCACATGTAAATAACTGGTATTCTATGGAAGTGAAATCTATAATATGGATGTCAGTCTTTGACACTGTATCTGATTGTGGTATTGACTCAATATCTTTCAGGTTTTGGTACTATATATGGGTGTGGATCAAGTTCTGCATGTCAGTCTCTGTTACTCTATGTGAGTGTGGGAAAACCTTTATGTAACTGTCAGTCTCTTGCAATGAATGCAAGTGTGGGATTAATTCTCTTTTCAACAGTATCTGGTACTGACTATGAGCATGTGAATCCTACAATATCTGTCAATGTTTGCTCTTCTATGTGATAGTGCAATGCTTCCTATGTCTTTCTGTGCCTAGTACAGTGTGTATGGGTGGGATTAATTCTGTACCTGTTAGTATCTGGCACTGAATGAGATTGTGGGATTCATTCTGTTGTTTGTCAATCTCTGCGAATGTACATGAGTGATATCTGTTATGCATATATTATTTTCTGGTACTGGAAGTGAATGTTGGATTTATTCTTCAGCTGTTAGTCTCTGGTACTGCATATGAGTCTGGGGCTCATTCAGTATCAGTCAATTTCTGGTACACTCTGCATGTGCACATCCAGGGCTCATTCTGCATTTGGCAGTCTCTGGTACTGAATGTGTGTTACAATTCATTTTTTATGTGTCTGTTTCTCAGACAGTCAGTTACAGTGGGATTAATTTTGTATCTCTCAGCTACTGGCATTGTCTGCAAATGTGATACATTGTGTATCTATGAAATTCTGGTACAGGATTCCTCTGTACCTGCACTTAATATGTATCTCAGTGATGGTATTGAGAACTATTTGTTTAATGCCATAATGTGTCACGATTTGCTTGCCTCATTTGTATTTCAAAATATGGATCACATTTTAACTGTGTGTTTTATTGAGTTGTGGTGTGAGAGTTTTAGGAACATAGGATCATGACATTCAGCCGATTGAGCATGCTCTGCCATTCAATATGATCATGGCTGATCATCCACTTCAATGCCTTTTTCACACACTATCCTCATATCCCCTTATGTCATTTGTATTTAGAAATCTGTCACTCTCTGCTTTAAACATACTCAATGACTGAGCTTCCACAGCCCTCTGGGGTACAGAATTCCAAATGTTTAACAACGCTCTGAGTAAAGAGGTTTTTCCTCATTGCTATCTGTTTTGGACTAATATTTAGTCTGTAACTCTGAACACATTTGTGAATGATGGCATATATTTCAAACTCACAAATGGTGTGCTCAGTACAATTAGAATCATTGAATTGATACTCGATCTTTCGTTACAGCTCTTACAGAGATTATTGGACTGGTATGAAATGAGTAGTGCAGTGTGCACTAATTGACATAATACTATAACTTTATTTTTGATACTGTATGAGATGTTTGTACTACATTGTAATCTGTCACTGAGTATGCAGTCTGGGCTACATTCTAAGGATTCATTCTGTACCTTTCCATCAGCTGCTCTACCTGATACTTAATTTGTAGCTTAGGCTGCACTTTTGTGGGATTAATCCGGTGCCTTTCAATCTGATGGTGGGTGTGATTTTGAACTGAGATTGATAGATTAGATTCGAGATACAGCACTGAAACAGGCCCTTCGGCCCACCGAGTCTGTGCCGAACATCAACCACCCATTTATACTAATCCTACACTAATCCCATATTCCTGCCAAACATCCCCACCTATATTTCTATATCCCTATATTTCCCTACCACCTACCTATACTAGTGACAATTTGTAATGGCCAATTTACCTATCAACCTGCAAGTCTTTTGGCTTGTGGGAGAAAACCCACGCAAACACAGGGAGAACTTACAAACTCCACACAGGCAGTACCCGGAATCGAACCTGGGTCTCTGGAGCTGTGAGGCTGCGGTGTTAACCAATGCGCCCCTGTGCCGCCCTTATAGACCTACCTTTCAGCAGTACTGAGTTGGGGTGAATTGGAAACAACATCTGCCTCTCCTGCATTGTTTGATTGTCTGCTGGATTGAAAATGTGTCTCTGGAACTTGGGATCAGTGCGATTCTGACTACTTCTGCTCTCTGTGCCTGTGGAACTCATGGCCTGTCTGTGTCTCTGTGCTCTGGGTGTGATAATGTATCTACTCTGTGTTGGAAGGAGTGGACTGCACTTTTTCTTGTGCTGGGGAATCACCACCTTCCTTCAGGTTCCTTCAAGTTTTTGCCTACAGAGAGAAAGAAAAATATCTCTGTAACTCAAGATCAATTGAGGTAGAAGCTAGAAAAGACATTGTTACGACCAGGTGAGAAAGGCTCCCCCTCTCAGCCTCTTCCTTACCTGTAACAGGGTTTAACTTTTTAAAACACCATGTTTTAGCTTCACTACTCTCTAATTCTAATGGCAAAGAAATCAACCAGGCATTTTTTCTCAGATTTAAAAAAGAACAGTGTAAGTTTATTAACCTTAAAAATCTAATTCAGTTAAAATGAATAAAGATACGCAGCACAACCACTCTAGCGTGCACATGTGATAAACAGACACACAAATAGAAACGGAAAAGGAGAAAAGATTTGAAGCAACAGCTGGAGTTCCGTTGCTGGCTTTGGGTTTGATGTAAAGTCTTTGATTGCTGTTATGGCTTGCAGTTCTTGTTGGGGACCAGTGCACACTTTCAAACTTGTTTCGCTGGTCTTCTGTCTTGAGGGTTGAGCTACTCCCATGGGTCTCTGGGACTCTGCATGTGTGTGTGTGAGAGAGAGAGAGATCTGCCTTCTGTTGTCTTCAGATTGCAGTCTCTGTCAGATTTTTATTTCCATCTGGCATTATAGCAGAAGAACATAATAACTAAGAGCAGGATTAGGCTATTCTGCCACTCGAGCCTGTTCCACCATTCAATACGATCATGGCAGATCCAATCATGGCCTCAACTCCACTATCCTGCCTGCCCCTATAACCAATTATTCCCTTGTAGATCAAAAGTCAGTCTAACTCAACCTTGAATATATTCAATGACCAACCTCCACCATCCTCTTGGGTAGATAATTCCAAAGAATAGCAGCCCTTTGTGAGAAGAAATTCCTCCTCAACTCCATCTAAAATTGGAGACTCCTTATTTTGAAACTGTTCCCCCATAGTTCTTGATTCCCTCATGAGGGGAAACATCATCTCAGTAAATACCCTGTCAAGCCCCCTCAGAATCTTATATATTTCAATAAGATTGACTCTCATTCTTCTAAACTCCAATGAGTGCACCACAACCAGGTCAACCTTTCCACATAACACAACACCTTTATCCCAGAAATCAACCTAGTGGTACTTGCCTGAACTACCTCCAATGCAAATATATCTCTCCTTAAATAAGGAGACCAAAACTGCATGCAACACTCAAGGTGTGGTCGAACCAACAACCTGCACATTTATACCCCATCCCCCTTGCAATAAACACCAACATTCCATTTGCCTTCCTAATTACTTGCTGTGTTTTCATGCTAACATTTTGTGATTCATATATGAGGACACCCAGATCCCTCTGTACCACAGCATTCTGCATTCTCTCTCTAATTAAATAATATTCTGCTTTTCTATACGTCATACCAAAGTGGATAACCTCACATTTTCCCACATTATACTTCATTGCCAAATTTTTGTCCACATACTTAACCTGTCTTTATCCCTTTGCAAACTCATTGTGTCCTCCTCACAACTTGCTTTCCCACCTATCTTTGTATCCCCAGCAAATTTGATTACAATACACTCGATCCCTTCATCCGAGTTATTAATATAGATTGGAAGTAGTAGACGCCCCAACACCAATCCCTGTGGCACCCCACTAATTAGTTTGCCAACCTGAAAAATGACCCATTTAACCCAATTCTCTGTTTCTTGTTAGTTAGCCAATCCTCTATCCGTGCTAATATATTACACCTGAACACCATGAGCTCTTATCTTGTGTTGTAACCTTTTACATGGCACTTTATCGAACACTTTAAAATCCAAATACACTACATCTACTGGTTCCCCTTCATATACCCTGCTTGTTACATCCTCAAAGAACTCTAATAATTTTGTCAAACATGGTTTCCCTTTCATAAATCCATGTTGACTCTGCATGATTGTACTTTAATTTTCTGAATGTTCTGCTACCACTTACTTAATCATGGATTTCAGCATTTTCCAATGACAGACATTAGGCTAGCAGGCCTATCATTACCTGCTTTTTGAATAGGGGTTTTACATTTGTGGTTTTAATATCCACTGGCACTGTTCCAGAATCTCGTGAATTGACGAAGATTACAACCAACGCATCCACTATGGCTGGAGCCATTTCTTTTAAACTCTGGGATGCAGGCCATCAGGTCTAGGGGATCTGTCAGATTTTAGTCCCATTAGTTTTCCTCATACATTTTTTCCAGCGACAATGATCGTTTCAAGTTCCTTCCCTCCTTTTCCCCTTGATTTTATACTATTCTTTGGATGCTTTTAGTGTTTTCTACCATGAAGACTGAGTCAAAATACTTGTTCAAAGTCTCTGTCATTTCCTTGTTTCTCATTGGACCAACCATTCAACCGAAATCGACAGCCGCTGTTTAAAATATTTCCTCGATACTTCTCACCGAGTGACAGCAATAGTTGTTGTTCGCATAACTGCCCACATCCCTACTGCCCGGCTCTATTTCCTCTATTCACTGTTCAAGAACAACAAACAGTGTGAAACTAAAGCCAAACCAGGAACGTGCATTACAGGTTTGAGGACAGAAAACAACAATGATTTTCAATAGCAGAATCTTCCCGTTCTGTCTCCCTTACCTTGTCCACACACAGCTCGAGAATGGCCTCTTCCTTCCTGCACTTACTCTGTTCCGGGAGCAGATTCTCATTGAGAAGCGGCGCTCAGATCACCGGAGAGAAAAAAAGAATTCAAACTGTCTCAATGAAAAACAGACCAGAATTGACCCAGAAACTTCCATTATTAAATTAATTCATCAGCACCAAACCACTTATCATTAATGCACCGGGAGGGTCTCCAAATTTATGAAATTGAAGGTGGCGGCATTTATTAAATTGTTGATTGACATCATGTAGTTCAGTTCTTCATTTAATTGGGGGTGGGGGGGCGGCGGGGGAAGGGTGCAGGGGGATGTGTGAGCAGAGGAGCAGAGCGAAATCCAGAGAGGGAACGGAAAACACACCTGGACAGATGTGAAACTGGTCAATGCACCATGACAATAACTCCATCTCTGACTCCCTCCTGACAGTAACCAACCCTTTCACAGAGACTGTGGGTGGCTCTGAAAAGAGCCTTTGGTTTATTAGATGACATTTTGGCCGCTTTACTTTTTCTGGGAGCTCTGAGCGCTGGTTTTCTTGGGTAGCAGCACGGCCTGGATATTAGGCAGCACACCGCCCTGAGCGATGGTCTCCCCTCCCAGCAGCTTGTTGAGCTCCTCGTCGTTGCGGACGGCCAGCTGCAGGTGTCTGGGGATGATGCGGGTCTTCTTGTTGTCCCGGGCCGCGTTACTGGCCAGCTCGAGGATTTCAGCGGTCAGATACTCGAGCACAGCAGCCAGATAGACCGGGGCTCCGGCACCCACACGCTCAGCATAGTTGCCCTTTCTCAGGAGCCTGTTAACACGGCCCACCGGGAACTGCAGTCCAGCCCGGGAGGAGTGAGACTTGGCCTTGGCCCTGGCCCGAGCTTTCCCGCTGGTCTTTTCCTCTTCCTCTTTTCCCCCAAAATATACTTTATTCATAAAAATCTGTAAAAAATACAGTACAAAACAGTTCAAAATAACACCAAGTTGACATCCCAAAAAGTGCAAAGGAAATCAGTTTTCTTTGATGCAGGAGTGAGTTTCCTCACAACCCTTCCATTTTACAGCAAACCCATATTCAGTGTATACAGCCCGAGGGGTTTCCCATGGGTCCATCCCTCAGTTCACTTTGGTGGGAGAACCTTACACAATGTTTTTTCCTCATTGAGACTTTGCAGCAGCTGCCCCTCTTCCAGACACTTTTTTTAAATTTCCAAAGTATACTTTATTCATAAAAAACTGTAAAAAAATACATTACCAAACAGTTCCAAAAAGCACAAAGTCGAAAAATACAAGGAGTGCAAATGAGATCAGTTTCTTTCAATACAGGAGTGAGTTGCCTCACAACCCTTCCATTTCATTTTACATGCTACGTACATTTTACAGCAAACCAAATATTTTCTGGATACAGTTGAGGGGTTTCCCATTGGTCCAGCCCCTCCGTTCACTTTGCTGGGGGGACCTTACACTGTGATCTTTCCACATTGAGCCTTTGCTGCGGCTGCCCCAAGCTTTAGTGCGTCCCTCAGCACGTAGTCCTGGACCTTGGAATATGCCAGTCCGCAACATTCGGTCCTGGACAACTCTTTGTGCTGGAAGACCAGAAAGTTTCGGGCAGACCAAAGGGTGTCTTTCACCGAATTGATAGTTCTCCAGCAGCAGTTGATGTCTGTCTCGGAGTTCGTCCCTGGGAACAGCCCGCAGAGCACAGAGTCCTGTGTTACAGAGGTGCTTAGGATGAAACTCAACAAAAACCACTGCATCTCTTTCCACACCTGCTTTGCAAAGACACATTCCAGAACGAGGTGGGCAACTGTCTCTTCCCCACCACAGCCACTTCGAGGGCATCGTGCAGAGGGGGTGTGACTTCGGGCGTGCAGGAAGGATCTGACGGGGAAGGCTCTTCTCACCACCAGCCAAGCTACATCTTGGTGCTTGTTTGAAAGTTCTGGTGATGAGGTATTCTGCCAAATGACTTTGGCAGTCTGCTCAGGCCACAATCTCACAAATACTTTCACAAAGAATGCTGAAATCCGCTGACATTGGTCCCTCTGGGCTGGGATGGTAGTGGTGGAGGCTGCTGATTGGTCACTCTGTTACTGCATCTCATGATGTGGTTCATGTTTCCAATCCCAGAGCTGCTTAATTCACCAATCCGGAGATTCCACGCTGAATAACGGCGGAAAATAACGGCGCTAAATTGTCAGACTCCAACCGATTTTTTAAATTTGAAAAGCCCGCTAATATATCTGTAAAACAAGGAGCAGCTTCAATATAGAATATCGCATTAACAGGCAATTTCATTTTACAGCAAAAAATTTGAAAATCTTTCTCCTCTTGTATTATTCTACATTTTGTTACAAGTTCCAGATACACTTTTACACTCTGGCATCTATTCGGGTTTATTCTCCGTCCTTTTTGAAACAGTCTGTAAGCGGCGGCAGAAAGTCTCTTTCACAACATTCTGCAAGCGGACACATTTCAGATCAATCTTTGTCAAGGTACCACCGCATCACTGATTCTAGATTGAACCTATTTGTGGGAGACAAAAGCGGAGAGAAGATTTTTACTGTCAGGTGTTGAAATGTGAGACTGAGGGTTCCTACAACAGCGGGGTTTCCAGATAATGTACTTATTAATTATTGAGGCCAAGCTTGAACAAGGGAAACAAGTGACTGAGAACTGATCTGTCAGCTTTTATTAACGAGATACAGGAAAGGGGTCGAATATGAACGCGTCCGAGATCCAAGCGCACTTGGGGTCAGTGATCAGTAATTAATTTACACGGCATTATTAAGTAGAGACACAAAGATCTCAACAGTGAAAGTGAATCACCCAGAATCCATGGGGTTAAAACAGAGATCAGAAAGGCAATTAGAAAGTTCCAGACTCTTCATTAAAAAAACAAATCGATACCATTGAGATGATGATGTAGCTTTTTCAGAGAGATTGTGGGTGGCTCTTAAAAGAGCCGTTGTGTTTGGGATGTTTTTCAGTCCATTGTGCAGTTTTACTTGGAGCTGGTGTACTTGGTCACCGCCTTTGTCCCTTCCGACACGGCGTGCTTGGCCAGCTCCCCGGGCAGCAGCAGGCGCACGGCGGTCTGGATCTCCCGGGAGCTGATGGTTCTGCGCTTGTTGTAATGGGCCAGGCGGGAAGCCTCACCCGCGATGCGCCCGAAAATATCGTTCACAAACGAGTTCATGATGCTCATGGCCTTGGAGGAGATGCCGGTGTCGGGGTGAACCTGCTTCATCACTTTGTAGATGTAGATGGAGTAACTCTCCTTCTTCGACTTTCTCCGCTTCTTGCCGCCCTTTGCTGACGGTTTATTTAAGGCTTTCTTGGCGCCCTTCTTAGCAGCTGCTTTCTTCTCTTCAGGCATTTTCAGATTCAATTTCAGACACAGAAATAAACCAAACCCCTTCCGAGTGCGGATTAAATAGACAATCTCACAGCTCTATGCTGATGAGGGATGGGGGAAAGTTAAGATTGTGATTGGGCGATTGGCAATGATGTCACAATGGTTTTATATTGTAATACTACAATTGGTCTCTTCAGCCATCCAATCAGATTTAACATCTACAAACCAATCACTAACTCTTTCACTCCATTCAGGAATTACATTTCCCAAAGACTCTCTCCAGTCCCAGTTTCTATTGGAAAATCCACCGGGAAATGTGTCCTGGCTGCGAGGGTCCCTTATTCTCAGCAGTTTCTCACATTCCGGCCTCTCTAAGTTGAGCCGCTTTTTTTGGGTGCTCGGGAGGGAAAGAGTCGCCTTCAGATTGACACTTTGGTTGGCTCAAGAAGACTGAGGACACCAACACCTCACCTGCCTCATCGTCGGGGAGACTGTCAACACTGTTCTTCCCCGCGATATGATCCGGGACCGGTCATCCATTTAATCTGTTATGGGTCATTTGTCTTTTCTGTCTATTTAGCTTATGCATTACCATAATTAAACTCTTCATATATAAACTGCTACTTCTTAATATTATATTTAAACTGTTTCAAGATGGCTCCTGGGCTGGAAGCTCCCTAGGAAGCTCCCTTGCTGTTCAACTCGATCCATGGCCATCTGCTCCCATCCCTAACGTTTTCTCCCCCAATCTGCCCTCTTAAACTGTTTAAATTCCCCTGGCTCTTTAAATCAGTTCATTTTAGCCCTATCTAAAAGCTAACAGTTAGTTTAGTGTATATTACCTGGGTCCACTGCCCTCCCCCAGCCACACCTGCTCTTTGTTTTCTCAATGAAATTGATCCGGATGAAACTGACGAGAACAGCTGCCGATACTTTAATCTCCGATCCTGCTGTCTTCACAGTCCAGAGTGTCTGCAGCCACGGCATGCGGTAAGTCCATTGAGGTGAAGAAGGAGCTGCGGGACCCGAGAGAAGTCCTGTGAAAAGGTGCCCCGAACACCCAAAACATCCACGAACGGCCCCCCCGGCCGCAACTTCAAAGCGCCCGCGGGAGATGGCTCGGAGAGCATCTGCAGCGCACTGTCGGCAATGCTGCATGCCTTTATTTAAACCACTGCAAAAAAAAACCCTTAACAAATGTAATCACCTCTAAGTCTGCCAAATGATGCTTCACCTCCCGAAGGACGTGGATGAGCTTTCCGGACGTCGATGGTGGGCACTGAGGAAATGGCTTATTACCTGCACCAGATTCCACCCCCCCTCCCCCCCCCTTTACCCCCCTTCCACCCCCTTCCACCCCCCCCCCACACCCGTCCCCTTCCCTGCTCCACCCTCTCAGCTCACCCCCTCACAACCCCGTCCCAGCCCGCCCCCCCCTCGCACCATCTTCACCCCGCACCCCCTTCCCCTGCACCCCCCCCCCACCCCCTCCCTCTACCCCTCCCCCTTGCATCCCCTCCTCCCACCGGCACCATCCTACACCTGTGTAGGGGCCCCAACAACCCCACTGCCTTGTGGGCGTCTCGGGAGAGACCAAGGCTAAGGGAGTAAACCCTAACAGAAAATCCGGAGCGGAACCCCGTAGGCGGTCATGTGTCACCTTTGGCATGTTTCCGGCAGTTCCTGCAGCCATACTGGTGCCAAACGTCGTGTCCTGCACTCCTTTGGACCCCACCAGAAAGGCCGAGAGGGGGGTTTTGACGACTGGGCAACTCTCAACCTCCATAAATTTGCCCAGGCATGCGCCATGGAGAGGTCACTCCATAGTTGCCTCACAGCGACTGAAACAACACGGAAGGCAGCAGTTACGGGTTATAAGTCCAGATAAATTGGCGTAGAAACTGGGCGCCACGGGTTGCCTTTGTCGGTGGGAGAGGTCATTGCACCTCACTGGACAGCTACCGCCCGCCTCAAACCGGGCAGCCCCCGGTCAATAAGGTTCTGTCCCGCCACAGTCTGCCTGCTTCAATGGGTGCTTGGAGCTCAGGGTCATTGCCCGAAAGGTGGACTGATACACCGCACCAAACAACATGAAAAAAGGAAAGAAGGTACCAGCCCTTCGCTTTGCAAGCTGGAACGTCAGAACTATGTGTCCTGGCCTGTCGGAAGACCTTACACAAATCAACGATTCTCGGAAGACCGCCATCATTAACAACGAGCTCAGTAGACTCAATGTGGACATTGCAGCACTTCAGGAGACTCGCCTCCCCGCGAGTGGCTCTCTAGCAGAGCAAGACTACACCTTCTTCTGGCAGGGCAGGGATCCTGAAGAACCAAGACAGCATGGAGTGGGCTTCGCCATCAGAAACTCCTTGCTCAGCATGATAGAGCCTCCCTCAAATGGCTCGGAACGCATACTGTCCATCCGACTGCTCACCACCTCTGGTCCAGTACACCTACTCAGCATCTATGCTCCAACACTCTGTTCCGCACCTGAAGCTAAAGACCAGTTCTATGAACAACTCCATAACATCATTAGCAGCATCCCCAACACCGAACACCTATTCCTGCTGGGGGACTTTAATGCCAGGGTTGGGGCCAACCATGACTCATGGCCCTCCTGCCTTGGGCGCTATGGCGTTGGAAGGATGAATGAGAACGGGCAGAGACTGCTTGAGTTGTGTACCTATCATAACCTCTGCATCACCAACTCGTTCTTTCACACTAAACCCTGTCACCAGGTTTCATGGAGGCACCCAAGATCACGTCGTTGGCACCAGCTAGACCTCATTGTCACAAGGCGAGCCGCCTTAAACAGTGTTCAAATCACACGCAGCTTCCACAGTGCGGACTGCGACACCGACCACTCCCTGGTGTGCAGCAAGGTTAGACTCAGACCAAAGAAGTTGCATCATTCCAAGCAGAAGGGCCACCCGCGCATCAACACGAGCAGAATTTCTCACCCACAGCTGTTACAAAAATTTCTAAATTCACTTGTAACAGCCCTTCAAAACACTCCCACAGGGGATGCTGAGACCAAGTGGGCCCACATCAGAGACGCCATCTATGAGTCAGCTTTGACCACCTACGGCAAAAGTGCGAAGAGAAATGCAGACTGGTTTCAATCTCATAATGAAGAGCTGGAACCTGTCATAGCCGCTAAGCGCATTGCACTTTTGAACTACAAGAAAGCCCCCAGCGATTTAACATCCGCAGCACTTAAAGCAGCCAGAAGTACTGCACAAAGAACAGCTAGGCGTTGCGCAAACGACTACTGGCAACACCTATGCAGTCATATTCAGCTGGCCTCAGACACCGGAAACATCAGAGGAATGTATGATGGCATGAAGAGAGCTCTTGGGCCAACCATCAAGAAGATCACCCCCCTCAAATCTAAATCGGGGGACATAATCACTGACCAACGCAAACAGATGGACCGCTGGGTTGAGCACTACCTAGAACTGTACTCCAGGGAGAATGCTGTCACTGAGACTGCCCTCAATGCAGCCCAGCCTCTACCAGTCATGGATGAGCTGGACATACAGCCAACCAAATCGGAACTCAGTGATGCCATTGATTCCCTAGCCAGCGGAAAAGCCCCTGGGAAGGACAGCATTACCCCTGAAATAATCAAGAGTGCCAAGCCTGCTATACTCTCAGCACTACATGAACTGCTATGCCTGTGCTGGGACGAGGGAGCAGTACCCCAGGACATGCGCGATGCCAACATCATCACCCTCTATAAAAACAAAGGTGACCGCGGTGACTGCAACAACTACCGTGGAATCTCCCTGCTCAGCATAGTGGGGAAAGTCTTTGCTCGAGTCGCTCTGAACAGGCTCCAGAAGCTGGCCGAGCGCGTCTACCCTGAGGCACAGTGTGGCTTTCGTGCAGAGAGATCGACTATTGACATGCTGTTCTCCCTTCGTCAGATACAGGAGAAATGCCGTGAACAACAGATGCCCCTCTACATTGCTTTCATTGATCTCACCAAAGCCTTTGACCTCGTCAGCAGACGTGGTCTCTTCAGACTACTAGAAAAGATCGGATGTCCACCAAAGCTACTAAGTATCATCACCTCATTCCATGACAATATGAAAGGCACAATTCAACATGGTGGCTCCTCATCAGAGCCCTTTCCTATCCTGAGTGGTGTGAAACAGGGCTGTGTTCTCGCACCCACACTTTTTGGGATTTTCTTCTCCCTGCTGCTTTCACATGCGTTCAAATCCTCTGAAGAAGGAATTTTCCTCCACACAAGATCAGGGGGCAGGTTGTTCAACCTTGCCCGTCTAAGAGCGAAGTCCAAAGTACGGAAAGTCCTCATCAGAGAACTCCTCTTTGCTGACGATGCTGCTTTAACATCTCACACTGAAGAATGCCTGCAGAGTCTCATCGACAGGTTTGCGTCTGCCTGCAATGAATTTGGCCTAACCATCAGCCTCAAGAAAACGAACATCATGGGGCAGGATGTCAGAAATGCTCCATCCATCAATATTGGCGACCACGCTCTGGAAGTGGTTCAAGAGTTCACCTACCTAGGCTCAACTATCACCAGTAACCTGTCTCTAGATGCAGAAATCAACAAGCGCATGGGTAAGGCTTCCACTGCTATGTTCAGACTGGCCAAGAGAGTGTGGGAAAATGGCGCACTGACACGGAACACAAAAGTCCGAGTGTATCAGGCCTGTGTCCTCAGTACCTTGCTCTACGGCAGCGAGGCCTGGACAACGTATGCCAGCCAAGAGCGACGTCTCAATTCATTCCATCTTCGCTGCCTTCGGAGAATACTTGGCATCAGGTGGCAGGACTATATCTCCAACACAGAAGTCCTTGAAGCGGCCAACATCCCCAGCTTATACACACTACTGAGTCAGCGGCGCTTGAGATGGCTTGGCCATGTGAGCCGCATGGAAGATGGCAGGATCCCCAAAGACACATTGTACAGCGAGCTCGCCACTGGTATCAGACCCACCGGCCGTCCATGTCTCCGTTATAAAGACGTCTGCAAACGCGACATGAAATCGTGTGACATTGATCACAAGTCGTGGGAGTCAGTTGCCAGCATTCGCCAGAGCTGGCGGGCAGCCATAAAGACAGGGCTAAATTGTGGCGAGTCGAAGAGACTTAGTAGTTGGCAGGAAAAAAGACAGAGGCGCAAGGGGAGAGCCAACTGTGCAACAGCCCCAACAAACAAATTTCTCTGCAGCACCTGTGGAAGAGCCTGTCACTCCAGAATTGGCCTTTATAGCCACTCCAGGCGCTGCTTCACAAACCACTGACCACCTCCAGGCGCGTATCCATTGTCTCTCGAGATAAGGAGGCCCAAAAGAATTTAAACTGTTGCTTCTTAATAAACTATTATGAGCTCGACATTATGAGCTCGACCCGCTTCTTTGTGTATCTGTGAACACAAAACCTAAATCTTACAATTCCTTCCCAGGGAATATTTTATTCAAAAAGAGACTTTTTGCACACACTGGAAATCTGAATAATAACAGAAGATTCTGGAAACACTCAGCACTTCCCGCAGCATCTGTGGAGAGAGGAAGGTAGGAGCAACGTTTCAGGTTTATTGAAGGGTCGCAGAACTGGACCATTAACCCGAGCTTCACTTCTCCACAGTTGTTTCCGGACTGGCTGAGTGTTTTCAGTATTTTAGCTTTTATCTTTCTGTATTTCATCTCTTTCTATTTTAACTGTTTGCTGTGAAACTTTCAGCATTCTGCTCAGTTCTTTGTGTAGTTATGTTTTCTTTATTTGAAGTAATGTAAATACTATCCTGAAAATACAGACAGAAATACTGGTCAATGGTAAATACTGGTAAAATATAACAGGGCACATTTACAATCATCGGATCAATGAAGACAACCTTTATTACGAATCAATTATCTTTATTTTCAATATAAATATATGAAGCAATATCAGTGCAGCACTTTCAGACAAAAATCTATTACCTCACATTACCTGCTTCTTTAACCCTGACAGACCATGTCAATTTCTGCCCCTATGTTGCATTTCTCACTTTTAGCTAGAAAACGTCAGCAATTTGTGATATAGTGCAGTTTACAGATCAGACAGTCAGACACAACCTGCAATAATTGTTCAGCTTTTGTTGGACAGATGGGATTTAGAAATACTAAGAAACAAGACGAGCTGTTATTGCATTTAGTTAGCCCAAACGTTAGTGATGACCCTGTGCCAAATAAGTGAGCCTGTTGTCCCGTACCTTAGAGTAAGAATCATTCTTTATCTGTGGCAATCTGTCAGTTTCCGTTACTGAAAGAGAATGTGGAATTCATGCTGCCGTCAGTCAGTCTCTAATTCTGGATGTGAGTTTAGGATTCAGACACTGCCAATAAGTCTCTGTTGCAGTATGTAACTGTGTGATTCATTCTGTATCCGTCAGCCTCTGGTACTGTGTGTGAGAGTAGGATTGCTGTTGTATCTCTCTGCCACTGTAAACCTTTGAATCTGGGCTCATTTAACATCCGTCAGTCTCTGGTACTGCCTATGAGTGTGGGTTTTATTCAGTATCTGCCAGTTTCTGGTACTGCCTATGAGTGTGAGATTTGTTCAGTGTCTGTCAGTCTCTGGTACTCTCTGTGTGGGATGCATTCAGAAATCATTAATCTCTGGGATAGTTTGTAGTTCAGAATTCATCCTACACACAATTACATAGAATTTACAACACAGAGACAAGCTATTCTGCCCAAGTGCTGCTGGTTCCACATGAGCCTCCTCCCACCTTACCTCCTCTAATTGTATCTGCAAATCCCTCAAATCTTTTCTGCCTCATATTTAATTTATCAATCATTTAATTTGATGTTAAATGTAACAATTCTCACCCGGGTTTTCTCCGGGTGCTCCGGTTTCCTCCCACAAGCCAAAAGACTTGCAGGTTGATAGGTAGATTGGCCATTATAAATTGTCACTAGTATAGGTAGGTGGTAGGGAAATATAGGGACAGGTGGGGATGTTTGGTAGGAATATGGGATTAGTGTAGGATTAGTATAAATGGGTGGTTGATGTTCGGCACAGACTCGGTGGGCCGAAGGGCCTGTTTCAGTGCTGCATCTCTAATCTAATCCAAAAAAACCCAAGTGCTGCATGTTCCAGATTCTAACCAGGTCCAAAGCAGGGTAAAGAAGTTTCTCCTGAATTAATTATTTGATTTATTCCTGACTATTTCATATTTACAGCTTTTGACTCCACCACAAATGGGAAATATCTCTACCTCTACTCTATCAAATCCTTTCATATAATTCAGTGCTTCTATTAGGTGATCATTCAGCTTCCTCTTTTCCAAACAAAAGAGACCAGACTTGTTCAGTATTTAGAACTCCTGTGGAACAAGTAGCTCAGTTTGCAGTAATGGAATAAATACTGTATCTCAGTCTGAAAGTGTATGCGATTTTAGATGGTGATGTCTCGGAGCGTGTTTTTGGGATCCTTAGGGGGGAGGGGGAGTAGCCCCAAGTCGTGGTCCACATAGGCACCAACGACATAGGTAGGAAGAGAGATGGGGATTTAAGGCAGAAATTCAGGGAGCTGGGGTGGAAGCTTAGAGCGAGAACAAACAGAGTTGTTATCTCTGGGTTGTTGCCCGTGCCACGTGATAGCGAAGCGAGGAATAGGGAGAGAGAGGAGTTGAACACGTGGCTGCAGGGATGGTGCAGGAGGGAGGGTTTTGGTTTCCTGGATAATTGGGGCTCTTTCTGGGGTAGGTGGGGCCTCTACAAACAGGATGGTCTTCACCTGAACCAGAGGGGTACCAATATCCTGGGGGGGAGATTTGCTAGTGCTCTTCGGGGGGGTTTAAACTAATTCAGCAGGGGAATGGGAACCTAAATTGTAGTTCCAGTGTACAGGATGTTGAGAGTAGTGAGGTCAGGGATAAGGTTACAAGGACGCAAGAGGGCACTGGCAAGCAAGAACCTGGTTTAAAGTGTGTCTACTTCAACGCCAGGAGCATCCGGAATAAGGTGGGTGAGCTTGCAGCATGGGTTGGTACCTGGGATCTCGATGTAGTGGCCATTTTGCAGACATGGCGAGAGCAGGGGCAGGAATGGATGTTGCAGGTTCCGGGATTTAGATGTTTCAGTAAGAACAGAGAAGATGGTAAAAGAGGGGGGGGGGGTGGGTGGGGGGGGGGGATTGTTAATCAAGGAGAGTATTACAGCGACAGAAAGGATGTTTGAGGACTCGTCTACTGAGGTAGTATGGGCCGAGGTTAGAAACAGGAGAGGTGAGGTCACCCTGTTGGGAGTCTTTTATAGACCTCCGAATAGTTCCAGAGATGCAGAGGAAATGATAGCGAAGATGATTCTCGACAGGGGCGAGAGTAACAGGGTAGTTGTTATGGGGGACTTTAACTTTCCAAATATTGACTGGAAATACTATAGTTCGAGTACTTTAGATGGGTCAGTTTTTGTCCAGTGTGTGCAGGAGGGTTTTCTGACACAGTATGTAGCCAGGCCAACCAGGGACGATGCCACATTGGATTTGGTACTGGGTAATGAACCCGGCCAGGTGTTAGATTTAGATGTAGGTGAGCACTTTGGTGATAGTGATCACAATTCGGTTAGGTTTACCTTAGCGATGGGCAGGGACAGGTATATACCGCAGGGCAAGAATTATAGCTGGGGGAAAGGAAATTATGATGCGATTAGGCAAGATTTAGGATGCGTAGGATGGGGAAGGAAACTGCAGGGGATGGGAACAATCGAAATGAGGAGCTTATTCAAGGAGCAGCTACTGCGTGTCCTTGATAAGTATGTACCTGTCAGGCAGGGAGGAAGTTGTCGAGCGAGGGAGCCGTGGTTTACTAAAGAAGTTGAAGCGCTTGTCAAGAGGAAGAAGAAGGCTTATGTTAGGATGAGACGTGAAGGCTCAGTTAGGGTGCTTGAGAGTTACAAGCTAGCCAGGAAGGATCTAAAGGGAGAGCTAAGAAGAGCAAGGAGAGGACACGAGAAGTAATTGGCGGATAGGATCAGGGAAAACCCTAAGGCTTTCTATAGGTATATCAGGAATAAAAGAATGACGAGAGTTAGATTAGGGCCAATCAAGGATAGTAGTGGGAAGTTGTGTGTGGAATCAGAGGAGGTAGGGGAAGTGTTAAATGAATATTTTGCGTCAGTATTTACAGTAGAGAAAGAAAATGTTGTCAAGGAGAATACTGAGATTCAGGCTACTAGGCTAGATGGGATTGAGGTTCACAAGGAGGAGGTGTTAGCAATTTTGGAGAGTGTGAAAATGGATAAGTCCCCTGGGCCAGATGGGATTTATCCTCGGATTCTCTGGGAAGCTAGGGAGGAGATTGCAGAGCCTTTGTCCTTGATCTTTATGTCGTCATTGTCGACAGGAATAGTGCCAGAAGACTGGAGGATAGCAAATGTTGTCCCCTTGTTCAAGAAGGGGAGTAGAGACAGCCCTGGTAATTATAGACCGGTGAGCCTTACCTCAGTTATGGGTAAAATGTTGGAAAAGGTTATAAGAGACAGGATTTATAATCATCTTGAAAAGAATAAGTTCATTAGCGATAGTCAGCACGGTTTTGTGAAGGGTAGGTCGTGCCTCACAAACCATATTGAGTTTTTCGAGAAGGTGACCAAACAGGTGGATGAGGGTAAAGCAGTGGATGTGGTGTATATGGATTTCAGTAAGGTGTTTGATAAGGTTCCCCAAGGTAGGCTATTGCAGAAAATACGGAAGTATGGGGTTGAAGGTGATTTAGAGCTTTGGATCAGAAATTGGCTAGCTGAAAGAAGACAGAGGGTGGTGGTTGAAGGCAAATGTTCATCCTGGAGTTTAGTTACTAGTGGTGTACTGCAAGGATCTGTTTTGGGGCCACTGCTGTTTGTCATTTTTATAAATGACCTGGAAGAGGGTGTAGAAGGGTGGGTTAGTAAATTTGCGGATGACACAAAGGTCGGTGGAGTTGTGGATAGTGCCGAAGGATGTTGTAGGGTACAGAGGGACATAGATAGGCTGCAGAGCTGGGCTGAGAGATGGCAAATGGAGTTTAATGCGGAAAAGTGTGAGGTGATTCACTTTGGAAGGAGTAACAGGAATGCAGAGTACTGGGCTAATGGGAAGATTCTTGGTAGTGTAGATAAACAGAGAGATCTTGGTGTCCAGGTACATAAATCCCTGAAAATTGCTACCCAGGTTAATAGGGCTGTTAAGAAGGCATATGGTGTGTTAACTTTTATTAGTAGGGGGATCGAGTTTCGGAGCCACAATGTCATGCTGCAGCTGTACAAAACTCTGGTGAGACCGCACCTGGAGTATTGCGTGCAGTTCTGGTCACCGCATTATAGGAAGGATGTGGAAGCTTTGGAAAGGGTGCAGAGGAGATTTACTAGGATGTTGCCTCGTATGGAGGGAAGGTCTTACGAGGAAAGGCTGAGGGACTTGAGGTTGTTTTCGTTGGAGAGAAGGAGGAGGAGAGGTGACTTAATAGAATCATATAAGATAATCAGAGGGTTAGATAGGGTGGATAGTGAGAGTCTTTTTCCTCGGATGGTGATGGCAAACACGAGGGGACATAGTTTAGTTTAGTTTAGTTTAGAGATACAGCACTGAAACAGGCCCTTCGGCCCACCGAGTCTGTGCCGATCATCAACCACCCATCTATACTAATCCTACACTAATTCCATATTCCTACCACATCCCCACCTGTCCCTATATTTCCCTCCCACCTACCTATACTTGGGGCAATTGCTAATGGCCAATTTACCTATCAACCTGCAAGTCTTTGGCATGTGGGAGGAAACCGGAGCACCCGGAGGAAACCCACGCAGACACAGGGAGAACTTGCAAACTCCACACAGGCAGTACCCAGAATTGAACCCGGGTGGCTGCAGCTGTGAGGCTGCGGTGCTAACCACTGCGCCACTGTGCCACCCTGCGCCATAGCTTTAACTTGAGGGGTGATAGATATAGGACAGATGTTAGAGGTAGTTTCTTTACTCAGAGAGTAGTAGGGGCGTGGAACGCCCTACCTGCAGCAGTAGTAGACTCACCAACTTTAAGGAAATTTAAGTGGTCATTGGATAGACATATGGATGAAAATGGAATAGTGTAGGTCAGATGGTTTCACAGGTCGGCGCAACATCGAGGGCTGAAGGGCCTGTACTGCGCTGTAATGTTCTAATTCTAAAAAAGAAAAATAGGTATGTAATGTGTAGCTCAGGCTGCAATAAATAATTGAGACAGTATCTTTCATTCGAACACTATAGATTTATGGCGTGCTATGTTATATGTACTTCTGTCTGTTCTAATGGAATATATAATGTTATTTCTCAGTCTGATACTGCTTGTTTATTCATTCACAGGATGTTGACATCGCTGGCAAGGTCAGTATTTATTGCCCATCAGTAATTACTCTTACAATTATGCTGAGTGGTTTACTGGGCCATTTCAGAGGACAGTTAAGATTGAATCACATTCCTGTGGGTCTGGAATCACTTATGGGCCAGACTGGGTCAGAATGGCAGATTTCCTTCTCTTCAGGACATTCCTGGATCTGATGGATTTTCTTGCAACAATCTAGTAGTTCCAAGGTCACTAGTATTGATACTAGATTTTTTAATTCCAGATTTTTTTAATTAACTGAAATTAAATTACTCAGATTCTGTCGTGGAATTTGAACTCATGTCTCTGGATCATTAGTCGAGACCTCTGGATTATTATTCTTGGAGCATAATAACTAAAACAACCTGATATGAGATTTTTTTATACTGGTTTGTAATGTGGAGCTCAGTCTACACAAATGGAATTGATAATCTATTTCACTCTGATAATGTTTGAGATGTTTTTGGCTGGTAAATAATCCGTATCTCAGTCTACTGTATTTTTCAATTCCGCAGTCTGGGTAAGTTCTGCACTGGCATCTAATTTACATCACAGTTTAGACTTCATATTAGCATTGCTCAATCTGATACTGCATGTGATTTTTGCACTGGTATTGTTTAGATCAATCTATATGAATGGAATCAATACTGTATTTCAGTTTGATATTGTTTGAGTTTTTAGAATGGTATATAATGTTTAGATCTAATGGAATTGATTCTGTATCTTTCAATTTTACAGTGTGGGTGAGTTCTGAACTGGTATCTAATTTGTGTCTCAGGTTACAATATCTTTCAGCAGCTTTAAATATTTCACTGTAATGAATGTTGGACTTGTATGTAACTTGTATCTTAAGGTACACTATGGGGATGTTTAAACATCCTTCTCATCAATCGATGTGAACTTTGCCTATGGTATTTAATTTAAATGTCAGGGTATTCCATTAGGTTAGATTCTGTGTCATCCAATCAGTACCATGTGCCAATTCTATCTGATATTTAATTGATAGCTAAGTCTGCATTATATTTAGGTTGACACATTACATTTTCATCTGCTAGTGGGTGTGATTTTGACCTGGGATTGATGTATCTGACTGTCAGTGGGACTCAATTGGGGTGAAATGGAAACAACTTCTTTCTCTCCTGCTTTGTTTGATTCTTGGATTGAAATGATGTCTCTGGAACGTGGGATCAACGTGGGCCTGACTACTTTTGCAGTCTGACACTGTGGAACTGATGAACCAACTGTGGCTCTGCATTCTGAGTGATAATGTACCTACTGTGTGTGAGAGGAGCTGGCTGCACTGTTCCTTGTGCCTCGAGTGCAGCAACCATCACATTCATCATGATTCCTTCAAGTATTTGCCTGGAAGAAGAAAAAGTATATCTTATAACTCAAGAACAGGTGAGGTGTAAAATATCAAAGTGATCAATTTAATCTCTCAACGAATAATCATTAATAATAGCCACAAATGAAAACCAGTGTCAGTGACTGCCTCCACTGAAGTACTGAAGCTCCCAGCTCCTGCAACACAAGTGTTCTGGGCAGATCCATCCAGACAAAACACTGCACTGGGAACATCCCAACTGCTCTATGCTCCACACATATTTCCAGCCATCCTGCTTCATATGAATGAATGAAAGAAAAATAAAGCCCAATGTGTGTATCCCACAATTCCTTTCTCCCCATACACGTGTTCCACCTCCCCTTAAATGTGTCAATACTATCCGCCGCACCCTCTCCTTGTGAAAGCAAATTCCAGATTCCACTCACCACTCACTACATAAATAGGGTTTTCAAGAATTCCTCAGTGGTTTTATTAATGATGATTTTATATTTTTGGCTCTTGTTTCGGACACCAACACAAGTAGAAACATATCTCCGTGTACCCTATCAAAGCCCTTCACCATTTCCTTACCTTTCTTTCATTTGCTCATAGGTTGTGGGCATCATTGGCCAGGCCAGCATTTATTGTCCGTTCCTTATTGTCCTTGATATAGTGGTGGTGAGCTGCCTTCTTGAACCACTGCAGTCTTTGCTGTGTAGGTACAACCAAAGCGCTGTTTGGAAGGGAGTACCAGGATTTTGACCCAGTGACAGTGAAGGATTGGCAATTTAGTTCCAAGTCAGGATGGTGTGTGGCTTGGAGGGGAACTTTCAGATGGTGGTTTTCCAATGTGTCTGCTGCCCTTGTCCTTTTAGGTGGTAGAGGTGGCGGGTTTGGAAGGTACTGTCCAAGAAGCCTTGGTGAGTTGTTGCAGTGCAGCTTGTAGATGGTACACACTGCTGTCACTGTGCATCAGTGGTAATGGGAGTGAATATTTAAGGTGGCGGATGCGATGCCAATCAAGCGGGCTAATTTGTGCTGGATGGCGTCGAGCTTCTTGAGTGTTGTTAAAGCTGCATTCATCCACGCAAGGGGAGAATATTTGATCACACTTCTGACTTGTGCCTTGTAAATAGTGGGCAGGTATTGGGGAGACAGGAGGTGAGTTACTTGCTGAAGAATTCCTAGCCTCTGACCTGCTCTTACAGCCACAGCATTTATGTGGCTGGTATAATTAAGTTTCTGGTCAATGGTATCCCCAAGATGTTAATAGTGGGGGATTCAGCAATGGCAATGTCATTGAACATCAAGGGGAGATGATTGGATTCTCTCTTGTTTGAGATGGTCATTGCCTGGCATTTATGTGGCACGAATGTTACTTGCCAGGTATCAGCCTAAGCCTGGATGTTGTCCAGGTCTTGCTACATCTGGACACGGGCTGCTTCAGTATCTGAGGAGTCATGAATGGTGCTGAACATTGTGCAATCATCAGCGAACATCCCCACTTCTCGCCTTTTGATGGAGGGAAGGTCATTCATGAAGCAGCTGAAGATGGTTGGGCCTTGGACAATACCCTGAGGAACTACTGCAGTGATGTCCTGGGAGTGAGATGATTGACCTGAACAACCAAAGCCATCTTCCTTTATGCTTGGTATTAACTTCCTTTTTTAAAAAAAATGTTTTCCCCCTAATTCCCATTGACTCCAGTTTTGCTAGGGCTCCTTGATGCTATCCAAGGTCAATAGCTGCCTTGATGTCAAGAGCAGTCACTCTCACCTCACAATGCAATGTTTCTTTAACCCTAAAATAAAAGCAAAATTCTGCAGATGCTGGAAATCTGAAATAAAAACATAAAATACTGAAAATACCCAGCACGTCAGGCAGCATGTGTTGAGAGAGAAGCAGAGTTAATTTCTCAGGTCTGTGGCCTTTCATCTCATAATTTGTTGTATGTAAGATCAGGTTCATTCAGTTTGCAGTAATGGAATGAATACTGTGTCTTCCACTCTGACCATTTGTGAGATTTGTGGAGTGGTGTGTAACATGGAGCTCAGTCTGCAGTCTGGGTACATTATTGAGATTAATTCTGTACTTTACAATCAGGTACTGTTTGTCTGTTCTATCTGACATTGAATTTGTAGTTAAGGCTGCTCTCTTGTGAGAGTGACACAGTGCCTTGCAATCTGATAGTGGGTGTGATTTTGGACTGGGATTGATGTATCTACCTGTGAGTAGGACTGAGTTGGGGTGAAATGGAAACAACTTCAGTCTTTCCTGCTCTGAGTGACTGTTGGATTGAGTAAATGTCTCTGGAACTTGGGATCAGTACCGGTCTGACTACTTCTGCTGGCGGTGATTGTGGAACTGATGTCTCTGCTCTCTGTGAGTGATAATGTACTTACTGTGTGTGAGGAGCTGGCTGCACTTCCCCTTGTGTCGAGGAATCACGACATTTATTCTGCTTCCATCAAGTATTTGCTTGTAGAAAGGAAATGTATTTATTATAATTCAGGAAGAGGTGTGGTAGAAGATACAAAAGTGACCAAAACAATTTTTCATAGAACATAGAACATAGAACATAGAACATACAGCACAGAACAGGCCCTTCGGCCCACAATGTTGTGCCGATCCTTTGTCCTCTGTCAAGGACAATTTAATCTATACCCCATCATTCTCCTTTATCCATATACCTATCCAAAAGCCTTTTGAAAGTCCCTAAAGTTTCTGACTCAACAACTTCCCCGGGCAAGGCATTCCATGCCTCGACCACTCTCTGGGTAAAGAACCTTCCCCTGACATCCCCCTTATATCTCCCACCCTTCACCTTAAATTTATGACCCCTTGTAACGCTTTGCTCCACCCGGGGAAAAAGTTTCTGACTGTCTACCCTATCTATTCCCCTGATCATCTTATAAACCTCTATCATGTCACCCCTCATCCTTCTCCTTTCTAATGAGAAGAGGCCTAGAATGTTCAGCCTTTCCTCGTAAGACTTATTCTCCATTCCAGGCAACATCCTGGTAAATCTCCTCTGCACCCTCTCCAAGGCTTCCACATCCTTCCTAAAATGAGGCGACCAGAACTGCACACAGTACTCCAAATGAGGCCTTACCAAGGTCCTGTACAGCTGCATCATCACCTCACGGCTCTTAAATTCAATCCCTCTGCTAATGAACGCTAACACCCCATATGCCTTCTTCACAGCCCTATCCACTTGAGTTGCAACTTTCAATGATCTATGCACATAGACCCCAAGGTCTCTCTGCTCCTCCACATGCCCAAGAACCCTACCGTTAACCCAGTATTTTGCATTCATGTTTGTCCTTCCAAAATGGACGACCTCACACTTTTCAGGGTTAAACTCCATCTGCCACTTTTCAGCCCAGCACTGCAACCTATCCAAGTCCCTTTGCAGACGACAATAGCCCTCCTCGGTATCCACAACTCCACCAACCTTTGTATCATCTGCAAATTTACTGACCCACCCTTCGACTTTTCAATTAATAATCACTATGAACAATCACAAAGGAAACCCAGCAATACAAACAGAGTCAGTGTCTGATTCCACTGCAGTCCTGCAGCCCCCAGCTACTGCATACCAGGGGCTTTGGCCATTTTACAACAATTTAATGACATCCAGAAACAATCCACTGGGCCATGAATGGGACTGACCGACGGAGCAGGGACTTTTACACAGGTCAGATTTCCAGTTCCCGCTCCCATGGTCGAACCGTTCAAGCGAAACCAAACAGCCGCTGTTTAAAATGTGTCCTTCACACTTCTCACCTGGTGCCTATAATAGATTCTCTTTGTGTAACTCCCCACATCCTGACTGTCCGCTTCTGTTTTCACACTTCACTGTCCAATAACAACAAACTGTGGGATGAGGCTGGATCGCTGTCTTTGCGCTGGCACGGACATGATGGGCCGAATGGCCTCATTCTGTGCCGGAATTTTTCCATGTTTCTGTTTGCGGAATTGTTGCAGAAATCTGCGCCTGCGCTCCCCTCCTCCAGCACTGCCTGTGAGCGGAAGAAGATGGTTTAAAACAGCCCCCAATGGAGAGATCCCGGTCCTGGGGGAAGGGAGCAAACAGCAGCCTCCTTCCAGCAGCACATCGCTTTGGGAGCGTGTCCGCAGATGGACTCAGAGATCAGCATCGAGTCCGGGGCAAGTTCAGGGGGAGGCGGGGGCTGTTTGTAAGAGGCGGAGTGGAGCAGGAACTGGTCCCGGAACATGGAGTGAGTGGGGGAAGGGAGAGACCATTCTCGGACTGTGTGGACAAAGGGATGGCGACAGAATGGGAAGAATTTGTTATTGAAATTCAATGCTGCTTCCTCTCCCCAGACCAGCAGTGAATATTCCTGGTTTAGTTCCAGTCTCAGCCGGTTTGTTGCTATTTGACAGTGAAGAGCGGAAACAGAGCCAGACAGGAAGAGTGTGGGGAGTTATACAAAGAGCATCTGTAAGTCGCCAGGTGAGAACTAAGACAGGCTCATTTTAAACAGGTTAATGCCATGGGAGCAATAAATGGAAATCTGACCAGTGCAAATGTCTCTGCTCCATCGGATATTTCCATTCATGGAGCAGTGCAGGGTTTGGGCTCTGTCTACATATCATTACATTGTTGTCATAGCGTCCAATACTCCAAGGATACAGACCCTGAGTGCTGCAGTACTGCAGTGGAGTCAAACATTTGATAATGTTTGTATCCCTGGGGTTCCTTTGTGGCCGTTCATAATGATTATTAATCGAGACATTAAGCTGATGGTCTTTGTATCTTCCACCTCACCTGTACTTGAGTTGTAAAACATGCTTTTGTTTCAACAGGAAAATAAATGAAGAAGCCAGAGTAAATGGGATGTTTCCTCCACCAAGTTACAAGGAAGAGTGTCACCAGCTCCTTCTCACATTATCACTCATTATCACTCACAGAGCGCAGAGACACAGACAGGTCATCAGTTCCACAGTCTCAGACAGCAGAAATAGTTCCAGAGACACATTTTCAATCCATCTATCCAACAGAGCAGGAGAGACAGATGTTGTTTCCCTGTTACCATAACTCAGTACCACTGACAGGTAGATACATAAATCCCAGTCCAAATTCTCACCCACTATCAAATTATCAGTGTGTCAATCCCACAAGAGTGCAACCTCAGCTGCAAATTAAATACACATAGAACTGACACATGGTTCCTGTTTCAAAGTTACAGAATTAAGCTCAATAATATAATTTGAGATTCAAATTAAATACCAGCCCAATATTTACTCACGTTATGATTTTATAAGTTTTAGTATTAATTCCCATAGTGCATCCTGACATATACATTAGATACATAATTATTAATGATTTAGACGTGAATATAGCAGGTATGATAAGTAAGTTCGCAGATGACACAAAATTGGTGATGTTGTAATAGTGAGGAGGAAAGCCTTAGGTTACAGGACAGTATAGATGGGCTGGTAAAATGGACGGAGCAGTGGCAAATGGAATTTCATCCTGAGAAGTGTGAGGTGATGCACTTTGGGAGGACTAACAAGGCAAGGGAATAGACAATGGATGGTAGGACCGTAGGAAGTACAGAAAGTCAGAGGGACCTTGGTGTACTTGTCCATAGATCACTGAAGGCAGCAGCACAGGTAGATAAGGTGGTTAGGAAGGCATATGGGCTACTTGTCTTTATTAGCGGAGGCATAGAATATAAGAGCAGGGAGGTTATGATAGAGCTGTATAAAACGCTAGTTAGGCCACAGCTGGAGCACTGTGTACAGTTCTGGACACCATACTATAGGAAGGATGTGATTGCACTGGAGAGGGTGCAGAGGAGATTCACCAGGATGTTGCCTGGGCTGGAGCATTTCTGCTATGAAGAGAAACTGAAAAGGCTCGGGTTGTTTTCCTTAGAGCAGAGAAGGCTGAGGGGGGACATCATTGAAGTATACAAAATTATGAGGGGCATTGATAGGTTAGATAGGAAGAGACTTCCTCCCTTAGCAGAGGGGTCAATAACCAGGGGGCAAAGATTTAAGGTAAAGGGAAAGAGGTTTAGAGGGGAATTTGAGGAAATTGTTTTTCATCCAGAGGGTGGTTGGAATCTGAACACACTGCCTGAAGGGGTGGTAGAGGTAGGAACCCTCACAACATTTAAGAAGCATTTAGATGAGCACTTGAAACGTCATAGCATACAAGGCTGCGGGCCAAGTGCAGGAAAATGGGATTAGAATAGTTAGGTGCTTGATGGCCAGCACAGACACGATGGGCCAAAGGGCCTGTTTCTGTACTGTATAACTCTATGACTCTATATAAGTCTAAGTCTCAAGTGCGTTATCAGATTGAGAGAATCTGAAAGATAGTATAACCTGAGATACAAACTGAGATTTCAGTTTAAAACTCCCCCGGATTGTGAAACTAAAAGATACAATAGCAATTCAATTTGTATAGACCGAGCTTTGGATCATATTCCAGCCCTCATACAGTATCAGACTGGAAGATACTGTCGCAATTCCATTAGTGCAGACTCAGCTCTACATTACAGAGCAGGGAACATATTTAAACAACCGGGATCATATTTACACAACTGAGAAGACCTTTACCCAACAGGGAACCATTTTACATAATACCAGAGAGCATCTTTACACAACAGCGAATGCAGTAAGAAAGAAAAGAAGCAAATTTTTATCGTGCACAGGGAATGTGGGGTGGATTGTGATCTCAGACAGGGAATGTGGGATGTTTTGGGATCTCACACAGGGAATGTGGGTGGACTGGGCTCTCACACAGGGAATGTGGGGTGGATTGTGAGCTCAGACAGGGAATGTGGGATGGACTGGGCTCTCACACAGGGAATGTGGGTTGGACTGGGATCTCACACAGGGAATGTGGGTGGACTGGGCTCTCACACAGGGAATGTGGGGTGGATTGTGAGCTCAGACAGGGAATGTGGGATGGACTGGGCTCTCACACAGGGAATGTGGGTTGGACTGGGATCTCACACACAGCCTCATGCTGTCCGAAAGACCCAGACAGCCAGTGAAGGACGTTTAAAACATAGTCACTGTTGTCGGAAATGCTGCATCCAATTTGCCACTAAGATCAATCTGATAATGAGCACATAATCACTTGTTTTAGTGACGTTGAAGGATAAATACTGGCCAGGACAAGAGGGAGAGCTTAAAACAGAAAACACTGAAGATATTCTATTACACAGCAGGAAATATCTTTAAAAGAACACAGGGGACATCTTAACAGAGAACACGTTTCCATAAATCATCCGTCTTTCGCTGTCTCTTGCTGGTTTGCTCAGTAACTTTCTCTGTCTGTTCCTTTCTGGATCCTGAAATCTCTTCCTGGTTTTCTGTGTGTCTTTCTCTGCCTGCCTGATTGTCGGTGCTGTTACTCAGTGTCCTTGTGCCATTGTGCAGTGAGGGTGAGTCTGTCAGCGAGTGTGTCGCTGAGTCTGGGTTCTTGAGCAATCTGACAACAATCCTATTTTGTAAAAAAAAATTGGGGAAATGAACATATTTCACTAATAGGCAGTTGAAGTTAAAATCATCCGGTAGCAGAGTGGCGCAGCGGAAGCGTGCTGGGCCCATAACCCAGAGGTCGATGGATCGAAACCATTCTCTGCTATTCATATTTTGTAGTAACACAAATTGTTTACTTTCAAAACATCAAGTATTTATCCACAATCACATCATGCTTCTTCAAACACTTTATTGCAATCAGCGTTTTTCTTCCACTCAACACATCAATCAGCAACAAGTCTCACAAACCAATTTGTTGCGCACAGGAACACAAGCTGCACCAGCTGCAAACACGTTTCACCCCATTCTCTCCTCTTTGTCAAACCATTCCTGCAGCGCCTCCTCTCCACCAGCAGATGTAAAACGACGGCAAATGGTCACAGTCAGGAGATGGTGAGTAACAGAAAGTAAAACAATAACACGCAAAACTGAACATTGAATTCAATAATTTCCGAGCATGACAGCACCCACCACACACTCCCCCCGCCCTCTCCTTTTTATGTGCAGTTATTTTTCCTTTTTAATTTGCTTATTTTATTTTAGGTTTTTTAGTGTGTTTAGTTTGTTTCTACTGTTTCTGCTTTTTAATTTTTTTATTGCAGTGCTTGGAGTGCTCTGTGCTTTACAGTCTATTTACACCCTCTCTGTAGTAATGCTTTGTCTTTCAGCACAGCATTAACATACAACCTTTGTTCATGGCCTTTCATGACCTTCTGGTCAGTTATTCTCTGTGACCTTGTCCTATCAACACCTCTTTTGTTATCTCTCCCCCCCACCCCCACCTGCTTTACTTGCTTCAAATCTTTTACATTTCTAATATTTGTCAGTTCTGAAGAAGGGTCACTACCTGAAACGTGAACTCTGTTTCTCTCTCCACAGATGCTGCCAGAGCTGCTGGGTATTTCCAGCATTTCTTGTGTTTATTTCAGACAAGTGCCCTGTTTCTCTATCTCAGTCTCATTGTCTCTCTCTCTCTCTGTCTGTCCCTCACTGTCTGCTTCCTAATAGTCTATTCTTGGTTTTCTGTGTTTTTCTCTCTCTGTCCCGTTGTCGATGGTGTTACTCAGCGTCCTTGTAACATTGTGTAGCCAGGCTGAGCCTCCCAACACCTGTGTTGCTGTAATAAAAACAGAAAATGTTGGAAATGCTCAGTCGGTCTGGCGGCATCTGTGGAGAGAGAAACAAAGTTAACTTGAGTTAACGAAACAGACCTGAAATGTTAACTGTTCTCTCTGCACAGATGCTGCCAGACCGACTGAGCAATTCAAGCATTTTCTGTTTATGTTTCAGATTTCCAGTATCCGCAGTATTTTGCTTTTGTACGTGTGTTGCTATGTCTGGGACTGTTTGAGTGCAATGCTATTGCTTTATAAACAGCGTTGAAACAAGCATTTATCTCGCTAACACACAACACCAATACACAGCTGGATATAAACAGCAGCCTACAGCAGAGGGCGCAGTGGAATTTATTAACACAAATAATTCACCAACACATTATTTACTGCTACCCACAATCACAACACGCTTTGTGTTAACACATTTTACTCTTTATTTACATCAACTTCTTGCTTCCAGTCAACACTTCAATCCGGAACACAGCTTCCAAATCACCTTTATTCACAAACCCGAACACAAGCTGCAAATGCTGCAAACACACACCAGCCGAGATTTTCCCCTTTCTGTCAACACATTCTTGCATCATTGCCTCTCCACCAACAGTTGCTGCTAGAATCATAAAATCATAGACTGGCTACAGCATAGAAGCAGGCCATTCAGCCTGTCGAACCCGTGCTGGCTCTCTGCCAGAGCAACTCACCTCGTCCCACTCCCCAGTCAGTTTAATTTCGAAGGTGGGGAAACTTATCGAAAGAATAATTCGAGACAACATTAATAGTCCCTTGGACAAATGTGGGTTAATTCAAGAAAGCCAGCATAGATTCCTTCAGGGAAAATCACGTTTAACTGTGCTGCTGGAGTTTTTTTGATGAGGTAACAGAGAGGGTTGATGAGGGCAATGCTGTTGATGTGGTCGACATGGACTGTCAAAAGGTCTGGCAGCATCTGAAAGGTCACTGACCTGAAACGTGAACTTATTTCAGATTTCCAGCATCTGCAGTATTTTGCTTTTATTGCCTTTCAAAAGGTGTTTGATACAATGCAACACAACAGACTTGTGAACAAATTTATAACTCATGGAGTATAAGGGACAGTAGTAACAGGGACCACCTCCAGGCGCGTATCCATTGTCTCTCGAGATAAGGAGGCCCAAAAGAAGTAACAGGGATATGGATGGCACAGTGGCACAGTGCAGCACTGCAGCCTCACAGCTCCAGCGACCCGGGTTCAATTCTGGGTACTGCCAGTGTGCAGTTTGCAAGTTCTCCCTGTGTCTGCGTGGGTTTTCTCTGGTTGTTCCAGTTTCCTCCCACAAGCCAAAAGACTTGCAGGTTGGTAAGTAAATTGGCCATTATAAATTGCCCCTAGTATAGGTAGGTGGTAGGGAAATAGAGGGACAGGTGGGGATGTGGTAGGAATATGGGATTAGTGTAGGATTAGTATATATGGGTGGTTGATGGTTGGCACAGACTCAGTGGGTCGAAGGGCTTGTTTCAGTGCTGTATCTCTAAAAAAAAAATGGAATTGGCTGAGTGACGGGAAACAAAGTGTAGTGATCAATGGATGTTTTTCGGGCTAGAGGAAGGTTTGGAGTGGAGGTCACCAAGGGTCAGTGTTGGGACTCCTGCTTTTCCTGATATATATTAATTACCTAGACCTTGGTATACAGGACAGAATTTCAAAGTTTGTGGATGTTATGAAAATTGGAAGCATTGTGAACTCTGAGGAGGATAGTGTAGAACTTCAAAAGGACATGGACAAGTTGGTGGAAAGGGCAGACAGATGGCAGGTGAAGTTCAATGTCGAGAAATGTCAATTGATAAATTTTGGTCAGAAGAACATGGAGAGACAATATAAAATAAAGGGTACAATTCTAAAGGGGGTGCAGGAGCAGAAGGACCTGAGGGTAGAAGTCATTGAAGGTGGCAGGATAGGTTGAGAGAGTTGTTAATAAAGCATACAGTTGCCTCAGCTTTAGTAATAGAGGCATAGAGTACAAGAACAAGGAGGTCATGTTGAACTTGTACAAGACACTAGACTCAGCTGAAGTACTGCGTCCAGTTCTGGGTGCCACACTTTAGGAAAGATGTGAAGGCATTGGAGAGATTATGGAAAAGATTCATGAGAATGGTTCCAGGGATGAGGAACTTCAGTTATGAAGATAGATTGGAGAAGTTAGGACTGTTTTACTTGGAGAAACGAAGACTAAGAGGAGATTTCATAGTGGTATTCAAAATGGACAGAGTGGATAGGGAGAAACTATTCCCACTTGTGAAAGGATCGAGAACAAGAGGGCACAGATTTAAAGCTAAAAGAAGCAAAAGCGAGATGAGGAAAAACTTTTTCATGCAGCGAGTGGTTAAAGTATGAACTGCCTGAGAATGTGATGGAGGCAGGTTCAATTGAAGCATTCAAAGGGGAATTAGACTGTTATCTGAAAAGGAAGAACGTGCAGGATTATGGGGAGAGGACGGGAAGTGACATGAGGTGAATTGCTCATTTGGAGAGTCAGTGCAGACACGATGGGCCAAATGGCCTCCTTCTGTGCAGTAACAATTCTGTGATTCTGTGATTCCAATATTCAAGTCATTTGTATATATGGTGGTCCTGGCACTGACCCTTGTGGACATCACTATCCACCATCTTCCATTCTGAAAAACAACCAACTACTCACTTTTTTTGTTATTTCAGCCATTTTTTAATCCAAGCAGATACTGACCCTCCTATTCCAGGAGCCTCAGTTTTGTTACCCAGCCTTTTATGTGGTAGTTTCTCAAACGCTTTCTTAAAATCCATATAGACAACATCCATTGCTTTCCCTTCATCAACCTTTTCTGTTTCTTCATCAAAAAAATCAGTTATATTTGTGAAGAAGTGGAAAGGTGCTGAACCTCTCAGTTTTCGGTCTTCCCAAACCAAGTTCAAGGCCTGAATAATGAACCGATTGCCTCATTAGTTCTGTGAATAATACAATGATTTAATAGACAAAGTTTTGAAACATTCCTGCCCATAAGTTTTGATAACAGAGAGTGTGTGGATCTCCTGGCTCAGAATGTTTAATGGATACAGTCCTCAGATCCGACAAGGAACCCCTGAACATCCACAGTAAAGACAGTGTGGATGAGGAAATGTAAGAGCCGGGAGCTGAAACTCAGGGACGGCCGAGCTCTCCTGTCATTGAGCTTGTGTGTCTGCTCTGCTCGCCGCACTTCCGGCTCTACTTTGTTTCCAATGAAATGATGAAAAGGACCGTTCGGTTTTCCTCCCACTGACAGCGTGTTTCACTCGGGTTAATATAACCCGGGACTTTTGCTGCTGAAATGAATTCTGCAAGGTCCCAGCAAACACACCGGCTCCCTCCTTTCTCCCCTCTTTCTATCGGATTGTTTTACCAGGAGGGGCTCAATAATAACAAACCCCCTGCACGGAATGACCGCAAATTGAGCATCTAAATGGGGCAAGTGGGCAGCTTTCGGGGTTCTAGGTTCCCCCTACCCCGCCCCTCCCTCCCTCCAGTCCAAGCCCCTCTTCACTTTCTTTGTTGGGACTTTGATGAGGGTGAAGTGGGGAAAGTTCCCATTAATGTCTGAATGCGGAATTGCTGCAAAGATCTGCGCACGCGCGACATAGCCCCGCCCCCGGTGGGACGTCACAATGAGGAGTGGAGCGCATGCGCGGTCTTTCCCCAACCCAGTCTGTGAGGCCATTCACTCAATCAGGGGAAGATGCTTTAAATCAGCTGCTAATGGAGACTTCCCGGGCCCGGGGGAAGGGAACAAACAGCATCTGCTTCCAGCAGCCACTGCTTTGGGAGCGTGTCCGCAGATGTGCTCAGAGATTAGCATTGAGTGGTGGGAAGTTGAGGGGGAGTCGGGGAGTGTTTGGAACAGACACTGTGGAGCAGGAGCTGCTCCCGGAACATGGAGTGAGCCGGGGACACGGGGAAGGGAGAGTTCATTCTCGGACAGTGTCTGTCCAGGCTCAGGGAGACACAATGGGAAGAAATCACTATTGAAAATCAGTGACAATTTCACCACCCAAAGGAGAGGGAATTTTCCTGCTTTAGTTCCAGTTGGGAGAGCCAACTGTGCAACAGCCCCGACAAACAAATTTCTCTGCAGCACCTGTGGAAGAGCCTGTCACTCCAGAATTGGCCTTTATCGCCACTCCAGGCGCTGCTTCACAAACCACTGACCACCTCCAGACGCGTATCCATTGTCTCTCGAGATAAGGAGGCCCAAAAGAAAGAAAAGAAAAAGAAAGTTCCAGTCTCTCACTGTTCGTTGGATCGTGAACAGTGGGGGGAAAATAGCTGCAAAATAACGATGTGGACAGTTAGACAAAGAGCATTTATTGCAGACACCAGGTGAGAAGTGTGAAAGGCACATTTTAAATAGTGGCTGCTTGTTTTCCATTGAAATAGAAATGTGACTGTGTAAAGGTCACTGCTCTATCGGACAGTCCCAGTCATTGAGCAGTGCAGGGCTTGTGTTGTTTCTGAATGTCACAAACTTGTTGTAAAACCACTGCAAACACCTGGTAAACAGAAGCTGAATGCTGCAGTACTACAGTGGAGTCAGACACTGACACTGTTTGTGTTCCTGGTTTTCATTTTGTGATTGTTCATAATGATTATTATTGGGACGATTGCATTGATCGCTTTTGTATCTTCTACCTCACCAGTTCTTAAGGTTTAAGAGTTACTTTTCATTCCTGCAGGCAAATACATGAAGGAACCTGAATGGATGTGGTGATGTGGTGATTCCTGGCCACAAGAAAAAGTGCAGCGAGCTCGTTCCAACACACAGTCGGTACAGGATCACTCGCAAAGCACAGAGATACTGCCAGCTCATCAGTTCCACTGGAACAAACAAAAGAAGTAGTCAGACAGACACTGATCCCAAAGTCGAGAGACACATTTTCAATCCAACAGTCAAACAACAGCAGGAGAGACAGAAGTTGTTTCCATTTCACTCCAATTCAGCTCAGCTGAAAGGTTGATACATCAATCGCAGTCCAAAAACAAACTCACTATCAGATCTATATAAACTCTGTCACCATGGTGACATTTTAAATATATAATCTGAAACAGAACAGACAAAATTTACATGATTGAAAGGTACAGAATGAATGCAAGGAGGCTTCAAGGGGATTTGGACAGGCTAAGGGAATGGGCAAGAACATGGCAGATGGAATATAATGTGAGTAAGTGTGAAGTTATCCACTTTGGTAGAAAAAGCAGAAAGACAGAGTATTTGTTAAATGGTGAGAGGTTGGGAAGTGTCGATGTTCAAAGGGACCTGGATTTATTTTTTATTCATTCATGGGTTGTGGGTGTCACTGGCGAGACCAGCATGTATTGCCCATCCCTAATTGCCCTTGAGAAGTTGGTGGTGAGCTGCCTTCTTGAACCGCTGCAGTCCATGTGGGGTAGGTACACCCACAGTGCTGTTAGGGAGTTCCAGAATTTTGACCCAGCAACTGTGAAGGAATGGCAATATACTTCCAAGTCAGGATGGTGTGTGGCTTGGGGGAGAACTTGCAGCTGGCGGTGTTCCCATGCATTTGCTGCCCTTGTCGTTCTAGGTGGTAGAGGTTGCGGGTTTGGAAGGTTTTGTCGAAGGAGCCTTGGTGTGTTTCTGCCATGCATCTTGTAGATGGTACACACTGGTGCTGCTGTGCGTCAGTGGTGGAGGGAGTGAATGTTTGTGAATGGGGTGCCAATCAAGTGGGCTGCTTTGTCCTGGATGGTGTCGAGCTTCTTGAGTGTTGTTGGAGCTGCACCCATCCAGGCAAATGGAGAATATTCCATCACACTCCTGACTTGTGCCTAAGAGATGGTGGACAGGCTTTTGGGAGTCAGGAGATGAGTTACTCGCCACAGGATTCCTAGCCTCTGACCTGCTCTTTTAGCCACGGTATTTATATGGCTACTCCAGTTCAATTTCTGGCCAGTGGTAGCCCCTAGTCTGTTGATAGTGGGGGATTCAGTGATAGTACTACCATTGAATCTCATGGGGAGATGATTAGATTCTCTCTTGTTGGAGATGGATGTCCTTGTTCATGAGCTACTAGAAGCTAGTATGCAGGTGCAGCAAGCAATTAAGAAGGCAAATTGTAGGTTGGCTTCATTGAAAGGGGATTTGAGTACCTGAGTAAAGATGTATTGCTTCAATTGTATAATGACTTGGTGAGACCACACCGAGAATATTCTGTACAATTGTGGTTTCTTTATCTCGGGAAGTATATACTTGTGTTACGACCAGGTGAGAAAGGTGTCTAGGGGTCTGTTAATTTCTTCACCTGGTCTTATTGTAACAGGGCTTAATTTTTAAACACATTGTGTTTTGAGCTCCCCATTTGTGAATCCTTGTTCACAGCTTTCCAATTATAAGGCAAAGTAATGAGCAAAAACAGGCTTTCTTTGGTTTAAAGAAGAAAACTGATATTTATTAAACTTACTTAAACTCTAATACGGTTCACCCATATGGATATACGACGTGCCCACGCTAGCATGCATACGCGATACACACATGCAAATAAGGACAGAAAAGAGAAGAAATTGTTAGGTGAAAGGTTTGAGGCAGTCTCTAACGTTTTATTTTACTCTGCTGCATGCTCACTTGATTGTAGTTAGTCTTGCTGTTCGTTGGGGCCTAGTGTTCTTCTTAAACCTTGTTCACGTAGGAGACTTTTCTCTCTTTGAGCTTCATCTGTTTTCACAAGATTCAGTTCCGTGGGGAAGAGATGGAGGCAGGCAGGAGGGAGGTCTTATCAGTCCAGGAGAAAAGTGCTTTCTGATTTCAAGTACTGTTTTCTCCAATTTAAAAACTCTCAGTTCAAACCTCTGCAATAGCCAGTTAGTCATGTGACTAAAACTGGTCTGACCATTTCTTCTGTGCATTGGGGAAGCAACAACTGGGTCCCCATTGTTTCAACACTGTCTGTTACTATGCAAATGTCTTTCCAGTCTGGGGCTTGCAATTTTTAAGTTTTAATGTTCATGCGGTGAAATAATGTGTCCCTCAGTCTTGGCAGGTGGGGGTTTGCCTGACACTTGTCATAGAGGGAGTGCAACAGATGTTCACCAGACTAATCCCCTGGGATGGAAGATGATGAGAGACTGCAGAAACTGGCCCTGTATTCTCCAGAGTTTCAAAGAATGACAGATGATCTAATTGAAACTTACAAAATTCTTCCAGGGTCTGACAGGGTCGATATGGATAGAAGGTTTCTTCTGGCTAGTGAGTTTAGAACAAGAGGACACAGTCTCAAAATAAGGGCCAGGCATTTGAGACTTAGATGAGCAGGAATGTCTTTACTTGGTGTGGCAAATCCGTGGAATTCTCTACCCCAGAGGGCTGTGGAGGCTCAATCATTGAACATATTCAAGACAGAAATTGATAGATTTCAAAATACTAATGAGATCAAGGGATATGGAGATAGTGGCGAAAAATGGCGTAGAGGTAGATGATCAGCCACGAGCTATTTGAATGGTAGAGCAGGCCGATGGGCCGAATGGCCTACTGCCCCTATTTCCTATGATGCTATAAATCCCAATAATATACATCAGACGTTAGACCGAGCTACACATTACATAACAGTCCAAAAATCCCACAAAGTTTAAGACTGAATGATACAGTATCAAATCGATTATGACAAACTGAAGGACTTGGAGCTTGCATACCAGCCCATCGAAGTTATATTTTCATTCACGATCGTTTTCACAGAGCTAAATTTTGAATACCAATCCACAACTTGCACAGGACTACCAAATAAAACCTACAGTTGTAAAATACAGTTAATTCATATTTTAAATTAAACACAAGACAAACATAGATTGATACATTGAGAGTAGGGAGCAGCGAGAGTGGAATGGAGCATAAAGACCCCAGAGAGCGAGCGAGAGTGAGATCGAGAGACAGATCGAGTTCGGGTTCGAGTTCGCTCAAAGAGCGGGAAACAGCGAGAGTGGAGCGGACAAGAGTCCAGGCCGCCGTAGTGTGAAAACAAAGTGAATAGTGACATCACAGGAAAGCTGCAAGGTGATTGGTTGTGAGCAAATGCTGTTAAGGAGAATCAGTAAATCGTTAGTACACCACTGTTGGGGTGGATGTGTAAATAGCTGGGTTCTCGCATCTCAACAACTGGCAGACTTAAAAAAAAAAGTATCAATAATAAGGAACAAGTGAGTAGTCGGTGAGTATGTTTTTTTCAGTAAGGTTTATTTTAACTAGTGAACTGTATTGATTTTTAGTAGGATTTATCAGTACTAGTAAGGTTTTATTCATAATTCTAAGGTGTTGTAGAATTTGTCAGGCTTTTTTTTAGCAGTAGCAAAGGGTCAACTAATACATAAAGGAATGGCAGGGGTGCTTCAATCTCTAGCGTGCACCTCCTGTGCTATGTGGGAGCTCCCAGATGCTTCCCGTATCCTGGAGAACCATTTGTGCCAGGAAGTGATGTCAACTTTGGCAGCTTGAGCTCTGGGTTTTGGAACTTGAGCGGTAACTGGCAACACTGTGCTGCATTGGTGAGGATGAGAGCTACATCTATGTGTGGAGCCAGAGGAAATGGTGAGGTACTAAATGAGTACTTTGCATCAGTATTGACCAAAGAGAAGGACTTGGTGGATGATGAGTCTAGGGAAGGGAGTGTAGATAGTCTGGGTCTTGTCGTTATCAAAAAGGAGGAGGTGTTGGGCGTCTTGCAAAGCATTAAGGTAGATAAGTCCCCTGGGCCTGATGAGATCTACCCCAGAATACTGAGGGAGGCAAGGGAAGAAATTGCTGGGGCCTTGACAGAAATCTTTGTATCCTCACTGGCTACAGGTGAGGTCCCAGAAGACTGGAGAATAGCCAATGGTGTTCCTTTGTTTAAGAAGGGTAGCAAGGATAATCCAGGAAATTATAGGCCGGTGAGCCTTAATTCAGTGGTAGGGAAATTATTGGAGAGGATTCTTCGGGACAGGATTTACTCCCATTTGGAAACAAATGGATTTCTTAGCGAGAGGCAGCATAGTTTTCCCGAACTTGATCGAGTTTTTTGAGGAAGTGATGAAGATGATTGATGAAGGAAGGGCAGTAGATGTTGTCTATATGGATTTCAGTAAAGCTTTTGACAAGGTCCCTCATGGCAGACTAGTACAAAAAATGAAGTCACATGGAATCAGAGGTGAGCTGGCAAGATTGATACAGAACTGGCTCGGTCATAGGTAGCAGTGGAAGGGTGCTTTTCTGAATGGAGGGCTGTGACTAGCGGTGTTCCGCAGGGATCAGTGCTGGGACCTTTGCTGTTTGTAGTTTCTATAAATGATTTTGAAGAAAATGTAGCTGGTCTGATTAATAAGTTTGCAGATGACACAAAGGTTGGTGGAGTTGCGGATAGTGATGATGATTGTCAGAGGATACAGCAGGATATAGATCGGTTGGAGACTTGGGCGAAGAAATGGCAGATGGAGCTTGATCTGGACAAATGTGAGGTAATGCATTTTCGAAGATCAAATACTGGTGGGAAGTATACAGTAAATGGCAAAACCCTTAGGAGTATTGACAGGCAGAGAGATCTGGGCGTACAGATCCACAGGTCACTGAAAGTGGCAACGCAGGTGGATAAGGTAGTCAAGAAGGCATATGGCATGCTTGCCTTCATCGGTCGGGGCATAGAGTATAAAATTTGGTAAGTCATGCTGCAGCTGTACAGAACTTTAGTTAGGCCACACTTAGAATATTGCGTGCAATTCTGGTTGCCACACTACCACAGGGACATGGAGGCTTTGGAGAGGGTACAGAAGAGGTTTACCAGGATGTTGCCTGGTCTGGAGGGCATTAGCTATGAGCAGAGGTTGGATAAACTCGGATTGTTTTCACTGGAACGACGGAGGTGGAGGGGCGACATGGTAGAGGCTTACAAAGTTATGAGTGGCATGGACAGAATGAATAGTCAGAAGCTGTTTCACAAGGTGGCAGAGTCAGTTACGAGGGGACATAGGTTTAAGGTGCGAGGCAAGTTCTTTACATAGAGGGTTGTGAGTGCCTGGAACTTGCAGCCAGGGGAAGTGGTGGAAGCAGGTACGATAGCGACGTTTAAGAGGCATCTTGACAAATACGTGAACAGGATGGGAATAGAGGGATATGGTCCCCGGAAGTGCAGAAGGTTTTAGTTTAGACAGGCATCAAGATCGGCGCAGGCCTGGAGGGCCGAATGGCCTGTTCCTGTGCTGTACTGTTCTTTGTTCTTTCTACATAGATAACACGTTTATAGATGTGGTCACCCCACAGCTTAAGAGTATGCAGGGAGAGAGGGAATGGGTGACCACCAGGCAGTCAAAAGGAATCAGGCAGGTCGTGCAGGACACCCCGAGTGCGTCTCACTCTCCAGCAGGTATTCAGTTCTGAATACAGAGGACAATGATGCTTCACCTGGGGAGTGCAGCCAGAGCCAAGCCCATGGCACCATGGGTGACTCAGCTGCAAAGGGGAGTACAGGGAAGACTGGAAAAGCCATAGTGATAGGTGATTCAATCGTCAAGGGAACAATCAGGTGTTTCGGTGGCCACAGACGTGAATCCAGGAATGGAGTGTAGGCTCCCTGGTGCCAGGGTCAAGGATGTCATTGAGCAGCTGCAGAGCATCCTGAAGGGGGAGGGTGAACAGCCAGCAGTGGTAGTCCACATCAGAACCAACAACATAGGTAGAGAGAAGGATGTTGTGCTGCAGTCAGAACGGAGGGAGCAAGGTAAGAAATTAGCAAGCAGGACATCATAAGTAATAATCTCCGGATTACTCCCAGTGCCACGTGCAAGTGAGTACAGGAATAGATGGATAAGTCAGATGAATGCATGGCTGGAAAGATGGTGCAGGAGGGAGGACTTTAGATTCTTGGGACAGGTTGGATAGGTCGCACCTGAACAGAGCTGGGACGGAGTTTCTTGCAGGATGTTTTGCTAGTGCTGTTGGGGAGGGTTTAAACTAGTTTGGCAGGGAGATGGGGACGGCAAGGTAGAGTCAGATGGGACAAAATCAGAAATGAAAATGGAAGGCAGAAAATTAATGCAGTTTGGAAGAGAGAGGAAACACTGATTAGGAAATTCAAAACAAAAAATGTTGGCACTGCTGAAGGATATCTAAATCAATGCAAGGAGTATAGCAAATGAAGCAGATGAGCTCAGGGCACAGTTAGACACATGGCAGTATGATATCATAGCTATTACACAAACATGGCTTAAGGAGGGGCAGGCATGGCAGCTCAATTTTCCTGGTTACAGGGTTTTCAGACGTGAGAGAGAAGGGGATAAAAAAGGAGAGGGAGTGGCAATTTTGGTCAAAGAAACTATTACAGCTGTGAGGAGAGATGATATGTTGGAAGGTTTATCAAATGAGACCGTATAGATTGAGCTGAGGAACAAAAAAGAGGCAATCACACTGCTGCGAGTGTACTATAGACCCCTAAACAGTCAGGGGGAGATAGAAGAGCAGATATGTAGGCAAATATCTGAGAAGTGCAAGAACAATAGGGCAGTAACAGTTGGGGATTTGAACCACCCCAACATTAACTGGGATACTTTTCGTGTGCAGGGAATTGAGGGAGCAGAATTCTTGAGGTGCATTCAGGAGAACTTTTTTAGCCAATATGTAGCAAGTCCAACAAGAGAGGGTGAAGTTTTAGACTTAGTTTTAGGAAATGAAGAGGGCAGGTGGAAGGAGTGGCAGTGGGAGAGCATTTTGGTGGTAGTGATCATAATTCAGTCAGTTTTAATATAATTATGGAAAGGACAAGGACAGAACAGGAGTTAGAGTTCTGAATTGGGGTAACGCCAACTTTACGAAGCTGAGGAGTGATTTACCGAAAGTGGACTGGAAACAGGTACTTGAAGGAAAATCAGTGTCAGAGCAGTGGGAAGAATTCAAAGGGGAGATTCAAGGGGTTCAGAGTCAACATGTTCCCACAAAGAAAAAGGGTGGGAAGGCCAAATCTAGAGCCCCATGGATGTCAAGGAGTTTACGGGTATAATAAGGCAGTAAAGGAAACTTTATGCCCAACACAGAGAACTGAATACTACAGAAAGCCGAGAGGAGTATAGAATGTGGAGGGGGGAAATCAACATTGAAATTAGGAAAGTTAAGCGAGAGCATAAAAGAATATTGGCAATCAAAATCATGGTGAACCCAAAGATGTTTTATCAATACATTGAGAGTAAAAGGATAAATAAGGAAAGAGTAGGGCACAGAAAAGACCAAAAAGGTAACCTATGTGTAGAGCAGAAGATGCTGGCATTGTTCTGAATAAATGCTTTGCATCTGTCTTCACAAAAGAGTGGGAAGATGCATATATTGTAGATAAGGAAGAGGGGTGTGAAGTATGGATGTGATCCATACAGAGGGAGAGAGGACATATTAATGGGATTAGTGTATATGAAAGTTGATAAATCACGAGCGCCGGATGGAATGCACCTCAGGCTGTTAAAAAGAAGCAAGAGAGGAAATAGCAGAAGAGCTGATCATCATTTTCCAGACCTCACTGGATACAGGTGTGGTGATGGAGGATTGGAGGACTGCTAACGTTGTACCTTTGTTTAAAAAGGGAGTGAGGGAGACCAAATAATTACAGGCCAGTCAGTCTAACATCAGTATTGGGCAAATTATTGGAATCTATTCTGAGAGACAGGATAAAATGTTACTTCGAAAGGCACAGATTAATCAAGGATAGTCAGCATGGATTTGTTAAGGGAAGATCTTGTCTGCCCAACTTGATCGAAATTTTGAAGAATTAAGAAGGAAGATAGATGAGGGTAGTGCAGTTGATGTAGTCTACATGGATGTAAATGTAGGGGGTATGAGTTTGCAGATGGCACAAAGATTGGCTGTGTGGTAAATAGCAAGGAGGATAGCTGTAGGCTGCAGGAAGATCTTCATGGTCTGGTCAGATGGGCAGAAAAATGGCAAATAGAATTCAATTCAGAAGTGTGAGTTGATGCATTTGGGGAGGTCAAACAAGGCAAAGGAATACACAATCAATTGGAGAAGACTGAGAGGTGTAGAGGAAGTGAGGGACCTTGGAGTAAATGCCCACAGATCCCTGAAGGTAGCAGGACAGGTCGATAAGGTGGTAAGAAGGCATATGGAATCCTTTCCTTTATTAGCCGATGTATAGATTTAAGAGCAGGGAGGTTATGCTGGAACTGTATAAATCATTAGTCAGGCCACAACGAATACTGTATGCAGTTCTGATCGCCTCATTACAGAAAGGATGTAATTGCACTCGAGAGGGTACAGAGGAGATTCACGAGGATGTTGCCGGGATTGGAAAAATGCAGCTATGAGGAAAGACTGGATAGGCTGAGGCTGTTCTCCTTGGCACAGAGAAGGCTGAGGAGAAATCTCATTGAAACATACAAAATTTTGAGGTGCCTGGATAGAGTTGAAGTGAAGGGCCTATTTACCTTAGCAGAGAGGTCAGTGACTAGGGGAAATAGATTTAAAGTGATTGGTAGAAAGATTACGGGGGAGATGAGGAAAAGTTTTTTTCAGCCAGAGGGTGGTGGGGGTCTGGAACTCACTGCCTCAATTCATTCAAAAGAAGTTTGGATATACACTTCAAGTGCTGTAATCTGCAGGGCTACAGACCAAATGCTGGAAGGTGGAATTAGAATGGGTGGAAAGTTTTTCATCTGGCACAGACACGATGGGCCAAGTGGCCTCTTTCTGTGCCTTAAACTTTCTTTGATTCTATGATACTATAATTACCCAGCTGTTGTAATGGAAATTGAACTTGTTTCTCTGGACCATTAGTGGAGACTTCAGGATTACTCGTCCTGTAATGTCACCACAAAACCACCATACCGCTGTATGAGATTTTTTACTGGTTTGTTCTGTGGATTTCAGTCTACACAAATGGAATTGATAATCTATTTCACTCTGATAATGTTTGAGATGTTTTTGGCTGGTAAATAATGTGTATCTCAGTCGACTGTATTTTTAAATTCCGCAGTCTGGGTGAGTTCAGGCATCTAATTTACATCACAGTTTGCACTTTCTATCAGCATTACTTAATCTAATACGGTTTTATTTTTGGACTGGCAATGTTTAGATCAATCTACACTCATGGAATTGATACTGTATTTCAGTTTGATATTGTCTGAGTTTTTAGAATGGTATATAATATTTAGATCAATCTACACTAATGGAATTGATTCTGTATCTTTCCATTTCACAGTGTGGGTGAGTTCTGAACTGGTATCTAATTTGTGTCTCAGGTTACAATATCTTTCAGCACCTTAGAAACTTTCACTGTAATGAATGTTGGACTTGTATGTAACTTGTATCTCAGGGTACACTATGGGGATGTTTAAACATCCTTTATCATGAATGGATGTGAAATTTGAGTATGGTATTTAATTTAAATCTCAGGATACATCATTACATGAGATTCTGTGCCATTCAATCAATACTGTGTGCCAATTCTATCTGATATTTAATTGATAGCTAAGTCTGCATTATATTTAGATTGACACATTGTATTTCAATCTGTTAATGTGTGTGATTTTGACCTGGGATTGATGTATCTGACTGTCAATGGGACTGAATTGGGGTGAAATGGAAACAACTTATTTCTCTCCTGCTTTGTTTGATTGTTTGATTGAAAATGTGTCTCTGGAACTCGGGATCAATGTGGGCCTGACTACTTCTGCAGTCTGAGACTAGGGAACTGATGAACTGTCTATCCCTCTGTACTCTGAGTGATAATGTACCGACTGTGTGTGAGAGGAGCTGGCTGCACTGTTCCTTGTGCCTCGAGTGCAGCAACCATCACATTCATCACGATTCCTTCAAGTATTTGCCTGCATGAAGAAAAAATATGTCTTAACTCAAGAACAGGGGAGGTGCAAAATATCAAAGAGGTGAATTTAATTTCGCAATTAATAATCATTAAAACACCCACAAATGAAAACCAGTGTCAGTATCTGTCTCCACTGAAGTACTGAAGCTCCCAGCTCCTGCATCACAAGTATTCTGGGCAGATCCATCTAGACAAAACACTGCACTGGGATCGTCCCAACTTCTCTATGCTCTACACATATTTCCAGCCACCCTGCTTCATATGCACAAATAAACAAAAATAAAGCCCATTATGTATATCCCTCAATTCCTTTCTTCCCATACAGTTGTTCCACTTCCCCTTAAATGCATCAATACTATTTGCCTCGACCTCTCCCTGTGGTTGCAAATTCCAGATTCTAACCACTCACTACGTAAATACATTTTTCATGAATTCCTCATTGGTTTTATGAATGTCGATTTTATATTTTTGGCTCGTTTCAGACACCACAAGTGGAAACGTGTCTCCGCGTATTCTATAAAAGCCCTTCACTATTTCCTCACTTTTTTCATTTGTTAGTGTGATGTAGGCATCACTGGCTATGCCAGCATTTATTGCCCATTCCAAATTGCCCTTGACAAAGTGGTGGTGAGCTGCCTTCTTAAGCCGCTGCAGTCCTTGAGCTGCAGGAATTCCAGCAGTGCTGTTTGGAAGGGAGTTCCAGGATTTTTACCCAGCGACAGTGAAGGAATGGTGATATAGTTCCAAGTCAGGATGGTGTGTGGCTTGGAGGGGAACTTGCTGTTGGTAGTGTTCCCATGCATCTGCTGCCCTTGTCCTTGTTGGTGGTGGAGGTTCTGGGTTTGGAAGGTACTGTCGAAGAAGCCTTGGTATGATGCTGCAGTGCATCTTTTAGCTGGTACGCACTGCTGCCACTGTGCATCAGTGGTGAATGGAGTGAATATTGAAGGTGGTGGATGTGGGCAATCAAACAGGCTACTTGAGTGTTGTTGGAGCTGCCTTCATCCAGGCAAGTGGACAGTATTCCATCACAGTCCTGACTTGTGTCTTGTGAATGGTGGACGGATGTGAGGAAACAGGAGGTCAGTTACTCGCCGCAGAATTCGTAGCCTCTGACCTGCTCTTGCAGTCACAGCATTTATATGGCTGGTCCAGTTCAGTTTCTGGTCAATGGTAACCAATGGTCAATGTTAATGGTGGGGGATTCAGTGATGGTAATGCCATTGAACATCAAGGGGAGATGATTAGATTCTCTCTTGTTTGAGATGGTCATTGCCTGGCACTTATCTGATGCCAATGTTACTTGCCACTTATCAACCCAAGCCTGGACGTTGTCCAGGTCTTGCTGCATCTGGACACGGGCTGCTTCAGTATCTGAGGAGTCATGAATGGTGCTGAACATTGTGCAATCATCAGAAAACATCCACACTTCTGGCCTTGTGATGGAGGGAAGGTCATTGATGAAGCTGCTGAAGATGGTTGGGCCTAGAACACCTCTCTGAGGAATTCCAGCTGTAATGGCCGGAGACTGAGATGATTGACCTGAACAACCACAGCCATCTTCCTTAGTGCCAGGTATGACTGCAAACAGCAGAGCATTTTGCCCCGATTTCTATTTACACTGGTTTTGCTAGGGCTGCCTTGTTGCCATACACGTCAAAGGCTGCCTTGATGTCAAGGGCAGTCACTCTCACCTAACAGAGCCCCATCTCTGGGCAAAAAGTCTCACTTCTCAAGGGGTGTCTCGAGAATACACAGTGGTGCAGTGGTTAGCACCGCAGCCTCACAGCTCCAGAGACCCCGATTCGATTCTGGGTACTGCCTGTGTGGAGTTTGCAAGTTCTCCCTGTGTCTGTGTGGGTTTTCCCCGGGTGCTCCGGTTTCCTCCCACAGCCAAAGACTTGCAGGTGATAAGTAAATTGGCCATTGTAAATTGCCCCAAGTGTAGGTAGGTGATAGGGAAGAAGGGATTACTGTCGGGTTAGTATAAATGGGTGGTTGTTGGTCAGCACAGACGCGGTGGGCCGAAGAGCCTGTTTCAGTGCTGTGTCTCTAAATAAATAAAAAAAATGCAATGTTTCTTTAACTTTAAAATAAAAGCAAAAGTCTGTAGATGCTGGAAATCTGAAATAAACAAAAATGCTGGAAATACTCAGCAGTTTAGGCAGCATTTGTGGAGGGAGAAACACAATTAACATTTCAGGTCTGTGTCCTTTCATTTTACAATATGTTTTATGTCCTGGTAGATAACAGTGCATTCAGTTTGCAGTAATGGAATTAATACTGTATCCTCCAGTCTGACCATTTGTGAGATTTGTGGAGTGGTGTGTAACATGTAGCTCAGTCTGCAGTCTGGTTACATTATTGAGATTAATTCTGTACTTTACAATCAGGTACTGTTTGTCTGTTCTATCTGACATTGAATTTGTAGTTAAGGCTGCTCTCTTGTGAGAGTGACACAGTGCCTTGCAATCTGACAGTGGATGTGATTTTGGACTGGGATTGATGTATCTACCTGTCAGTGGGACAGAGTTGGGGTGAAATGGAAACAACTTCAGTCTGTCATGCTCTGTGTGACTGTTGGATTGACTGTTAGTCTCTGGAACTTGGGATCAGTGCCAGTCTGACTAGTACTACTGGCAGTGATTGTGGAACTGATGTCTCTTTTCTCTCTGAGTGATACTGTCCTTCCTGTGTGTGAGAAGCCGGCTGCACTTCCCCTTGTGCTGAGGCATCATTATATTTATTCTGCTTCCTTCAAGTATTTGCCTGTAGAAAGAAAAAGTATTTATTATAATTCAGGAAGAGGTGTGGTGGAAGTTACAAGAGAGACCAAAATAATTATTCAATGAATAATCATTGTGAACAATCACAAAGGAAACCCAGCAACACAAACAGAATCAGTGTCTGATTCCACTGCAGTCCTTCAGCCCCCAGCTACTGCAGACCAGGGGCTTTGGCCGTTTTACAACAATTAAATGACATCCAGAAACAATCCACTGGGCCATGAATGGGACTGACCGACGGAGCAGGGACTTTTACACAGGTCAGATTTCCAGTTCTCGCTCCCATGGTCTAACCGTTCAAGCGAAACCAAACAGCCGCTGTTTAAAATGTGTCCTTCACACTTCTCACCTGGTGCCTATAATAGATTCTCTTTGTGTAACTCCCCACATTCTGACTGTCCGTTAGTGTTTCCACACTTCTCTGTCCAATAACAATAAACTGCGGGACCAGGCTGGATCGCTCTCTTTGAGCTGGCGCGGACACGATGGGCCGAATGGCCTCATTCTGCGCCGGAAATTTTCCATGTTTCTGTTTGCGGAATTGTTGCAGAAATCTGCGCCTGCGCTCCCCTCCCCCAGCACTGCCTGTGAGCGGAAGAAGATGGTTTAAAACAGCCGCGAATGGAGAGATCCCGGTCCCTGGGAAAGGGAGCAAACAGCAGCCTCCTTCCAGCAGCACATCGCTTTGGGAGCGTGTCCGCAGATTGACTCAGAGATCAGCATCGAGTCCGGGGCAAGTTCAGGGGGAGGCGGGGGCTGTTTGTAAGAGGCGGATTGGAGCTGGAACTGGTCCCGGAACATGGAGTGAGTGGGGGAAGGGAGAGGCCATTCTCGGGTTGTGTGTCGATGGGGGATGGAGACAGAATGGGAAGAACCTGTTACTGCAATGCAGTCAAACAATGATAATATTTGTATGGCTGGGCTTCCTTTGTGGGGGCTCATTATTATTTGAGAGATTAAATTCATTAAAACTCTGTATCTTTGATCTCACCTGTATTTTAGTTACAAACATACTTTTGTTCAAACAGACAAATAATTGAATGAACCAGAATAAATGTGATGTTTCCTCCACCAAGTTACAAGGAAGAGTGTCACCAGCTCCTTCTCACACACAGTCCGTACATTATCACTCACAGAGCGCAGAGACACAGACAGGTCATCAGTTCCACAGTCTCAGACGGCAGAAATAGTTCCAGAGACACATTTTCAATCCATCAATCAAATAGAGCAGGAGAGACAGACGTTGTTTCCATGTCACCCCAACTCAGTACCACTGACAGGTAGATACACAAATCCCAGTCCAAATTCTTACCCACTATCAAATTATCAGTGTGTCAATCCCACAATAGTGCAACCTCAGCTACAAGTTAAACACACATAGAACTGACACATTGTTCCTGTTTCAAAGTTACAGAATTAACCTCAATAACATTCAAGGAGCAGCTACTGCGTGTCCTTGATAAGTATGTACCTGTGAGGCAGGGAGGAAGTTGTCGAGCGAGGGAGCCGTGGTTTACTAAAGAAGTTGAAGCGCTTGTCAAGAGGAAGAAGAAGGCTTATGTTAGGATGAGACGTGAAGGCTCAGTTAGGGCGCTTGAGAGCTACAAGCTGGCCAGGAAGGATCTAAAGGGAGAGCTAAGATCAGCAAGGAGTGGACACGAGAAGTCATTGGCGCATCGGATCAGGGAAAACCCTAAGGCTTTCTATAGGTATATCAGGAATAAAAGAATGATGAGAGTTAGATTAGGGCCAATCAAGGATAGTAGTGGGAAGTTGTGTGTGGAATCAGAGCAGATAGGGAAGTGCTAAATGAATATTTTGTGTCAGTATTTACAGTAGAGAAAGAAAATGTTGTTGAGGAGAATACTGAGATTCAGGCTACTAGGCTAGATGGGATTGAGGTTCACAAGGAGGAGGTGTTAGCAATTTTGGAAAGTGTGAAAATAGATAAGTCCCCTGGGCCAGATGGGATTTACCCGAGGATTCTCTGGGAAGCAAGGGAGGAGATTGCAGAGCCTTTGTCCTTGATCTTTATGTCGTCATTGTCGACAGGAATAGTGCCGGAAGACTGGAGGATAGCAAATGTTGTCCCCTTGTTCAAGAAGGGGAGTAGAGACAGCCCTGGTAATTATAGACCTGTGAGCCTTACTTCGGTTGTGGGTAAAATGTTGGAAAGGGTTATAAGAGACAGGATTTATAATCATCTTGAAAAGAATAAGTTCATTAGAGATAGTCAACACGGTTTTGTGACGGGTAGGTCGTGCCTCACAAACCTTATTGAGTTTTTTGAGAAGGTGACCAAACAGGTGGATGAGGGTAAAGCAGTGGATGTGGTGTATATGGATTTCAGTAAGGCGTTTGATAAGGTTCCCCACGGTAGGCTATTGCAGAAAATACGGAAGTATGGGGTTGAAGGTGATTTAGAGCTTTGGATCAGAAATTGGCTAGCTGAAAGAAGACAGAGGGTGGTGGTTGATGGCAAATGTTCATCCTGGAGTTTAATTACTAGTGGTGTACTGCAAGGATCTGTTTTGGGGCCACTGCTGTTTGTCATTTTTATAAATGACCTGGAAGAGGGTGTAGAAGGGTGGGTTAGTAAATTTGCAGATGACACTAAGGTCGGTGGAGTTGTGGATAGTGCCAAAGGATGTTGCAGGGTACAGAGGGACACAGATAGGCTGCAGAGCTGGGCTGAGAGATGGCAAATGGAGTTTAATGCGGAAAAGTGCGAGGTGATTCACTTTGGAAGGAGTAACAGGAATGCAGAGTACTGGGCTAATGGGAAGATTCTTGGCAGTGCAGATGAACAGAGAGATCTTGGTGTCCAGGTGCATAAATCCCTGAAGGTTGCTACCCAGGTTAATAGGGCTGTTAAGAAGGCATATGGTGTGTTAGCTTTTATTAGTAGGGGGATCGAGTTTCGGAGCCACGAGGTCATGCTGCAGCTGTACAAAACTCTGGTGAGACCGCACCTGGAGTATTGCGTGCAGTTCTGGTCACCGCATTATAGGAAGGATGTGGAAGCTATGGAAAGGGTGCAGAGGAGATTTACTAGGATGTTGCCTGGTATGGAGGGAAGGTCTTACGAGGAAAGGCTGAGGGACTTGGGGTTGTTTTCGTTGGAGAGAAGGAGGAGGAGAGGTGACTTAATAGAGACATATAAGATAATCAGAGGGTTAGATAGGGTGGAAAGTGAGCGTCTTTTTCCTCGGATGGTGATGGCAAACACGAGGGGACATAGCTTCAAGTTGAGGGGTGATAGATATAGGACAGATGTGAGAGGTAGTTTCTTTACTCAGAGAGTAGTAAGGGCATGGAACGCCCTGCCTGCAGCAGTAGTAGATTCACCAACTTTAAGGGCATTTAAGTGGTCATTGGATAGACATATGGATGAAAATGGAATAGTGTAGGTCAGATGGTTTCACAGGTCGGCGCAACATCGAGGGCCGAAGGCCTGTACTGCGCTGTAATGTTCTAATTCTAATTCTAATTCTAAAAAAAAACATCTTCTGAGATCCAATATTTACACAGGTCATTATGAGTTTATTATCAGTATTAATTCCCATAATGTGTCCAGACATATACATTAGATACAAGTCAAAATCTCAAGTGCATAATCAGATTGAGAGATTCTGAAATATAGTATAACCTGAGATACAAACTCAGATTCCAGTTTAAAACTCATCCGGATTGTGAAACTAAAAGATACATTGTAAATTTGATGAGTTTAGTCTGAGCTATAAATTACATACCAGTCCTGAAACCTCATAGTGTCAGATGGAAGATACTGTACAATTCCAGACTGAGCTCATTTTACACACAAGTCCAAGATTCTCCCTCAGACTGAATGGCACTGATCAAATTGATTAGTACAGCCTGAGTTACATTTGCACATCAATCCTGTATCAGATTGAAAGACACATTATCTTTCACTATTATGTTCACAGTGACAGATATTTAATACTTGGCCAAACTTCAAACATATTGTCTGCTTAAAACCAACCACATCAGTGGCCTGTTGCTGTGCTGACATTTTATGTAGAATGAATCCAGACTTGCAAACAGTCCCAGGGATGGAAGGTTATATAATGATATATAGATATTGACCAGATATTGACAGATAAAGTGATGCTGAAACACATGCTCAGTGCCAGATGCTGAAAAGTATAGGTTGATTATTGCACTCACTCACAGTACCTCAGCCCGAGTCATCTAAAGCAACCTAACACACAAATAGTAGCACTGAGAGATTGAGAACGAGTCCAAAACTCACATAGAGTACCGGGCACTGACAGATATAAAATGAAAACTACACACACATGGATATGGGATTGGCTAACTCACAGAAAACAGAGAGTGGGGATAAATGGAGCATATTCAGATTGGCAAACTGTAACTAATGGAGTGCCACAGGTACAGTGCTGGGGCCTCAACTATTTATGGTCTATATTAATAACTTGAGTGAAGGGACCAAGTATATTGTTGCCAAATTTGTAGATGGTACAAAGATAGGTAGGAAAGAAAGTTGTGAGGAGGACAAAATGTGTCTGCAAAGAGATATAGATAGGTTAAGTCAGTGGGAAAACATTTGGCAGATGGAGCATAATATGGGGAAATGTGAGATTGTCTACTTTGGCAGGTAGAATAGAAAAACAGAATATTATTTATATAGAGAGAGACTGCAGAATGCTGCTGTACCAAGGAATCTGGGTGTCCAGGTCCATGAATTACAAAAATGTTAGCATGAAGGTATCGCAAGTAATTGGCTTTTTTAGCAAGGGGAATGGAGTATAAAAGTAAGGAAGTTTTGCCATAACTTTACAGGGCAATAGTGACATCCCATCCCCATACAGTTTTGGTCTCCTTACATAAGGAGGAATATACCTGCATTGGAATCACTTCAAAGAAGGTTCACTCGGCTGATTGCTGGGATGTTTGATTGTCTTATGAGAAAAAGTTGAGCAGGCTGGGCCTATACTCACTGGAGTTTAGAAGATTGAGTGGTGATCTTATTGAAACCTGTAAGATTCTCAGTGGGCTGGACAGGTAGATGCTGAGAGGATGTTTCTCCTTGTGGGGGATTGTAGAATTAGGGGCCAGAGATAAAGATGAGCAGTCGCTCTTTCAAGAAGGAGATGAGGAGGAATTTCTTCTCTGAGAGGGTTGTTAATCTTTGGAATTCTGCTCTCCAGAGGACTGTGGAGGCTGTGTCATTGAATATATTCAACGCAGCAATAGACAGATTTTTGATCTACAACAGAGTCAATGGTTATGGGGGCAGGCAGGAAAGTGAAGTTAAGGCCACAATCAGAACTGCCATGATCTTATTGAGTGGCAGAGCAGGCTTGATGGGCCAAATGGTCTACTCCTGTCCTATTTCGTATCTTCTTATGTTCTTACACACACACACACACACACACACACACACAACCAATGTGTGGCGGATCTAGAATTAATCCCACTTTCATACACAATACCAGTGACTGAAAGGTACAGAATTAATCCCACAGATAGATACAGTACCACCGACAGGTACAGAATGAATCCCATGCTCACAGTCAGCACCCAGGATCGAAAGATACACGTGATTTCTACCCTCACATAACAATATCAGGCTGAGTTACAGAATGATTTCCACATTCATACTGGGCACCAATGACTGCAAATTAATTCATCCCACAATCACACACACTACCAAAGGCTGACAGATACAGAATTAATCCCACACTCCTATGTAGTAGCAAAGACTGACACATACAAAATCATTCTCAAATACTCCTACAGTACCTGGCAGATTCAGTGACTGCCAAACTCACATAAATCACCACAGACTGACAGATAAAGAATGAACTCACACACACACTGAGATACTGACAGATATACCTTGAATTCCACACATACAGAACCACTGACAGATTAAGACTAAGTCCAAAATCACATAACATTCCAGAGACTGACAGAATGAATCAAATACTCATACACAGTGCCACTGACAGAATGTATTCCACACTCACATACAATACCGAAGACTGCCAGATACAGAATGTATCTCACACTTTCACAAAGTACCAGTGAGTGACAGGTACAGAATGAATCCCACATTCACACATGATACTAGAGATGGACAGCTAAAAAACAATAAGACTGCCAGAATAGATAGAATTCACATCAAAATTCTAAAATATGGCAGAGAAACACTCGACACAAATACATGTCTCATTTCCCTCATCTAGAAGGAGGAGAGCATGTCAGGGGATCGCCGTGATGCGGTAATTGTGATCATCTTTAAAAAACGTTGACACGACCGACTGTGTTAACTATAGAGGGGTATCCCTGCTGTCCACCACAGGGAAGGTCATCACAAGAGTCCTTCTCAACTGCCTCCTCCCCGTGGCTGAAGAACTCCTACTGGAATCACAATGTGGATTCTGTCCATCAACAGGCACAGTGAACATAATCTTCACAGCAAGACAACTTCAAGAAAATGTAAGGAGAAGCAGCAACCTTTATACATAGCCTTCTCTGACCTGACAAAGGCCTTCGACTCTACCAACCGAGAGGGATTATGGAATGTCCTCCTCAAACATACTGCACTACGACATGCAAGCTGTAATCCTTGCCAACGGATCTATCACTGACCCAATCCGAGTGCAACCTACGTCATGTAAGGCTGTGTCATCGGCACCAATGCTCTTTTCCATCTTCCTTGCTGCAACACTCCACCTCATCTCCTCACACTCAAACACAGTACCTGACAGAGACAGAATGAATCCATACAGCACCAGAGACTGAGTTACCAAATTACATAAAACACTCAAACACAGTAGTCTAGACTAAAAATGAAATTAATTGCACACTCACATGCAATAGCAGAGACACAACGACACAGAATCAGTCAATAAGTGTCCTCCCAACAACAGCCAGGACATTTCCAGGAAGCTCCACACAGGGAGCGGCTCTTTCAACAGAAACTGGGGCTGGAGAGAGTCTTTGTGAAATATACTTCCTGATTGCAGTATGGGTGTTTGTGATTGGTTGCAAATATTTAATCTGATTGGATGGCGAAAGAGACCAATTGTAGAATTACAATAAAAAACCATTGTGACATCACTCCCAAACACGCAATCACAATCTTAACTTTCCCCCATCCCTCATTAGCATAGAGCTGTGGGATTGTCTATTTAATCCGCACTCGGAAGGGGTTTGGTTTATTTCTGAGTCTGAAATTGAAACTGAAGATGGTTGAGGAGAAGAAGAAAGCAGCTGCTAAGAAGGGCGCCAAGAAAACTGTGAGTAAACCGTCAGCAAAGGGCGGCAAAAGGCGGAGAAAGTCGAGGAAGGAGAGTTACTCCATCTACATCTACAAAGTGATGAAGCAGGTTCACCCCGACACCGGCATCTCCTCCAAGGCCATGAGCATCATGAACTCGTTTGTGAACGATATTTTCGAGCGCATCGCGGGTGAGGCTTCCCGCCTGGCCCATTACAACAAGCGCAGCACCATCAGCTCCCGGGAGATCCAGACCGCCGTGCGCCTGCTGCTGCCCGGGGAGCTGGCCAAGCACGCCGTGTCGGAAGGGACAAAGGCGGTGACCAAGTACACCAGCTCCAAGTAAAACTGCACAATGGACTGAAAAATATCCCAAACACAACGGCTCTTTTAAGAGCCACCCACAATCTCTCTGAAAAAGCTGCATCCGAACATCTCTATGAAATCATTTTAAGACAATGTGTAACATAATAAATGTCCCACTGCTGTGTTTTTGTCTGCTGTCCCATAAACCGAACTCAAACCCATAATCCGCTCATCCGCCTTTACTTTTTTGCTTAAAGCTGTTATTGTGGTTTTGCACAGCCCCTGAATGACCGCATTAACAGCTGCTTTCAGCGGTCAGGGTCAGACCTCAGTCCCTTCACCCTATTCCTGAAATGTGAACTGATTCATCATTTTATGAACAGCAACTCTCCACACTGTAACAGCCCGGAATGGGATTATTACACAGCATACTAAGGGCTGTTTGAGGACTCGATCCGGCTCCCTCTTTTCAGAGAAGGACACTGTGCTCTGATTGAAGATAAACTGAATGTTTCCCTTCAGGGAAGTGCTGTGAACAGGGATTTTGTACCGCCCGGGACTGTTTGAAAGCAATTGTAGAAAGATCCACAATTTAAACAACATTTTAAACCCGCGTCTGTAATTGGTGACGGAAAGAGTTGAATAGAACAAAATAAAGAGAAGGGATTTTAAATATTTGACTAAGGATGACATTTATTTTAATCCACTCCTTTCCGACAATGAAATTGGCGGGCTTTTTGAAATTGACAAATTTTCTGCTTCTGATGTTGTGGCGGTAAATCCCGCCCACTTCTGTTTGTCAGTGACCTGATTGGTGAAGAATATAGGCAAATGAGGTGAATTTAGCAGCGACCAATGGGGAGAGTTTTCAGTCTATAAGTAAAGTAAATGCTGCGGAAAATATCCATTCTTTGTGAAAGTCTTTGTGAGATTGTGGAAATGTCTGGAAGAGGAAAGACCAGCGGCAAAGCTCGGGCCAAGGCCAAGTCTCGCTCCTCCCGGGCTGGACTGCAGTTCCCGGTGGGCCGTGTTCACAGGCACCTAAGAAAGGGCAACTATGCTGAGCGTGTGGGTGCCGGAGCCCCGGTCTATCTAGCTGCTGTGCTCGAGTATCTGACCGCTGAAATCCTCGAGCTGGCTGGCAACGCGGCCCGGGACAACAAGAAGACCCGCATCATTCCCAGACACCTGCAGCTGGCCGTGCGCAACGACGAGGAGCTCAACAAGCTGCTGGGAGGGGTGACTATCGCTCAGGGTGGGGTGCTGCCTAATATCCAGGCCGTGCTGCTGCCCAAGAAAACCAGCGCTCAGAGCTCCCAGAAAAAGTAAAGCGGCCGAAATGTCATCTAATAAACCAAAGGCTCTTTTCAGAGCCACCCACAGTCTCTGTGAAAGGGCTGGTTCCTGTCTGATTCCAAAATGTCAGTAACAGGACCGAATGAGAACTATTTCAAATGTTTAAGCATCTGTTTCAGTGATTTCTCACTGTCCCGTCAAACCTGTCTAATTTATTACTTCATCACCAATTTTGAGTTATTTGTCCCGTTACAGATTGCTGAATAGAGTCTTTTACCGCCAGTTACAGATAAGTAGACAAAAAATCACAGATTAAAACTACGTAATATATATAACCCATCACAAACTTTTTTTATTCCGCTTTCATCAGCACAAAGTCGTGGCGCGATTTTATGAACAGCTTTAAACTAACGCCAGATTTTCCATCAATTCGCTTCTTTCCGACACTGAAATTGGCGGCTTTTTCGAATTCAAACTGTCTGCCAATTTAAGCCAGTGATTTGTTGTATTTCCTAATTCGAAGCTCTGCGATTGGTTAAGACATGTGAATGAGAAGAGGGTGACCAATCAGAAGTGAGCTGGGGATCGCGCGGGCTCAAACTGTGGGAATTCCAGGTCCCTGAATGATTGAGCTGAAACTGATCAGTTTCACAAACCCTGTCAGTTTCAGTGCAGGAAACACCGTCTCGGGGGAAATGTTGCCTGGGCTGGAGCATTTCAGCTATGAAGAGAGACTGAAAAGGCTAGCATTGTTTTCCTTAGAGCAGAGAAGGTTGAGGGGAGATAAGATTGAGGTTTACAAAATTATGAGGGGCATTGATGGGTTAGATAGGAAGAAACATTTTACCTTAGCGGAGGGGTCAATAACCAGGTGGCATAGATTTAAGGTAAGGGGCAGGAGGTTTAGATGGGATTTGAGGAAAAAAATTTTACCCAGAGGGTGGTTGGAATCTGGAACGCACTCCCTGAAGAGGTGGCAGAGGCCGGAACCCTCACAACATTTAAGAAGTATTTAGATGAGCACTTGAAATGCTATAGCATACAAGGCTACGGGCCAAATACTGGAAAATGGGATTAGAATAGTTAGGTGCTTGATGGCCAGCACAGACACAATGGGCTGAAGGGCCTGTTTCTGTGCTGTATAACTCTATGACTCTATATCAGAAACTGATAGATCTGGACAAAAGCTGATGTTCACATACAAGTTGCTGAAAGATATGTGGTGAAACTCATTTTTTTTTTATTTCCAAAATATACTTTATTCATAAAAATCTGTAAAAATTACATTCCCAAACAGTTTAAAACAGCATCAAGTCAAAAAATACAAACAGTGCAAAGGTGATCAGTTACCTTCTGTACAATCATGAGTTGCCTCACAACCCTTCCATTTCATTGTCATGCCATATACATTTTTACATGTACAGCACACAAAATTTCTCCGATACAGTTCGAGGGATTTCCCATGGATCCAGCCCCTCAGTTCAGCTTGGTGGGGGGACCTTACACAGTGGTCTTTCCCCATTGAGCCTTTGCTGCGGCTGCCCCAAGCTTTAGTGCATCCCTCAGCACGTAGTCCTGGTCCTTGGAATGTGCCAGTCTGCAACATTCGCTGGTGGACAACTCTTTTCGCTGGAAGACCAGCAAGTTTCGGGCAGACCAAAGGGCGTCTTTCACCGAATTGATAGCCCTCCAGCAGCAGTTGATGTTTGTCTCGGTGTGCGTCCCTGGGAATAGCCCGTAGAGCACAGACTCCTGTGTTACAGAGCTGCTTGGGATGAACATCGACAAAAACCACTGCATCTCTTTCCACAAAGTTAACTCACATAGCAATAGCAGAAACAGTCACAAACCAAAAACTGAAACATACAGAGTAAAAACCCACATTCTCACACCAGAAATTCACGGCTACAAAGTGAAGCTGACTCTCTCCTCCCAGGCACTGACAGGTACAAAAGAAAACACGCACTAACATACCAGGAAATGAAATGTAGGAAATAAAACCTGATTATCATGTCAGAGATTGGCATTAATGACAGTTGTGGTACCCAGAATGCTCTGCGCTCCAGAATTTGCCTTGTCTCTGATAAGGAGCAGGCGCGGTAGTGGCTGAGCTCCATCTGCAGCTGGAGCGGAATATTCACAAAGTGCAGGGAGACCGTGCCCGTAGCGGGTGCACACAGCTGGAGCAGGGCGTCAAGGCCACAATAGGATGGAACAATCCCGTTTGTGTCCCTGCGGGTGGCGGTGAAGCTTTTCCCTGTGAGGCTTTCCGAAACTGCCCGCCAGCAAGGTCAACTGGTCAGAGAGCGTCTGTAAATGGATAGGAATTGGGGATTGGGCAGGGAGCGTCTCTAAATGAATAAGATTTGGGGACTGGGCAAGGAGCGTCTGTAAATGGGTAAGCATTGGGGATTTGGCAGGGAGCGTTTTTTTATCCGTTCGTGGGATGTGGGCGTCGCTGGCTCGATCTCAGCTGCAGTAATGTGTCCAGTTCTGGGCACCAGGTTTCAGAAAGGACATCAAAGCTTTTGAGACAGTTCGGAGGAGATTTACGAGAATGATACCAGAGATGAGGGGTTTCAGTTCTCTGGACAGGGTGGGGAAGCTGGGATTGTTGGCCAAAAATGTCAAGGGGAGGTGAGGAGAGATCTTTTTACCCAGTAACTGATTCGGATTTGGAATGAATTGTCTGACAGGGTGCTGGAAACAGATTCAATTATAACTTTCATAAAGGAATTGGACAAATATTTCAAAGTGAATTCCTCCTGACAGTAATCAGCACCTTCAGGGGAAGAGAGAGAGAGGAACCAATGAGTGTAGAACTGAACCCAGCCAGAGTCAACCTGCTGAAACACCAGTGAGTTCACACTGGGGAGAGATCATTCACCTGCTCCGTGTGTGGGAAGGGGTTCACTCAGTCATCCAACCTCACTGAACATCAACTTGTGCACACTGATCAGAGGAGACCTTTTCAATGTCCTGACTGTGAGAAGAGCTTTAAAAGCAGTAATGATCTGCTGAAACACCAACACACTCACTCTGGGGAGAGGCCGTTCCCCTGCCATGTGTGTGGGAAGGGATTCACTCAGTCATTCAATCTGCTGCAACATCAGCAAGTTCACATGTAACTGCAGGGGTTGGATTCTGCTGTTGTTGCTGCTATTCATCACTTTCAGAGACAAAGTTGGGTCTTACTTTATAACCAGTGTAGTCCAGAGCAAAAGCGTCTTCTTAATGTTGAGATAAACGGGAGAAGAAACCGGGAAGTGGCGGCGAGGATGGGGGAGGTGCTGCACCATCACTTTAATGGTGCACCCTCCCTCCCCCGGGGTCCTTGCTGAACTCCCGCCAGGCCTGGCGGCTCTGATTGGGGTCCTGAGAGCCCCTGAGACTCGGTGCAGCTGAGGCTGCGCTCACCCCCGCTCAGCTCTGTTGTGATATTTAAAATACGAAAGGCCTGTTGGACTGAGAGCTGATCTGGAATTTAGAAAGCAGCATTACTGGAGGCTCATTGCTGCTCAGCACAATCTCACCCCCGATTCTGGGAATTGTTGATTCTGACACCCTGTAGTTCAGTTCTGCAATTAACTAGAGGGGGAGATGTGTGAGCAGAAAAACAGAGCAAATTAAAAAACACAGCTGGACAGATGTGCAACAGGTCAATCCACTGTTACAATAACTCCATCACTGACTCCCTCCTGACAGTAACCAGCCCTTTCACAGAGACTGTGGGTGGCTCTGAAAAGAGCCTTTGGGTTATTAGATGACATTTTGGCTGCTTTACTTTTTCTGGGAGCTCTGAGCGCTGGTTTTCTTGGGCAGCAGCACGGCCTGGATATTAGGCAGCACCCCGCCCTGAGCGATGGTCACGTCGCCCAGCAGCTTGATGAGCTCCTCGTCGTTGCGGACGGCCAGCTGCAGGTGTCTGGGGATGATGCGGATCTTCTTGTTGTCCTGGGCCACGTTACCAGCCAGCTCAAGGATTTCAGCGGTCAGATACTCGAGCACAGCAGGCAGATAGACCGGGGCTCCGGCACCCACACGCTCAGCATAGTTGCCCTTTCTCAGGAGCCTGTGAACACGACCCACCGGGAACTGCAGTCCAGCCCGGGAGGAGCGAGACTTGGCCTTGGACCGAGCTTTCCTGCCGGTCTTTCCTCTTCCAGACATTTCCACAATCTCACAAATACTTTCACAAAGAATGGATAATTTCTCAGCTTTTGTCATAAGCTTGAAACAGTCAGGATGGCCGAGTGGTCTAAGGGGCTGTGTTCAGGTCGTAGTGTTTTCTGGAGGCGTGTGTTTAAATCCCACTTCTGGTAAGTTGTGTTTTGACTGAACTGGAGGGATTTGGGAGCAGCGGTGAAGGGAGAACATGGAAGAATATTGGCAAGTAAAATGAAAATGGACCCAAAGATGTTTCTTCAATACATTCGAGTAAGAGGCAACTAAAGAAAGAGGAGTGCACTGAAAAGACCAAAAAATCACAGTGATTTTTGACATCTTGCCAGGACTGAGTGGCGCGTGCACGGGATGATGTCATTTTGCAGCGCCAACGTCATCACATTTCCGCAACAAATCCATCTTCGTGCATGCGTGATAAAGCGTCATTGGGTATCTAGCCACCTCATCCCCCCACCACTTGGCTGGAGGAAGTGGCTGAATGGGAGATTTTGAAGCTGTAGCTCTCCCCCCTCGGCAACTCACTCCAGGCCTCGACGATTCCCCCCCTCAGCCGCTCGCTCCAGACCTCGCTGCTCCCCCACCTCCCACAACTCCCCTGGCCAGTTGTTCCTCGCTTCGCACCACCGCACTCTCTGGCCACTCGCTCCAGGCCGCGCCGCTTCTCTCCTCTCAGCCACTCACTCCTCCGTCGCCCTGTCACCCCTTGCGGCCCTCCTGCTACGACAGGTGGCGCCTGGTGAAGAAATGTGGGAGCGAGTGTCACGGCCAGAGCTAGCAGCTGTGGGCTGGGCTGGGACAGGGTGGTAGGTGGGGGAGCGGAGAGCGAACAGCCAGAGTGCGGAATTTCGCCAGTCGGGAGGAGGGGGAGAAAGCGAGTTGCAGAGGGGGGAGAGCGGTCAGTGGGGTGGGAGCTAGTAGCTGCGTTCGGGTGAAGTCAGTCCTGGTCAGTTATATAAACAAATCACAATAACGAATTGGCAGCACATTTTATCCTCTGCCGGATTTTCCTTTCCATCGATCGGGTTGCTAATTCACTATCTTCCAATGGAAATTCAATCATAAAATTCCTTTTGTATTTAATAGGATTACTGAAATGTTAAATGGATCTGAGGATTACAGTTAGTATTAGCAAACGCACCCGAGTGAATTAGCACCCCAATCGATGGAAAGGAAAATCGGGGAAAGTATAAAATGTGCTGCCAATTCGTTATTGAGATTCGTTGAGTAATTCGATTCTGCCCAACACTGAAATTGGCGGCTTTTTTGAATTCAACCTTTCTGCCAGGACGACAATTTAAGCCAATGATTTGCTGTATTTTCTAATTCGAGGCTCGGCAATTGGTTAAGACATGCGAATGGGAAGAGGGTGACCAATCAGAAGTGGGCTCTGGATAGCGCGGGCTCAAACTGTGGGAATGCCAGGTCCCTGAATGACTGAGCTGAAACTGATCAGTTTCACAAACCCTGTCAGTTTCAGTGCAGGAAACACCGTCTCGGGGGAAATAACATCACAAGTGGGTCTGGTTCCAGTGACCGATTCAGCGGCTGCTGCAAAACTCCCGGATTCCCTCATTGCAGCGAAATCATTTTGAAATTCTATGAAAACAATGAGTGATTCTGGAGGAGTGATGTGGCTTTTCACTGAGGGCATGTGTCGACTGGGGAAATAACTAACTGAAGCCTCGGGCACTGTTTCCACAACCCGTTTAGAAAATCAAATCCACTGCACATCCTTGCTGCAACTGAAATGTCAAATTCGGGGATTCCATTTTTTTTCATCCCGAACACAGCAGATTGATTGAACAAAGAATTAAAAGCAAAATACTGCGAATGCTGGAAATCTGAAATATTTCAGATTGATTGAACTGTTCTAAACAGCCTATCCCAGCTCCCGTTTCTCGGTCACTGCTCGCTCTGTGAGGCGGTGGGTGGCTCTTAGAAGAGCCTTTGTTGTGTGTTTGCTGAAAAGGGTCGAATTGTTCAGCCGCCGAATCCGTAGAGAGTGCGGCCGTGCCGTTTCAGAGCGTACACCACATCCATGGCAGTGACCGTCTTGCGCTTGGCGTGCTCAGTGTAGGTGATTACATTGAGTGTGAGACAAATTCCATCCATCTTTTGTACTTTATGAGATTAATTTTGACACTTTCTGGTACATTATGTGACAGCGAGTTTAATTCTACATCTATCTGTCTGTGGTACTGTGTCTGAGTGTGAGATTATTTGAGTATCAGTCTATGAAACTAAATGTGATTGTGTGATTCATTCTGTATGTCAATCATGAGTATTGTATGCGTGGCAGCTTCTGTATCTATCTGCTACTGTGGCTGAATGTGGATATCATTCTGTATCTGTCAGTGTCTGGAACTAAATGTGAGTGTGAGATTCATTCTGTATGCACCACTCTTTACAGTCAGAATGTGACTGTGTGATTCATTCTCTATGTGTCAGTCTAAAGTACTATATATGCCATGGTTTTAATTATGTGTCTGTCATTTTATGTGAGCTTGGGTATCAATGTATATATGTTAATCTCTGGTTCTTTCTGTGAGAGTGAGATTAATTCTCTATCTGCTGGTCTCTGAAATTAATTGATTTTGTGATTCACTCTGTGTCTGTCAGTCTATGATACTGTGAATAAGTGGGGGGTATATATGGTGTCTGTCTGAACTTGGTATTGAACATGATTGTAGGATTCATTGTGTATCTATCAGTATCCAGACTGAATGTGAAATAAGGTTCATTCTGTACATGAAAATCTCTGTTATTCTATGGAAGTGAACTCAAATATGCCTATCAGTCTTTGACACTGTATCTGATTATGGGATTGACTCAATACCTTTCAGACTTTGCTACTATGCATATGTGTGGTTCAAGTTCTGCATGTCAGTCTCTGTTACTCTATGTGAGTGTGGATATCTTTTATGTATCTGTACCTGTCAGTATCTGGTACTGAATGAGATTGTGGGATTCATTCTGTTGTCTGTCAATCTCTGCTAATGTATGTGAGTGATATCTGTTATGCATATATTATTTTCTGGTACTGGAAGTGAATATTGTATTTATTCCTTACCTGTTAGCCTCTGGTACTACGTATGAGTGTGGGTCTCATTCTGTATCAGTCAGTTTCTGGTACAGTCTGCGTGTGCATATCCAGGGCTCATTTTGCATTTGGCAGTCTCTGGTACTGAATGTGTGTCACAATTTATTTTTTATGCGTCTGTCTCGAGGACAGTCCATTACAGTGGGATTAATTTTGTATCTCCCAGCTACTAGTATTGTCTGCAAACGTGATACATTCTGTATCTATGTGACGCTGGTGCTGTATGAGTGTGGAATTCTTCTGTACCTGTACTTAATATGTATCAATGGGATGCTATTGAGAACTATTTGTTGGACACCATAATGTATCACTATTTTCTTGTCTCACTGGTATTTTAAAATATAAACCACTGCACATTTTAACTGTGTGTTTTACTCAGTTGTGGTCTGAGCTTTTTGGACTAGTATTTAGTCTGCAACTGTATGAACACATTTGTGAATGACAACATATATTTCAAACTCACACATGGCATGCTCAGTATAATCAGAATCATTCAATTGATACGATATCATTCAGTACAGCTCTTGCAGAGATTATTGGATTGGTATGTAATGTGTAGTGCAGTGTGCACTAATTGACATAATACTGTAACTTTCCTTTTGATACTGTATCAGATGTTTGTACTACATTGTAATCTGTCACTCAGTCTGCAGTCTGGGCTACATTATTAGGATTCATTCTGTACCTTTCCATCAGCTGCTCTACCTCATATTTAATTTGTAGCTTAGGGTGCACTCTTGTGGGATTGATCCGGTGCCTTTCAATCTGATAGTGGGTGTGATTTTGAACTGAGATTGATGGATCTACCTTTCAGCAGTACGGAGTTGGGGTGAATTGGAAACAACTTCTGCCTCTCCTGCTTTGTTTGATTGTCTGCTGGATTGAAAATGTGTCTCTGGAACTTGGGATCAGTGTGAGTCTGACTGCTTCTGCTCTCTGTGACTGTGGAACTCATGGCCTGTCTGTGTCTCTGAGCTCTGGGAGTGATAATGTACCTACTCTGTGTTAGAAGGAGTGGACTGTACATATCCTTGTGCCGGGGAATCATCACAATCCTTCTGGTTCCTTTAAGTATTTGCTGACAGAAGGAAAGAAAAATATCTCTTGTAACTCAAGATCAATTGAGGTAGAAACTAGAAAAGACATGAATGTAATATTTCAATTAATAATCATTATGACCAACCACACAGGATGATCAGTAATACAAAGAGTGTCAGTGTCTGATTCCACTGCAGCACTCAGCTTCTGCTGATCAGGTTTTCTTTGGTAGTTTTATAACAATTTAGTGACATCCAGGAACAACCCAACATCTGCACTGCTCCATGAATGGGAATACCTGCTGGAGCAGGGATATTTGCACAAGTCAAGTTTTTAATTCCACCTGGCATTATAATGCAAGAACATAATAACTAGGAGCAGGATTAGGCCATTCCGCCACTCAAGTCTGTTCCACCATTCAATAAGATAATGGCAGATCTGATCATAGTCTCAACTCCACTGTCCTGTGTGTCCCAATAACACTTCACTCCCTTGTAAATCAAAAGTCAGTCTAACTCAGCCTTGAATATATTCAATGACCAGCCTCCACCATCCTCTTGGGTAGAGAATTCCAAAGAACAACAACCCTTTGAGAGAAGAAATTCCTCTTCAATTCCATCGAAAATGGGAGCCCCCTTATGTTGAAACTGTTCCCCCTAGTTCTTGATTCCCTCATGAGGGGAAACATCATCTCAGTAAATACCCTGTCAAGCCCCTTCAGTATCTTATATGTTTCATAAGATCACCTCTCATTCTTCTAAACTCCAATGAGTGTAGCACAACCAGGTCAAACGTTCCTCATAAGACAACATCTTCATCCCTGGAATCAACCTAGTGATGTTTGCCTGAATGTGAGGTTATTCACTTCAGTTGTAAAAACAGGAAGGCAGATTATTATCTGAATGGTGACAGATTGGGAAAGGGGGAGGTGCAAAGAGACCTGGGTGTCCTTGTACACCAGTCGCTGAAAGCAAATATTCAGGTGCAGCAAGCAGTTAGGAAGGCAAATGGTATGTTGGCCTTCATTGCAAGCGGATTTGAGTACAGGAGCAAGGAAGTCTTACTACAGTTATACAGGGCTTTGGTGAGAGCACATCTGGAGTATTGTGTGCAGTTTTGGTCTCCTTATCTGAGTAAGGATGTTCTTGCCATGGAGGGAGTGCAAAGAAGATTTACCAGGCTGATTCCTGGGATGACAGGATTGACGTATGAGGAGAGATTGGGTTGACTAGGCCTATATTCACTAGAGTTTAGAACAATGAGAGGGAATCTCATAGAAACCTATAAAATTCTAACAGCACTAGGCAGGCTAGATGCAGGGAGGATGTTCCTGATGGCTGGGGAGTCCAGAATCAGGGGTCACGGTCTCAGGATACGGGTATGCCATTTAGAACCGAGATGAGGAGAAATTTCTTCACTCAGAGGGTGATGAACCTGTGGAATTCTCTACAAAGAAAATTACAGAACAGGAACAGGCCCTTCGGCCCTCCAAGCCTGCGCCGATCCAGATCCTCTATCTAAACATGTCGCCTATTTTCTAAGGGTCTGTATCTCTTTGCTTCCTGTCCATTCATGTATCTGTCCAGATACATCTTAAAAGACGCTATCATGCCCGCGTCTACCACCTCCGCTGGAAACGCGTTCCAGGCACCCACCACCCTCTGCGTAAAGAACTTTCCACGCATATCCCCCTAAACTTTTCCCCTCTCACTTTGAACTCATGACCCCTAATAATTGAATCCCCCACTCTGGGAAAAAGCTTCTTGCTATCCACCCTGTCTATACCTCTCATGATTTTGTACTGCAGAAGGCAGTGGAAGCCAAGTCATTAAATATATTCAAGAAGGAGATAGATATATTTCTTAATACAAAAGGGATCAAGGGATATGGGGAGAAAGCGGGAAGAGGGTACTGAATTATACGATCAGACTTGATCATTTTTGAATGGCAGAGCAGGGCCGAATGGCCTACTCCTGCTCCAATTTTTCTATGTTTTCTGCGATGACTGACTTAATCATTGGTTCCAGCATTTTCTCAATGGCAGACATTAGGCTAACAGGCCTATCGTTGCCTGCTTTCTCTTTACTGCTTTCTTGAACAGGGACATTACATTTGCAGTTTAATATCCACTGGAACTGTTGCAGGATCTAGGGAATTTAAGAAGATTACAACCAATGCATCCACTATCTATGCAGACACTTCTTTTAAACCTTAGAATGTAGGCCATCAGATCCAGGGGACTTGTCAACCTTTAGTCCCATTAGTTTTCCAAAAACATGTTTTTCTCGCGATGGTGATGTTTTAAGGTCCCCCCTCCTTACTCCCCTTGATTTTCTACTATTCTTGGGATGTTTTTTGTGTCTACTTCTGTGAAGACAGATGAAAAATTCTTGTTCAGAGTATCTGCCATTTCCTTGTTTCTCTTGGATCAATCGTTCAACGGAAACCGACAGCTGCTGTTTAAAATGTTTCCTTGACACTACTCACCTGGCGCCAGCAATAGGTGTTGTTTGCATAACTGTCCCCATCCCTACTGTCCGGCTCTGTTCCCTCTATTCACTGCTCAATAACAACACAGTGTGAAACTGGAGCTAAACCATGAACATGCATTACAGGTTTGAGGAGAGAAAACAACAATGATTTTCAACAGCAGCTTCTTCCTGCTCTGTCTCCGTTACCTTGTCCACAAACAGCCTGAGAAAGGCTTCTCCTTCCGCGCTCACTCCATGTTCCTGCTCCACTCCGCCTCTTACAAACAGCTCCCAACTCCCCCTGAACTTGCTCCGTTGTCAATGCTGATCTCTGAGCCCCTCTGCGGACAGGCTCTCAAAGCAATGTGCTGCTGGCAGGAGACTGCTGTTCACTCACTTACCCCGGGGCTCTAAGTCTCCATTCCCGTCTGTTTCAAACAAACTTCTTCCGCTCACTAATTAAATGACGCAGAAGGACACGGCTGGAGGAGGCGCATCGCGCATGCGCTTCTTTCCCTACTCATTTACAAAAGAAAATAAATTGGAATAAAAGCAAAATACTGCGGATGCTGGAAATCTGAAATAAAAACAAGAAATGCTGGAACCACTCAGCAGGTCTGGCAGTATCTGTGAAAAGTGAAACAGAGTTAACGTTTCGGGTCAGTGACCCTTCATCGGAACTAACAAAAATAAACTGGAACTTTCCCCAGTTCAGTTTTCTCCGAGTTTGAGCAAAGGAACTGGGGCTGTGGGGAAAGGTCAGAGAACGTTTCAAGCTGGGGGATTCCCCATTTCTGAAGCTCAGTTTGAGATCATTCCCTGCAGTGTGTTTGCTCTTCATTCACCCGTCTTCTCAAAGCAATCCTCCGAGGGAGTCGCTGTGTTTGCTGCGATCGCGCAGGAGTTAATATCTGACAGTAACAGTCCCAGATTAATGTCATCACATTGAAACTGTCCTTCACAGACAGTCATATCGAGCGGTGTGAGCTGAGAGATTACAGAGATCAACAGGGCCAAGAGCGTTAAATTTGGAACATTGTTCACCTCACTCTCTAACTGTTACCCAGAGTCGAGGAATAATAATGTGTCTGTTTCTGATACAATATCAGTTAGAGATGAGACTGCACCGTCTGTCTCCCACGGATCTTTCAAGATAAAATGAGGCTTCCAGGTCAGCCTGTAACTGCTGATGGGGATCTCTCTCTCTCTCTCACTTATTCACTTTCAGCTCTGTCTCTAGTGCTCCATAAAAACGTGGGACCCAGTTATTGGGTGTGATATGGACACACGAATAGAAAATGCACTATTGACACTCCCTCTCTAATGCTGTACATATGTTTGGGATACCATTATTTAGGATGATATGTATGCACTTTATTGTGTTACTAATACTGTCTCTGATGATACATAAGAATGTGTAATACAGTGTGATATGGACACACTGTTACGAATGGTCGGACTGATTCTCTCTCTCTCTGTGGTGCTGTATATGAAAAGGGGATAATGTTAGTGAGCATGATAGAATCATAGAAGGTTTAAGGCAGAGAAAGAGACCACTTGGCCCATCATCGTATGCGGCAGCCGAAAAACAGTGAACGTAAAGGAATGGCAGGGGGGCTTCAACCTCGAGAGTGCACCTCCTGTGCTATGTGGCAGCTCCTGGATGCTTCCCGTGTCCTGGAGAACCATTTGGCGGTCATCACCTCGTAGCAGATGTAATGTACAACAATACTCCGCTCTCGTTGATTGACGTCTACGCCCCGGTTCAATGCAGCGAGCAGCTGACCGTCTTCCAGCATCTCCCACTGCTGCTGGCGACGTCCAGGCCGGTCATCCTAGGCAGTGACTTCAACGGCATCATCGATGCACCTGGATGATCCGGCAGAGACGACAGCAAACTGGATGCTATGTCCAGATTCTTAATAGAAACAGTAAAAGATGCCAAACTGCACGACGTCTTCAGCAAACCTGCAGACAGAGCGCAGCATAGATACACATGGTCAAGAACGGACGGGTCTGCCCATTCCAGGATTGACTTCCTATTTGTGTCCCGTGTTTTCACGGTCAGATTCACCGACGTCAAGCCGGTGTTCTTCTCCAAGCATTGCCTTTTACTGGCTGACTTTCACTTACAGGATGACCAGCGGGTTGGCAGGGGGACATGGAAGCTCAATGCTACACTGCTAACCCCAGAGAATGTTGAGGAACTCAAAAGAGATTACAAAGGTTGGAGGACCGTGAAACCCCACCTTTGAGTCTCCAGTTCACTGGTGGGAAGCGATCAAGGAGAACATCAAGAGGTTCTTTATCTTCAAAGGGGTTCAGAGGGTGAGAGAGAGAGACAGATGGAAATGTCACGACTCCAGAAAAGTATGCAAAATCTGCTCTGGCTTCAGTCGATGGGGGTCAAGGTCAAGGAGGACCTTCATGAGGTGAAGAGCCAGCAGGCCTCGCTCTTTGCCACGGAGGCCTACAAGATCATCTTCCAGTCCAGAGTCCGCTCCATTGAGCAGGATGAGATGTGCTTGTGTTACTTCTTCTAAAAGGTACACACAGAGAGCTCTGTTATCAGCAGCCTGAAGGAAGAGGATGGCTCGGTAACGTCTTCGCAGTCCGACATACTAAGGACCAGCAAATCCTTTTATGTTGGGCTGTATGACGCGAAGCCCACAGACAGCAGAGCCTCCCAGTCCTTCCTGACATCTATCACAGAGGTCTTAGATGACAGCAGGAGGGAGAGACTGGACAAACCGCTAATTCTGGATGAGCTGACAAAGGCCGTCAAATCCTTCGAGATAAATAAAACTCCCGGAAGCGACGGCTTACCGGTTGAGTTGTATTTGGTCCTGTGGGACTGGGTCGGCCCGGACCTGCTGGAAGTATACGACAGTATGCTCCTAGCCGGCAGCATGTCAGAATCCATGAGGAAAGGCATCATCACCCTCATCAACAAGGGGAAGGGGGAGAGGGCAGAAATCAGAAATTGGCGGCCCATCTCACTGCTTAATGTAGACTACAAGATACTGTCAAAAGTCATAGCCAGTCGAGTCAAGTCTGCTCTGGAGTTGGTGATCCACCCTGATCAGACCTGTACTTTACCCACTCAGGGACACGATCACCCACATACGGGACAGGAGGGTGGACACCTGCCTCATCAGCCTGGACCAGGAGAAGGCTTTTGACAGGATATCGCACACCTGCATGATGGACGTACTTTCCAAAATGGGGTTTGGGGAGGGAATCTGCAATTGGATCAAACTGCTCTACACAAACATCAGTAGCACAGTCTCAATCAATGGGTGGGAATCGGAAAGTTTCCCGATCCAATCTGGAGTCAGACAGGGTTGTCCTCTCTCCCCTGTCTTGTTTATTTGCTGTATTGAACCCTTTGCTGAGTCTATCAGGAAGGATGCGAGCATAAGAGGGGTGACAATCCCAGACAGTGGAGGCACTCAGGTTAAAACCTCCCTGGACATGGATGACGTCGCGGCCTTCTGCTCGAACCCGCTGTCTGTGCGCAGAGATGAGCATCTGCGACCAGTTCGCACTGGCCTTGGGAGCCAACGTTAACCACGGCAAGAGAGAGGCCATGTTCTTTGGGAACTGGGCTGACCGATCCTTTGTCCCCTTCACCGTCAGGTCAGACTACCTGAAGGTGCTGGGGATATGGTTCTGAAGGGCCGTGGCATGCACCAAAACCTGGAAGGAGCGAGTAGCCAGGGTACAACACAAGCTGAGCATGTGGGAGCAGCAACTCTCTCCATTATGGGTAAGAACCTGGTCATCAGGTGCGAGGCGCTCACGTTGTTGCTGTAAGTGGCACAGGTCTGGCCCATACCCCATTCCTGCGCTGTGGCGATCACCCGAGTCATTTTCAGCTGCATCTCTGGATCCAAAATGGAGCGGGTCCAAAGGGACACGATGTTCAAACCTCTGGATAAGGGCGGGCATAATGTACCCAATATCACCCTCATCCTGATGACTACCTTCGTGTGCGGCTGCATCAAGCGGTGTGCAGATCCCCAATACGCCAACACCAAGTGTCACTACGTGCTGAGATTCTCTCTGTCCCCAGTGTTGTGAAGGAAGGGCCTGGTCGCATTGCCGTGGAACGCTCCATCTAGTTGGACTGTGCCGTACCACCAATCCTTCGTGGAACAGTTTCTGTGGAAAACACCTTTGACCACCAATCCATCAGGCAGTGGTCTGCACGGAATGTCCTCAAGGCCCTACGGGAAAAGGAGATGGTGGATCCTGTCGGATGGTTACCAGAGCAGACCGCCAAATCATTTGGCGGAATGCCTCATCACCAGAACTTTCAAACAAGCACCAAGGTGTAGCTTGGCTGGTGGTGAGAAGAGCCCTCCCCGTCAGATCCTTCCTGCACGCCCGAAGTCTCACCCCCTCCGCACAATGCCCTCGAAGTGGCTGTGGTGGGGATGACATGGTTGCCCAGCTTCTTCTGGAATGTGTCTTTGCAAAGCAGGTGTGGAAAGAGATGCATTGGTTTTTGTCGAGGTTCATCCCAAGCAGCTCTGTAACACAGGAGTCTGTGCTCTGCGGGCTGTTCCCAGACACACACACCGAGATAACCACAACTGCTGCTGGAGGACTATCAATTCGGTGAAAGACACTCTTTGGTCTGCCCAAAACTTGCTGGTCTTCCAGCGCAAAGAGTTGTCCAATGTTGCAGACTGGCACACTCCAAGGTCCAGGACTACGTGTTGAGGGACGCACTAAAGCTTGGGGTAGCCACAGCAAAGGCTCAATGGGGAAAGACCACCATGTAAGCTCCCCCCACCAAGCTGAACTGAGGGGCTGGATCCATGGAAAACCCCTCAAACTGCAGCGGGAAAATTTTCGTTTGCCATAAAATGTATATGGCATGAAAAATGAAATGGAAGGGTTGTGAGGCAACTCACTCCTGTATTGAAGGAAACTGACCTCCTTTGCACTGTTTGTATTTTTTGACTTGGTGCTGTTTGGAACTGTTTTGTAATGTATTTTTTACAGATCTTTATGAATAAAGTATATTTTGGAAATAAAAAAAACATTTGTGCAAGTAAGTGTTGTCAATTGCGGCTGCTTGAGCTCTGGGTTTGGAACTTGAGCAGCAGCTGGAGACACTGCTGTGCATTCATGAGGAGAATTACATGGAAAGCATGTTCTTAGATGTGGTCACCCCACAGCTTAAGAGTACGCAGGGAGAGAGGGAATGGGTGACCACAAGGCAGTCAAAAAGAATCAGGCAGTAAGTGCAGGACATCCTGAGTGCATCTCACTCTCCAACAGGTATTCACTTCTGAATACGGAGGACAGTGATGCTTCACCAGGGGAGTGCAGCCAGATCCAAGTCCATGGCACCATGGGTGACTCAGCTGCAAAGGTGGATACAGGGAAGATTGGAAAAGCCATAGTGATAGATGATTCAATAGTGAAGGGAACAATCAGCTGTTTCTGTGGCCACAGACGTGAATCCAGGAATGGTGTGTTGCCTCCCTGGTGCCAGGGTCAAGGATGTCATTGAGCAGTTACAGAGCATCCTGAAGGGTGAGGGTGAACAGCCAGCATTTGTGGTCCACATCGGAACCAACAACATAGGTAGAAATAAGGATGTTGTCCTGCAGTCAGAATTTATGAAGCTAGGTAAGAAATTAGCAAGCAGGGCATCAAAAGTAGTAATCTCCGGATTATTCCCAGTGCCACGCGCAAGTGAGTACAGGAATAAAAGGATAAGACAGATGAACGTGTGTCTGGAAAGATGGTGCAGGAGGGAGGGCTTTAGATTCTTGGCACAGGTCCCACGGATTGCAGTTGAACAGAGCCTGGACAGAGTTCCTTGCGGGACATTTTGCTAGTGCTGTTGGCGAGGGTTTAAACTCATTTAGCAGGGGGATGGGAACCGGAAGGTAGAGTCAGATGGGACAAAATCAGAAATGAAAATGGAAGTCACAAAATTAATGGATGAGTCTGGAAGAAAGAGGAAACAAAGGTTAGAAAATTTAAAAAGAGTTTGGCAGTGCTCAAGCATATCTATTTCAATGCAAGGAGTATAGAAAATAAAGCAGATGAGCTGAGGGCACAAATAGACATGTAGCAGTATGATATCACAGCTATTACAGAAACATGGCTTAAGGAGGGACAGGAATAGCAGCTCAACATTCCTGGTTAAAGGGTTTTCAGATGTGATAGGGAGGGGGATAAGAAAGGAGGGGGGGTGGCAGTTTTGCTCAAAGTAACTATTACAGCTGTGAAGACGGATGATATGTTGGAAGGTTTATCAAATGAGGCCGTATAGATTGAGCTGAGGAACAAAAAAGGGGCAATCACACTGCTGAGAGTGTGCTTTAGACCCCCAAACAGGAGATAGAAGAGCAGATATGTAGGCAAATCTCTGAGAAGTGCAAGAACAATAGGGCAGTAATAGTAGGGGATTTTAACCACCCCAACATGAACTGGGATACTTTTAGTGTGAAAGAAATTGAGGGAGCAGAAGTCTTGAGGTGCATTCAGGAGAACTTATTTAGCCAATATGTAGCAAGTCCAACAAGAGAGGGTGCAGTTTTAGATGTAGTTTTAGGAAATGAAGATAGGCAGGTGGAAGGAGTGGCAGTGGGAGAGCATTTTGGTGGTAGTGATCATAATTCAGTCAGTTTTAACATAATTATGTAAAGGACAAGGATAGAACAGGAGTTAAAGTTCTCAGTTGGGGCAAGGACAACTTTACTAAGCTGAGGAGTGAATTAGCAAAAGTGGACTGGAAACAACTACTTGAAGGTAAATCAATGTCAGAGCTGTGGGAAGCACTCAAAGGGGAGATTCCAGGGGTTCAGAGTCAATATGTTCCCACAAAGAAAAAGGGTGGGAAGGCCAAATCTAGAGCCCCATGGATTTTATAAGGTAGTATTATAAGGCAGTAACGGAAAGCTTATGCCCGACTCAGAGAACTCAATACTGCTGAAAGCCGAGAGGTGTATAGAATGTGGAGGGGGGATATCAACATTGAAATTAGGAAAGCTAAGAGAGGGCATGAAAGAATATTGGCAATCAAAATCAAGGTTCGCACAAAGATGTTTTATCAATACATTAACAGAAAAAGGATAACTATGGAAAGAGTAGGGCCCATAAAAGATCATGAAGGTAACCTATGTGTAGGGGCAGAAGATGTTGGCACTGTTCTTAATAAATACTTTGCATCTGTCTTCACAAAAGAGGGTGATGATGCAGATATTGGAGTTAAGGAAGAAGGGTATGAAGTATTGGATGTGATCAATAGAGGGAGAGAGGACATATTAGTGACAGGACATACAAATAGCATATTTGTAAGTTGATAAATCACTAGGGATGGATGAAATGTACCCCACGCTGATAAAAGAAGCAAGAGAGGAAACAGCGGAAGGTTTGACCATCGTTTTCCAGACCTCACTGGATACAGGTGTGATGCTGGAGGATTGGAAGACTGCAAACATTGTACCTCTGTTTAAAAAAGGAGTGAGGGATAGACCGAATAATTAAAGGACAGTCAGTCTAACCTCAGTAGTGGGCAAATTATTGGAATCTATTCTGAGTAACAGGATAAAATGTCACTTAGAAATGCACAGATTAATCAAGGATAGTCAGCATGGATTTGTTAAGGGAAGATCTTGTCTGACCAACTTGATTGAAATTTTGATTGGCTGTGTGGTAAATAGCAAGGAGGATAGCTGTTGGCTGCAGGAAGATCTTCATGGTCTGGTCAGATGCACAGAAAAATGACAAATGGAACTCAATCCAGAGAAGTGTGAGGTGATGCATTTGGGGAGGTCAAACAAGGCAAAGGAATACACGATTAAGAGGAAAATGTTGAGAGGTGTAGAGAAAGTGAGGTACCTTGGAGTAAATGTCCACAGATCCCTGAAGGTAGCAGGACAGGTCGATAAGGTGGTAAGAAGACAATATGGAATCCATTCCTTTATTAGCTGAGGTATAGAATATAAGAGCAGGGAGGTTATGCTGGAACTGTATAAATCATTAGTCAGGCCACAACTTGAGTACTGTGTGCAGTTCTTCTTTCTTTTGGGCCTCCTTATCTCGAGAGACAATGGATACGCGCCTGGAGGTGGTCAGTGGTTTGTGAAGCAGCGCCTGGAGTGGCTATAAAGGCCAATTCTGGAGTGACAGGCTCTTCCACAGGTGCTGCAGAGAAATTTGTTTGTTGGGGCTGTTGCACAGTTGGCTCTCCCCTTGCGCCTCTGTCTTTTTTCCTGCCAACTACTAAGTCTCTTCGACTCGCCACAATTTAGCCCTGTCTTTATGGCTGCCCGCCAGCTCTGGCGAATGCTGGCAACTGACTCCCACGACTTGTGATCAATGTCACACGATTTCATGTCGCGTTTGCAGACGTCTTTATAACGGAGACATGGACGGCCGGTGGGTCTGATACCAGTGGCGAGCTCGCTGTACAATGTGTCTTTGGGGATCCTGCCATCTTCCATGCGGCTCACATGGCCAAGCCATCTCAAGCGCCGCTGACTCAGTAGTGTGTATAAGCTGGGGGTGTTGGCCGCTTCAAGGACTTCTGTGTTGGAGATATAGTCCTGCCACCTGATGCCAAGTATTCTCCGAAGGCAGCGAAGATGGAATGAATTGAGACGTCGCTCTTGCATGGCATACGTTGTCCAGGCCTCGCTGCCGTAGAGCAAGGTACTGAGGACACAGGCCTGATACACTCGGACTTTTGTGTTCCGTGTCAGTGCGCCATTTTCCCACACTCTCTTGGCCAGTCTGGACATAGCAGTGGAAGCCTTACCCATGCGCTTGTTGATTTCTGCATCTAGAGACAGGTTACTGGTGATAGTTGAGCCTAGGTAGGTGCAGTTCTGATCACCTCATTACAGAAAGGATGTAATTGCACTAGAGAGGGTACAGAGGAGATTTACGAGGATGTTGCCGGGACTGGAAAAATGCAGCTTTGAGGAAAGATTGGATAGGCTGGGGCTATTCTCCTTGGCACAGAGAAGGCTGAGGGGAGATCTGACTGGCATGTACAAAATTTGTGGAGTCCGGATAGAATTGAAGTGAAGGGCCTGTTTACCTTAGCAAAGAGATCAGTGACTAGGGGAATAGATTCAAAGTGATTGGCAGAAAGATCACAGGGGAGATGAGGAAAATACTTTTTAGCCAGAGGGTGGTGGGGGTCTGGTGGAATTGATACTGTATTTTAGTTTGATATTGCATCACTTTTTAAATGGTATGTAATGTTTATATCAATCTACACTGATGGAATTGATTCTGTCTCTTTCAATTTCACAGTGTGGACGAGGTCTGAACTGGTATCTAATTTGTGTCTCAGCTTACAATATCTTTCAGCACCTTTGAAACATTCACTGCAATGAATGTTGTACTTGTATGCAACTTGTATCTCAGGGTACACTATGGGGATGTTTAAACATCCTTTATAATGAATGGGTGTGAGCTTTGGGTATGATATTTAATTTAAATCTCAGGGTACATCACTAGGTTAGATTCTGTGCCATTCAATCAGTAGCGTGTGCCAATTCTATCTGATATTTAATTGCTAGCTCAGTCTGCATTATATTTGACAGGCAGAGAGATCTGGGCGTACAGGTCCACATGTCACTGAAAGTGGCAACGCAGGTGGATAAGGTAGTCAAGAACATATGGCATGCTTTCCTTCATCGGTCGGGGCATAGAGTATAAAAATAGGCAAGTCATGCTGCAGCTGTACAGAACTTTAGTTAGGCCACACTTAGAATATTGCATGCAATTCTGGTCGCGACACAACCAGAAGGACGTGGAGGCTTTGGAGAGGGTACAGAAAAGGTTTACCAGGATGTTGCCTGGTCTGGAGGGCATTAGCTATGAGGAGAGGTTGGATAAACTCGGATTGTTTTCACTGGAACGACGGAGGTGGAGGGGCGACATGATAGAGGTTGACAAAGATATGAGCGGCATGGACAGAGTGGATAGTCAGAATCTTTCTCCCTGGGTGGAAGAGTCAGTTACTAGGGGACATAGGTTTAAGGTGCGAGGGGCAAAGTTGAGAGGGATGTGCGAGGCAAGTTCTTTACACAGAGGGTGGTGAGTGCCTGGAACTTGCAGCCGGGAGAAGTGGTGGAAGCAGGTACGATAGCGACGTTTAAGAGGCATCTTGACAAATACATGAATAGGATGGGAATAGAGGGATACGGACCCCGGAAGTGCAGAAGGTTTTAGTTTAGGCAGGCATCAAGATCGGCGCAGGCTTGGAGGGCCGAATGGCCTGTTCCTGTGCTGTACTGTTCTTTGTTCTTTGTTAGATTGACACATTGCATTTCAATCTGCTAGTGGGTGTGATTTTGACGTGGGATTGAAGTATCTGACTGTCAGTGGGACTCAATCGGGGTGAAATGGAAAAAACTTCTTTCTCTCCTGCTTTGTTTGGTTGTTGGATTGAAAATGTGTCTCTGGAACTTGGGATCAATGTGAGCCTGACTATTTCTGCAGTCTGAGACCAGGGAACTGATGAACTATCTGTACTCTGAGTGACAATGTACCTACTGTGTGTGAGAGGAGCTGGCTGCACTGTTCCTTGTGCCTCGAGTGCAGCAACCATCACATTCATCACAATATCTTCAAGTATTTGCCTGTATGAAGAAAAAAATATATCTGATAACTCAAGAACAGGGGAGGTGCATAATATCAAAGAGGTCAATTTAATTTCTCAATCAATAATCATTAAGAACATCCACAAATAAAAACCGGTGTCATTATCTGCCTCCACTGAAGTACTGAAGCTCCCAGCTCCTGCATCGCAAGTGTTCTGGGCAGATCCATCCAGACAAAACACTGCACTGGGATCGTCCCAACTGCTCTCTGCTCGACATATATTTCCAGCCATCCTGCTTCACATGCAAAAAATTTTTTTAAATGAAGCTCGAGATGTATATCCCTCGATTCCTTTCTCCACATACAATTGTTCATTTGTTCCACCTCCCCTTCAGTGCATTGATACTATTCACCCCAACCTCTCCCTGTGATAACAAATTCCAGATTCGAACCATTCACTGCGTAAATACATTTTTCATGAATTCCTCATTGGTTTTATGAATGACGATTTTATATTTTGGCTCTTGTTTCAGACGCCACCACAAGTGGAAGCATGTCTCCATGTATTCTAAAAAAGCCCTTCACTATTTCCTCACTTTTTTCATTTGTTTGTGGAATGTAGGCATCACTGGCTATGCTAGCATTTATTGCCCAATCCAAATTGCCCTTGACAAAGTGGTGGTGAGCTGCCTTCTTGAGCCACTGCAGTTCTTGAGATGTAGGAACACCAACAGTGCTGTTTGGAAGGGAGTTCCAGGATTTTTACCCAGCGACAATGAAGGAATGGCGATATAGTTCCAAGTCAGGATGATCTGTGAATTGGAGGGGAATTTGCAAGTGGTAGTGTTCCCTTGCAACTGCTGCCCTTGTCCTCCTCAGTAGTAGAAGTTCCAGGTTTGGAAGGTACTGTCAAAGGAGCTTTCGTGTGTTGCTGCAGTGCACCTTGTAGATGGTACGCACTGCTGCCACTGTGCATCAGTGGTGAATGGGGTGATTGTTGAAGGTGGTGCTTGGGAGCAATCAAGCAGGCTACTTGAGTGTTGTTGGAGCTGCACTCATCCAGGCAAGTTGGGAGTTTTCCATCATACTCCTGACTTGTGTCTTGTGAATGGTGGATAGGTTTGGGGAGACAGGAGGTAAGTTACTCACCACAGAGTTCCTAGCTTGTGACCTGCTCTTGTCGCCACGGCATTTATGTGGCTGGTCCAGTTCAGTTCATGGTCAATGGTAACCCCCTCCCCCCGCCCCCAAATGTTGATGGTGGGGGATTCAGTTATGGTAATGCCACTGAACATCAAGAGGAGATGATTAGATTCTCTCTTGTTTGCGATGGTCATTGCCTGGCACTTATCTGACGCGAATGTTACTTGCCACTTATCAGCCCAAGCCTGGATGTTGTCCAGGTCTTGCTGCATCTGGGCACGGGCTGCTTCAGTAGCTGAGGAGTCATGAATGGTGCTGAACATTGCGCAATCATCAGTGAACATTCCGACTTTCGGCCTTGTGATGGAGGGAAGGTCATTGATGAAGCAGCTGAAGATGGTTGGGCCTAGAACACGAGCCTAAGGAATTCCAGCTGTAATGTTCTGAGACTGAGATGATTGACCTGAACAACCACAGCCATCTTCCTTAGTGCTAGGTATGACTCCGACCAGCAGAGAGTTTTGCCATGATTCCCATTTACACTAGTTTTGCTCGGGCTCCTTGGTGCCATTAATGGTCAAAGGTTGCCTTGATGTCAAGGGCAGTCACTCTCACCTCACAATGCAATGTTTCTTTAACTCTAAAATAAAAGCAAAATTCTGCAGATTCTGGAAATATGAAATTTAAAAAAACAAAAATGCTCAAAATACTCAACAGTTCAGGCAGCGTATGTGGAGAGAGAAACAGAATTAACATTTCAGGTCTGTGTCCTTTCATCTTACAATATGTTTTATGTCCTGGTATGTAATGGTCAGGTTCATTCAGTTTGCAGAAATGGAATTAATACTGTGTCTTCCACTCTGACTATTTGTGAGATTTGTGGAGTGGTGTGTAACATGGAGCTCAGTCTGCAGTCTGGGTACATTATTGAGATTAATTCTGTACTTTACAATCAGGTACTGTTTGTCTGTTCTATCTGACATTGAATTTGTAGTTCAGGCTGCTCTCTTGTGACAGTGACACAGTGCCTTGCAATCTGATAGTGGGTGTGATTTTGGACTGGGATTGATGTATCTACCCGTCAGTGGGACTGAGTTGTGGTGAAATGGAAACAAGTTCAATCTTTCCTGCTCTGTGTGACTGTTGGATTGACTGTTGGTCTCTGGAACTTGGGATCAGTGCCGGTCTGACTACTTCTGCTGGCGGTGATTGTGGAACTGATGTCTCTGCTCTCTGTGAGTGATACTGTACTTACTGTGTGTGAGGAGCCGGCTGCACTTCCTCGTGTCGAGGAATCACGACATTTATTCTGCTTCCATCAAGTATTTGCCTGTAGAAAGGAAATGTATTTATTATAATTCAGGAAGAGATGTGGTAGAAGATACAAAAGTGACCAAAACAATTTTTCAATGAATAATCATTATGAACAATCACAAAGGAAACCCAGCAATACAAACAGAGTCAGTGTCTGATTCCACTGCAGTCCTGCAGCCCCCAGCTACTGCATACCAGGGGCTTTGGCCATTTTACAACAATTAAATGACATCCAGAAACAATCCACTGGGCCATGAATGGGACTGACCGACGGAACAGGGACTTTTACACAGGTCAGATTTCCAGTTCCCGCTCCCATGGTCTAACCGTTCAAGCGAAACCAAACAGCCACTGTTTAAAATGTGTCCTTCACACTTCTTACCTGGTGCCTATAATAGATTCTCTTTGTGTAAATCCCCACATCCTGACTGTCCGCTTCTGTTTCCACACTTCACTGTCCAATAACAAGAAACTGTGGGATGAGGCTGAATCGCTCTCTTTGCGCTGGCACGGACATGATGGGCCGAATGGCCTCATTCGGTGTCGGAAATTTTCCATGTTTCTGTTTGCGGAATTGTTGCAGAAATCTGCGCCTGCGCTCCCCTCCCCCAGCACTGCCTGTGAGCGGAAGGAGATGGTTTAAAACAGCCGCGAATGGAGAGATCCCAGTCCCGGTGGAAGGGAGCAAACAGCAGCCTCCTTCCAGCAGCACATCGCTTTGGGAGCGTGTCCGCAGATGGACTCAGAGATCAGCATCGAGTCCGGGGCAAGTTCAGGGGCAGGCGGGGGCTGTTTGTAAGAGGCGGAGTGGAGCGGGAACTGGTCCCGGAACATGGAGTGAGTGGGGGAAGGGAGAGGCCATTCTCGGGTTGTGTGTGGACAAGGGGATGGAGACAGAATGGGAAGAACCTGTTACTGCAGTGCAGTCAAACAATGATAATATTTGTATGGCTGGGCTTCCTTTGTGGGCGTTTATAATTATTATGAGAGATTAAACTCATCAAAATCCTGTATCTTCTACCTCACCAGTATTTGAATTATAAACATTCTTTTGTTCAAACAGGCAAATAATTGAATGAACCAAAAAAAAATGTGGTTTCCTCCACCAAGTTACAAGGAAGAGTGTCACCAGCTCCTTCTCACACACAGTCCGTACGTTATCACTCACAGAGCGCAGAGACACAGACAGGTCATCAGTTCCACAGTCTCAGACAGCAAAAACAGATCCAGAGACACATTTTCAATCCATCAATCAAATGGAGCAGGAGAGACGCACGTTGTTTTCATGTCACCCCAACTCAGTACCACTGACAGGTAGATACACAAATCCCAGTCCAAATTCTCACCCACTATCAAATTATCAGTGTGTCAATCTCACAATAGAGCAACCTCAGCTCCAAATTAAATACACATAGAACTGACACATGGTTGCTGTTTCAAAGTTACAGAAATAATCTCAATGAAGTGCTCCGAGATTCAAGTTAAATACCAGCCTAATATTTACACGGGTTTTGACTTTATTATCAGTATTAATTCCCATAATGTGTCCAGACATATACATTAGATACAAATCTCAAGTGCATAATCAGATTGCAGAGGTACAAACTCAGATTCCACTTTAAAACTCATCCGGATTGTGAAACTAAAAGATACAATATAAATTTGATTCGTATAGTTTGAGCTATAAATTACGTACCAGTCCTCAAACCTCATATAGTGTCAGATGGAAAATACTGTACAATTCCAGACTGAGCTCATTTTACATGCAAGTCCAAGATTCTCACTCAGAGTTAGACTGAATGGCACTGATCAAATTGATGAGTACAGCCTGAGTTACACTTGCACATCAATCCTGTATCAGATTGTAGGATACATTATATTTCACTATTGTGTTCACAGTGACAGATACTATTTAATACTGGGCAAAACCTCAAACAGGATTTATGTATCTACCTATCTGCTTAAAACCTACCACATCAGTGGCCTGTTGCTGTGCTGAATTTTTATGTAGAATAAATCCAGACTTGCACCAGTCCCAGTGACGGAAGGTTATATAATGAATCTCACACTCTCACAGAGTACCAGACACTGACAGTTAGAGAGTGATTTTGAAACCCATGCTAGGTGCCAGATGCTGAAAGGTATAGGTTGATTACTGCACTCACTGACAGTACCTCAGCCTGAGTCATCTAAAGCAACCTAACACACAAATAGTAGCACTGAGAGATTGAGAAAGAGTCTAAAACTCAGAGTAACAGACACTGATAGACACAATCTGAAAACTGCACGCAATGGATACAGTATTGGCTAACTCACAAGAAACAGAGTGGGGATAATTGGGGAATTTTCAAATTGGCAAACTGTAACTAATGGAGTGCCACAGAGATCAGTGCTGGTGCCTCAATCTTTATGGTCTTTATTAATAACTTGCATGAAGGGACCGAGTGTAAATCCAAATTTATGGATGGTACAACGATAGGGAGGAAAGCAAGTTGTGAGAAGGACACAAAGTGTCTGCAAAGAGATATAGATAGGTTAAATCAGTGGGAAAAAGTTTGGCAGATGGAGTATAATATGGGAAAATGTAAGATTGTCTACTTTGGCAGGAAGAATAGAAAAACAGAATATTACTTACATAGAGAGAGACTGCAGAATGCTGCTGTACCAAGGAATCTGTGTGTCCAGGTACATGAATTACAAAAAAGTTAGCATGCAGCTATAGCAAGTAATTAGGAAGGCAACTGGAATGTTGGCATTTTTAGAGAGGGGAATTGAGTTTAAAAGTAGGGAAGATTTGCTGTAACTGTACAGGGCATTAGTGACATCCCAACTAAAGTACTCCACACAGTTGTGGTCTCCTTACTTAAGGAGGGCTATACTTGCATTGGAATCAGTTCAGAGAAGGTTCACTCGGCTGATACTTGGGAAGTTGGATTGTCTTATGAGAAAAAGTTGAGCAGGTTGGGCCTATACTCACTGGAGTTTAGAAGATTGAGAGGTGATCTTATTGAAACCTATAAGATTCTCAGTGGGCTGGACAGGTAGATGCTGAGAGGATGTTTCTCCTTGTAGGGGAATGTAGAATTAGGGGCCACAGTTTCAAGATAAGTGGCCTCCCATTCAAGAAGGAGATGAGGAGGAATTTCTTCGCTCAGAGGGTTGTTCATCTTTGGAATTCTGTTCTCCAGAGGACTGTGGGGGCTGGGTCATTGAATATATTCAAGGCTGTGATAGACAGATTTTTGATCTACAAGGGAGTCAATGGTCATGGGCGCAGGCAGGAAAGTGGAGTCAAGGCCACAATCAGAACAACCCCGATCTTACTGAATGGCGGAGCAGGCTCGATGGGCCAAATGGCCATCTCCTGCTCCTATTTTGTATCTTTTTATCTTCTTACACACACACACACACTCAACCAGTGTGTGGCAGTGGATCTAGAATTAATCCCACTTTCGTACAAAATACCAGAGACTGAAAGGTACAGAATAAATCCCACAGATACGGACAGTATGACTGACAGGTACAGAATGAAACCCATGCTCACACACAGCACCAGGGATTGAAAGATACATGTGATTCCCACCCTCACAGAACAATATCAGACTGAGTTACAGAATGATTTCCACATTCACATCGAGCACCACTGACTGCTAATTAATTCATCCCACAATCACACACACTACCAGAGGCCGACAGATACAGAATGTATTGCAAACTTTCACAAAGTACCAGTGAGTGACAGGTACAGAATGAATCCCACATTCACAAACTGTACTAGAGAATGGCAGATCCAGTACCAATGACCAATTCAGAATGAACTCCAAATTTACACATGACACTAGAGATGGAGAGATACAAAATTAATTCCACATTCACACTGCGCGAGAGACTGATAGTTACAAAATGGATCCAGAACATGCAGACAGTGCCAGAGACTGACAGTTACAGAATGAAGTAAACACTCACATACAGTACCAGAAATGACAGAAATGGAATTGATACCACACATATATGTGATACCAGAGATGGAGCATATAGAATGAATCACACACACACAACAAGAACAGAGATAGAGTTATACAGAATGAATCACACACACACACAACAAGAACAGAGATAGAGTTATACAGAATGAATCTCACGCTCATGTACAGGACAACAGATTAACAGGTAAACAATTACCCTCAAACACACATACATTACCAAGGGTCAGTTCAGAATGACTACAAAACTCAAATAATGTGTTCAAGGTTGAAAGATGCAGATGAATACAAAACTCACACACAAGATACTAATAGATACAGCCTGAAAACTGCACTCAAACACAGTACAAGGGACTGACAGATACTGAATGAATCCCACACTCATATTCAATACCAGAGACTGACAGATGCAGAATGGATGTCACACTAAACTTCTTCTTCGGAACTCCCTTGGGAATGAGGATGACTTTCTTCCACTCCAGGGTTGTGGGTCCTTAGGTAACTGAATAGTCCAATTCTTGATCCACACACTCGGCCACAGGTGGGGCAGATGGTGCTTGGTGAAGTGGGTGAATGGGATTCTCCAATTTCCAAATACTCCTTCCACTGTTTGCATTTCGTTGCTTCCTGGGCATGTCGACGAATTTCAAACTGGCTGGCACCTTCGCGGATGCTTCTTCTCCATTTTGGGTGGTCTCAGGCAAGAGATGCCCATGAATCAGTGCAGATGTCACGTTTTTTCAGGATGTCTTGAAGGAAATTCTTGTAATGTTTCCTCTGCCCTCCTGGTAGCTTCTTGCCCTGATGGAGTTCAGAGTAGAAAGCTTGTTTTGGGACTCTGGCGTCAGGCTTGGGGATGATGTGGCCCATCCAACATAACTGACTAGCCATGACCAGTGTCTGGATACTGGGGATGTTGGCCTGAGAGAGGACACTGATATTGCAGCGCCTGTCCTGCAACTGAATTTGCAGGATCTTGCGGAATCACCACCGGTGATATCTCTCCAGGGCTTTGAGATGTCTGCTGTACAATATCCATGTTTCTGACACATACAGGAGGGCAGGTAACACTGCAGCCATGTCAACCATGAGCTTGGTGTCTGATTTGAGTTCTTTGTCATCAAACATTCTTTTCCTCAGAGGACTGAAGGCTACGCTGACACACTAGACGTGATGCTGAGTGTCATTGTCGATATCTGCCCTTGGTGACAGGAGGTTCCCAAGGTATGAGCAGTGATCCACATTGCCCAGTGGTTCGCTGTGGATCTTGATAGTCGAGGGGCAGTGTCGGGGAGCAGGCTGGTAGAGGACCTTTGTCTTCTGGATGTTTTGCTTAAGGCCAATTATTTCATACACCTCCGTGAATGCATTGATCAGGGTTTGACGCTTGGCCTCTGAGTGTGCGCATATGCAGGCATCGTCAGCATACTGCAGCTTGATGACAGAGGTTGGAGTGGCCTTACATCTGGACTGGAGGCAACATAGGTTAAATAGTTTCCCACTCGTCCTGTAGAGTAGATCTACACATGCGACCTAAAGAACAGCTGATGGGCTGAAAGAACACTGGAACAACAAAAACTTGCTGACAGCCACGACATGTGTGGATTCTTCAGCACAGTCAAGACCATTCACGGCCCACGTACCCAAGGACCTACCCTACTGAGAGCAAAAGAATGGAGTGACACTGATCAAGGACAGATAGGCAGTCTGCACTCGTTGCAAGGAGCACTTTGAAGATCTCCTCAATCGTGACTCAGTCCTTGATGCGAGTGCCCTTGACCGCATTCCACAGCATGCTACCCACCGTGCTGTCAGCACAATCCCAGGCTGACAGAGATTGAAAAGGCCATCTGACAGCTAAAAAACAATAAGGCCGCTGGCACAGATGGAATTCCCATCAAAATTCTAAAATCTGGCAGAGAAGCACTCTTGACACAAATACATGGTCTCATTTCCCTCATTTGGAAGGAGGAGAGCATGACAGGGGATCTCCGAGACACTGTAATAGTGATCATCTTTAAAGAAGGTGACAAGACTGACTGTGGTAACTACAGAGGGGTATCCCTGCTGTCCGCCACAGGGAAGGCCATCACAAGAGTCCTTCTCAACTGCCTCCTCCCCGTGGCTGAAGAGCTCCTCCTGGAATCACAATGTGGATTCTGTCCATCAAGAAGCACAATGGACATGATCTTCACAGCAAGACAACTCCAAGAAAATGTAGGGAGCAGCAACAACCTTTCTACCTGGTCTTCTCTGACCTGACAAAGGCCTTCGACTCTCCCAACCAGGAGGGATTATGGAACGTCCTCAAATTTGGCTGCCCAGAGAAATTCATCATCATCCTCTGACGACTGCATGATGACATGCAAGCTGTAATCCTTCCAACGGACCTACCACTGACCCAATCCCAATGCAAACTGGGGTCGAGCAAGGCTGTGTCATTGCACCAATGCTCTTTTCCATCATCCTTGCCGCAACACTCCACCTCATCTCCTCACACTCACAGTCCTAGAGTCTGATAGATACAGAATGGATGTCACACTCACAGTACCAGAGACTGACAGATACAGAATGGATATCACACTCACAGTCCTCGAGTCTGATAGATACAGAATGAATCCACACAGCACCGGAGACTTCTTTTCTTCTTCTTCTTCTTTGGCCTCCTTGTCTCGAGAGACAATGGGTCAGCGCCTGGAGCTTGTCAGTGGTTTGTGAAGCAGTGTCTGGAATGGCTATAAAGGCAAATTCTAGAGTGACAGACTCTTCCACAGGTGCTGCAGATAAAATTGGTTGTCGGGGCTGTTACACAGTTGTCTCTCCCCTTGAGCTTCTGTCTTTTTTCCTGCCAACTGCTATGTTTCTTCGACTCACCATACTTTAGCTCCGCATTTATGGCTGTCCGCCATCTCTGGCGATCACTGGCAACTGACTCCCACGACCTGTGATCGATGTCACAGGACTTCATGTCGTGTTTGCAAACGACTTTAAAGCAGAGACATGGATGGTCGGTGGTTCTGATACCAGTGACGAGGTTGCTGTACAATGTGTCCTTGGGGATCCTGCCATCTTTCATGCGGCTCACATGGCCAATCCATCTCAAGCGCCGCTGGCTCCGTAGGGTGTATGTGCTGGGGATGTTGACCGCCTCAAGGACGTCTGTGTTGGAGATACGGTCCTGCCACCTGATGCCAAGGATTCTCCAGAGGCAGCAAAGATGGAATGTATTGAGACGTCGCTCTTGGCTGACATACGTTGTCCAGGCCTCGCTGCCGTAGAGCAAAGTACTGAGGACACAGGCTTGATATACTTGGACTTTTGTGTTCCGTGTCAGTGTGCCATTTCCCCACACTCACTTGGCCAGTCTGGACATAGCAGTGTTCTCGCACCTACACTGTTTGGGATCTTCTTCTCCCTGCTGCTCTCACATGCGTTCAAGTCTTCAGAAGAAGGAATTTTCCTCCACACAAGATCAGATGGCAGTTTGTTCAACCTTGCCCGTCTAAGAGCGAAGAGCAAAGTACAGAAAGTCCGCATCAGGGAACTCCTCTTTGCTGACAATGCTGCATTAACATCCCACACTGAAGAGTGTCTGCAGAGACTCATTGACAGCATTGCGGCTGCCTGCAACGAATTTGGCCTAACCATCAGCCTCATGAAAACGAACATCATGGGACAGGTCATTATAAATACTCCATCCATCAATATGGGCGAACACGCTCTGGAAGTGGTTCAAGAGTTTACCTATCCAGGCTCAACTATCACCAGTAACCTGTCTCCCGATGCAGAAGTCAACAAGCACATGGGAAAGGCTTCCACTGCTATGTCCAGACTGGCCAAGAGAGTGTGGGAAAATGGCGCACTGACACGGAACCAGAGACTGAGAGCGACCAAATTACATAAAACACTCAAACACAGTAGCAGAGAGTAAAATAAACGGAATTAATTGCACACTCACATGCAATAGCAGAGACACAACGACACAGAATCAGTCAAAAAGTGCCCTCCCAACAACAGCCAGGACATTTCCAGGGAGCTTTACACAGGGAGCGACTGTTTTACTATAAACTGGGACTGGAGAGAGTCTTTGTGAAATATACTTACAGATTCCAGTACGGGTGTTTGTGATTGGTTGCAAATATTTATTCTGATTGGATGGCGAAAGAGACCAATTGTAGAATTACAATATAAAATCGTTTTGACATCACTCCCAATCACCCAATCACAATCTTTACTTTCTCCCATCCCTCATTAGCATAGAGCTGTGGGATTGTCTATTTAATCCGCACTCGGAAGGGGTTTGGTTTATTTCTGTGTTTGAATTTGAAACTGAAGATGGTTGAGGAGAAGAAGAAAGCAGCTGCTAAGAAGGGCGCCAAGAAAACTGTGAGTAAACCATCAGCAAAGGGAGGCAAAAGGCGGAGAAAGTCGAGGAAGGAGAGTTACTCCATCTACATCTACAAAGTGATGAAGCAGGTTCACCCCGACACCGGCATCTCCTCCAAGGCCATGAGCATCATGAACTCGTTTGTGAACGATATTTTCGAGCGCATCGCGGGTGAGGCTTCCCGCCTGGCCCATTACAACAAACGCAGCACCATCAGCTCTCGGGAGATCCAGACCGCCGTGCGCCTGCTGCTGCCCGGGGAGCTGGCCAAGCACGCCGTGTCGGAAGGGACAAAGGCGGTGACCAAGTACACCAGCTCCAAGTAAAACTGCACAATGGACTGAAAAACAGATCAAACACAACGGCTCTTTTAAGAGCCACCCACAATCTCTCTGAAAAAGCTACACCATCATCCCGATAGTATCAATTTGTTTTTTTTTATACAAAGGGTCTGGAACTTTCTAATTGCCTTTGTGATATCTGTTTTAACCCCATGGATTCTGGGTGATTCACCTTCACTGTTGAGATCTTTGTGTCTCTACTTAATAATGCCGTGTAAATTAATTACTGATCACTGACCCCATGTGCGCGTTCATTTTCGCTATTGTACTATTTCGTCAATAAGCTGACAGATCAGTTCTCAGTCACTTGTTTCCCTTGTTCAAGCTCGGCCTCAATAATAAGTACATTTACTAGAAACCCCGCTGTTGTAGGAAACCTCAGTCTCTCATTTCAACTCGACAGTAAAAATCTTCTCTCCGCTTTTGTCTCCCACAAATAGGTTCAATCTAGAATCAGTGATGCGGTATCTTGACAAAGATTGACCTGAAATGTGTCCGCTTCCAGAATGCTGTGAGAGACTTTCTGCCGCCGCTTACAGACTGTTTCAAAAAGGACGGAGAATAGTCCGAGATCAAAGCGCACATGGGCTCAGTGATCAGTAATTAATTTACGCCGCATTATTAAGTAGAGAAACAAAGATCTCAGACAGTGAAACTGAATCACCCAGAATCCATGGGGTTAAAAGAGATCAGAAAGGCAATTAGAAAGTTCCAGACTCTCCGTATAAAAAAACAAAACAAATTAAAACCAGAGAGATGATGTAGCTTTTTCAGAGAGATTGTGGGTGGCTCTTAAAAGAGCCGTTGTGTTTGGGATGTTTTTCAGTCCATTGTGCAGTTTTACTTGGAGCTGGTGTACTTGGTCACCGCCTTTGTCCCTTCCGACACGGCGTGCTTGGCCAGCTCCCCGGGCAGCAGCAAGCGCACAGCGGTCTGGATCTCCCGGGAGCTGATGGTTCTGCGCTTGTTGTAATGGGCCAGGCGGGAAGCCTCACCCGCGATGCGCCCGAAAATATCGTTCACAAACGAGTTCATGATGCTCATGGCCTTGGAAGAGATGCCGGTGTCGGGGTGAACCTGCTTCATCACTTTGTAGATGTAGATGGAGTAACTCTCCTTCCTCGACTTTCTCCGCCTCTTACCGCCCTTTGCTGATGGTTTACTCACAGTTTTCTTGGCGCCCTTCTTAGCAGCTGCTTTCTTCTTCTCCTCAACCATCTTCAGTTTCAATTTCAGACACAGAAATAAACCAAACCCCCTCCGAGTGCGGATTAAATAGACAATCCCACAGCTCTATGCTAATGAGGGATGGGGGAAAGTAAAGATTGTGATTGGGTGATTGGGAGTGATGTCACAATGATTTTATATTGTAATAATATAATTGGTGTCCTTCACCATCCAATCACATTCAAACTTTGCAGCCAATCACAAACATTCGGACTGCAACCAGGAAGTCTGTTTCACAAAGACTCTCTCCAGCTGCAGTTTACATTGAAAGAGCCGCTCCCTGTGTCAAGCTCTCTGGAAATGTTCTGCATGTTGTTGAGAGGACGCTTATTGATGATTCTGTGTCGTTGCTATTGCATGTGAGTGTGCAATTAATTCCATTTCTTTTATTCTCTGCTCCTGTGTTTGAATGTGTTCTGTCATTCAGCAGTTCTCAGTCTCTGGTGCTGTATGGATTTATTCCGTATTTATTTATTTCGAGAATATAGCACTGAAACAGGCCCTTCGGGCCACCGAGTCTGTGCCGACCAACAATCACCCATTTATACTAGCCCTGCAGTAATCCCAATCTACACTAGGAGCAATTTACAATGACCAATTTACTTATCAACCTGCAAGTCTTTGGCGGTGGGAGGAAACCGGAGCACCCGGCGAAAACCCACGCGGTCACAGGGAGAACTTGCAAACTCCGCACAGGCAGTACCCAGAATCGAACCCGGGTCCCTGGAGCTGTGAGGCTGCAGTGCTAACCACTGCACCACTGTATCTGTCAGACTCTGGTACTGGGTTTGAGTATGACATCCATTCTGTATCTGTCAGTCTCTGTTGCTGTGTTTGAGTGTGAGGAGTTGAGGTGGAGTGTTGCGGCGAGGAAGATGGAAAAGAGCGTTGGTGCGATGACACAGACTTAGTTGACCCCAGTTTGCATTGGGATTGGGTCAGTGGTAGGTCCGTTGGGAAGGATTTCAGCTTGCATGTCATCATGCAGTCGTTGGAGGTTGGTGACGAATTTTTCCGGCAGCCAAATTTGAGGAAGACGTTCCATAATCCCTCCTGGTTGGTAGAGTCGAAGGCCTTTGTCAGGTCAGAGAAGACCAGGTAGAAAGGTTGCTGCTGCTCCCTACATTTTCTTGGAGTTGTCTTGCTGTGAAGATCATGTCCACTGTGTCTCTTGATGGACAGAATCCACATTGTGATTCCAGTAGGAGATCTTCAGCCACGGGGAAGAGACAGTTGAGAAGGACTCTTGTGATGACCTTCTCTGTAGTGAACAGCTGGGATACCCCTCTGTCATTACCACAGTCGGTCTTGTCACCATTTTTGGTGATGATCACAATGACAGCATCTCAGAGATCCCTGGCGTGCTCTCGTCCTTCCAGCTGAAGGAAATGAGACCATGTATTTGTGTTAAGTGTTCTTCTCTGTCGTATTTTAGATTTTCAGAGGGAATTCCATCGATGCCGGTGGCCTTCATTTTTTTTTACCTGTTAGATTGCCTTTTCAATTTCTGTTGGGCTGGGATTGTGCTGACGTCATGGTGGGTAACAAGCTGTGGAATGTGGCACTTGCATCAAGGACTGAGTTGCGATTGAGGAGATCTTCAAAGTGCTACTTCCAACGAGTGCTGACTGCCTCTCTGACCTTGATCAGTGTCACTCCATTCTTTACTCTCAGTAGGGTAGGTCCTTGGTAATTTGGGCCATAAATGGTCTTGATGGTGCTGAAGAATCCACACATGTCGTGGCTGTCAGCAAGTTGCTGTATTTCCTGCACTCTTTCAGCCCATCAGCTGTTCTTTAGTTCGTGTAAGCAGATCTACTCTACAGGACGAGTGGGAAACTATTGAAACTACATTGCCTGCAGTCCTGAAGCAAGGCCACTCCAACATCTGTCATCGGGCTGCAGTATGCTGACAATGCTTGCATATGCGCACACTCAGAGGCCAAGCTTCAAACCCTCATCGATGCATTCATGGAGGCGTATGAAAGAATTGGCTTGAAGCAAAACATCCGGAAAGCTAAGGTCCTCTGCCAGCCTGCTCCCCGACACTGCCCCCGACTATTAAGATCCACGGCGAATCACTGGACAATGTGGATCACTGCTCATACTTTGGGAACCTCCTGTCACCAAGGGCAGATATCGACAATGACACTCAGGATCGCTTCCAGAAGGCCATGTGGCCCATAAATCCTGCTCTGCCATTCAATAAGATCATGCCTGTTCTGATTGAGGCCTTAATTCCACTTTCCTGCCTGTGCCCATTGACCAATGACTCCCTTGTACATCAAAAAATCTGTCTGTCACAGCCTTGAATATATTCAATGACCCAGCCTCCACAGTCCTCTGGAGAACAGAATTCCAAAGATGAGCAACCCTCTGACAGAAGAAATTCCTCCTCATCTCTTTCTTGAATGGGAGACCACTTATCTTGAAACTGTGGCCCATAATTCTACATTCCCCCACAAGGAGAAACATCTTCCCAGCATCTACCTGTCCAGCCCACTGAGAATCTTATAGGTTTCAATAAGATCACCTCTCAATCTTCTAAACTCCAGTGAGTAGAGGCCCAATCTGCTCAACTTTTTCTCACAAGTCAACCCTTCATCCCAGGAATCAGCCTAGTGAACATTCTTTGAACTGATTCCAATACAAGTATATCCCTCCTTAAGTAAGGAGACCAAAACTGTATGGAGTACTTTAGTTGGGATGCCACTAATGCCCTGTACAGTTACAGCAAAACTTCCCTACTTTTATACTCCATTCCCCTTGCTAGAAATTCCAACATTCCATTTGCATTCCTAATTACTTGCTGTACCTTCATGCTAACTTTTCTGTAATTCATGTACCTGGCACCCAGATCCCTCAGTACAGCAGCATTCTGCAGTCTGTCTCTATGTAAGTAATATTCTGTTTTTCTATTCTTCCTGCCAAAGTAGACAATCTCACATTTTCCTATATTATACTCCATCTGCCAAACTTTTGCCCACTGACTTAACCTATCTATATCTCTTTGCAGACACTTTATGTCCTCCTCACAGCTTTCTTTCCTACCTATCTTTGTACCATCCATAAATTTGGCAACAGTACACTCGGTCCCTTCATGCAATTATTATAATAGATCATAAATAGTTGAGGCACCAGCACTGGTCACTGTGACAATCCATTAGTTATAGTTTGCCAATCTGAATATGCCCCATTTGTCCCCACTCTCTGTTTCCTGTGAGTTCGCCAATCCGATATCCATGTGTGTGTCGTATTCAGTTTGTATCTATCAGTGTCTGGTACTCTATGTGAGTTTTGGACTCTTTCTTACTCTCTGACTGCTATTTTTTGTGTGTTAGATTGCTTTAGATGACTCAGGCTGAAGTACTGTGAGTGAGTGCAGTAATCAACCTCTATCTTTCAGCATCTGGCACTGAGCATGTGTTTCAGCATCACTCTCTATCTATCAGTATCTGGTACTCTGTGTGAGTGTGGGATTCATTATATAATCTTCCGTCCCTGGGACTGATGGCAAGTCTGGATTTATTCTCCATAAAATGTCAGCACAGCAACAGGCCATTGATGTGGTAGGTTTTAAGCAGACAATATATTTGAGGTTTTGCTTAGTATTAAATATCTGTCACTGTGAACACAATAGTGAAAGATAATGTATCCTACAATCTGATACAGGATTGGTGTGCAAGTGTAACTCAGGCTGTACTGATCAATTTGATCAGTGCCATTCAGTCTGAGTGAGTATCTTGGACTTGCATGTAAAATGAGCTCAGTCTGGAATTGTACAGTATCTTCCATCTGACACTATGAGGTTTCAGGACTGCTATGTAATTTAGAGCTCAGACTATACTGATCAAATTTATAATGTATCTTTTAGTTTCACAATCCGGATGAGTTTTAAACTGGCATCTGAGTTTGGATCTCAGGTTATACGATATTTCAGAATCTCTCAATCTGATTATGGACTTGAGTCTAATGTTTATGTCTGGAAACATGATGGGAATTAATACTGATAATAAACTCATAACCTGTGTAAATATTGGGCTGGTATTTAACTTGAATCTCAGAGTACATTATTGAGGTTAATTCTGTAACTTTGAAACAGGAACAACGTGTCAGTTCTCTGTGTGTTTAATTTGTAGCTGAGGTTGCACTATTGTGGGATTGACACACTGATAATTTGATTGTGGGTGAGATGTTGGACTGGGATTTATGTATCTACCTGTCAGTGGTAATGAGTTGGGATGACATGGAAACAACGTCTGTCTTTCCTGCTCTATTTGATTGATGGATTGAAAATGTGTCTCTGGAACTATTTCTGCTGTCTGAGACTGTGGAACTGATGACCTGTCTGTGTCTCTGCGCTTTGTGAGTTATAATGTACGTATTGTGTGTGAGAAGGAGCTGATGACACTCTTCCTTGTAACTTGGGTGGAGGAAATAGCCCATTTATTCTGGTTCATTCAATCATTTGCCTGTTTGAACAAAAGTATGTTTGTAACTAAAATACAGGTGAGATCAAAGATATTGAGTTTTAATGAATTTAATCTCTCAAATAATAATCATTATGGATACCCGCAAAAGAACCACCGCAACACAAATATTGTCACTGTTTCACTCCACTACAATAAGTTTCTTCCCATTCTGTCTCCATCCCCTTGTCCACACACAACCGGAGAATGGCCTCTCCACTCACTCCATGTTCCGAGACCAGTTCCAGATCCACTCCGCCTGCCCCTGAACTTGCCCCGGACTCGATGCTGATATCTGAGTCTTTCTGCGGACATGCTCCCAAAGCGATGTGCTGCTGGAAGGAGGCTGCTGTTTTCTCTCTTCCCCCAGGACCGGGATCTCTCCATTCGCGGCTGTTTTAAACCATTTTCTTCCGCTCACAGGCAGTGCTGGGGGAGGGGAGCGCAGGCCCAGATTTCTGCAGCACTTCAGCCAGAAACGTGGAAAACTTCCGGCACAGAATGAGTCCATTCGGCCCATCATGTCCGCGCCAGCGGAATGAGAGGGATATAGCCTGTTCCCACAGTTTATTGTTATTGGACAGTGAAGTGTGGAAACAGAAGCGGACAGTCAGGATGTGGGGAGTTACACAAAGAGGATCTATTATTGGCACCAGGTGAGAAGTGTGAAGGACACATTTTAAACAGCGGCTGTTTGGTTTCATTTGAACGGTTCGACCATGGGAGCGGGAACAGGAAATCTGACCTGTGTAAAAGTCCCTGCTCCGTCGGTCAGTCCCATTCATGGCCCAGTGGATTGTTTCTGGATGTTATTAAATTGTTGTAAAATGGCCAAAGCCCCTGGTATGCAGTAGCTGGGGGCTGCAGGACTGCAGTGGAATCAGACACTCTGTTTGTATTGCTGGGTTTCCTTTGTGATTGTTCACAATGATTATTCATTGAAAAATTGTTTTGGTCTCTCTTGTAACTTCCACCACATCTCTTCCTGAATTATAATTAATACTTTTTCTTTCCACAGGCAATACTTGAGGAAGCTGAATAAATGTAGTGATTCCTCGACACAAGGGGAAGTGCAGCCAGCTCCTCACACACAGTAAGTGCAGTATCACTCACAGAGAGCAGAGACATCAATTCCACAATCACCGACAGCAGAAGTAGTCAGAACATAAAAACACACACAATAGGAGCAGGAGTAGATCATGTGGCCCGTGGAGCCTGCTCCGCCATTCAGTACCATCATGGATGATCTTAGGCTTCAATTCCACTTTCCCGCCTGCTCGCCTTATCCCCTGATTCTCTGAGAGATCAAAAATCTGTCTATCGCAGCTTTACATGTATTCAATGATGGAGCATCCACAATCCTCTGGAGTAGAAAATTCCAAAGTTTCACAACCCTTTGAGTGAAGTAATTTCTCCTCATCTCAGTCCTAAATGATCATCCCCTTTTCGTGGGACTGTGTCCCCATGTTTTAGATTCTCTGACCAGCAGAAACAATCTCTCAGTGTCTCCCCTATCCAGCCCCTTTGGAATTTTGTATGTTTCAATGAGATCACCTCTCATTCTTCTAAACTCCAGAGTATAGGCCCAATTTACTCAGCCTCTCATCATAGGACAATCCCCTCATCCCAGGGACTAATTTAGTGAACATTTGCTGCACCGCCTCCAATGCACATATATCCTTTCTTAAGTGTGCAGACTCAAACTTCACACTGTATTCCAGATGTGGTCTCACCGAAATCCTGTACAATTGTAACTCACTTCTTTATTGCTGTATTCTAATCCCCTCGCAATAAAGGCCAACACGCCATTTGCCTTCCTAATTGCTTGTTGTACCTGCATGCTAACTTTCTGTATTCCTTGGACAAGTACACTCAAGTCTCTTTGAACACCAACAGTTACAAGTTTCACACCTTTTATCAAATATTCTACTTTTCTATTCTTATGACCAAAGTGAAGAACTTCACACTTCCCTACATTATACTCCATCTACCATCTTCTTGCCCACTCACTGAACTTGTCTATATCTCTTTGCAGCCTCTCTATGTCCTCCCACAGCTTCCCTTTCCACCTACCTTTGTATCATCAGCAAACTTAGATACATTACTCTCTGTCTCTTCATCTAAGTCATTAATTTAGATTGTAAATAGCTGAGACCCCAGCACTTATCCTTGCGACACTCCATTATTCACTGCCTGCCAATCTGTTTATACCCACTCTTTGCTTCCTGTCCATTAACCAATCCTCTATCCATGCTAATATATTACCCACAATTCCATGAGTCCCTTATCTTCTCCATTAACCTTTTATGTAGCACCTTAATGTCCAGGGGCGGCACGGTGGCGCAGTGGTTAGCATCGCAGCCTCACAGCTCCAGCGACCCGGGTTCAATCCTGGGTACTGCCTGTGTGGAGTTTGCAAGTTCTCCCTGTGTCTGCGTGGGTTTCCTCCGGGTGCTCCGGTTTCCTCCCACATGCCAAAAGACTTGCAGGTTGATAGGTAAATTGGCCATTATAAATTGCCCCTAGTATAGGTAGGTGGTAGGGAAAATATAGGGACAGGTGGGGATGTGGCAGGGATATGGAATTAGTGTAGGATTAGTATAAATGGGTGGTTGATGGTCGGCACGGACTTGGTGGGCCGAAGGGCCTGTTTCAGTGCTGTATCTCTAAACTAAACTAAACTTATTGAATGCCTTTTGGAAATCCAGGAATACGACTAGTTTCCCTTTACCCTGCTAGTTACATCCTCAAAAAACTCTCATAAATTTGTCAAACAAGATTTCCCTCCAGGAAAATCATGTTGACTTGTTTGAATGCTTTTCTCAGTGCATTGTTCAGACTTCCTGCATTTTCCCAAGGACTGATATTAGGCTAACTGACCTGTAGTTCACAGTTTTCTCGCTCCCTCCTTTCCTGAAAAGCAGTGTAACATTTGCCAACTTCCAATCTGATGGAAATTTTCTGACCCCCTCCCACACCCACTGCAATATTACACGGAACGGCGGTGGGGAGAAACAGCCTGTCTGCCCCAGGCCAATCAAGGCCCTTAATTGGCCAATTAACAGCCACTTATGGGCCTCCTCTCTCTGCTGCAGGTATTTTATCCTCGGTTGGGTTGGGGGCGGGGAGGCAGTGTGGCAAAGGCACCAAGAACCCTGCCTGATAAAACCAGGCGTCTTTCTTGCGGGCTGCGGAGGGGGGGGGGGTCCTCCTGATTAGGCACCCTGTTCCCCATGGAGAGCCACCCTCAAAGCTCCAACCACCCCGATTGGGCACCTCCGGACCCTGTACCTGACCCCCCCATTGCCTCAGACTTAAAGGTAACATTATATATTCTATCAGAACAGACTGAATGACAGATAACATAGCACTCCACAAAACTATAGTGTTAGAGTGACAGATATTGTCTCAGTTATTTATTGCAGCCTGAGCTACACATTATATGCCAATCTAAAATCACATACAGTTTCAGACTGAGATACAGTATTTATTCCATAAATGCAAACCGAACTATATGTTCCACAGGAGTTCATACTATTGAACAAGCCTGGGCTCTTTTCTCTAAGTGGTCACCTAATAGAAGCATTGCATAATATGAAGGGTTTTGTTAGGGTAGAGGTAGAGATGTTTCCCACTTGTGGTGGAGTCCAAAGCTGTCGATATGAAATAGTCAGTAATAAATTAAATAAATAACTCAGGGGAAACTTCTTTACCCTGCTTTGACAGCACTTGAGCTGCTGAACATTGTTACATTTAACATCAAGCTAAATGATTAAATGAGGCAGAAACAATTTGAGAGATTTGCTGATAGGATTAGATGAAGTAGGGTTGGAGTAACCTCATTGGAACTACCAGCACTTGGGCAGAAAAGCCTGTCTCTGTGCTGTAAATACTATGTAATTCTGTGTAGAGTGAATCCAGAATGACAAACTAACCCAGAGATTAATGGCTACTGAATGCATCCCACACACAGGCAGTACCAGAGACTGACAGATACTGAACAAAACCCACACTCACAGGCAGTACCAGAGACTGACAGATACTGAACAAAACCCACACTCACAGGAAGTACCAGAGACTGACAGATACTGAACAAAACCCACACTCACAGGCAGTACCAGAGACTGACAGATACTGAACATAACCTACACTCACAGGCAGTACCAGAGACTGACAGATACTGAACAAAACCCACACTCACAGGAAGTACCAGAGACTGACAGATACTGAACTTAACCTACACTCGCAGGCAGTGCCAGAGACTGACAGACATTGAACATAACCTACACTCACAGGCAGTACCAGAAACTGAAAATATTGAACAAAAAGTACACACGCGGACAGTACCTGAGACTGACAGATACTGAACAAAACACACACTCACAGGCAGTACCAGAGACTGACAGATGTTATGTCCATCCCAAATTCACAACAGAAAAAATAACTGAGAGATCCAACAGAAATCCAACACTTACATATAATACCAGTGACTTAAAGGTACAGAATTAATCGCACTCTCAAATATAGTGCATGTGACTGGGATACAGAATGAGTCTATACTGACACATAATACCAGGGAATGACAGATACAGAATGAATCACACAGTCACATACAGCAACAGGGACATTTTGGCACAGTATGAATCTGACAGTCGTGTACAGAAACAGAGGCTGACAGATATCAAATGAAACCCACACACACATACAGTGACACTGAGAGCTATAACATATATGCCACATTCATATATAGTACCAGAGATTGACAGATACAGAATGAATTCCACACACACAAACAGTTCCAGAGCCTTATACATTCAGAGTGAATATGACACTTTGTACCAGAGACTGACCAATGCAGCATGAATCCCACACTCCCACTCAGTAATAGAGACTGACAGATAGCCACAAATAAAGAATGATTCTCATTCTCATGTACAGGACAACAGACTGCTTTGCCACAATGGTGTCTCTAATCTTTGGGCAAACTCAGTGTAATAACAACTCATCTCCATTCCCAGTATTTCTAAATCCCACCTGTCCTCCATAATCTGAACAATTATTGCATGTCGTGTTGACTGTCTGATCTGTAAACTGCACTGGATCACAGATTGCTGACATTTGCTAGCTGAAAGTGAGAACTGCAAAATAGAAGCAGAAATTGGCACAGCCTGTCAGGGTTAATAAACAGGTAATGTGAGGTAATAAACTTTGTAATAAACTCATATTGCTTCACATTTTTATACTGAAAATAAAAGTAATCAATTCTTAATAAAAATGTTTACTATATTGATCTGATATTTGTAAATGTGCCCTGTTATATATTACACTACATTGAGCTGTATTTCTGTCTGATTTTTCAGGATACTATTTGCATTACTTCAACTAAAGAAAACATAACTACACAAAGAACTGAGCACAATGCTGAAAGTTTCACAGCAAACAGTCAAAAGGGAAAGAGATAACATATAGAAAGAAAAAAAGCTAAAATACTGAAAACACTCAGCCAGTCCGGAAACAACTGTGGAGAAGAGAAGCTCGGGTTAATGGTCCAGTTCTGTGACCCTTCTATAGACCTGAAACATTGCTCCTCCCTTCCTCTCTCCACAGATACTGCTGGAACTGCTGAGTGTTTCCAGAATCTTCTGTTATTCAGATTTCTAGCGGCTGCAGTATTTCTCTTTTTGAAGAATAAAACAATCCCTGGGAGGGAATGAAAGTTTACATAAGAAATAAGAGCAGGAGTGGCCACTCTGCCCATCGAAATAGTTCCACCATTCAATAATATAACAGCTGTTCTCCTACCTCAACTCCATCTTACCACACTGGCACAGCCCCCTTGATTCCCTTAATATCCAAAAACCTATCGATTTCTCTTGAATATACACAATGATTGAGCATCCAGAGCTCTCTGGGATAGAGAATTCCAAAGATTCATAACCCTTTGACTGAAAAGAAAATCTCCTCTTCTCAGTCAAATATGACCAAGCCCTTTATACTGAGACTGTAACCCTTCATTCTAGATTGCCCAGCTAGAGGAAACATCCTCCCAGCATTTACCATGTCAAGCCACTGAGCATTTAATCTGCCAGTGAGATTACCTCTCACTCTACTGAGTTCTGGGGAATAGAGGCCTAGTCTATTCAATCTCTTCTCATAGGACAATCCCCTCATCCTAGGAAGCAGCCTAGTGGCACGTCTCTGTACTCCCTCTAAGGAAAGTATATCCTTCCTTAGATAAGGGGACCAAAACTGCACAGCACTCCAAGTGTGATCTCACGCTGTATAATTGCAATAAATACTCATACTCTAATCTCTTTGCAATAAAGACAAACATATCATTTGCTTTCCTAATTGGTTGAGTACCTGCACGTTAACTTTCTGTGATTCCTGGACAAGGACACTCGGGTCCCTCTGAATGTAAACATTTCCCATTCTCTCACTAATTTCAAAAATGTTCTGTATTGCTGTTTTAGATTAGAGATACAGCACTGAAACAGGCCCTTCGGCCCACCGAGTCTGTGCCGAACATCAACCACCCATTTATACTAATCCTACACTAATCCCATATTCCTACCAAACATCCCCACCTGTCCCTATATTTCCCTCCCACCTACCTATACTAGTGACAATTTATAATGGCCAATTTACCAATCAACCTGCAAGTCTTTTGGCTTGTGGGAGGAAACCGGAGCACCCGGAGAAAACCCACGCAGACACAGGGAGAACTTGCAAACTCCACACAGGCAGTACCCGGAATCGAACCCGGGTCCTTGGAGCTGTGAGGCTGCGGTGCTAACCACTGCGCCGCCCTGCCAAAGTGTGTAACTGTACACTTCTCCCCATTATATTCCATCTCTCACATTCTTGCCCACATACTTAGTCTGTCTAAATCCCTTTTTTCCCCCTTTGCATCCTCCTCACAGTTTACTTTGCCACCTCACTTTATATCATCGGCAAACATGGATAACATGACATTCGGTCACCTCATCTAAGTCATTGATACAGAATGTAAATAACTGAGTCCCGAGCACCAATCCTTGCAGTATCCAACTACTTACAGCTTTCCTGCCGAAAATGACTCGGTTATTCCTACTCTCTGTTTTTTGTCTGTTAACTACTACTCAATCTATACTAATATATTATCCCCAAATTGCATGGGACCTACATTGGTGTAATAACCACTTGTTTGATAACTTATTGAATGCTTTTTGAAAATCCAAACAGACTACATCCACTGGTTCCCCTTATCTACCCTGGCAGTTACAACATCAACAAATTCTAATAAGTTTGTCATTGACAATTTCCTTTTAATAAATCCATGTTGACTCTGCCCAACCATATTCTGATATTCCACATCACCCTTTACCATGTCTGTAATAATAGATTATAGCATATTCCCCATTGCTGATGTCAGGCAAACTGGCCTCTAGTTCTTTGCTTTCTCTCTCGTTCCTTTCTTGAATAGTGTGGATATGTTTGTTACCCTCCAATTCACAGCTTCCAGAATCCAGGAATTGTTTCTTATAAGGAACGGGAATAGCTGTGGGAAAATGAATCTGAGTAATTCTATTCTGAGTCCACTGTAGGATTCAGGTCAAATAATAATTATCAATAAAAAGGAGTAAAATCAGAGTTCAATTGAACTTTAATTTGAAGGAAATCAGCGTTGGAAATATGTTTATTCAAATTATACACTTCTTGCTTTGGGAAACAAAATTCCTTCGAGACAGCACCCAACTCAGTTCCTATCTTTCAGTTTCTCATCTGAGGAATTTAAGGAATGCCAAACTGTAATGGCTGGGAATCAAACCCGGGCACAGCTGCTTGGAAGGTCATTGACCTGAAACATTAACTCTGTTCTCTCTCCACAGATGCTGCCTGACCTGCTGAGTATTTCCAGCATTTTCTGTTTTTATTCCAGCTGTTTGGAAGGCAGCTATGCTCATTGCTCTAACAGCATCGCTCACATGGAGCAATACATTGAGTCTTTCTGTGGATTTTGGGACTGGGCCGCTGTCTTTTGGTCTCTGATGCTATAATCACAGCCAATAAAATACTCAGCTCAGTTCCAGGTGTTTAAAACTGGTGAACTGAAAGGCGACATGATGTGTCAGGATGTTTCTGAACAGCAATAATCACAATTTTACAACACAGAAAGAGTTCATTTGAACAATTGTGCTGCTCTTTGAACGATCTATCCAATCAGTCCCACCTCCCTGTCATTTTCACATTGCCCTGTAATTTCCCCATCAAATAATGATCCAATTCCCTCAGGAAAGTTATTATTGAATCTGTTTTCACCTCCCTTTTCAAGCAGTACATTTCTGATCATCAGAACGCGTGTTAAAATATCACCTCATCTTCCCCTGATTCTTTTAACAATTCTGTGTCCATTGGTTACAGACCCTTCTGCCAGTGGGAACAGTTCCTCTTCAACCCATTAGAATGTAGAACACAACTATTAAATATTACATTAACATCTCTGCAGCAAGAAGAACGACCCTAGATTTGCTACAAAAACAAGAAAAGCTGGAATCACTCAGCAGGTCTGGCAGCATCTGTGGAAAGAGAAGCAGAGTTAACGTTTCGGGTCAGTGACCCTTCTTCGGAACTGACAAATATTAGAAAAGTCACAGATTATAAGCAAGTGAGGTGGGGGTGGGGTAAGAGATAACAAAGGAGAAGGTGCAGATTGGACCAGGCCACATAGCTGACCAAAAGGTCACGGAGAAAAGGCAAACAATATGTTAATGGTGTGTTGAAAGACAAAGCATTAGTACAGATTAGGTGTGAATACACTGAATATTGAACAGCAGCAAGTGCAAACCTGAAAAAAAACCTGAAAAAAACAGTGGGTAAGCAAACTAAACAAACTAAGATGAAATGAAATAAATGCAAAAAAAGATAGTAAAAAATGTAAAAAAGAATGTATAAAAAAGGAAGAAAAAATAACTAAAAATGAAAGTAAAATGGGGGGCTGTCATGCTCTGAAATTATTGAACTCAATGTTCAGTCCGGCAGGCTGTAGTGTGCCTAATCGGTAGATAAGATGCTGTTCCTCGAGCTTGCGTTGATGTTCACTGGAACACTGCAGCAATCCCAGGACAGAGATGTGAGCATGAGGGCAGGGGGGAGTTTTGAAATGGCAAGCAACCGGAAACTCAGAGTCCTGCTTGCGGACTGAGCGGAGATGTTCCACAAAGCGGTCACCCAGTCTGCGCTTGGTCTCCCCAATGTAGAGGAGACCACACTGTGAGCAGCGAATACAGTATACTACATTGAAAGAAGTACAAGTAAATCGCTGCTTCACCTGAAAGGAGTGTTTGGGGCCTGGGATAGTGAGGAGAGGGGAGGTAAATGGGCAGGTATTACACCTCCTGCGATTGCAGGGGAAGGTGCCCTGGGACGGGGACGAGGTGGTGGGGGTAATGGAGGAGTGGACCAGGGTGTCGCGGAGGGAACGATCCCTTCGGAATGCTGACAGGGGAAGGGAGGGGAAGATGCGACTGGTAGTGGCATCACGCTGGAGGTGGCGAAAATGGCGGAGCGTGATCCTTTGGATATGGAGGCTGGTGGGATGAAAAGTGAGGACAAGGGGAACCCTGTCACGGTTCTGGGAGGGAGGGGAAGGGGTGTGGGTAGAGGTGCGGGGAATGGGTCGGACACGGTTGAGGGCCCTGTCAACCACAGTGGGGGGAAATCCTCGGTTGAGGAAAAAGGAGGTCATATCAGAAGCACCGTCATGGAAGGTAGCATCATCAGAGCAGATGCGTCGGAGACGGAGAAACTGGGAGAATGGAATGGAGTCCTTACAGGAGGTAGGGTGTGAAGAAGTGTAGTCGAGGTAGCTTTGCCATCCTTTCACGCATCTCTAGTGCCATTCTAGTCAATCTCCTCTGCACTCTCTCTCAGGCCTTGATATCCCTGCTAAAATGTGGAACCTAGAATTAGACACAATGCTCCAGCTGAGGCCGATAACCAGTGAGATTTATAAAGGTTCAGCATAAACTCCTTGTTTGTGACCCGTATTCCTATTTCTGGTTTCTAACCCAATGTCGGCTCTGAGCTGTTGAAACTGCCTGAATAAATATTTCCGCTCAATTTAGAGGCCGGAATGTGAGAAGCTGCTGAGAATAAGAGACCCTCGCAGTCAGGTGTCATTTCCCGGTGGATTTTTCAATAGAAACTGGGGCTGGAGAGAGTCTTTGGGAAATGTAATTCCTGAATGCAGTGAGAGAGTTTGTGATTGGTTGCAGATATAAAACTATTGTGACATCACTGCCAATCACCCAATCACAATCTTTACTTTCTCCCATCCCTCATTAGCATAGAGCTGTGGGATTGTCTATTTAATCCGCACTTGGAAGGGGTTTGGTTTATTTCTGTATCTGAAACTGAAAATGGTAAGGTCCCCCCACCAAGCTGAACTGAGGGGCTGGACCCCTGGGAAACCCCTCGAACTGTATCGGGAAAATTTTCATTTGCTGTAAATGTAAAAATGTAATTGGCATGACAAATGTGAAATGGAAGGGTTGTGAAGCAACTCATGATTGTATTGAAGGAAACTGATCTCCCTTGCAATGTTTGTATTTTTTGGTGCTGTTTGAAACTGTTTGGCAATGTATTTTTAACAGATTTTTATCAATAAAGTATATTTTGGAAATAAAAAAAAGAGAAGAAAGCAGCTCCTAAGAAAGGCGCCAAGAAAACCTTAAATAAACCGTCAACAAAGGGCGGCGAGAAGCGGAGGAAGGAGAGTTACTCCATCTACATCTACAAAGTGATGAAGCAGGTTCATCCCGACACCGGCATCTCCTCCAAGGCCATGAGCATCATGAACTCGTTTGTGAACGATGTTTTCGAGCGCATCGCGGATGAGGCTTCCCGCCTGGCCCATTACAACAACCATCAGCTCCGGGTGATCCAGACCGCCGTGCGCCTGCTGCTGCCCGGGGAGCTGGCCAAGCACGCCGTGTCGGAAGGGACAAAGGCGGTGACCAAGTACACCAGCTCCAAGTAAAACTGCACAATGGACTGAAAAACATCCCAAACACAACGGCTCTTTTAAGAGCCACCAACAATCTCTGAAAAAGCTGCATCCGACATCTCTATGAAATCACTTTAAGACGATGTATAATATAATAACTATCCCACTGCTGTGTTTGTATCTCCTGTTATTAACCGAACACGAACCCATAATCTGATCACCCGCCTTCACTTTTTTTGCTTTAAGATGCTCTTATTCTGGTTTTTCACAGCCCCTGAATGACCGCATTAACAGCTGATTTCAGCGGTAAGGATTAGACCTTAATCCCTTCACTGATTAATCATTTTATTAACAGCAACTCTCCGCAGTGTAACAGCCTGGGATGGGATTATTACAGAGCAAGTTAAGGGCCGTTTGAGGACTTGATCCGGCTTCCTCTTTTCAGAGAAGGACACTGGGCTCTGATTGAAAACTAAACTGTGTATTTCACTTCAGGCCAATGCAGTCCCCACCCGGGACAGTTTGAAAGCGATTGTCGAATGAGTCACAATTTAAATAACATTTTACAAGTTGAATAATACAAAATCAAGAGATGGGACTTTAAATCTTTGACTAAGGATGACATTTATTTTAATCCGCTCCTTTCCGGCAATGAAATTGGCGGGCTTTTTGAAATTGACAAATTCTCTGCTTCTGATGTCGTGGCGGGTAAATCCCGCCCTCTTCTGTTGGTCAGTGACCTGACTGGTGAAGAATATAGGCAAATGGAATTAAGTACCGACCATTGAGGAGAGTTCTCAGTCTTTAAGTAAAGTAAATGCTGCGTAAATTATCCATTTGTGAAAGTATTTGTGAGATTGTGGAAATGTCTGGAGGAAAGACCGGCGGGAAAGCTCGGGCCAAGGCCAAGTCTCGCACCTCCCGGGCTGGGCTGCAGTTCCCGGTGGGCCATAGTGAACTGAGGGGCTGGATCCATGGGGAAACCCCTCGAACTGTAGCCAGAAATTTTTGTTTGCTGTAAAATGTACATGGCATGAGAAATGAAATGGAAGGGTTGTGAGGCAACTCGCTCCTGTATTGAAGGAAACTGATCTCCTTTCTACTCTATGTATTGTTGGACTTGGTGCTTTTTGGAACTGTTTTGTAATGTATTTTATTTTACAGATTTTAATGAATAAAGTATATTTTGGAAATTAATAAAAGAAAGTCTGGCAGAGGTAAAGGAGGGAAAGGACTGGGCAAAGGCGGAGCAAAGCGGCACTGCAAAGTGCTTTGTGATAATATCCAGGGCATCACCAAACCAGCAATCCGCCGCCTGGCTCGCCGTGGCGGGGTCAAGCGAATCTCGGGTTTGATCTATGAGGAGACTCGCGGGGTGTTGAAGGTTTTCCTGGAGAATATGATCAGGGATGCGGTCACCTACACTGAACACGCCAAGCGCAAGACGGTCACTGCCATGGATGTGGTGTACGCTCTGAAACGGCAGGGCCGCACAACTCGACCCTTTCCAGCAAACACACAACAAAGGCTCTTCGAAGAGCCACCCACCGTCTCACAGAGAGAGCAGTGAGCTGGAAACGGGAGATGGGATAGGCTGTTCAGAACTGTCTGGAATAAATCTGTGCTGTGTTCGGGTAGAAAACTGGAATCCCCAAATTTGACATTTCATTTGTAGCAAGGATATGCAGTGGATTTGATTTTCTGAACGGGCTGTGTAAACAGTGCCCGAGACTCTCCAGTTAGTTATTTCCCCAGTCGACACATGCCCTCAGTGAAAAGCCAGATCACTCCTCCAGAATCACTCATTGTTTTCATAGAATTTCAAAATGATTTCGCTGCAATGAGGGAATCCGGGAGTTTTGCAGCAGCCGTTGAATCGGTCACTGGAACCAGACCCACTTGTGATGTTATTTCCCCCGAGACGGTGTTTCCTGCACTGAAACTGACAGGGTTTGTGAAAATCAGTTTCAGCTCAATCATTCAGGGACCTGGAATTCCCGCAGTTTGAGCCCGCGCTCACTTCTGATTGGTCACCCTCTTCCCAGTCGCATTTCTTAACCAATCGCAGAGCCTCGAATTAGGGAAAATGCAGCAAATCATTGGCTTAAATTGTCAAAATTGGCAGAAGCTGTCGCACTGGTTCAGGGAATTCAGCCCTGTTTCTCTACTCTCAAGGCTCAGCCATGCTTGATCTGCGTGGTATTTTGCTTTTATTGCAATGTGACAAGACCTCCAATCCTCTGGAAAACGATGGTCAGACCTGCCACTATTTCTTCCCTGGCTTCATTCAACAGCCTGGGGTACATTTCATCTGGTCCTGATGATTTATCCACATTCAAGGATGCTCATCCCATTAAAACTTCCTCTCTCCTTAAGTTATCACGTCCAATACTTCACACTCCTCCTCCTTAATAACAATATCTGCATCACCCTCTCATTTGAGAAGACAGTAAAGTATTCATTAAGGATATTGGCAACATCTTCCACCCCGATACAAAGGTTACATTTTTGATCTTTTCTGTGCCCTGCTGTTTGCTTAGTTGCCTCTTACTCTAATGTTTTGATGCAACATCTTTGGGTCCATTGTTATTTTGCTTGTCCATGTTCTTTCCTGCTTTCTCTTTGCTCTTCACCGCTGCTCCCAAACGCCTCCATTGCAGTCAAAACACAAGGTGTCAGAAGTGGGATTTGAACCCACGCCTCCCATGGAGACTGCGACTTAAACGCAACGCCTTAGACCGCTCGGCCATCCTGACCGCCTACTGGCTATTATTAATGCTAAGGAAATTAACCATTCTTTGTGAAAGTATTTGTGAGCTTGAGGAAATGTCTGGAAGAGGAAAGACCAGCGGGAAAGCTCGGGCCAAGGCCAAGTCTCGCTCCTCCCGGGCTGGACTGCAGTTCCCGGTGGGCCGTGTTCACAGGCTCCTGAGAAAGGGTAACTATGCTGA